>NC_142773.1:19345131-20027631 GCF_988280905.1 Pimephales promelas
AACATATTCTCTCTGCTCACACTGCATCAGTCACGCTTGTCAATAAATATGAGCAAGAATACAGACAAATAAATAAAATAAAATAAATTATCTGTATATTCTCATTCCTTTGACATGTCTCAAGCCCACAGCATACATTGGTTTTTACTAGGGATGTCCCAAGCCTATCTCAAGGATCGGTATTGGGGCCGATTAAGTTTTTTATTTTTTTGTACTGATCGGTATTGGCTTTCCTAAGCCTGATCCTTAATTTTATGTCAGCTGTAATGCACAGTAAGTGGCGCGGTATACACCTTCAATTGGGATTGCCAACCACCATTAAATGCAAAAAAAGCTTGCATGCTTGACGCGCAAGAACCAATGAGGTCTGTCCTAGCGTGTCACACGCGCACGTTTGACTTTCTGTGTTTAGCATATCTGATGCGCACTTTTGAAACAAATTAATCTAAAGCTATGGGTTGCGTCCAGCCTCGCCTCAGACTTGATTGACAGGCAGGCATTCTGACACCGTGAGCGTCATGCTTTTTAAACCTTAAATCCCCTTATTTTTAGCTTTTGTTGCAATTATTCTGCTTATTGTAAACGTAAAATACAATTAATAGAAGTACTTATAATTGTGAACACACAGTCTGTTTACATCAGATGTCCTTGCCCTACACCAATGTCCTTATAATATACAGCATACATATATAATATATATATATATATATATATATATATATATATAATGTTATATTGGAATTAAATTGTAAAAAAGGATGCCTCTATACATTGGATTGATTTTAATAAATGTAATGCACTTTTTAAATGGGCACCAAGCACTAGGAAAACACAAGTATTGGAGCAGGACTCTGTATCAGCAGATACTCAATATTCAATTACTTGGATCCTATGCACAAAAAAAAAAAAAAAAAAACAACCGGGACAACCCTACTTTTTACACATACAATAAAGGTATGAGTACAGTGACAATTTCATCATCAGCATAGTATGTGCATAATGTACGTGGATGGTCAAACTGGACATGCAATGTACTCCTACATACCGTAGCAAGCATGCTATCAGAAAATTGCGTTTGGCAGTACGTATACAAAGCATTTGGGCCAAAACTGAACTATAATTTGAGCTTTAGTTACTTAAGCAGCTTTTCTCTATATGTGTATGCTTTCTGCTCTCTCTACTTTGTATGTAACTATCTAAGTCTCACCTTGTAGAAGAAGCCACAGCACATCTTCTGGTCTGGTCCAGTCTCTGTTTCTCTGTTGCTCTCCAGGTCATGCCCATCTAGAGGCTTTAGAATAGAGAGAGGAACCTCAATCAGATCCTTCTTCTCTTGCGACTGTTCTTCATTTGTGTTCCCACTTGCGGTTTCTGTCGAACGGTCCATCGTCTGATGAGACACAACCTCAGATGTTGGCGCATTCATGTTTCTATCATGTTTTGCTTCTGCCTGATTAGCGTTCACCTGAGCAGACGGTGGATTTGCAGCTGCTTTTTGTGCGTCCTCACTTGGAGGTTCCTCATCATGTCCCAAGTATGCAAATGAGCTGGTCTGCATCTGGCTGGGTAAGAAACGTCTAAGTCGAGGCAAGCTGTCCACCGACTGCTGCGTGTTGAGTACGCGGCTGAAAGGTGTGACCTTCAGGTCGTTGGGCCTTGGCGTTCGTGGCGTCCTTGCATGGAAAGACGCGGACTTCCTTTTGATCATAGAAGGCGAACGGTGTGATGTGCGTGGCGAGCCGGTGGATGACAAAATGGGGGAGAGCGACCCAACCGAACCTCGGCCAACTACACTGCTGCTGCGCAACTCACGCAGCTGTTTGCGTGGCGCCGGGTCCGGCGGCGGAATCACCCAACTCTGGTGATCGCGCATCTGCATGATGCGTTCCTGCTGCTGCGCCAAACGCTGCATCTCCGACTGTAGGAAGCTCAAAGACGTGTTCAGGCGCTCGATGGATCGATTGTACTCTGCCAAGTCCACCTCGACGGCTGCTTCCTCCAGGGGTGATTTCGGCGGTGCACCGTCTGGTAGACATCTCTCAAGTCTGGAATTGGAGTCATTCGAATTCAAGGGTGTCTTCAGAGGTTGAGAGTCACTGATCTCTTTTTCCTGACCATCTGGTACTTTGCCGTCACCCCCTATTGGCGACACGACTCCTTTACGTCTGACCACGTTGAGAAAGGCCGTCCTGCCCATGCGCTGCCTGTGACGTGTGAAAGCCGCTTCGACTTTCTTCTTCTGAGCCTCAATGGCTCTGCGTTTCTCTTCCAGCTTCATCTTCAACTGCACCATCTCTGACGCCAGCAGTTGCGAGGGGTCGCGAGGGGAGGTGATGCGAGCAGGGCTGCGTGCGTCAGGAGTAATCGAGCGAACCGTTCCTGTCGCTCCTGGGGATGAGACGTTCAGCTCGCCACTCTCAGGAGTGTTGCCGCCACTACCACTGCTACGGCCATCGCCGTGGTTCAGTTTACGAAATTTCTGTTCGGCGAAGCTGGTCATGCGAACTGCAGAACCCAGCGAGGAGGCCACGCTGGTGGCCAGGGAATGCATTCCCAAAAGGCTTGGGCACGGACTGCCGACAGTCTCCGGAAGTGGGCAGGAACGAGCTTCATGGTCCTGGTCCATGTCCGAGTAGTCCTTCAGGGACGAATCCTCATCCTGTCCATCCTGGATGTCCTCGGTACGGACATGGATTCCAGTGTCCATGTCAGTAGAGGTGGAATTTAGGTCCGCATCGTCTGCTCTGACCTTGGAAAGAGAGTCCTCGGAATCGTTTGAGTCAGTGCCGGAGTTGTGGGAAGAAGGGTTGTGCAGGAAAAAGGCGCTGTCTCCAGATGGGGGCTGCAAGCTGCTGTGGGGTTGTTCAGAGTCATGGATGATCTTCAGGGCTTCTTCTATACTAGGAGTGTTGGGCTGAGGGTCATACCAAGGGCTGAGGTTATCTGCTGACACACCATTTGAGTACCTGAAACATGGGATATTCATTCACTTATAGTCTTTAAAAGTCATAAGGGTGAAACGACATCAGGGTGAATAAATGCTACATAAAGGGCAAAGTAATTAGACAAATAAATCAATAAAAAAGTGTACCCAGTGTAGTTTCCCAGACGACGTCTGCTGGATTTCTCATCATCCTCCTCGTGTATTTTGCTGTTGGCGTTCCCGTTGACGGGCTGGAACGAAAGGTTCCTCCGCATTCCTCGAGCTGCATGGTGGACTTTAAAACACAAACCTTCTGTGCTTGCTGATCGACTCAGTCCACGTCTTGAAGATGAACTTGAGCTGTCATCAAGTGGAATCTCAAATGATATCCCATGAGCTGAAGACCTGAGGTGAAGAGAAAGAATTATATATCTGGGGCATGTAAAGACAGAGTAAGAGAGTGAAAGGGATAGAGAGTCAGTATAGGGCGCAGACCGTTTCTCTTTTGGCCATGTCCCCACACATCCATCCACAAAGGACATGGATGATGACTGCCTGATAACTGCTGTGAAAGAAAGAAATACCCATTTACTTTCCTGCAACACCAAGTAAATTTTTACAACTAAATAAAAGATTAATCTATATTTATTCCATGCATTAAAGCTAAAAATGTTATCAGTTTGTGTGTGATCCCTGTGAATGGAATCTATTGCTAGAGCCGTGTTTTACCAGTTGATCTACAGTTAGTTTTATGAAGGTATGACTCATTTTTTAAAGTCTTACCTGAGTTGTCATTGTCAGGTTGTGACCTATAGGACGAGATTTTTTTTTAATCTAAATTCTTGCATAAAATCATGATCAACTCAAACTTCCATTGTATTAAAGACAAACCTAGACTGCTCTGGACTGCCTGGTCTGTGGATCAGGTTTTGTTTGGGTATGGGAGCCAGATTATTGAACTGGGATGGATCAAAAGCTATAAAAGAACATATATGAAACTTAGCGTTAACCAAATACATAGCATGAACAGCAAATTTAACACTCAAAGAGACAGTATTACCTTTGGTATTGACTGTGCGGGGCTGAACGAAAGATGGTTTCACAACTTCACACCACCAGAATAGCTCTGCCATAAACACAAGGTAGTTACTCTGAAACACAAACAGATGTTCATATTAATAAGGAGAAAAAGATACAGATCAAAGAAAGAGGAGACCTGAAGACACCTACATAGATGAATTTCGGACAATCTCTTGAATCTCGCATGTGTGTTTATGAAGTGCTGCTCATGTAATGTTGTTCTACAGTATAACCACAAGGTGCCATTGTTCTCCTTTAGATAGAGATTGAGCTTTTACAAACCTTTACTAACTTTATGACTAGTGTATTCAAAATGAAATTATAGCATACTGCTTACTATGGGTATACAATTTATATTATCTTATATTTCAAAAATGTAAAAACATTGTCCCGTGAAAAAGTTTTCTTTATTCCAGGTTTGTGTAAATAATGCATTTATATAAAGCGTCATCTGTTGATGTATTCATCTGCCATCAACACGTTCTGTTGTGAAGGAAAAAGTTTAAGCAATTGAAATACTATAATAACTGAACAAAATGCACTTTAAATAGTGTATAGCCTAATATAGTGTATTTATTGAAAGAAACAGCACAGCAGCCACGAGAAGAGTCTCTTTCAGTGCATTAAAGGGTCTTCTGACCCGACAAGCGGAACAAAGCAACCGAGGCAGCCTGACACGAACAGAACAGACCCAGAACTCTCTGCAGATTTATTCAGTCCTGACACATTTATTTCACCACAGTTAAGAGCTGTTAGCTTCATGAAAAAGGCCTCATTTAAAATTTAAGGCCTAAATGACCAAAGAAATCAGATGTACCTTTGTTTTACTGGAGAGTATGTGATTGGTTGAAACAGCCGACATGCATTTTGACCTGGTTTACATAATCGACCACAGACTCATCTGACATAACGGCAAATCCATGGCTGCCGGTTTGGAAAATGTAATACATTTTGCTAAATGAAATTTATTGGCTGGTGTCATGATGGTAGCTATGTGAGGTAAAGGCTACACATGGAGTGTGTTTATCTAGACAAACTGCTTCACTAACATACTGTAACTGTCTGAGGCGATCCACATGGCAGCGCTCTCCCACACACAAACTATGACTCAGTCATTCCAAACGGTCAGATTTAAAACAACACGCACTGGTCATTATTACCATCCTGCATCAGCCCTGCTGAAATACTCCAGTGTTCACTCATTCATGGTCTCAAACTAAAAAAAATGATATTCAGTGGAAAATCACCACAGAAAGTGCCCAGATTCCGTATCCTAGAAACCATACAAAGTTTGCAACACTGAACCAAGTGGGAAACACGCATCCGTTAAAAACATCTGAGAAAACTTCAGATACTCAATCATACCAGGAAAAACAAGCAATATAATTTTCCTTTGGTTAGTCAGCTCACATATTATTGTCTTTAGTTATGTGGTGGTATAAAATCAGCACACATGCAACACACCACCAACATGGTCGCCTAAAATAAAAACCATTATCATTTACTTATCCTCATGTTGACTTTCTTTCTTTTGTGGAATAGAAAAGACGATATTTTGAAGAATGTCTGTAACCAAAGTCTTGGTGACACAAAAAACAACAACAACAACACTGAGACATATCTCAAAATATCTTTATGTTTCACAGAAGAAAGAAAGTCATGCAGGTTTGGAATGAAATAAGGATAAGCACATGATGACAACATTTTTTAGTGAACTATCCCTTTAAGAAAGCACAGATCTCCTCAATAAGTCACACAATTTGAGATTCATGTCAATAGAATAAACGGTGCATGTGAAGAAGTTTAAAATTTAGAGTTAGGGGTTCAAATCCATTACATTCAAATCCATCCATTCACAGCATTATATTAATGTCAAGATGATCAACAATCTAAATAAATTATCTTTCAGTAAAATGGTATCAGCAAAGATGAGTGAAGAAGTGCTGGACGTGGACATCAGACTTTACCTTGATGGTGCTGGAGGCGTACAGCATATCCTCCAGGGTGAAGTGACAGCAGTTGCTGAGGTTTTCCCTGCAGAACTCCTGGATCAGCTGGAGATTGTACAGACTGTCAGCCAATGACATTGTTTCTTTGATACAGATATCTGGATGGGGAGGGAACAAACCACATAACAGCCAATGACATTATGAATTAATCTGAGGGGGTGGAGACAGAACACAAGTAGAAGCCAATGGAGTCCTTTAGGGCAAGAATAGAATGTGTGATGTAATAAACAGAATCCTCCGAGTCACGGGGTGGGGATGTGTTTATGTTTGAATAACTGCTCTTCTGTTCTCTCTCAAACTTCACACACTCCTACTCGCTCTGTCTATTCCTTTAATAACTCTCCTCCCATTCCTAACAGTCTCTGTTAAAGGGATACTCCACTTTTTTGGAAATAGGCTCATTTTACAGCTCCCCCAGAGTTGAACAGTTGGATTTTCGAATCCATTCAGCCGATTTTCTGATATTTAGAAGAATATCAGTAACCAGACAGTTTCTGGTCTCATTGACTTCCATAGTAGGAAAAAAATATACTATGGAAGTCAATGAGACCAGAAAGTGTGAGGTTACTTATATTCTTCGGCTGAATGGTAGCACTCGACTGTTTAACTCTGGGGGAGTTGTAAAATGAGCCTATTTCCAAAAAAAGTGGAGTATCCCTTTAAGATTGCTCAAATTTATCTCAGATAAAATTTTCATTAAGAGGCTTTTGATGTACAAACAGGTTATTTTCTATTAAATATTAGTAGAAGCCCTGCCATTATATCAGTAAGACAATTTTAAAGAAGGACAAAGATTATGTGACCTTCAGTTGACTGTATGACTGATCTGAATGTTATTTTTGTTTTGTTTCTCTGACACAGGGGACTTAAAATAAATTTTAATGGATAATGTTGTTTGTGTGCGTCTCTTATCTATGAGGCCAGATTAGGGGCAGAGTATTTTGTTGGAGGTTTATCTGTACAGGCCTCTGTTGAAGGGTTGTGCTCTCTCAAAGAAAAAGAAGACACTAGGAACACACTGTCTAAATATACTGTAGTCTTGTAGGGCATTTACAAGTCAACATTAGAGATTTACAATAGTGCAGTTTAATGTCACGGCCTAATATTTAGCACAAATGCTATGACACGATTACTATTAGTCCTAATGCAGGTGACGCAAGTTAAAACCCTCTAATTTTCTGTCCTTTCTCTACTCAATCAATCAATAGAAATAATCAAAAAGATAAAATATTGCACAGTTTAATATAACAGTGAGATTTAAAATACTAGTTTTTTGAATATTGACAGCCACTGGTCACTGCATGGTTTCATTGTATGTGCAAAAGTAAGGTAAGGGTAAGATGCTCTATTGTCTATTGTTCTGTTTATTATTTCAGGATGTGTGTTGTATCATGTAGAATCTTATAAAATGTAAAAAGGAAATAAAGATGGCAGACAGTAAGTTTGGCTGACTACGGCGAAAATGGTATCTATGTTTTACATAACTTACGACATAACCCAAAGAATCGATTGAGACCAGTGTCATTACAATGGGTAAATTTGTTCCAAAGTTATTAGCATTTTTGGACATTTTGTTATGAATTTTTTACCGCAAGGTGGCGCTCCCCCAAAACTTTTTGAGTACCTTCAAGGCATGGTGCCGATGACGCATACCGAGTTTTGTAATGATACGCTAATGCGTTCATAAAGTATAAGTATAACACAAGTCAATGGCAATTTCATGTTTTGTTCTATTATAGCACCAACAAGAGGCATAATCCCGATGTTTTTATGTGTCCTCAGAGTGAGCCTATACATGTGCGTCACATTTGGTGAAAATATCTTATTTCGTTTTGGAGTTATGGACATATAAACGCACAAAAAATTACACACACCTGACTGTTTGCATTTTCTTGCCACTTAATATCAATATTTTGACATTTGGGTATTTTGAAATAGCGTATAGCAAAACAACCAATGTTTCCGAACTTCCAGCGATGGTTTCGATCTTGATCGGTCTCGAAGATATTGGAAAATGTTTTTTAAGATTTCCACCCATGGTGCCAATATTTTGTTTTGTTTTTTACAATCAACAACAGTGTAACCGGTTCTAACGCAATGGCAAAATTTCGAGCAAAGTGTCAATATGTTTACATTATGTTCTGTTAGTTTTATCAAATGCCAGCGCTGGCTTTATAGCCACTAGGCTACTAGTTATGCTATTTTGTGTCTATGACAAACGCATACAAACATTATGGACCTGAATTTGTATGTACTAATGTTGTAAATGTATTTTTCATGTATATACTTTATGGTGTTATTTTTCGATTTGATCAAGAACGTAAACCAATGCCAACGCTGTTTGTGTATATAGTAGCAAAAAAAATGGCAAATTACAATTCAGAAACCTTTTGTAAGAGCCGTGTGTGGTGAGGTTCAACGTGTGACAACGTGCACTACAGTTTAGCCAATCACAACACATCGGCCCAAACTAACCAATCTGAGCCCACTGCCTGTAAATCAGGGAGTGGTTTCATGGAATCAGGAAGTCAACGGGTCGTTCAAATGACAGGAGAAAGCGGCATACAATAAAGGTGAAATTTATGAAAAATAAGGCTTTTTTAGAAAAGAAAAAACACAAATAAATGTTATATTGCACCCCATAAACACAATCATGCAAAGCAGTAAACTTTAACTTTAAATAAACAAATAAACTTTAACTTTAAATAAACAACTACCAGTTGGATAGAAATATATTTGGTATATGTATATATATATATTATATATTCATTATCAAGTATGGGAATGTTGAATCTTGGTAGGTGGTGCACTTCACCAAGAAGAGTTTCAGCAAAAGTACCTTCCAGTAGCACAGCTTCAGGACAGTAGAAGTGCAGCAGTGCAGCCAGTGCACAGCCGTCTTTGTTGTCCTTCAGGAGATTGTCCACCAGGGGAAGACAAAGAGCAGGAAGTGTTTTAGAGTAGTCTCTCTTGTACTGTCCCTGTGGATTACAAACACACCACCGTTTACTGTAAGATTGTTTTAATGCAAATACATAATAACCAGAGCCAGAGTAATGATTCAGCTAATTACGCAAAATGAATGCAATCAATTTGAGATCAAAAATCTTGCAAACTTCAAATAGATTAGTGCATTATGATTTATGACATCATGATATTTGTGTTAGGCTAAATGGATTTAAAAGTTGTGGGTGTGTTTGACTTGGCAGTGGTTAAGGTGGGGCCAATATCACAAAGGCAGGTACACATTAAAACTGGTCTGTGGACTTTGAGGCACAACAAATCTTTACGAAAGTTTTTCTCAACACAGTGCGAGTAACACTCACCTCTCAACACTCACGTATTGAGTAACAGATAACTTACAGCACAAGAACAGATAATAACTCAAACAGAAGACTTATAGTGTACAGTAAGTACTGATCTTTTTCATGATATGCAATGGTGTATTTATGTTTAGCTGAATTTCCAAAATAACCTTTTTTACAACCTGTTATTTCTTTAAAATACAATCAAACCATCTTTTCTGCGAGATGTCGCATTTATGACAGGGTTATGTGGAATCTCCACTGAAATGCTAGGTGTTACATATGTAAATCATAGAATAATTTACGATGCATGGCACATTTCCGTGAAATATGAAATCCAAAATGTCTACAATTCTATTGTAAAGAATATAGCATTGTGTAGGTTTATCTAAAAAAGTGTGTTCATGAACTTTTTTCATATGAGTGTATATTTCTAAAGACTTTCTATAAATAAAGACTATTGAACATCTCCTCACCTTTTGAACTGTGCGGGGCTCTGCTATATCTTTAACTCTCTGTTCTTGGGCCAAAACGTCTCTTAGTTGTTCATTTACCTGCATTAAAAATTGTAAATATGTAAAATAAGCATGTACACATGGACACATTATCACAAATAAACAAAAATTCACACATACATAAGATTTTGCTCTGCAGTGCATATTGCTAAAAGGCTCATACAGTAGTCTATTATTGCTTAAATTAACAGTTTCTAAAATTAACGAGTAGATAATCTTTATAATTTTCATTCATAAATACCAGGCACTTAAAATATGGCTTAAAAAAACACGTTTCACACTTTACTTAACCATGGATTATCAACGTTCTAAACTCTGCTTTTAACACAGAGTAGAGGAACGTTTCACATTTGGAATGTAAAAGTTGGTTATGTACCAGCAGTTATAAAACTGGCCTAACTTGTGAAACGATGTCAGTTAGAATGTCAGAAAGCTAGACGCTTAGCAACTGTCAGACAATTGCATTCCTCATATTCAAGTGATACCTGAATTGTGAAAAGTGAAACTCAAGATAGATGCTTAGCAACTGTCAGCCAATTGCATTCTTGATCTCCTGCACTCAAAAGTTGTCACCTCTGAATGCAAATCTCCATTGTAAGCACGTTTCCATGTGAAAGAAGTTTTCGTCTATAATGAAAGGCTTGGCGATTTGTTCCTCAAATTAGCCCGTGATGCGGAGTGCAAGCAAAACACATCATGTATTTCTAATGTCTGGGACGCATATTTTCTCCTTATTGTAGAGAATTTGATATTTTGTGTCTACTATCTTTGAACTGATTATAAAAATTGGCATGATACATTTACATGACATAATAAATTGTAAACATTGGGTCTGACATTGTTTTCAGTAAAGAGTTAAAAAGAATAATCAAACATTCGCTCACATTTAATGATGCACAGATATCATTAAAACCATTTTCATTTATGGAGCCAGATGAAGTAACGAGGTAATTACATAAGAAAAAAAATGTTTTACTCAAATTATTTTACCACACGGAAAGACGGTAACACACATGACCTTCATCTGCTGATCGAATGTCTCCACTGGGTCGATTGAGCAGGGCTTACACCCATATAAAAGTAAAAAATGAAACTCGGGATACCATTAAACCAAGGTTTTAGATTGACAGTATTGTAGTGATATTGACCTACTGTATACTGAAACAATGAATTACTGATTGCAGATTCTATTTACTTTTCTTGACAGTTGGATGAACACAAGGTGAGAATAATTAAAGAAAAACAAAAGGACTGGACAGAGGAGTACATTACTCCACAAGAGGTAAGAAAAAGAACCGAATATACTATGGTCTCCATTTTGATATTCCACTGATCCATGAAACTTTCAACCCTCTAAATAATGTAATTAGCCACTGGCTAATAAATTGTTAGATTTCAATCACCATTGTTTAAGTTCAAGGCTAAGAATTTGGCAAAAACATTTTCACTCAGCTCACACTGACTGAGCATTTGAGAGTTTAAGTAATGTGTCTCGACTACAGCACAGTGTGTACACTATTCCTTTTGATATCAATAGAAATGCAGCGTGTTTGTTGCACCGTAAACTCTCTTATGTAGGTGACCTGCGAGTAAAATAAGTTGAACCCAAGTATAACTTGCACCGGGGGAAAATTGCATTCTTGAGAAGAAAAAAACACACAGATGTACAAGTCACTTTTTTTTATTATTACATTTAGATAGATATAATGTAAAATACCAAATACCAGTGTATGACAGAACTTACAGTGGTGTTCATAAAGACAACACTTATTATAAAGGCCAAGCCTACACTAATTTACGAAATGAAATTGACCTTGCACGGATACATAACTGTAAAGCGAATAGACCTATGCGCTTTTCAAAGATCCATCTGAACCTCCAGCTCAGGCCAACCAGTTTTGTGTCCATGTTTAGCTTTTGTAGTCTTCTCAATAATTTCATTTTACCTTTTCTTCAGTATCCCATTTTTCGCTTACACCAAATTCTGCTGCACGATTAAGTTTTCCTTTGCATATACTGTACAACAGTCAGTTTAAACTGAACTGTGTAACCTTTTCTGTTTTTCGTTGTCTGCATTTTAGTGTTATGATGAGGAAGCTGTGATATCAGATTGTGTGTGCGTGCGTGTGTGTGTGTGTGTGTGCCTTTTTTGTGACCATGACATTTGAATGACATTCTTGACTTGCATTCTTTTGTATTCTGTTGCACTCCACCCAGGTTTTACTTGAATCAATGAATAACACTCCCGGACAAAGGTACAAAAGCTGTCAGTGGGGTGGTACCTTTTCAAAAGGTACATCTTTGTACATAAAGAGTCCATATTAGTACATCAAAGATACATTTTGGTACCAAAAGTATAGATAGTAGTACCTAAATGGTACATATTAGAACCTTTTTAAAGGGTATCATTCAAGTGTTTCCCTCTATTACAGCGACTTTTTTGTGCATGTTCTGCAGACAAGGTGACCATCCTCGATTAAGTTTCCCTCAGGACTTTTCTAAAAACCAAAATATGACCACACCTCAGATGTGGTTCTCTTAAAAGGCTGAAAATCTCCCGATCACGGTCACAGCCTTCCGCCATTCTTTTGGATTAAAAAAATAAACAACTTTGCACGCTGCGTCAGACTGTGGACGGGATTCATAGTGAGTTATTAAAATCACGATAATCAAACACGGTTTTAATGATAATTACATTTTAAATGATAATACTAACCGTCAGTACATTTTAATAGTGTGTGCGCCTATTTTGTGAGCATGACATTAGAATGACATTCTTGACTTGCATTCTTTTGTATTCTGTTGCACTCCACCCAGGTTTTATTTGAATCAATGAATAACACTCCCGGAAAAAGGGGTGGTACCTTTTCAAAAGTTACAACTTTTTACATAAAGAGTGCATATTAGTACATCAAGAGTATATTTTGGTACCAAAAGTGTAGATAGTAGTACCTAAATGGTACATATTAGAACCTTTTTAAAGGGAACCATCCCAGTGTCAGCTTATGTACCATTTTTTCTTAAAAAGTGTACAATTAGGTTAGATTGCTTTGGTCTGCGGATCTGATTGTTTTCTAAAAACTACAATTTCTATTTATTTGTGTGTTTCAGTATCCTCATCGTGTGAAGGAATGGACATCAGTGCTGATAAAGTAACTGAAACAGAAAAGACCATGAAGACGTCTGGATCCTTAAAGCCCTCGGGTACTCTCTATCCATTTGATCAGAATTCTGCTTCTCATCGATATATTCAAAACTACACTTTACCACCAGAGACCGGACCTGGTAATCTGATTGATCCAGTTCATGAGTATAAGTTCATGGGCAGAACAGGCGATATGAATGTGATGAAGAAAAAGTTTAATATAGAGGTGTTTCGTTTTGCTGCAGGTTGTATGAACAGCCGTACAAATGGAACCATCCATTTTGGTGTAGCAGACTCATATGCTCATGCTGAGATCATTGGGGTCAGTGTTGACAAGAAAGACACCATCATTGATCACTTTAATAAAGGTATTAAATCGTACTTTGAAGAGCACACAGATGAAGCAAAGGCATGCATCAGGCAGCCACGCTTTGTAGAAGTGCTCTGTCCTGACGGCACTCCATCTGGCAAATATGTCATAGAGGTGGATGTTGTTCCATCCCACAGCATAGTTCAGGGTAAGTTGTTTTATACCCAGACTCTAGATGAGGACAATCAATGGAAAAAGAGAAAAGGAACGTCACTCTTCATCAGAGATGGAACTGCAACCCGAGATATCTATAAAATAGGTAATCCAAAAGACTTGCATGACGAACTGACTCGAATGAATGACCAAATGAATGTTCTGGATGACAGGAGAAAGGAGGCAGAAAAGAGCCAAGAGAGCAAAGAACATCATTGAACTGAAGAATAAGGCTGCAACAAACGATTATTTTGATAATCGATTAATATAACGATTATTGGAGCGATTAATCAACTAATCGCCGATTATTGGAGCGATTAATCGGCTAATCTACGATTATTTCACTGGCTAATCAGTAGGTTTGGAGCGATTATTCAGATTTTTCGATTAGTTAAAACATTGAGTTATACATATTCTTACTATAATATAAAAAAAGAAAATCAGTTCTGCTTTTGAAATAGCCAACTAAACAGGTCATTCTCTTTAGGTTTTCAGATTTCAGTCCAACTTAAATCAGACACAAATGCTCTCTAAGCATTGTTTAATAGGACCACTGCTTTTCTTAGAACTGAAACAGAAAAAGGGTAATTTACTTCAGGACACAAAGAATGGTAAATTATTAATCTGTAAACCATTATTATGAATATAAAATAACAATTTTTTTAGATGAAAATTGAGCTGACAGAGACGCTCTCATTCACCTTTTAATTTACAGTATGAAAAAGTAATTGCTATGATATTCTTCCTAACATCTCCTTTTGTAAATCTTCATGATTATAGAACAAAAAAAAACAGGCAAGTGATAAGACTATAATACATAATGATAATAATATAGTGTTACAATAATAAAAACAGCACTGACTCCTAAGCTCGATCAAGCTTATTCTATGCAAAATAAATAATTACTATAATTATTGTATTATTAATAATATTATTACTATTATTAGTAGTATTGCATCATCTAATAAAGAGATTTACATTACCACTAGTTAGTTACCATTAGTTAGATGACAGATAGATCATGTATTAATAGATTGTATAATAATAATGGGTGGAAGTGTCTTCGTCTATTTCTAGTTAGTTAGATCTCAATATAAAAGAAATTGTTTTAATGCAGACAACAAAACTTTAAATCCATTTTAGTTTTTAGTTTTTTTTAGTTTTTTTTTGTTTAACATAGAAGCTCACATGAATTTCTATGTGAGAACAGTTTACTTATAAAGTGCTGTCCATGTCTTAACCTAGTCTTAGTCTTGTTGTTAAAATGTTGTTTAAACATTTGTTTAACATTTAACTGCATCTACAGTGATCACAGTTTAAAAAAAATTATAAAATGAGAACAGGATTTTTGCATATCCAATGAGAAAATAAGATAAAGTGTAAAAGTGCAAACAATTCAAATCAATCTCAAATAAACACAAGATTCAATCACATTGACTTGTGGTTGTATATGTCTGTGGTTAAAGTCCCTGTGAATTGGAAGTTGCAAACAAATTTTCTCCAGTGTTGTGACGTATTTCCGAGAGAAATGGAATACTAAATGAGGCAAAATAGTGGGCGTGGATTTTTTTTTTTTCCAACTAGCACATGATTGGATCAAGAAAAGTAGGTGTAACACCAATAGAGAGCCTAAGTCCCTCCCCTTCCGGTCGACCACCTTGGGACCTTCTTTCGTAAAAATATTGTATGGTAGTCAATGGCGAGAGACAACAAAATTTTGATCTCGTTTGAATTATGCCTTGAATTACACACATGATGTTTGTCAATTTAAAAGATACATTTTAAAGTAAAGAAAGTCGCAGTTTGATGTAAAACCGTTGAGGTATAAGACTGTGAAAATACGTAATTACAAAGACTACAAACCCCAAAGGCACACATTTTCTCTCAATGAATGAAGCTAACTTTACTGAGGCTGTCTGTCATTGTTTCTACAGTCTTACGTTATAATCGTAACGTTACGGCGTCATACCTGAGTGTTTTGTACCAGACTGCACACACACGAGCAGCGGATCTCGTTTCGCTTCCCAGGAGATGTAGTTCATAGAGCGATTTTCACATAAAAAATGTTACTCTTCTGTTTTATGACAAACTGCGACGTTTTTGACTTTCAGAATTATCTTTTAAATTGACAAACATCATATGTGTAATTCAGGACACAGTTCAGACGGAATAAAAAGATAAGTTGTCTCTCGCCATTGACTACCATTCATATTTTTTACGAAATAAGGTCCCATGAGCCCGAAGCGGAGGGGCGGGACTTAGGCTCTCTATTGGAATTATAAAACTATTTTTATTTGCTTTTTATCACTAAGAATCACCACAATTTTGGCCGACTGTTACGTTCCACGTGTATTTGTGTTTTTTTTCTTCTTCTTCTTCTCTCTGTGTGTCCATTCATTGTTTTCAGGTGGCGGATTGCTCGTTGGCTGTGTGTCTTTATTGGGATCACGTGACATCAGCCGCCTCACCAATCTGCTGCTGCGACGTTGAGCTTAAAAAGCTCATTCATGAGACTGAAGACAGATCCTTGCGAGATCCCGGTGGTCTCTGCAAGATCTCATCAAACTTTTTGCCAGATCTCAGCTTGCTTATTTCTACAGAGCTAATTTGTAGAATGTACCATTTAGACGTAGTGAGGTGATCGTTAGCTCCACTGTTTGAGTAGCCTAACGTTTGTGAATGTATTATGGGTTTATTTGCGTTAATGCTTTAACAGGCGTGAAATGAGTTTTGATATGTGAATGAGTTAGATGTTAATCATTAGTTCATTAGTTCTGTTATTTTTACTGACCATGGGGGACATATTTAACATCAACGGGAGGTAGAGTTAATTTTTTTGTTAATTAGGCGTGGAGTGTTTTGTCATGATTGTATTTTTGTTTTTAGGTACTATAGTTTAGTTAAGGCGGCGCATCCGCCGAAGATTTCGGTTTTATTTCTACATTTTTCTTTGTTAGTCAGTTTAGAGGGATGACTAAAAAAATTATATATTATTTTTATGTTTTGATTATTTCAATGATTTGACAACACTCCTTTGTTTTTTCCTTATTTTTTTATTACTCTTATTTTCATTTGTGTGGTTTATTTCATTGTTCATTCTTGAGAAATAAACGTCTAGAACGTTAAGTGATGTTTTCTTGGTGTTCTTTTCTGCATTCGCACATCACAACAGTGCTTCACATTTATGTTACGTAATCATCCCTTTTACCAGCTTTAAACACGTAACACCGACCATAAAAATGGCCGATTGTTTCGCTAAGATAAAACCCTTATTCCTTGTCTGGGATCGTGTAGAGCCCTTTGAAACTGCACTGAAACTGCAATTTGGAAAAAATGTTTTCCTCAAAAATTGTAATTTCTTTTCGACTGAGTAAAGAAAGACATGAACATCTTGAACGATGTGGCTGTGAGTAAATTATCAGGAAATTTTAATTCTGACTTGAACTAATCTTAATGTTAATCAAACAACAAAGGACAAAGAAATCACTCACTGCCTTTGACAATTACTTTTTTAACTTTAATTAAATTAATCTATATTTAATGTATCCAGTCAAGACTCTGCTGTAGTGTTATTTTTCATTGATTACTTTATTCAAATTCTGCACCTATATAGACCATTTTGCAAGATGTAAACAACACTGGTCCAGAAAAACTTCCTGTTTCGGTTCTTTATTTCACATGTAAAGAAAACATCTTAAAGATGTTTGTTTAACTTTTTGATTCAATTGTATATGTTCTGTTGGTTGTATTTTATCCCAGCTTTTATGTAGTGTTAAAAAACTGAAACAGGAAGTGCTTCTGGACCAGTGTTGTTTACATCTTGCAAAATGGTCTATAACATATGGTTATAGTGCCACTTAGCACCACTAGCATCAAGAGCAGAAATGCGTACCAACGGCAGGAAAAAAATGCATTCTTGTTGAGTACTATCTGTAGAGAATTCTGTTCATGCAGCCATATATGAGCACTGTTTATTCATATCGCACATTAAAGTCATATCATGGGCTCACAGCGTGGGCACAAGTAGAGAGCACAACGTGTGTGAATTAGCACCATTTGTTGTTTGCTTTTGCATCTGACAGAGCATTTGGACCTGGAAACGGTGACACGTGATGTAGCAGGTGGATAATGAATGCAGTAGGATTCTCACCTTATTTATCCAAGTGGTTATTGCCTCTTCAGCATCATAAGGGAAGTCCTCCTCAGGAAGGAAAGGAGTAAACTTCTGTATGCATGTCAGCACTCTCTCCACGCTGACCATTTCCACTGTGTACGCCATCATTAAAGTGTCTATCACCGCAAGATGAGAACTCTGAAAATAAATAAATAAATAAATAAATTTCACATTTTCCTATAACAACACAAATGCAAATGTTTTAAATGGCAGGCCGTGACATACATAACTGACAGAAACATACATCATTTTTACAGCTATATACTGTACATAAGTATCATCTAAATTAGTAAAAAAAAATACATGTAAATAAAATACAAGTGTATTTTTTTTTTGACCCAAGTAGACATTAAACATGTCTACTTAGCTTGCATTTCCATTTAGATTGCTTACAAATTTACTGGATATTATCCTAAAATCAGATACTCCCTGGAACTTAATTTTAGAAACAATAAAATAAGCTGAAACAAACAATATATGCAACGCACAATAAATGATGACTGTGTTGGTGCCTTTTTCTCCGACTTCTGTTGAATCAAACATCAACACATTGTCTGGTGGTTAGTCAGTGACAGATTCAGTCCTCTAGAGGGTGACAGTAAAGCCATTTTTACCAGACTATGAAGAAAGTAGTGAAAGTTCCTTGTTCAGCAGTGAACCACTTTTTCTCAGAGCATAGAAAATGTTATAATGTTTGTTGAAATACATAACAGTAGCTTTGATGGCTATGAGTGAAAAAGCAGACATGAGAAACCTAAACTTCTCAGGCCTCTTATGGAAGTGGTGTCCTGGAGGATTGCCTGACCAGAACTCCATATTGTATTCTCCTTAACCCCATTTACCAATATAAAACACTTAATTACTCTAGCAGTCCTATCTTTGGAAAGTGCAGCAGTGGTAAACCATTACTTGTGTATTTGTACACTGGGCAAGTCCCGTGTGATTGTGCTTTGCCATTTTAAATGATGTTGTTTCTATTATGTGTCACTTGTTCAACTTTGATACAAGAATATCTGTAGGCTGTGACTGGCATAAAATCTCTTTGACCATTTTTAAAGAAAGTGTAACTTTCTGATTAAAATTATAAAAAGGACATGTAAACTAAAACAAACATGTAACTGCTCAAACATTAAACCAAACAAATCCTCAAGCAATTAAAATTAACAAAATGACAGTTTAATCCATGGAGATCAGCAAGCGTTTCACCATCCCTAAATAAAGAAGAAAAGATTTCATTTAAAATCCAAACATGCTGTATAAATAAATTTCAGAAGAAACACGTGCTTTCAAGCATGTGCTCATATTTTGCCATTTAGACAGTTTGATTAGGAAAAACTAATTCAATACACATATGTAAAGCTCTTATAAATACTAACAGATGACAAGTTTTTAATCTTTAATCTGCCTTAAGTATTTTACCAAGTATTTATCGTAAGCATCCAAAAGAAAAAAAAAAAAAACTTCACCCAGTTGGATATTCAGCATGTCCAACTGAGTGCTGCCAGCCTACCACACACAACCTGTACAGTCATGATAGGCCATGCTATAAAAATAAATTATGCTATAAAAATAAACATTTGGAAACTCTCAATATGCCACATTTGGGATTGTGAAAACGTGTACGGATTTGCGGACATGCGGATTTGTCAGATATAATATTGTGAGCTAGCGTTAACCACATCTTTAGATCATGCAGGAGTGTTTACTTACAATGCTGGTCAGAATTATTTACCCCTTGGTAAATATGATCAAAGATGGCTGTAAAAAAAATAATCTGCATTGTTAATCTTTTTGATATTTTATCAAAAAATGTGCAAAAATCTAACCGTTCATTGAAGTAAAAGAATTGAAAGTGGGGGGAAATCACATTATGAAATAAAAGTTTGTATCCAAAACAAGTTGGGATCAATTATTTGCCCCCTTTATTGAATACCTTTTGCAACCATTTCCCAAGAGAACAGCTCTTTCCCAAGAGTCTTCTTCTATAATGCCTGATGAGTTTGAACACCTGACAAGAGATCAGAGACCATTCCTCCATAGAGAATCTCTTCAGATCCCCAAATCCACGTTGGTGCTTCTTCTCTTCAGTTCAGCCCACTCATCTTCTATAGGGTTCAGGTCAGGGACTGGGATGGCCATTGCAGATGCTTGGTTTTGTGCTGCTTAGTGACACATTTTTGTTTTGATTTTGATGTTTGTTTTTGGATCACTGTCCTGTTGGAAGATCCAAACATGGCCCGTAAGATTTCACGCACAGGCTGTCAGGTTTTGATTTTTTATCTGTTGTTGGTATTTGATAGAATACACGATGAACAAGATGTCCAGGATCTCTGGCAGAATATTAGGCCCACAATGATACAGCAGAGTATTTCATTTTACACATGGGTTACTTCTTTATCCCTGTGTGCACCAAACCCATCTTAACACATAAAACAACAAAAAAATAGCTTTTTGGCAGCAAACACTTACTATGGGTTTGGTTCATACAATGAATTTCATATAATTTTCTGCCAGAGGTACTGAACATCTTGTTCATATACATGGCATCATGGATTCTATCAAATACCAACATATAAAACAGATTCTGTAAGGAGGAATGATCTCTTATCGCTTGTCAGGTGTTCTCCAAACACGCCAGGCATTTTAGGAGAAGACTCAGAGCTGTTCTCTTGGAAAAAGGTTGCAAAAAGTATTCAATAAAAGGGGGCAAATAATTGCTCCAATGTGTTTTGGAGAAAAAAAACATGTATTTCATAATGTAATTCCCAAACTCTGAACAAGTTTTATGTTTAATTTTTCTATTTATTTTGTACTTTTATAATAGAGATGCTTTTCAGTGTTCTAGCTAATTGTGACCAAATACCTTTTGTTTTAAATCAGCCCAACAAAAATTTGCATTTTATGCAAATGTTGCATTCTGTTTACTGCTTAAAGGATTATTCCACCTCAAAATAAAAATTTCCTGATAATTTACTTCATGTCTTTCTTTCTTCAGTGGAGAAGAAATAATTTTTTTTTGAGGAAAACATTAAAAATGCACAAAATGGAATTCAACGGTAACCAAATTGCTGAAGTCCAAATCAATGCAATTTCAAAGGGCTTTGAAGAGCTTGAAAGGGTTCTGCAAGATCCCAGCTGAGGAATAGCGTCTTATAGCGAAACAATCGGTAATTAAAAAAAGATTTCCTGAAGAACTGAACAAGGAGTAGAGTTAGATCGCAGTTCTCGCGCATGTGTCGTGGAAATCTCTTGAACTCTCATCTCAGGCCTACAAGGAAGAAAAGGAATAGTCGAATAAAGTCGTTATTTTTGTTTGTTTTTTCGCACAAAAACTATTTGCGTCGCTTGATAAACTTATACTTGAGCCACTGTAGTCACATGGGATATTTAAACATTTTCTTCAATGACTCTCTGGGTTGTCAAGTTTCAATCCCTTAGGGTGCCTATGTAGCAGTGATCAAGCTCTCAAATTTAATCAAAAATATCTTCATTTGTGTTCCGAAGATGAACGAAGGTCTTACGGGGTTGGTACAGCATGGGGGTGAATAATTAATGACTTATCATTTTTGGGTGAACTAACCCTTTAACATGAAATGGAAACCGTTATAGTTTTTACCCCTATTGTGATATATCCAAGTGAAAAAATGTAGGATGGAACTTTTATCCATGGAAAATCGATTGGATGGTAATGCAACATGTTGATTTAAAATCAGAACAAAACAGAAGCATTTTCATCAGTGGTTTTAGCCATTCAGTCTCCACTGTACATTCAGTTTAAACCATCACCTTCTGTGTTTAAACTGCTACATTGTCGAGTGAGCGGATATGTGCGTGCGGTCAACACTTTTTCTCCCAAATATGCTGATTAAAGGGAATATCATCAATGCAGTTTCACAGCAGTGCAGATCTCTCTCACACACACCTCGACACACTGCCGCAGTGCTAATCGCCATGCCAACAGGCAAACCCACCCATGTGCACATATTAGAGAGAACTCCTACAGAGACAGGAGAATGACCTGTGATTATGGACATGGTAAGGTGTTTCTGTGTATCAGTGAGAGAGATTTTCACACTGCAAACCAAAGAAGACATGCACTTCTCACATGTGCACATCATACGGTATCTGAACAACCCTGCCAACCATAAACACACACGCTGTGGCTGATGCAAAGACAAATCTGATAGCATGTGTTTTCATGCCGGAGCTTACAAGTATGTAGGGTGACTCTGCAAGATTGTGGATGTGTCTGTGACTTAATGTGCCTGTAGTGTGTGTGTTAAAACAGATGGTCTAGAGACTGAGTGCAATACCCTCAGAGAGGTATATGCACCTAAATTAAATTCTGAAAGGATACTGACTGACGGTTACTGCAGAGACCGAGAGAGTGAGGGAGAGAAAGGGAATACTGCAATGCAGACATCAGCAGTTCCTAATATGGCAGTGTCCAGTTCTCCTCCTCATCCACCCAACACTTTACATCTTATAACACCCTTAAATCAAGTGCACACTGCAGCCTACATACAGTATAGCGACCAAAAGCACAGCATTACCAGTCCACTACCATTGAAATGATCTTAATGCCTTAATTAAAAAAATGAGGAAAAGTCTAACATTATAGGACACCAATTAATAATGTATCATAAATAAATAAATGTTCTTCATTAAAATACAGGGTGCTTAAGTCAGGACACCCCTGACACACCCTGTTAAATTCCCATAGAGGCAGGCAGATTTTAATTTTTAAAGGCCAGTTATTTCATTGATCCAGGATACTAGACATCCTGATAAAGTTCCCTTGCCTTTGTTTGGAATTAAAATAGCCCAACATCATCACACACACCCTTTACCATACCAAAACTGTCAAGTAAGTTTCATTAATGACGTTTCTCCTTTAATTTGATTGTCTGTATTGTCCCTCATAACCTGTAGTATAACAAGCCTATAAGCTTAAAGGGATCGTTCACCAAAAAAAAGAAAATGATCCCATCCTTTACTCACCCTCAAACCATCCTAGGTTTATATGACTTTTTTCTTTCAGCCAAACACAATTTGAGTGATATTAAAAATGTCCTGTCTCTTCCAAGCTTTATAATGGGAGTGAATGATAACTTAAATTTTAAAGCCCAAAAAAGTGCATCCATTCATCATAAAAGTAATCCATACGGCTCCAGGGTGTTAATAAAGGCCTTCTGAAGCAAAGCGATGCATTTGTCAGAAAATATCCATATTTATAACTTCATAAAATAAAATCACTGACGTACGATGTACTGTAGGAGTAGCGTAAGCTTAGGTGAGAGTAGATGACTCTTACAGTTCAAACAAATAGGGCTGGGCAACAAACCCAAGCTCATCTTCTCTTATATCGAAATCCTCAGACATTTCTCTTTAAAAATTCTCATTTTAGACTTGTAATTTGTGATCTGCATTTTGTTTTGCTCTGTCCTCAGCGTTTGTCAATACATCATGCGTCATGCAGCCAGTTATTATACAGTAGTTTATAAAGCTGTCAAAATACTCCCTCACCTTGCTTACTTCCGAGTGGACATTTCTCTGAACCCTCCGCCACAGAGAAAACCAACGCATGCCAAATCTGAGGTCAAATTAAATGTTTTTGTTTTCCAATAAAAAAATACACTTTTCAAAATAACATCATACTAGTATTTCCAAGTCAACTAGAAGCAGCAGTATCGCACATCTTAAACCCTTGCACTCTAAGTCCGAAAGTATGCTAGTTCTGCAAACAGATAAAAAGGTGTATTGCCAAATCACTTGCCATCTGTATGGGGGTCTTGCAGAGGTCTCTCTCAGTCACGAGTCTCTCCTGGTCAGTGACGTAGAGGCCTTTCTGAGCGAGGGCCTGGATGATGGCGTTGTGACCCAGCAGAGGTTTAGCCGCGTCGCTCCTGAGGATCAGACTCCCCGCACGGCAATACAACTCCGCGGACAGCAGCAGAGACACAACCGGAGGCTTCACATGCTCCTGATCATACTGGTCCCGGTAAAACGGATCGTCCAACTCCACGGGTACACAGTCTAAAGAGAGAAAGAGGGAGACTGGGATTGATTACACAACCAAAAGTGTCTAATAGTTTGTAGGGTAATAAGAAAAAGTGATTACTTGAGCTAATCATGTGAGGAGGGTAAAACATATTTATCAACAACCAGTTCAATTCAATCCTTCAGGTGGAAAAAAAAAAGAACTTAATGTCCCTTTAAATCTGATTCAGGATCAATGATTGGTCGGAAAGACTGATGTGAGGTCAATGAGTGGAATCTGAAAAGAAAGACACACTGTTTTCAGACTAATCCCATTATGGCTCTCACTTAATCTGATTTACTCTATCTGAAACTCTTCAGAATAGTACCATAGATCCAAACACAGAAAAAAAACAAGACAGGTACAGGCATGCATGAATTCAGTCAAACACACAGAGACTGTAATCACTGGGCTGACACAATTACACACACACAAACGTAAACACCCAGGTACAGGCCAGCAAAAACTAAGTCACGACGAGCACTTGCCCACAAAAAAAAGCAGTTGTTATGCACGTAAACAGAAATTAACAGCATCAGGATGATAACATCTGCGAACAGACTGACAATTCAGCTCTGTTTCTGACGCTGAAGTGCGACTGCAAATATCTGAGTCTAGAAGGCCAAGGAAATTCCTGGCATCCCATAATGCTTGAGCGTGAGTCAGACTACAGGCAATGTAGATTCCTGCTCTTTCCGGGTCATTTCCTTTCAGTATGTCTTTGTGCATGTGTTCTTTTTCTTTTTCAGCAGCAGGAAATGTCTTAAAGGTGCAGTACAGATCCTGTTTAAAAATAAACATCACAAATAACAAAATGATGGGGGGGAAAAACTTTTGAGATTAAAATAAATAGATAGATAGATAAATAAAAATTTATATTAATCAGCTACGTCTGTGTGCGGCAGAAAAAGTGTCTTAAAGGAGCAGTACAGTTTCTGTTAGATGTTCTTAAACACATGCATTATTGTATTTGTGTTAAAGGCCTGATACAGACTGTGTGATTTCAACAATCCTATAATCTATAGGATTACCAATAATCCTACGAATCACACTGTGCGACGTAAATCTAATTAACAGACTGTACGATGATGACACCTATTGAATTGTAGGCTACGGCGCAAGAATAAAACTTCATCAGCAAGCACTAGTGGTAAACAAATAGCACTTTGCAAAAAAAAGGAGGAAGAGCGAAAGAGGAGAATATGGATGCGGTCATGGGAAAAGAGACTAACTTGGCATACCAATTTTATTGAGTTAGGTGGTTATAAATTTTAGCACAATGTAGTGTTGATCAATACGCCATTTTTATCGGCTAGTCAGTAAACGTAAGTTGTAGCAGCAAACTCTGACACTGTCAGAAAATGATCACAGGCTATCTTGGGGCACAAGACTGTGACAACGGCCGTCTTTGAACCTTTCTCATTGTAGAACGTAGTACCACCGTTTAGGAGCAGGCAACATCCATTGAAAATACCACTATTGGTCATCTTTTGTCTGCGTGGGACATCCAAAAATCTTACAATGTGTTCTGGGCAATGGGCATAAGTGATTTTTACAGAATTCCCTAAACAGCTGTTCTACGTTTGAACTGTACCCTAAGCACCTGCCATGCAATTTAACCAGGCACTAAAAGCCCACAAAAGCATAAAGCGTATGCCAAAAAAATGTAAAATAACTGATTCAAAAAAGTCCTGGATAATTGGGACAGTTAGATTTCACTGGTCCCCAATTGAACAAGTTTTTATATGGGGCGTTTACATAAGAAGCATCAAAAGATATAATATATACAACCTCTCACACAAATGATCTATTTCGTTGTTGGGTAACACTTTACAATAAGGTTCATTGGTTAACATTAGTTAACTACCTTAGTTAACATGAACTAAGCAATACAGCATTTATTAATCTTAATTTCAACATTTACTAATACATTATTAAAATCAAAGGTTATATTTGTAACTGTGAACTAACATAAACAAACAACGAATAGCTGTATTTGTATTAACAAACATTAACAAAGATTAATAAATACTCTAACTAATGTATTGTTCATTGTTGGTTCATGTTTTTTAATACATTACCTTATGTTAACAAATGAACCTTATTGTAAAGTGTTACCAGTTGTTGAATGACTAGCTGACCATCATTATATCCATCCCTCATTTCCTCCATTAACATTAAGTTTAACTCATGGCAACAGTCATTGTGTTTTCAATATTTACAGAGGCATCAGAAAACTCTTAAAATCATTCCCCCTAACCTTTATGAAAAGCTGCTGCGTCAATGGAAACCCTTTCCCTGCCAGTCTTTACTAGTTCAGAGCCAAAAACATAAAACACACGCACACAGACCTTCTGTAAAGCTCACAGTTTTTCCTGAACATGCTCCTAAAGAGCTGCCTGATTATGGAAAGGTTTTTCCCCTGCGTTTCATCCCATCTCGGACAGAGGCAGGAAGCGGCTCTCGGAGGAATGACAAACACAGGGAGGAAGTGAGGGGTCAGAGAGAGAAAAGCCTGAGGCAGCAAGTCACCACGACCCACAAAAGCCTTTCAAACGTCCAACTCTGTGCTTTTGTCTAAATGTTACTGTAAAAAAACATAACTCAGTTCATTTATGAAATTATAATCTTATAAGGTCAATTAAAAAGGTTTTTACTTCAGATAATATATTACATTCTTAAAGATATTTTAGATATATGCTTATACTGTACTAATCATTCCAAACATATTGAGACTGACATGTTCTATGAACAACTTGTCTGTTAAAGGAAAATTATGGAAAATTCACTTTTACATGGTGTTTGGACATAAATGTGTGTTGGCAGTGTGTGAGCAAAACCAATTTAGAATGATAAAAATCCACCCAGTGTTTTTTTTTTTTTTTACAATCTCAGTAAATCCTGTCTCAGAACGAGCTGTTCTGATATTCGGCGCAGTGTGACGTAGAATTGCGCAAGCCCCACCGACGTGGTTTGACAGTGTGGTTTTGGCATAGACTCCGCCCTCGGTGATCTGTACACCATCCTCAATTGTTTCAATGACAGCCGGTGTTCTGATGATTTGTGCTGCCTTATCGAAAATGTCTCCTAAGAAAATGTTTTGTTGTTGGATGTATTAATAATTTACATAGTAGTTTTCACTTCCGACATCAGAGCCACTGAAAACGCAGTGGATGGATTTTATTTACGAGAACTTCAAAAATATGTTTATGTTTGCGCAAATCATTTTCTGACTGACTGTTTTGTAAACGAGGTTCAATTCAAAGCAGTTCTTGCGTCAAAGTTAATCCTCAAGTGTGGATCGTTGCCTACTGTTCGCGATCCAACGTCCACCTGAACACCTCCTGAAGGAGTAAGTGTATTTTATGATTTTTGAGCAAATAGTAATTTCAGTCGATGTCAGCCAATTCAAAAACAAATGCGTATAAAGTTGTTGTCGTCGTCGTAGGATGTCTATGTATATAATTTAAACCTTGTTTAGTGTGTAACCACATGTTTATAAATATATTGTATTAAAAACTGTGTATGTTCTGTAACTAGCCATCTTCGCACATTTACCACATTAGCACCTGTACAAGTAATGTAAAACATGACGCAACAGGTCCCTCGCATAAATGTAATTTCGTTTGTACATATCAAACCTTATCACAGTATTTGTGTTTGTAGTTTCAAAAAATTGTGCCAACCTTATCACTTTCAGTTTGTGTGTGTCTGAGTGTGTGTTGCGCATTCATAATTGCAAAGGGGATGTGATTACAACTCTATAAGTACATAAATGTATCAACCATTCCGAGACGTCCTGGTCCATTCTCATTTGTGTTTCTTCTGAGTCTCTTCATCATCTGGGTCTGATCAGAGACTATTTATATTCCGGTTCAAACTTGTATGGCTGAATGCCATACAAAACCGCGGGTCTCTCACTTTCTCAGCCGTTCTCCTTCTCCATTCTCGTACCGAGTGTTCATTGCCATAGGTATGCAAGTGACGCCCTCATCCAAAGGCAGGGTGGGGATATGCAGCTCATTTGCATTTAAGGTGGTACACACCAAAACAACTCTTTTTAAAACAGGCCCAAAAAATGACATTTTCAAATGGTTATAATAAATTAACTGTGGGGTATTTTATGCTGGAACTTCACAAGTAGATTCTGGTGACACCTGAGACCATCTTGTAAAAAGGGGCATAATAGGTGCCCTATAATTCTGTAATAATTTAATCAAGATTTAATTCCAAACCCTTCCATGTTTAATTTATTCAAAAGTGCTCTGTAATACTTATGCGTTATAGTCCAACCAAGTTACCTGTAAGTTATCATATAAAAAGAGACCAAAATTAAAAGTAATAATTCACTGATAATCTTCCAATTTAAACTGAAGAACTGGTTAAATTTGTAAATTAATCATAAGACCGATATCTTGAACAGGATCAAATAATAATTTATTAAACATCGGATTCAAAACAACTTCTCTTATAAACTCTCCTGAACACAGAAAGGAGAGCTGGCCATAAATGTGGGCATGTTTCTCACAGCCTTACTCCCCATTTACTTTTATTATACTAAATATACAGAATATTCAAAAGTGTCAACTTTTGTGGAAGAAAATAAGTCAATCAGGGCTTGCCGAGTTAATGATGACAATTTTTTTTTTTATATATTTCCAGTGTCAGACTGCCAGTTGCGATACATTTCTCATAACACAAGTAAACATTAATTTAATCAGTCTCATTTAAAAATCTGCTGACACTATACCTTTAAGAACGACATTCAACGCTATTGATTTCTCATAGCCTATGTAACATACAGTGCGTGTTAGAGAATAACAGTGCACACAGTCACATGTGTACATCACACACTCCCAGCAGCACCCCTCAGGCTTCAGTGATGTAACAGGAACGAATGCTCTCTGTCGTGGTATGTGCAGTATGCCACAGATGTAAGGCTGGGGGTAAAGACAGCACAACATGAACAACACAGCCGTGAAGGCCTGCAGGCACTCAAAACATCTGCTTGTGACCTTGTTTATTTTTCATTTCTGAGCAAAGTATCTGAATGAACAGACATCCACCAGACTCTCTTTTCAATCTAAGGATGCCTTGCAATGGTGGGGCTCATTTTCCTGTGTTTGTTTCATTCTGCCGTGAAGAACAGTGACTGATGGGGAGATGTTATCACACTTACAAAAACAGTACCATGGTGGTGCTCTTGGTATTTAGCCTACATGGCATATATCCCAAACTAGGACTATCAAGGTAAATACATGTTAAATACATGTAGCACAATTTAGCATACTTTAAAAAAGGTGAACATGAAACCCTTCACACATTTTCTCACAACATTAAACTCAAACTCAAAAAACCTTTGACTCTTCTGGCAAAGTAAAAAAAAAAAATCACTTCAAAACCCTTTCACCTGGACCCAATATCAAACAATGATTTCAGATACACACGAGTCAATAATATAAGCACAACAGATCATTCATTTGCAGTCCAACTGCTTAAGCCAAAAAGGTCCAATAAAACTCTAAATGAAAAACATGTTACAGTACACTCAAATAGTTGTGCAACTACAAAATCAAGGTCAATGAGAGATTGATTCTGCTTCAGCATCATGTCTTCCTGCTGGCTCTGGCCTGAGGACACAGGCAATGTTGTCTCTTGCCAGGCAAAGAGAAAAGCCCTCTAGTCTGACAGATCCAGCTTTGATAATACTCTTTACCCCTTGCTCTTTCTCATCCTCTTCCTCCTCGCCCATCTTCCTCTTCTTCCTTTTAGACATCTGAGTTAACATTCAGTGGACCTGTGCGCTCTGGTTAGGCTTGTTTTGTACACTTAGTATAATCACATCATTAGAAACAAGGTGTGAACAATTTTGAAACGTTGTGTGTAAATGATGACTGTTTTTAGTTGTGTTGAACTTTTGCCTCTTGTATAAGTGTTTTGTGACACAAATGTATCACAGTGTGAAATGTGTGTGAGAAGAATAAGTTTAGAGTTTTGCAAAAAAGGTTTTGCAAAGATTTGCAAATTTTCAGAAAGAGTGATTTATTCGACAAATTGGTTTAGGCTAGTGAGAATTTAGTTTAGAGAATGGGGTGTCTGAACAATTGTAGAAAAACTGTATGCAATTGGTGCTTTTTGTCCCACTTAAGAAGGAAATTGATGTAATTTTATAATTACTTCTATTGTCCTTAAAGGGCGTCCACAGTTTTTCCTCTTTGTCGCCATCTCTGTTCAAAATCTGCAATTGCAGTTTTCTTGTGGAATTATTACAGTAACTTGTGCCATCAAATTGAAAAGTTTAATTATATCAAGTGCTGTGAGAAAAGTGTATAAATCTCCACCTCCAGCATCCTCAAAAGCAATATAACCTACTAGCTAAAACTCCTTCTTTATGTGTACAGATGTGACGTAATGACGCAAAGACATGCTTGAATCTCCCATGGAAATCCACCAGTACCACAGTCTGGAAATAAAAACATTAGCTTACCGCTTTGAATCGAGCTAACGCATGCAGATAGTTTTTAACACTGGCTGGTTATGTATTTTCTCAAATATGTATTTTTGATCATTTTTAACCCCCCAAAAAAAGCTGCGGACTGGAGCTTTAAAATGGTTACTGTTGAATATACTGACAAGCATTCACGGCAATTAAAATAATTTTAGTTGAATTTTCGTTAACACTTCAATACAGGGGTGCATTTCCCGAAAGCATGGTTAGCCAACTATGTTCACAAGTTCCGTTGTTACATAGTTCAACGAGTCGGTGTTTCCCGAAACCATCGTTCCAACGAACATTCGGAAACAGCATCGCAAAGTTGTGTGGTTTGAACGACAGCTCTCGACCTGTGGTTAGAAGCATCGTTTCTATATTTCATGACATTTGGAAGTAATAAATCCTTATCTTGAGCAAAATAAGCAAGCTGACATTCAGTACAACCGGTGCCTTTTATTCAGCATACATACAAATGTAATTTACGTCTTTTAGTTTGTCAAAAGATTTAAAGTACCGTGTTTGAAGAGTGTGCATGTGCGAACTCGCTCTACTATGTAAGAATGAGCCAAATATTGAGTCTGGTAATAAAGCAAAACAACTGAGAACAATTAGAAATAGTCCTCAGATGACATGTCTGTTATTTGTATAAAACAAATCTAGCGTTAGTTGGATCTCAAACAGTTTCATTAAAAGTAGTTATTACTCCACCACGCGCAAAACCAATGTGGTTGAACGATACTTTGCGACAGTGGGTTTCAGGAAAAAGTCGTGACTAGCTAGTTGATTTTTCCAACGAAGCAGCGAACTACGTCGTTGTACGGGAAACGCACCCCAGTTAAGCACAGTTCTTTTTCACAAGGGCTGCTATGTCCAAAAACGATGGTAACCCTGAGTAGTTTTTGTTATTGTCACTGTCAGCACTAATATAGGAGGTTCAAAAACATCTGCAAAGATCAGAGAAATCCATGCTTTATCAACCCCATTATGAGTTCATGTACACACCAGCAAAAAAGCTTTTTACACACACACACACACACACACACACACACACACACACACACACACACACACACACACACACACACACACACACACACACACACACACACTTCTGTCAGGAACCGTCTTCATCTTAACCCTGTTGCATTGCACTCCACAGGTCTCTGTTGTGGGCGCTCTAGCAATGAAAGCCACATTGCTTTATGTCCATGCAAGTTTGATTGGCTGTGTTTATGTTAATTCCAGCATCTTCCATAGGGACTTATTTTGGAAAAGTTCAATCCTATTCCAGTGTGCAGAAGCGGGGATTCTGCTTTGAGCATTTATTACGGACTGTGGGGACGGACACAGAGCCATAAGCCAGTCTGTGGCCTTTCATGAGTCTATGCAGGGATCTAGGCTAATGATTTCTGCAGACTTGGAAATAGTTACCACCATGTAGATTTTTGTCAAATTCACTATTTTTAACCTCGGTATACTGCTTCTCATGAGACACATGTGCACTCAAAATACCTTAAAATGACAGATTTTGGCCTGGTTTCACAGACAGGGCTTAGATTAAGCCAGGATTAGGCCTTAGTTCAGTCAGGACATTTAGTTTTTGTTTTTTTTAAACGTGTCTTAGAGAGAGAGAAAAAAAAACAGTAGGCTACTGGTGTGCATCTTGAGACAAATCAATGTCACTGACGTATTTTAAGATGCCACCAGTGCAAGTTGCATTCAGTTATAACAGTTTTTCCATGCATTTTAGTCTGAGACTAACTAAACCTTGTCTGTGAAGCTGGGGGTTAAACTTTTGGTCTTGTTTATGACTCCTAAGAGAACAGCAGTGTTTATGCAAATTTGTTAATTCATTCCCTCCTCAAAATTTAGTTATCCATTAACAAAATCGCTCCAATAAACGCTCATGTCACAAAAATGTAAAAATACCTGCAGTAAAACATAGGGAAGACCGGGGTTTGTTGTCACTTCTTTACTCCAGTCAACATTTCTCAAGGTAGGTTTATTTTTCGATAGAGGTAAGACAATTTCGATAGACATACTTTAAGTATTTGTCAACAAAAAGGCATGCCTGCTGTTATTGCCAAGCAGGGGGAAATAAGGTTGATTAAATACATGGAGGCATGTTGTCATAATATACAGGGCAAGTTGTCATAGTGTGGAAAGGAACAGCCATTAAACAGGCTTTGCAGATGCAATCAATGTTAACATTAACATAGTTAGGAAAGACAAAACAATTACTGAAAGGTATATTAAACCTATAAAGTACATCTATAAAGTATAACGTTAGCTGTAGCATACTGTGAAAACTTCACATATAAATATCTCAAATAAATTTTGAGAATGTTTAGTTTTAAGTTACATACTCATTATAATAATGTAGGCAATTTATTTAATTAATTAATTTATACACATTAAAATAGTTAATTACTTTATTCTATTTACATCTAAAATATGATTAATTTGATCTTTTTTTCCTGTAAAGATTTCCAAGCACAACATTGCGACCCACTTGGTGTCCGTGACCGCCGATTTTAAAAAACAGTGTATCTAAGCAATTAAGATGAGTATTGCCCTTATTGTGACAACTTCTTCCAGCAGTAAATAATATTGATTTTCAAACCTTCAAGCGCCACCTACCAGATCCAAAGGCTTTGGCGATGAGCCACGTCAAACTGCACGATATCTTGGCCCTTGAGAAATCATAGTGATCCACAGATTTGATGGTAGGCACGATGAACGTCCTCTTGCTCTCCTTGATCTCTGCGGCATCACCCATCTTGACATCTACGCGTGGCTGCATCACGTCCCACGGGACTATGAGATCACAGCGGTGGACGACATTCCCATGCTCAAATATGATGCGAAATATAACGGGTCGGCCCAAACACTCGTGCAGTCATATAATCCTCCTCTCATATATTGGTTATATACATGAAAACAATCCCGACTGCGATTCCAAGCGTCTGCAGTAGTTCTCATCCGTTTCCCGGCATTATATCCTCAAGTTGGTGTAACGTTAGATGACAAAAATCAATATTTCATAGGTGACACATTCGCCATGATGAGGGATGTCACGTTTAATGGCGAGGAGAGGCGGTCGATGAGTTCACTGTTTTGTGTCATGATTTCTCCTCTTCTTTAACTTTTGTAACTGTCCTTAAAATCTCTTCTTCTCCCTGCGGTCCGCCTGCCGCACTGGCCTGGAAAAAAAACTCGAAAGATCGAATGCGCATGCGCGAAACGCCCAGGCGCAGACAAGCAGTGCTGGCGGAGGTAGATTCATGCAGCTGTTAAACAAAACGAGATTTTACACACCTCATCCGTTTTATTACTTATCTACACTATTTTCTATTTGACACATCTATCCTTTTAGTTCTGCAAAAAATAATCAAACTAATAAGCAATGTTTGTAGGCTAGGCTGAATAAAAAAAAATCATATCATTTTTGTTTGTTTTTTACTGTAGGCCACTGTAAAAAAAATATTGTTGGTTTAACTTAAAAAATTAAGTAACCTGGTTGCCTTAAAATTTTAAGTTGATTGAAATGGAAAAAGTGAGTTAATATAATGGAGATTGATTTAATCCACAGCAACTCAAAATAATAAGTTATATGAACAAAATAAATTATTTAAGTTGATTTGACAAAAGAAAAAAGTGTTGTGATAACAAATCTTGAAAATATTTTTTTTACAGTGTACAAGTGTTTGGGTTTAACTTGCTGTGAATTTTAAAAATGGAGACTTCAGATAATTTTATACTTTACTATAATAAATAGTGAATCAATAAACCCGAATTGTGTATGTGTGTGTGTCTTTAGGATTTAAGATTTACTTTGAAACAATTTTCACTCAGAAATTGCTAATAAACTTCACTAATAATTAAAAAAAATGGCAAATAACATGCAAAAGGGAATTTTAAATGGTATTTTCTTGTTAAACCTTCTATTAGCCTATCTTTTTTATTTACAACGGTTGTTTTGCACAATATTCATTATATATAAATGTGCAAGCCTATTTATAAATGTTGCATCTGTTGGTGTTGACTCACATTGAGTGATATGAAAAGAAGAAATGGAAAGAGACTTCATCCAAACATGAATACCTCTAAACATGTCAATCAAATAATCAAAAATAATTTTTGATACAAAACCTTCAGTTGTTTTTCTAAATGTATATTCATATCCTTTGAGACTGATGAGGTGGAGTATTAACTGACAAACTGTGATGTTGAGGCAGATGTGAATCTTCAGCCTGAAGACTTCAGGTTGTATTAGCAGCAGCAGGAGTCATGGATCGGCTCTCTCAGACAGGAAGGGGTGTGACCACGTCTGTGGCGGCTTCTGACTATCAGCTCTGGAGAATAGCTGTAATTACTGCCCTCTACCCACACACACACACACAAACCTTTTTCATCAAACACACACTCATAGTCTTTCATGTGTGAGGGAGAGAGGCTCCTAGTTCTCTAGCAAGACTGGAAGTCAATTTTAGAGGGAGGGAGGGAGGGAGGAAGGAGGGAGGGAGGAAGGAAGGGAGAGAGGGAGAGAGAGAGAGAGAGAGAGAGAGAGAGAGAGAGAGAGAGAGAGAGAGAGAGAGAGAGAGAGAGAGAGAGAGAGAGAGAGAGAGAGAGAGAGAGAGAATCCAGATGTTACTGAAATCACTCCTACTAATTTTAGCAGTTGGCTTCTACTCGCTGTTAAAGCTCCTGACCTAATCCTGCACTAATTCAATTGTTAAGCAGCACAGTCTCACCCCAAAAAGTCATAACTGACGTTTTGGGACGTCTTTTGACCATACGTCAATATTCGCCTTTTTAGGGCCCCCTTAAACGTCGGTAGGGATCCTAACTCTACCCCAGACCTAACCCTAAACCTAACCCGTCACCTAACTGACGTTAAAGGTAAAGCGTCAGTTGTATGACGTCCCGGGATCGCCATCTACCGACGTTTAAACAAAGCATTTTATTATTTTGCAGCGTATCGCTTCGTTAGAAGTAGCCTAGAAATATAACACCGTTTTTTAAACCTTATCCAATGGTTGAAAAGAAATGAGTAAACACGGTCACCACTACGTTGTGACTGCTGTTAATCAAAATGTGGACCGGTGATTAGTTCTGTTCCTTGTCAGAAAACAAATGGATAATTCAGTCAATTGAAATTTTAATTAAACATAAATGATCAACTTGTTGCCTGATGTGGTTGTTTTAATTCACATCCTTTCTAAAAAAAAAGTTTTTGGTTTTCTTAATATATAGCTGACTGTCAATGATCTAATTTCATGTTGAGTTACTATCTTGAGGCCACAAGATAGTTATAATTATTTATTTATTTATTTTTATTTTTTTTGCCAAAGTGGGACTATGGGGGCTCCGTAATTAGAAGACATCCTGTCATTACTTTTTGGTACATGGATGCAACACGCATTTGAAAAAAGCTAGGTGCTGGAGAGCAAATTTGTTTGAATGCAAAATACAATTCGCCGCTAGATGGGAGTAAATCTCACACAGAGTACCTTTACACAGAGAGACATTAGGCTATATAACAGTTTCAGGTTATGTTTTAATGTTCCTATTTGTCCCACATTGTCCCAGACAAATTTACAATCGTCCCACATTTGGTTTGTTTCATGGTCATACTTGGCAGAGATTTTGCATTGAAATGGAAAAACACGATTTTATATATTAATTATCAGTTAACCATTTTTAGTCAAGTTTTCTTTTAACAACACATTCTCATCCCAAAAAGTCATATAACTGACGTCTTGGGACGTATTTTGACCATACGTCAATATCCGCCTTTTTAGGGCCCCCTTAAAAGATTTTCTTAATATGATAATTAAAAACCAATAAAACTCTGATAAAAAAAAAAAAAAAAAAACGGAACATTTTTTCAATATGCGTCGTGTCCGGTCCACAACTGAGTAGCCTAATGTCTAGTGGATACCGGCACACACTGCACTACTTTTTGTTTAGGCCCACACCATTTTTACAGCTGGTAAACATTAGTTGGAAAAGACGAGATGAGTTTACTCGAATTATCTGCAATTTTAAAGTTTGTCACGTGGCCTATCCTTTTAGGGTATAGCCTAGCCTATGCTAGTCTAGCCCAGAGCCATCTTCTAGCTAGCCTATATAAAAACAAGAACAACGAAAACTGAAATAACAAATATTTATAACAATAATCTTAAATCCTTAAATAAATAGTATACTTAAATAAAATAAATAAGATTTAAATCCTAATAAATAGTTGCTTGTCTTGACACTTAGGCTATATCACATCCACAGACTCAGTGGCTCAGTTTATAAAGCGTTATTGGGCTTTAGTCAAGAATACCTGATCAATTCCCATTCTTGCTTACGTTAAATTGTTGTGATTATATCAAACAAAGTGGCCAAAACAACATTTCTTCAACCCGGTATCACGACAAGACGTGAAATAATCGCTTTGGTGCACTTTTGAAAACGCGTAGATGTCACGGTTTAAACCCCCTCTTACCTATTGGTTTTCATTAAACTGAGAAAAATGGAATTTTGTTTTATTGACGATCACTGAGAAATGGTCTAATATTTAAAATGCAAAAAACATTTATTATTTTCAAGATGAAAAGGATTCATTTGCCTCGATTCACGCTGAAGAAAACGTCTAGCAGCTAAATGTCACGTTTTTAATGAAGCAGCCTAATGAGTAAAATGTCTATTTTTCCGGCGTCCCCCCAGCTCCTCGTTTAAGCAAAAGCTACGCTAAAAACAACGTATTGACATCGACGTTAAACCACGTTAACCGTGTTAACCATATCATTTTAAATACTCGGCCTAGTTCCATTGCTTAGCAATGGGAAGAAACTCCTGTAACTTCAGTGCCCCCGTATCACGACAAGACGTGAAATAATCACGTCGTTGGTCCAATTTGGAAAACGTGTAGATGTCACGGTTTAAACCCCCTCAATTAATTAGAATTTATTAGGATTAACCCCTTATCATCTCGTTTTCGAGGGGGTCCTTACAGTGAAACAATTAGAACTAACAAAAACATAACAAAATTACAATTTACAGTACATCAAACAAGACACCAACAATACAAAAAAAGAAAAAAAAAACAAAAAACAAACAAACAAACGTGAAACTCACTTAAAACTTACCATCACGACCTATTGGTTTTCATTAAAACGAGAAAAATTGAATTTTGTTTTATTGACGATCACTGAAATGGTCTAAATGCAAAAAAAAAAAAAAAAAAAAAAAAAAACATTTATTATTTTCAAGGTCAAAAGGATTCATATGCCTGGATCCACGCCGAAGAAACCTTCTAAATGTCACATTTTTAATGAAGCAGCCTAAATAGTCCACTTTGGAAAATGTGTAGATGTCACGGTTTAACCCCCTCAAACGTGAAACTTACACGTTTGCGTTAACACGCTCCATTGGAGAGATATCCGGATGTTTATCCAGTAGGCTATTATTCGCCTCTGCCATAACGACCTATTGGTTTTCATTAAACCGAGAAAATTGAATTTTGTTTTATTTACGATCACTGAGAAATGTTCTATTATTTAAAATGCAAAAAAAAAAAAAAAAAACATTTATTATTTTCAAGGTGAAAATGATTCATTTGCATGGATCCACGCAGAAGAAAACGTCTAAATGTCACGTTTTTAATGAAGCAGCCTAATGAGTAAAATGTCTATTTTTCCGGGGTCCCCCCAGCTCCTCGTTTAAGCAAAAGGTACGCTAAAAACAATGTATTACATCGACGTTAAACCACGATAACCATGTTAACCATAACCTTTTAAATACTCGACCTAGTTCCATTGCTTAGCAACGGGAAGAAACTCCTGTAACTTCAGTGCCCAACCCCTATCACAACAAGACGTGAAATAATCACGTTGGTCCAATTTGGAAAACGTGTAGATGCACGGTTTAGTAAGTTTAAACTCAAAACCATAAATAGGGCCATATTGCCCTCTTGTGTAAAATTATATTTCTATATTTATTTTTCCAACAAATAAAACCAAACCCGCAATAAAAGCCCATCCAATACACCCTTTAACTCAAGATAGCCTACATTATTACATCAACACCAGTTGATCTGCGTTGTTGTATTTCTACCACTAGATGGCAGCATTCATTTATTCTAATCATACAAAGTCATACATTTTTTCTTTATTGTTTGACTACAAAATAAAATATAGTGAACGCCCTATCATCCCTCCATTTGTCTATCTATCTATAGTTTATATGTGTGTCTGATCATGGTGAAATAAAAACAAAACAAAGCAAAATCAACCATCTGATTATAAAACATGAAAAAGGTGAAATAATAATTGAACTGTTGAACTGAAGCTGTTTTTTCTAGATATAATGACGTAAAATCTTTTTTCATTTATGTATTTAAATTATGGTGTTTCAAGTAAACAAAGACAGCCAGTCCCTCATAAACATTCAGGAATGTGTTATGAACATCAGAACCTTTGATTTATTCACATGACGTTCAATTCAAAGTGTGTACCATTATCATGCTAAATGCTACCAGCCTCATCCAACCCCCCAAAACCACACACACATACACAGAAAATGTGCTGCATATTTCATACAAAGATGCCTTCACGCAAAAGCACAACACAGGCTGTGTGTTTCCCACTGCATCCATTCACTGACCCCCACCCCGACAGACCCTACACCCACCCATACACAGATGAGCCCCATCCCTCATGAAGCAGCACACAAAAGGACAGTTCAGGCCTTCGCTGCTGTCTATGTGTGTGTGTGTGTGTGTGTGTGCTTTTTAAGCTGCCAAACTGCTTCCAGATACGACCCAGCTGACGTCAACGCCCTGTTATCTCAGATACTCCCTCTGTTTGCCCACAGTGTATATTTCTATAAGCCCTGTTAACATTCACAATGCAAAACTATTTCATATGAAGCATTTGAGGAAGGCTGTTTGAAGTGCACAAGTCATAACCTTAGTATCTTTTACTTATTTTGTGTCATACATTGACATATTGATATACAAACCCAATTTCACAAAATCTATCAAGAACATATGGCCAGATTTGACCCCAAAACAAAAAGTATGAAATAAGAGTTTTTCATTAATCCTGTTTTTTAAGACCCCCTAGATTTTTGCATTGTGACATTATTTTCTCAGTTTTCATTACTGTAATCATGTGAAAAATAATCATACACTACCATTTAAAAAGTTCCGTTGTGGAGTTTGGAAGATTTTTACATGTTTTTAAGAGAAGTCTCTCTTATTTATTTGATTAAAAATGCGGTAAAACTGTGACATTGTGAAATAGTATTACAATTTAAAATAACTATTTTCTTTTTAATATATTTTTAATGTATTTTATTCCTGTGTTGGTAAAGCTGAATTTTCAGTGTCACATGATCCTTCATATCATTCTAGTATGCTGATTTGCTGCTCAAGAAACATTTCTTATTATTCTCAATGTTAATATTTTTGTGGAATTCATAAAGTTAGAAATAGAAATCTTTTGTAACATTATAAATAACTTTACTGTACTTTTGATCAATTTAATGCAACCTTGTTCAATAAAAGTATTAATTAAATAAGTATATTTTACTGACCCCATATACTGTGACACTTTCCACTGAAATAACCTTGGAAAAGTGTCCTAATCAAAATGAATTCACCCCATATACACACATTGAACTGTAGTAATTTTAATGAGAATAAGAATTAAGCATTGAGCATAATGGGATTTTTTTTAATCATTCAAATGTATTGGAGTAGTGACAATTTAGAGGAAAATATGCTTAATTGTTATGAAAAATAATGTCATAATGCAGAATAAATAAATAGACTATAGGCTATTCAACATATTTTTAAATATTATTCTTATTTCTTTTTTTTTTGGGAGGGGGGGGGGTCACTTTAATTTGCATTTAATAAACAGTGCTATACATTTTAATTAATATTGTAGCATTCATTAATATTATAAGATAGACATCCTATGGGAGACAAACTAGGCATTGCATTGTGTGCAGAGAAGAGAACAAAAAGGAGGAGACAGAGTGAGTGGCGGATGGGATCACTCTTGTTCTTGGGCCACTGTGAGGTATTTTTAACACACACAGACCTCAAGGCTGTAGTTAGAGGGTGGGGTCACAGCGGCCGGTGCTTCTCCACTGGCATCACAAACCTGTATTTATCTGAATAAAATCAAGAGGGTAGTCTGGACCGTATGCCCTGAGTTTATCTTCTCTTAAACGATGTGACTTTGCAGTAGTGACGCAGAAACCGCCCTGAATCTGGCTTGTGTTTTGTTATGAAACAATAAGAGATTCCACCATTACTCACACACCGTCATCTCTAAGCTCCACAATCTTGAAGCAACTTAAAAACCACTAAAACAACATTGGGGCAACATTGGACCAACCATGTCATTGGACAGCCAGCCAACCTTCTAACAAATTTACAAATAAAGCCTAACCATCTGCCAACTTCATAAATAGTAAATCTCACTTATAAATAAACAGGCTTTACCTTGCACTCAAATTTTAAGATTGTGACATGGGCTATTCATTTTTGAATTGCATCAAGAGACAAACTGAAATGGTTATAAAAATGAACCTATTTATTGGTAACAAAATTGACTTGCTTATTTCAGTATAATGCAGTTAATGGAGAACTCTGGTCAATTTTAACATTAAGCTCATTTTTTGTACATTGGGAGTGCTGTCAGTACAGACAAAAATGACAAAAATCGGTGTTGCCTACACCGTGTTATCCTCTTTTTAAAATTCACACCCTGTTGACTTCAACGGGGCATGTTCTAAACCTGCTTTTAGCCTCTTAACATCCTTGATTTGTCATTACGAGTGCAGTGAGTGGTGTTATTAAGAGTGACCACGGTCAATCTGACTGCAGTAGATGTGAAAGATATGAATATAAATGATGTTAATTCTTGAAAGAAATGATATCTACGAGGACTTTCAATCAGGATTTAGACCACATCATAGTACCGAGACTGCTCTCATTAGAGTCACAAATGATCTGCTCTTATCGTCCAATCGTAGATGTATCTCTATTAGTGTTACTCGATCTTAGTGCTGCATTTGACACAATTGACCACAACATTCTTTTAAATAGATTATGGTTTAAATCATACTTATCTGACCGTTATCAGTTTGTAGCAGTAAATGAAGAGACGTCTTATCGATCGCAAGTTCAGTATGGCGTACCACAAGGCTCAGTATTAGGACCGCTGCTATTCACCCTGTACATGCTACCACTAGGATATATCATTAGGAAACATGGAATTAGCTTTCACTGTTATGCTGATGATACCCATCTGTATATTTCTTCAAAATTTAACGAAACTTACCAACTCGGATACGGAATAACGGAATGCATTGCTGATATAAAAAATTGGATGACTAGTAATTTCCTACTACTAAATTCTGAAAAAACAGAGATTCTAATTATTGGACAAAAAACTTCCACACGTAACAGCCTAGAATACTGTCTGACACTTGATGGCTGCTCTGTTAAGTCTTCGTCGTCGGTTAGGAACCTGGGTGTGCTCTTTAATACCAATCTCTCATTTGAAAGTCACGTGTCTAGTATCTGTAGAACCGCATTTTTCCATCTTAAAAAAATATCTAAATTGCGCCATTATGCTCTCATTGACAAATGCGGAACAATTAGTTCATGCGTTCATGACATCAAGACTAGATTATTGTAATGCACTACAGGGTGGTTGCCCTGAACGCTTAATAAACAAACTTCAGCTAGTTTAAAACTGTGCAGCTCGAGTTCTTACCAGAACCAGGAAGTATGACCATATTAGCCCAGTTCTGTCAACCCTGCATTGGCTGCCTATTAAACATCGTATAAATTTTAAAATATTGAAAAATTAATTTTTAAAGTAATTTTTTAAAAAATGACTAATTTCTACAAGATTTTGCATCAATTTCATGCAAAAAAATAGGTGTTTTCTTACTTTTTTCCAATATTTTCATCTTTACGTCATTGACAATCAATTATTCCCCTAAGTTATGAAGACATCAGTGAATATGTCATTATTTACACCAAACATACTCATTCCACAGAAAAAAATAACAAACATAATAAAAAAATTTAAAAAATCAATAGATCTGTGGTGATTTCACTACTAGTTGGCGATCAACAGGCTCTGCTGAGCTTCAAAAGAATTTTAGACTACTCTCAACATTCTTAAAAACATGCTGGATATTTAGCATCATGGCTCGATACAAACACACACATGATCTTAGTCATTTTGGAGCAACCAACCAATGGTTACCAACAGACTTCGATGCTGCTTATTGGTAATATGGATTTTGTAATGGTAATTAACTGAAAGGATCACGCAGTCTTCAACTAGTTTACTTAGCTAGCTTTAGCCGTTTTAGCTAATTTCGGTGGTTTCTTTAAATGGCCATAACTCCTCACAGGAATGGGGTAGAGACTTACTCCTTTTTTATGCTCAGAATCTTATCTTATGTGTCATATATGTCCATTTTGCTTCACCCGGATGTTGAGAAATTGCGAAAAATTTTAACTGGACTTGCTAGGTAAAGAAATAGATATGAGAATAAATGCTGCTATAGATACGTTTGGAGCGAATCTTTGGAAATACATGTATGAAGGCTGGTGTGGTCCTTGAACTGTTTTTCATGTCAGACAGATAGTAGGCTATAAGGATGACTAAAGCCTAAACATTAGCTGCCGTTAGCAATTAGCTACATGGCCAGTTGTTACGTTCAGGATTAGAAAAGTTGTAGCAAGTTATCTTGTGGCGTGAATGGCCACACGGTTAGGTTTAGTGTTGCTCACGGGCCAGTTACTGTCTAAACACTTTACGGACAACAACCAAAGGAAAGTGCAGCGAAACGTCCGAACATATTGTTTTGCATAAATGTCGCCACAGGTAACTGTTAGCCCTTACGTTTTTCCACAGGAAACAACAACAACAACAGAAAGCCTTGCAAACTATTGCCTTTTAGTTTATTTTATTAAAAATAAATGAACAAAAAAATTCTTAGCAAAGTAATAAAAAGGGGGCTGATACAAAGTCTTTAAAAGAGAGAGAAAAATAGATAACAAGGATGCCGAGTGGAACGAGAGAGAATGACATGGATTGCAAGAGAAGGAGAGAACATCCCTTAGGAGTTCTGTCGACCCTTTTTCTGCATGCGTGAACAGTAAATGTATTTTCACTTGCTAATTAAAAGTTCTGTTGTGTTTATTTTAATTTGTGCTGCTCCAGTTCTGCTTACACATTTATGCGGCCTACATTTTCCATGAACATCTCTTTGCTCTTTTTCAAAGAAATCTGTGAAACAGCAGCTGTAGCGCGAGACAAGAATATACTATTTTCGGAAACAAATGACAGTACAGCAGTACTGACTGGTTGCTGCTAAATTGCTTTAAAGTTAAAGGCATCATTGTATCATGAAAGATCATATACATTGATCTAAATTAAGCAGTTTGATGTACTTACTTCGTCCATAAAATGAATGTCAGTTTAAACTTAACAGGAAAGACTTGACAAGCAGCAATAATCTGGTATCAGGTACTAAAGAAGAAGTTAAATTACCATTATTATCCCTAAAAAACACAACAGAATACTATTTTTCCAGCTGGTGTTTAACAATAAGAGTAAGATACACTCTCAGAAAAAAGGTATAAAAGGGCTGTACCTTTTTAGAAGGTACTGTAAACTTTTGTCCATTTTATGTCCTAATATGTACATTTTAGGTGTTAATATGTATATTTTAGGTCCTAATATGTACATTCTAGGTGCTAATATGTACATTTTTAGCGGGTAATATGTACATTTTAGCTGCTAATATGTACATTTTAGGTGCTAATATGTTCATTCTAAGTGTTAATATGTACATTCTTGGTGCTAATATGTACATTTTAGGTGCTAATATGTACATGTTAGGTCCTAATATGTACATTCTATGTGCTAATATGTACATTTTAGGTGTTAATATGTACATTTTATGTGCTAATATGTACATTTTAGGTGGTAATATGTACATTTTATGTGCTAATATGTATATTTTAGGTGTTAATATGTATATTCTATGTGCTAATATGTACATTTTAGGTGCTAATATGTACATTTTAGGTCCTAATATGTATATTCTATGTGCTAATATCTACATTTTAGGTGCTAATATGTACATGTTAGGTCCTAATATGTACATTCTATGTGCTAATATATACATTTTAGGTGTTAATATGTACATTTTATGTGCTAATATGTACATTTTAGGTGGTAATATGTACATTTTATGTGCTAATATGTATATTTTAGGTGTTAATATGTATATTCTATGTGCTAATATGTACATTTTAGGTGCTAATATGTACATTTTAGGTCCTAATATGTATATTCTATGTGCTAATATCTACATTTTAGGTGTTAATATGTACATTTAGGTCCTAATATGTACATTTTAGGTCCTAATATGTACCATTAATCTACAAAAGTGTACCTTTTGAAAAAGTACAGCCCCAGTGACAGCTTTTGTACCTTTTTTTCTCAGAGTGTATGTCAAAACAACCATTTATTGTGTTGCTCTTGACTGTTGTAAAAGTAAGAAGCTGACATCCATATCTTAACAATGTTTCTGTGCAGAATGCATTATGAATCTGTGCCTTATGAATGTAATGCAGGCTGTGGAAAGAGCTTGTTATTGAAGCCAGCTAAACTTACTGGACCAGACAGACAACCCACAACCTATAACTATGCATTGTATACTCATTTGACATGAAAGAGGGTGTTTGCATTGCAGTCTTAAAAATCCTATTGAAAAGAAAAACAAATAAATGACTGTTTTTGATGCAAGAAATCTTGAAATCTTGCAAGTCTATAACTTTATAAATGGATCTGGGGGTGATGTGACCTCATTTACGCCATGTAAATCATCAGTGAAAGCGTCTTACATATGCTTCCCATTTAAACTGCACACAGGAAGTGAGTATGGCTGTGTTTAGGAAACATTCATTATCATACCTAATGACTGAGTGTACTGTGCGTTTAAGTGGCACTTGAGTTTATGAAAATATTTACTCACACATAAACATGCAATGCTTTTGTTGTTAGATTGGTTGAGTCAGGACGTAGGGTTTAGTCAGGCCTGCATGGCAGAAAGCTTGTTAAAGGAGAATGATGAGCTGCTTTGTGTAAATTCTCACCCTCGCACTGGAAATGCACTAGCCTATATTGCAACAACATCTCAGAAAGACACAATGATCATATACGAGACGAGAGACCCACAACTGAACTAACTGACATGTAATATCAGCTCTTTCAATAACCCTGGACAATCACAGAGATTCGCTCAACATCAGTCCTGTCCCTTTTTCCCTTTACTCATATTTTTTTAGTACAGACTAAAGAATAAACTGGGAAACTCAAGGATGACACACAGTTTTTATAATTTTGAGTGAAGTGGCAATGGAAAAGCTTATTACTCAGTGGTTGCATTTTATGCAGTTCTCAGTTATGATTCATTGAAACAGCTTCAACTAAAACAACTTACCAGAAGGTGTACAAGTATAGAGCTATAAAATAAACGATTATAGAAAAACTAATACACTTTATTTTGATGGTCCACTTTAGACGGTCTACTAAGTAACTTATCAATTTAGCAGTCATATAATAATGAGAGTTAGTTGACATGTAGGGTTATGCTTATAGCAAGTATAATGTCTAAAGTGGACCATCGAAATAAAACAATACTAAAATAAATCTCATGTGGCCACAAGAGGAAGACAGGAGTCATCATATTTAGAAATGGCAAAGGGCAGTAACACACTGGGATTATATAAAGAAAAGCAAAAAGGGAAAAGCAAGAGATCTAAAATGTCACCATTTGCTCTTAAAAGTTTGGGGTCGGTAACATTTTTTTAATGCTTCTGAAAAAAAGAATCTTATGCCCACCAGGGTATACTGTAAAAAATACAGTAATATTGTGAAATATTATTACAATATAAAATAACTGTTTTCAATTTTAATACATATTTAACATACAATTTATTCCTGTGATGACAAAGCTGAATTTTCAGCATCATTAGTCTTCAGTGTCTCATGATTCTTCAGAAATAATTCTAATGATGATCTGCTCAAGAAACACTTCTTATTATTATGAATAAATATAATAATAGAACAGCAAGAATAATAGAAAAGATAAGAAAAGAACAGCATTTCTTATTCATATTTGAAATTGTACCATTTTAAAATGTATTTATTGTCACTTTTGATTGGTATAATGTAGACTAAAATTATTAATTTCTTTAATTTTCTTTCTTTTTTTAAAGGAGTAGTTCACTTTAAAAAAAAAAAACTTTTGCTGATAATTTACTCTCCCCCATGTCATCCAAGATGTCCATGTCTTTCTTTCTTCAGTTGGAAAGAAATTAAGTTTTTTGATGAAAACATTCCAGGATTTTCTCCATATAATGGACTTCATTGGGAACCGAACGGTTCAAGGTCCAAAAGACAGTTTCAGTGAAAGGTCTTTAAACAATTCCAGACGATGAATAAGGGTCTTATCAAGTGAAACGATCACACGCTTTTAATAAATAAATAACAAAGTTTAAGTTTTATAAGCTCAAATGCTCGCCTTGCTTTGTTAAGTGACGCACGTTCCTGACTCTCCTGTTCGAACTCGTCCATCAAAATGAACAAATCTTTTTTCGTGTCAGAACGAAATGAACAAATTGACTTGGGAAAAGATTTAAATGAACGAGTTCGAACAGGAGAGTCATGGACGTGCATCACAGAACAGAGCAAGGAGACCAATTGAGCTTATAAAACTTAAACTTTGTTATTTATTTTTAAATGAGTGATCGTTTCGCTAGATAAGACTCTTTTTCATCGTCTGGAATCGTTTAAAGCCCTTTGAACAGTTTGTAGTTTGTACTGAAAGTGTCTTTTAGACCTTGAACCGTTTGGTTACCAGTAAAGTCCATTATATGGAGAAAATCCTGGAATGTTTTCATCAAAAACCTTAATTTCGTTTCGACTGAAGAAAGAAAGACATGGACATCTTGGATGACATGGGGGTGAGTAAATTATCAGCAAAAGTTTTTTTTTTTTAAAGTGAACTACTCCTTTAACTTACTGAACCCAAACTTTTGAACAGCAGTGGATATCACTGCAAAAAAAAAAAAAAAAAAAAAATGTAGATATTAAAGAGAACTCAACATCATTCTGTAAACAACATCCTACTAAAGCAACTACACAATACAGAATCCAATTATAAATTTCCCTCACTTTATTTAGGCATTAGAGCTTTAACAATACTGCTAAGATGCTGTTTATGAGATTGCATTGTTGACACTTCACGCCGGGTTCAGGTGTGTGACTTTAATTTGTCCGCTATGAAATGGCGTGTGTAAAACGCTGAAGCCAGCGGGCAGATCTGCTCTCAATGCAAAGCCACCATCAGCAGCAAACCACCAATACATACAGGACACTCACTTATCCACCAATGAAAAGAGTTAACCTGAGCATTCAGTAAATACCACGGCAAATCCTCATCCTCCTGCTTGCGTGTGTGCGTTTTCACAACTGATAAAGCATGCGCTTGTGCTTACATCCTCTCATCCTCAGCATTATTCTTCATACGTTTTTTTTTTTTTTGCCTTGAATAGTCAGATGTGTAGTAGTGCTGACCCAGAATTAGTTTATTTCACTGAGATTGTGCCTGGAAAGGGGAAAAATCTGATTCTAGATCAGCACTTTAACTGCGAGATGCTTTGTGAGGTGCTGTTAAGTACAGAGATGAGAAGAAATTGAGACGGTGTGAATAATGCGTTTATCAAAACATTAAAAGACAGTGTTGCTTGCATAAGCAGAGTTGGAGACTCTTGTGTGTTCACGTTAAAGGAAGTGGACATTGATGTACATGCATGTGCACATATTCACTGATAAAGTCACATATGTTGCTTCAGGACGGTCTTCAGGCCTGCTGACTGTTTTGAGCCACTTATATAAGAGAAAACTGTCCGTTATGATTAGGGTCAGTTCACACAGGCACAGCACACGCACTCAATCGTGTCACTTCCTGTTTGCCCACCTCTCAGCCTCCCCCATGGGCTTCACAGTTCCTGAAGTAAACAACACACACACACACACACACACACACACACACACACACACACACACACACACACACACACACACACACACACACACACACACACACACACACACACACACACACACACACACACACACACACACACACAATGCAGCATTACTGCAGATGTCATCTCAATACTAAAGAAATCATATTGATTTCCCAGCATCTGAGCATTTAATAAATGTGATAATGTGTTCAACAATCAGATGAATTTATGTTATGGCAGACTTTAATGTTAGTTTGAATTCAAATGAGCATTCAGATTCAAGTTTTGAAATGAATAACAATAATAATAATAATATATTTTCCAATATGGCATCCATAGCATCTTCTATAAAAACAAATCTTGCACACAGATATTAAATAGTGAAATCAACGAAATTATGTAAATCAACTATTCCACATCTATTTGTATTTTCAAAATGCATTATAACTTATATAACTTATATAATTTGCTGAGTTACAATAACTTATAATATTAATATTATTCAATACAATATTATTGAATTATGCCTATTATAGTGTTTTTTTTTTTTTTTTTTTTTGCTATTTAATATTTAAAATGTTTTCATAGTTGAAAAGACAGAGGATTTGATACCACATATTTTCCATAGTTTCCATTGTCATTTCTATATTAATACTAAAATTAAAATACTGTTTAAAAGACATGTGGCAAACATTATTTGGTACTGCAATATACTTTTTTTATAAAGTGACCAAAAACACAAATTATATATTGCACAAAGTGCCACAGCTTGTATTCTAACAGAAACCAGAAAGAGAGGATTCTGGGATTGGTGCACAGGCCACCTGGCATTTAGGATTGGATTTAAATTGCATTATGCCTTTTTGTAAAAAATTATTTAAAAAAGTGTCCTGCAATCAAGCATATCTAGCGCCTGATGAAAACTGTTTCAATCTGCATCTTTATAGGTTGTGTAAGTAACATCTGGAAGGCTGTTTCACTGGAAATCTGCCGGGAAAAAAAGGAAAAAAAAACATTTGACTTAAAACAATACTCTAAATCTCATTTAAATCCGATTAAATAATCCTTCTCTTAATCTGTATGAGGTCTTTATTTGTAAACTTAACATTTAAAGCCTGACAGTAAAGTAATATATCCCAAAAATTAATTTTAAAAGAATTGATTTGTATTTAAGCTTATTATAGACAAAACTTCCAAGGCCTTTTAAACTCTGAGACTTTGACTTGATAAGCTGTCCTTTTTTTGTAGCTTTTGATGACAGGGACACTTGCCAGGAAATGTTGTGTTTTTGTGACATTGTGACCTGACGTGCATCATATCCCATAATTCTGTGGAATAAACACAGGGACCAAAAGGCCATGTGATTTAAAGGCCCAAGGGGAACTGTGATTCACATTCCTTGTTATTCATAATGTCCAAACTCTGTTATTATAACTCTGTTTAAATGCTTTTGACTATGAAATATGGTACATAAAGATTTACAAAACTACTTTGTGCACAATAAGAGAATATTTATTTACATTATTTTTGGGGGTAACGCATACAAACGTGAGTTACGCAACCAGATTACGTTTTTCAAGTGATTAGAAAAGTAATATTAAAACTTAAAACAATATATATATATATATATATATATATATATATATATATATATATATATATATATATATATATATATATATAGCCTATATATATATATATATTTCATTGGACATCTGCAAACATATCTCACATTTCCTTCTATCCGTCCACTATTTAAAAAAAACACTGATGAGAATAGGTACATAATTTGAGTGTCAACTTTTGAATAAACTTTCTTTTTTTCTATTTAATAATTATGTCTTGTGAAACAAGATTTATATAACAGATTTGTAAAAGTCGCTATTTGAAAGCAGATAATCAATGCAAATGGATGCAGGAAAAAAAAGTTGAAATCAGCAGCTTATTTCTGACTCTATACAGATTTATAATATCATAGAAGGTCTGAGAACAGCAGAGACTTACCATCTTTCTTGCTGTCAAGACTTATTAGTAACACAACCAATCAATGTCAATGTGCTCTATCCTGATTGGCTAACACCCTGTCAATCAAGCCCAAACCCTGTTGAGAGCTGCTTTAGTGTTGTGTGCTTCTAAATACCTGCTCTATGACCTTTTGAACTTTAAGATTAAATTAATTTCAGCGGCTTGTACCTCTCGGCTCAGTACCGGGAAAACCAATGTTAGAAATGCTTTTAATGCTCATGACAGTTAGACATCCTAAAAAAAAAATGAAAGCTGAAGTTCTAAAACTGACAAATGTTTAAATATTATGCAAAACAGGAAGGTTTCTGAAGTGGACTGAAACACATACACACACAAAAGACTACCCACATTTACCCATGCAACACACACAATTCGTACAGCGTACATAACAATAATGAACAATTCATGAAACCTGCATGTCCATCTGGAGTGGTGAGGAACAGTGACAGACTAGAGTAAAATGCAGCCAAATAAGTGATTGTCATATTTTTGGCCACATTACGTTGCAGACGATGACTGTCCTGATATATATACAATATTAATAAGATGCTAATGTGGTTTAAAAGAAAAAAAACAACTTCTCAGATGGCTAAAGGACCGCATCAGTGCCAATGTTATAAAACCATTTTCTGAACTTAATATGCGTGTTTTAGACCAGGTCAGAGCTATGGACACAATACAGCCATTTATTTTTTAAAATAGGCTTAAATTATGCAGCAACAACATGGCATTAGCCAGAGCGTGATCGTCATTATAATGCCTGTTGGCAGCATCCTTAATCATGAGACGTTGATTCGAACGAGAGTGAAAAGAGACGGAGAAGAAAGATGATGCGCACAGAGATGCATCAGTGATGTTAGATGTGTGTCTGCAGTAAGAGAATATGCTTGGCTGAGCATGTAGGCCAAGCCAACAACAATGCAGAATAACCCCCACAGCAGACCTCCAGCCATCCAACTGCCTGCATGTTGTCCACACGTCATGCCGCGCTTTCACATCAGTGCGACAGGCCTGGCGCCCCAGGGGACATCGTAATGCTCACTGCCTAATTCTGCCATCAGCACCTATCCCAAGCGGCATGGACTTTAAGAAAGGGCCTGCGAGGCTTGAATTGAAATTAATTACAAGGTGTTTATTGAGAATGTGCTGAATTCAATTTGAATTTAAAACAGGTTGTTGGAACAAGTACGAGCTCACTTTTCACAGAGGTGAACGTTAAGAGTTACTATAGCACTTTTACAGCCTTATGTGAGTGGCTTTTGGTGCTTTGTGAGGTTGAGTTAAAGGAATAGTTCACAGTTCCATCATTTATTGTCACCACCAAATGAACGATAACAAAATGCAATGATAAACCATTTGCTTTCAGGTGGCCCGCACATAACATGCAAGAAAAAAAGAAAATATAATTGTGCACGATTTACTAATTCATTCCCTAGTTTTACTAAATCATGCGGACGATTACTAATTTGTTCCCTCGATTTATAAATCGTGTGCACGTTATATAGCAAATCAAGGGAACAAATAGTAAATCATGCGTATGATTAAGCCTTTTTTTTCTGCATGTCATGTGCAGGGCTCCGTACCGTACATATTAAGTGTTGAAGTCACACATGATCCCTCAGAAATCATTCTAAAATGATTAGAAACATTGTAAAAACTGCACTCTGAAAACTGCTGGGTTGTTTCAACCTAACTTTGGGTCAAATATGGACAAACCCAGTTTAATTACATTTTTAACACAAGGTTTGGGTTTGTCCATATTTGACCCAAAATTGGGTTAAAACAACTATGTTGTGTTGTTATTGTAGTGTAGAAATATTGTAGAAACTGTAATTTTATAAAATCTTAAACAGTAATTTCAAAGGAACTGCATTTATTTGGCATATTTCTATAACAAACTCCTTTACTGTCCCTTTTTGATCAATGTAAAGCTTCCTTGCAGAATAAAAATATAGGGGGAAAAAACCCATAATGACCCTAAATTTGGATGGATGGTAAATTGGTTGATTGAATGAACGTTATAAATTGAAGTTGTGTGGCTAAATCTGGTTATATCTGGACACAAGTGTAAAACAAAATCCAGACAGATCTGATTCAGGATAAGATTCAGGATTAGAGGAAGAAGGGTTGTTTTTAAAAGACGGGCCCTTTCTTAGTTTCACAGCCACTTCCTCTTGGTTGATCAGAATGTCCTTCCTCCATTTACGCTCCAAGTGAACAGTCACAGTTGCATAACAGCTTCAAAAGTAACCGTCAGTTACCCCGAAACCCAGACATGCCACTCAGCATCTCCCTCTGTATCAAACACACAACACACCACCGTTCAGCCCAGGTCATGATGACAGCAAATCAGTTGACATTCAGAGACAAGACCACAAAAACCTCACAATTAGGGTTGAATATTAAGGTTTCATATCCAGTGCCAGTTAAAATCGTCATGTTTTCTTTTCCCTTGGATCAAGAAAGAAGCAAGTCGTGGGCATTACAGAGAGACTCACATGCTTTTAATTATCGAAGAAAGCATGCAAAGAATTCAGTACATGTACAGACAAGTGTGTTGTCTGTGTGTACTGATTTGAAATACAAATTCATACTTTAGCAAATGTTTTCTGTTTTATATGAAAATTGAGCACAATCAAAATACCAAAATGATTATTTGATCTCTTTTGTTGATTGTCAGAGGGGTTTTATAGCGCTCGTTCCCAGCAGCTGAGCTGACAGAAGCACCCTGTTATTGGCTAAAACAGTTGGTGCCCAGTTAAGGACCTTTTCCGCCTAATCACTCCAATTAGCAAACATCTGCCCTCACTCAAGGCATGTCAGCAATCAACAAGACATTCTGAGATCCAACATTAGGCTCCTCCAGCCCCCTCATCCACTAAGAACAGTCAGATGCCCAGTACAATTTGTACAACTTTGGACTGTCCCTGACAAAAGATAGCCAATCGTGGTGATTTCTGTGTTCATGGATCCTAAATGTTGGTCATATGGTCAGATCCAAATAATTAGTAATTTCCACAGAAATATGTAGTAACAATTTCATCTGCTCACTATTACTTAATAATTCATAATCAGAGTTTCTTTTTAGTTAATACTAGATTGTTAATACACTTTTTCAGTAGTTCTCTGGGAAAAATAGTAGTTATTGATTAGTTAATAGTAACTACCTCTTTCATGCGCTATTACTTACTAGTTTGTTAATCAGAGTTTCTTTTGTTAGTTAATAATAGTTACTAGATTGTTAATAGTGTGTTAGTAGTGTTACTAGTTATTCCTTAACAAAGGAACCGTATTCTAAAGTGTTACCAAAAAACATTTAACGTATAGCATAAATATAAAACATAGAAGCAAGGATCATCCAAATAATTAATAACAACTACAGCCAGTATGTGCAGCCTATATGTCATTTAAAAGTAATTTACAAGCAACCAGTGAAACTGGTTCCTGAAGATTCAAGACATTTTGCAGTTGATTCCATGCGCTGGGGCCGCATACATAAACAACCCGTTTTCGGTGGACAATGCCGACAAACCAACCCAATCATACAGAGAGCAGTGTTGGGTAAGTGCTCAAAAGTTTGTGATGAACCTAAGGGCTCCGTAGTAAACAGTCTCCAACTATTTCAAGCATTGAATGGATGCATGCATGTATATACAACGCATTCTCACCAGTGGCAGCAACAAGGCTTCTTTTTGACTCAAAGGAGAAACATGACTTGTTTCTAAAATAAAAACCCAGCTCAGCTTCAGTTTTTTCACCAGCTGCTGGATGTGAGGTTTAAAAGAGAGAGAATCATCAATTAGAATACCAAGATATTTGTATTGGGATACAGTCTCAATCTCGAAGCCCTGAGAAGTAGTAATGGATGGAAGGTTTTGTAGCTTTGATTTCGCATTGGAAAACAACATAAGTTTATAGTTTTGTCATCATTCAAAACAAGTTTTAAATCAAACAAGGTACATTGTACAGTATCAAAAGCAAGTTGTAGCTGACAAAGAGCTTGGTTTGGTGTTGCAGCAGAGCAGTATATCAGTGTCATCGGCATAGAAATGAAAATTAGCGTTGGAGACATTTCGATCAAGAATGTTGATGTATAATATAAATAGGAGTGGTCCCAGCACTGACCCCTGGGGCACACCCTTGGATATATTTAGAGTGCTGGAGGTTAGACCATCTACCTGTACTCTTTGCAATCTACCTGATAATTTTCAAACCTGCAAACTGTTTGTTCTGACAACCCGACACTGAGAAGTCTTTGTTTTAGTATACAAAGAGCTGCACAATGTTGTTTTTTATGTCATAATTAACAACGTACAGTCTACATACATGTCACACCCAAGTTTATTAGGCCCACGCTGTACAGTGGGATTTGTAAGAATTGGAAATTGCATACTTCCCTACTAGCCATAGTAGGTGAAAAACAGTGTGAAATGAAGTATGTCTGAATTCACAGTGCTCAGAAAAGAGTAGGGAAAAAGTACACAGACGACCTACAGTACTTCTTCTTGTGAGATTCTGAAGTGTGCATGATGGACAGTTAACTGTCCCATGAGACTTAGGGAGAGGATTTGTGAATAGCAGTGAAGCAATGAAACTGATGCTGATAGGTCCAGCCTGATCTCACGGGAATTCGTACGAATTTTACGAGGTGGCTAAATCGTAACAATTTATACGACCTCACTCGTCGTACTCGTCTAAATCGTAAATATTTTACGAATTGGCCAATTCGTATGAATTCGTACGAATGACCTACCCCTTACCCCGCCTCTAAACCTACCCATCACGTGGGTTTAGACAAATCGTACGAATTCGTACGAATTGGTCGTGAGATAGGGTAGAATAGGTCACATGATAATGACAAAATGGCGAATAGTAAGTCCGGATTACATTCATACTACACTCTTTACACTTTTTAGTGGTTCAAAATAATCTAAATAAGTACCTGCTCAAGAGAGTATAAACGATTTTGGATGCAGCTCTTGTCTTCATTCGTAAACTATAAAGCACGTACTTGATCAATATATTTTTTTTTTTTTACATTTTTGAAAATGTTTACTGATTTTATTTATTATTCACTTCTGGCTAAAGCTGATTGATAGGCTTTTGTGAAAGCTCACGCCTAGTGTTTGGCACCGATACTCCTAAATCCCTGGCTTTGGTAGGTTGCCATGGTAATCAAGTATAGCAGATCAGATTTCCACACGTGATGACAGTGACAAAAGGTGGAACAATCATTCTGATCACACACAAACAGTGATTTGGTATGACCTCGGTCATAAAATTACATGTCATCCAAATTTAAATTGATTTACAAAGCAGCGTCAGGGTTTATTCAACTGTAATTTCCAAAAATCCATTTGTAATGATATAATATAAAATATACTCAATGTGAGTTTTTCCTCATAACACTCTGCCAAACACAATTCATGATGCGGTCTCTACACTGCGGTGTCAGCCAGATAACTGTGAAAATGTCCTGCCTAAATTTAGCAATAAATTCCAGCACTGAATACCATCCCAGTGAAATGTTTTTGCCCACATGTGAACATCTATGTCAAATCACCATGGAGACGACAGAAACTAGCCTCTGCTGCACAAACCTGCAACACTTTCATTATGGATTATCCTTTAGCAGGAGCGAATTTATCAACCCTGCAAATAACTACTGAGCACATGAATGTGTGTGTGTGTGTGTGTGTGCGAAAAGGAAAGAGATTAATTTTCCTTCACACTGTCTACCACATCCTTATAAATTGCGGTTTCAACAGACAACATAATAGACAGAAATGAGTGCAGTATTATGCAAAACTTGAGCATATGAGGACAGAATGTTAGATGAGCTAAAATTTAAGAATGAATATTTTTCATTAAAGTTCGTTTTCCAAAATGATTAACATAAATGTGTTGCTTTCTAATTGTTCAAAGATGAATATATAGCCAAATCAAATACTGTCTTTTAGCCTAGATTTATGGGCCGTTTACACCAAAGTGTTTTCAACTAAAAATGGAAAACTTTTTATGCGTTTAGCCATTAATTCACACAACAATGGCGTTTTGGATACCTGAAAGCGTAAATTTTTTTATAAAGTGCAAGTTTTTGAAAACGACACTGTTATTGTCTCCATGTAAACTACAAAAAAAAAAATGTTTTGGAAAATTACGTGTTCAGTCGGCCATTTATCGCCTGGTGTTTAACACAGCGGTTTTAGTCGTTTTCGTGGATCCATGTGAACAGGGATCGATTTTACAACTTTTCCATTTTTAGTACATTGTTGTCTTGTAAACGTTTACTTTTGAAGAATTAGGGTATGTTTACACGACAATGCAATGATGTCACCATTGGTCACAAATTTTTCACCGTTTTTATAGTTACAGAGACGATAATGGTATCTATTTAAAAAACTCACACCTCCAAAACGCTGTTGTGTAACTGAACGGCCAAAGCACGTAAGTTTTCTGTTTTTAGTTGAAAATGGTGTCATAACGACCCCTTAGTTTCAAACACCCACACAAATTATCATTTACGCATGTCATTCCAGTCCTATGACTTTCTTCTATAAAACACAAAAGGTTACATTCTGACGAATGCTCTATTTTCAGACAATTATCCATAAAAGTGGTTAAAAAAGTGACTCCTGTCTTCTAACTCCCTTTTGTCTTCCATGGAAGGAAGAAAATCATATGGTTGGAAACAACATGATGGTGAGTAAATGATGATGACTGTCATTTTTACAGATCTGTTTTACAATCTATTTGGCCTGATAGCTTTGAGGAGTGATGCTCATTGCTCATATGAGGAAGACTGAATCCTATTTTGAGTTTGTCTTTTGTAAATAATTTACTGAAATGTGTCATAGAGCTCTACGGTTCAGCAAAAACAGCACAGAGGAGAGGAGAAGCTCTGTTAGGCTATAATGTTTCTATTTTTTCCTCATTTCTCTTTGTTGTTTTATAGATCTCGGGGAACCAATTGTCAATTAACATTCAATCCGTTCCAGATAATGGTCAAAAACAGACCTCAATATAACTGTTTAGGGATGCTTTAATGCTTCCTTCTGCTGCCCTGACCAAAAGGAAGACAAATGAGTCTGTTTAAAAGTGTCCCAACTGCAATACTCTTTCTCTTCTCTAAGCCAAGCAAATTAATTCAGATTTGTGGTTTGTGGGGTAAACAGGAAGTAGGAGAAAAGAGCAAATCAAGTAGCCTAACACAGCTGCACACTTTGCAAAAACACAGTGTTCAGAGATCAAATTAAGTGTAAAATGTGATTGCTCTGCAATTCTTCATGTTTATCCGGAAACTATTGTCTAACATTTATAAGATACAATACAAAAAAAATTATATGAATATTCTTTCACAAAAACATATTTGTATTTTATTTCAAATTGTGTACAACAATTTTCTCTCTAACATTTTTATTTGAATATTCCTTTCATGGTCAGTATACGTTTTAAGCATCTAAGCTGGAAATCTCGACACTGACAGACTCCCAGAAAATATGGGCCTTGCTTCTTTCATTTTTTTCTGAAGGACCCCACCCACCCACACTTATTCGCCCCCCCTTCACCAAATTCTTAACACACACCGAACACAACGTCAAATAGCTTCACACTCAACCAATCAGAAGGAACAGCATTGTGTCAACCTACATCACAGTGGCCAATCAAACGTTTTGTAGTCTGTCATGTGACAGAAAGCCCCGCCCCATCTGTGGAATCATTCAGAGTGCGAGTGGAACTACAGCGATTCAGCGGTGACTGACCGGCGCAGATCCAACCAGCTGGAGGATCCGAGGACATTTCCGAAGCGATACAAATGCTCCTTACGTGGAATGTCTTCCTTCACGTCTTCTTAAGATTCTAAAGAAGGTATGTAAGCCTTCACTTTGCTTTCACAATGCAAAAGTTGAAGATATTGGTCATGAATTAAGGGTAAAAGCTGTAGGTAGCAGCTGCGCATGAAATAGGAACTGTGTCACCAATAACTTATTCATAAAAGTGCTATATCTGCAGTTTGATGGATCAATTTCTGCAAGACTTTAAAAATATATATATTGCTATTTATTCAGATGTTTATGTATTTGTATTTAGGCTATTTATCAGAATAAATTACTACATTTTATATATAAATTACAAATAAATCATAAGCTTCTGTTTATATAATTCTGAATCAAGATATAGCTACACAAATGCAAATTTCTTTTTTAAAAACCACTTTTATCCTCAAGGCCATTATATTTAACCAGTCTCATCATATTTTATTGTTTTTTGAATATATATTTGCACCAACACCACTGGAATATTTGCATTTTATTGCAATAATCTCATCTAACCTTACACGATCATTAAAAAAATTGGAAATAAATTATATTGTTGTTGTGTTGAAGTAAAAAGAAAAAAAAGATATATTTTTTTTCTTTTGTGAATAATAATCCATGCAGTTCACTGGGGGGTTTATATATATATATTGCACTATGTATCTCAATTTTTGATATAATATTCTTGAATCTGTCTGTAACAAATTAAAGTAGTTTAAAAATCTACAATACTGTGTAACAATTCATGTCATATACAAAGAGTGCTATTGTTACAGTCTAAACCACTACCAGAGTGGGCTGCAATACCAATTGAATGATGTTTTAAATTATGTGCATTAATTTATTGTGGCAACGAAACTGACTTGTCTGTTGTGACTTGTATAAATAATTGAAAAAGTGCATTTCGACTCAAAACAGCAAATAAAATGGGAAACCAATGCACTGCCACATTTCGTGCAATCTTTGGTACTGGAAAGCGTTACAACCTTCCCCGTCTGCTCGGACATGATATTTCTAGTTCTTTAAACGTCTTGATCCAGATCACCTGGATTTCACCTTTTCACGAGTGTTTGGCTGCTTTTCGTTGTCAGTACACAAACTGGTGTGAGTTATCTCAGCGTCCAAACTCTCAATATCACCACTGCATCATTAGATTCAATTGCTGATGCTTGTACGTGGGCTGAAGATAAACTTGGCTCAGTGACAAGTTAAATGTGCATAATTACCTTTAATCTCGGTTTCAGTTTCATTGTTCTCTGCACTTTTTTCAGTTATACAATACAGTAAATGGTACTTATTAACTACAGCAGTTGATGTGTTTTGTGTAGACAAGTCACTGTTTAAAAGAAAAAAGTAGAAAAGCCCAGTTCAGACAGAAGTACACTGGAAATAGAAGTACACAGCTGATCACTGAAATCTGTCTGGTGTTGCTGACAGGATCCAGATGTGTCTAATTGCAATATATTAAATCTGTTTGTTGCCGTTCTGGTCTGCAGTGAGATAAAGTAAGGTCACGGAAAGCCGCAACAGACTGAGAGAGGCGACTGTTAAATATATAACAGGCTGTGATTATATCTGTACCGGAAAGTAACCCCTCCCCCAACACACACACACACACACACCCTACCTTCTTTGTCTGTCTCCTGGGTTATCTCCACCTACTGCCACCCTCAAAGACACCTGAACACAGACATAATGATCAACAGCAACGGGCGTCTGGAGAGAACAACCCCTCCTCTCTTCCACTGTCTCTCTCTTTCTCTTCCTCTTACTCACAAACAGAGCCCAAACAGACAGAAAGAATTCTAAAAAGGGCACACACACACAAAATAACACTCAAATACAGATATTTTTAAAGCCAGGTATGTCTGCCGGTTAAGATACATGGGCCTAAGAAAATATTTGAACATTTAATGATGTCATTGTGTCTGTATGAATGTCATTGCAATAGACAACAAAATGTCAAGTGCAAATTTACATTACAGCTAAATAACAGCTCAAACACACAGCATTTCACCATTTAAAAAAAAAAAAGCAAACAATATACTATTTAAAATCAAATTGGAATTTCCGAAGCGAAAAGTAGATCGTAAAAAAGGATTTTTCGACAGTATTGAACTCTATTGGAGCTTGTTTTACGAGAAAATAAAATTCAGGTTTTTTTACTGTAAAATTGCCGTTTCTTTGTAATTCTTTGTTATATTTACTCAATTTCTGAGTGAAAATTGTTTCAAAGCTATTTTTCAGTTTAACTGCAAAAATATTTCTGAAGAGTAAAGTTAGTTCTGAGAGAAACCCATTTTGTTGCAAATGTCAATTGGTTTAGTGTTTTATGCCTAATGCATTGAAACGTTTATAAAATATAAGACACCATTTGAATATTTTTAGAGCTAGTTAGATATAATTTGTAAGTTATAGATATGAGTGTGCCACTGTTGCTACGATCTCTTGCTCACTTCATCTCAAGTGAAAATATTGGTGGCATATTTTTTATTTCTGTTAAGTGGCTCCTACATGCTTTTTTGTTGAGCATGTCTCAATGTTTCTTTGAAACTGGCTACATAATTGTGTAATAGGTTTTGAAGTTCAAACAAGACATGATAAAAGTATATCTCGACTCAAACACAACACCTTTCAAAAATTTGGGTGCAGAACATTGTTGTTTTTTCAGAAAGGGTAAAATGGATCAAGTGAAGACACTTATAATGTTACAAAAGATTTTTAAATAAATGCTTTTCTTTTGAAATTTCCATTAATCAAAGAAGCCTGAAAATTTTTTCAATCACAGTTTCCACCAAAAACATATTAAGCTGCTCAGCTGTTTTCAAGATTAAAATAAGAAATGTTTCTTGAGCACCAAATCTGCATTGAATGAATTTTGACATTGAAGACTGGAGGACCGGCTGTTGAAAATTCAGCCTTGCAGCGCTACCATATGAAATCTGAAAGATTACTGTTACTACACTCTAAAAATGCTGGGTTGTTTTAACCCAACTGTGGGTGAAATATGGACAAACCCAAATGTCATTAAAAAAATTAACCCAATGGCTAGGTTTGTCCATATTTGACCCAAAGTTGGGTCAAAACAACCCAGCATTTTTTAGAGTGTTACAATATTATAAAGCAATAGTTTGAGCGCAGCTTTCTTATAAATCTCCCATATATCAAAGAACCCTTGCAGAAGGTAAGCACAGTGACTGCTTTTCAATTGAAAACCGAAAGACGATGTTTTGTTCAAATGTGTTTTTCGGCGGCATAAATGTGGGCATTCATTGCAAACAGTGTCAAGCAGTCACCATTCAACAATCATTTCAGACGTACAGTACAGATGTCAAGGCAGCTCTAAAATCCGGAGAATGGAAAACATTCCAAGTCTCAACAAAACACACACACACACAGACAATGCACCTCCATGTGTGGTTGTGGTGCTTTGAAAGAAATATTCCAGAATGGGCCACACTTCAAAGAGATGTTCATCCATTCTGTCTGAGGAACTAAAATTAACGGAAACACCTCAGGGGGAATGTGACACCAGCTGTTAAGACGCCTTTTTTTTTTTTTGTTCTCTAACACTGTGCGCTTGAGCATGTGCGCTCACATATGTAGACTCCATCTTGAACCATCGCTATATCCAGAGCCAGGGTATGTGGAATCCACACTGTAATCTGTTGTGTGGAGAGGATGTTGAGATGGATTATTGAAGCCCCAGCATGCTGCGTGTGCCATTACTGTTGAGAGATCAGCACAGTGAGGTTAATGAGCCAATCTGCATAAACTTTGTCCCCATCTGGAGCATTTGGGTGGTGTGGGGCAATGTAGAGCGTAAGTGCAACTACATCACCAACAACCCTTAACGTAGCAAATGATTTATGCTAACGATCTTTCAACTCTTCACTCAAAACTTACAACACAAGCTCAGGCTCCCTGGAGCATGAATGCGGTTGGTTGGTAAAAATTGCACTAAAACGGCATGGTTTCAGCTGTAGTGACATTTACATACTGTTAAAATATGAGATGTTATGTACAATTTCCACTAGCCTACTGCTTTTTTTTTTCTTTTTTTATGAGTTTGGTGCTTAAACTGTATTTTTCTTCGTTCAGTGTTAAAATGCCATCTTTTATCCCTGCTTAATATGCAGATATCCAAGTAAGCCGTTTGCAAACATTTCCACGAAAACTCTAAATGGCTCGTGTCTTTGGGAGAGAGCTGGGTGTGTTCAGGACTTTAGCGTTCGTATTAAATATAACAGTAGTTTGAGCATGGAAAAACACTGCATTTTACTGCCCTACAAAAGAAAAACAGTAACATTTTGCCAGTTGAATTATGACTGAAAACAAGTCTCTTAAACTATGATTGACTGTAACAGATGGGCTAGGTTCGACTATGCTTGGAGAAAAATGTTTAAAAATTAATATCAAATCAAAGTCAATCAAAAAAAAAAAAAAAACTGAGCCAATCTGCTCAGTTCCAGTGTTTTGTTGGTGTAGTTACTGCATTTTTTTAATCCTAGGGCAATTTAAAAGTTGTCAGTTTTTTTTAATGTTATTTAGTGTTGAAAATTCAGTGACACTTCTAGTGACAAAATTAAGAGATAGCTAAGTGTGAAAAGTGATATTAAAATTAATTAAAAGACTGAGCCAGTCTGCTCTGATTCAGTGTTGGTGCAGTTACTGTATTACTAGGGCATTTTAAAGGTGGTTAGCTGTTAAAGTCATCATTTTGACTTCCATTCACATTTTTTTTAACCATTTGGTTAAATCAGAGACAATTTATATAGACAAGCCACTTCCTCAAGCCTCAATACAACTTTATAGGTAAAACCTGTAACGCCAAAGATGGTGGTTGTGGACATGCTCCGCCCCTCTCGCTGGAAAAACAATCGTCTGCTTTTAACAGTCAAGCCGAGAAACATGTAAAGCCTTGTTCACGCTACATGATTTTAAAACGTCGGGCTGAACTGTGCAGTTCACACTACATGACTTGCTCTCAGTGAAATCATGAGTGTTCAAGTTGTTTAGCTGTTCACACCACACAACACAACGTGATTGATCCACAACAGGAGGTAACGCACTACACGAGTTGACAACGCACTACATAGAGATACAACCACGATCAGATGATAAATCATTTGTGACTCAATGAGAGCTTTTTCAGTACTATGTTACGGTCTAAATCCTGAAAATAATCAAAAAAATAACGAGTTGACAACAACTCTGTCACCCAACGATTCTATCTTGTCTACAAACCGTGTTTTGTCACGAAAAAACACGCAATAAATAAATAAATATTGTGCCAATACCCAGCGAAGAACAGAACACAACACGTGAATATGGACGTCAGACAGAAACTAGTGCTGCACACTGTTTGCGCGACGATCTGCTTTGAGAAAAAAAAGCAAAGAAAAAAAAGAAAAACCAAGATTTACCGGGTGTCCTCAACCCATGTGTTGCTATGATTGGCTGTACTCACGACATCACTCTGTTTGAGTCGCGCGACGGCTCTGGATATCTAGCAGGCTTGATATTTTTCTGGGCTCGGCGAGGCGTCTGTGAGCGCTTTCGCTGCGTTGTTGGCTCTTTCATACTAACAGATTGGCAAGCGTTCATCGTCCACTAATCCCCCGCGATAACACCCTGATCTGTCGGCGAGCTCAACGATTTGCAAATCGGGCATAAATCGGGCTTAAAGGGTTAGTTCACCCAAAAATGAAAATGAAGTCATTAATTACTCACCCCCATGCTGTTCCAACCCCGTAAGACCTTGGTTCATCTTTGGAACACAAATGAAGATATTTTTGATTAAATTTGAGAGCTTTCTCACTACCACATAGACTTCTGGGACTGGCTCTTGACGGCCCAGAAAGTCAATGAAGAAAATGTTAAAATATTCCATGTGACTACCGTGGCTCAACTATAAGTTTATCAAGTGACGAGAATACTTTCTGTGCGAACAAACAAACAAAAATAACGACTTTATTCGACTATTCCTTTTCTTCCTTGTTGGCATTAAAACGAGACTTCCTTAGATTTCCACGACGCATGCGCGAGAATTGCGATCTCCTTACACTACTTCAGTTCAGTTCTCGCGCATGCGTCGTGGAAATCGTATGGAAGTCTCGTTTCAGGCCAACAAGGAAGAAAAGGACAAGTCGAATAAAGTCGTTATTTTTTATTTTTTTTCTAAGTCTGTGTGGTAGTTATACAGCTCTCAAATTTAATCAAAAATATCTTCATTTGTGTTCCGAAGATGAACGAAGGTCTTACGGGGTTGTTACAGCATGGGGGTGAGTAATTAATGACTTAATTTTCATTTTTGGGTGAACTAACCCTTTAAAATCCTGTAGTGTGAACTTGGCTTAAGCCTATCGTCTTTTTCCACTGACGCATGCGCACAGTTGAGGTTTGCGACAGTGGAGACGAGAACCTTTGCGCATGCGTAGTAAATATATAACCTGTGAGGAAAAGGACCTTTTAAACGTTATTTTGGGGCAAAGTCCGAAATAGCTGCCCGGACGCGTTGCCAAGATGGGGGCCGAGTGGCAGGACTTGCCTAAAAGGACTTCGGTTAAATTCAGTGGCACTTCTATTGACAAATTTGATTTCATTCTGCTTTGTGTGGTAGCTGGATATACTGAGATACTTTATATAATCTATACAGTTTGAAAAATGTAGGCGGTTGTAAGTGTGCATTCACAAATTAGCTGTAAAGAATTGTCTCAAAAACAACCTCAATCAGTCTTATAGACATTCATTTGACTGGTGAAAACAGCTCGTTTGATAGTTACATCATAATTGTGATGAAATAATGTGAAATTTAGCAGGGGGTTTTTTTAAGGCTTGGTTATTCTTAGTTTATCTTTGATCCCAAACTCAAAGGAAAACAATATTTATTTAATCAAAGACCATTTTTGATATGGACTTTGCATTTATACACTACATTTTCCTTACAATCTGAATTGAAGAAACGGTAGTGAAGTGGATTCTAACTTCCTATTTTCATTGGAAACTAAAAGCTGACTTGAGAACATTCTCAAGGTGCTGACTGTTTGTGCCACGTGTTTATGACTGAGGATTTAACCACAAACATCTTAAGCAGCAGTTTGCTAAGGGAACACCTCTGATTAAGAAATTAAGAAAAAAACATAAATGCCACCAAAGAAATGCAAGAAAAAAAAACAAAACATCCAAGTGGTTAAAAATGAAACCACATTTTTTGCTTTTTATATCTGTTTGCATGAATCCTCTGTATTGTTGGCTGTAATCTGTGATCTGCAGACTCAATAAGTTGGAAACTTTTGAAGAGCGACCACACACACACACACACACACACACACACACACACACACACACACACACACACACACACACACACACACACACACACACACACACACACACACACACACACAGTACTGTTAAAGAACACTATGTTCCACTGAGTGTCTATGGCATAAACAGAAAGTGACTATTCCTCTTTTATTCTCACTTCCAAAAGACAACCACCCAGCTAGTCTAAACCATTAGATCATTTAGTTTTTTTCCCCCTTTCATTACCCATAATGCTGTAAACCCCACTGGGCGCAGTGTGGGACCCCACTGCTGTAGGATGCACAAGCAATGAGCCGTTCATTTCTCTTATTTCATTTTCCTCTTCTTTCTCTCCTTTTCTTTTTTTTTTTTACTTGTTACCCCTCTCTGTGTGAAAAATGAGCGAGGACTGTTTGAGAGTTTAATTCATTTTGATTAAGTCAAGGAGAAAGAAAAAGAGGCTGTTTTGTTCATTTAATCTGCCTAGAGATGAAATGATGGAATTTAATATTTAGTTGCGTTGGTTTTTTAATGTTAATGATCGTGGTGGGGTGGTGGTTTGCCAAAACTTGTTTTTCTTCTTGTTTTGTTTTTTTTACGTTTCACCCCCAAATTTAGTGAAGAGAAAACATATTTTACAATCTTTCCACATAAACAGAACCAGTCTGTTCCAGTGCAAAACTCTGATGGGAATGTCATTTCACTTGTATTGTATCATATAGAGTTAGTGTTAGTCTTGGTTTCACATGACCACATAAAACCTGATATACGGTTCTGAATTGGTCTCAGTTCAATCAGAAGTTTTGGCATACAGAGGATTTTCTTTTTATCATTTATTTTTTCCTCATTAAAGCATGCTCTTTTTATACTTCTCAATTTTTCTTCAGTGGAAGCCACCAATTTGTCTTGTTTCAGCAGATGCCAAAGCAGATGCTGCATTCATTATGAAAAACAACATAATAACTCAAATTTGGGGGCTCTTACACTATAGAGTGAGTGTGCCCATACTCAGCTTTTTCTGTAGTTTTGTGAGGATGCAAAAATGGTTTGATTCTCTTAACATGATTTAAATCATTTTAATATCTCTAGTCTCTGTCTAAAGTGCCTTTCACACCAAAGAGGACGATAACTATAATGATTACAATAACTTTAAATAATCTGTATCATGAGAATAGGGAAGTCCACACCACAGCTTTAACAATGATGACCGAGAAATTATGTTGTTTCTCCTATCATTGCCTAATATCTCTTTCAAAATAAATAAATAAAAAAATTCCAGCTGATGAATGATAAAAGCATTGACAACCAATCAGAATCCTCCTCACTTTAAAGAGCTCGAGCATTTAAAGCGGCAGATGACAAAACTGCAGTGTGTGCTTAGAATACACTTTTTTTTTGTCTCTTGGTGTGGATGAAAATATAGTTATTGTTATAGTTATCATTTTTGGTCTGAACAGTCCTTTAAATGGTCCAATCCGGTGTTTACAGTTAGGCCAGAATACTGAGGTTTTTATAAAACCCAAATTTCACTCTTGATGTGTACATGCAGTCTATTTGTGTTCTGTAGCATGTCCTTCAATATATTATATATAAAAATAGGTTTAATTCTATATTTTATTGTATAGCCTAGGGATCTTAACTCAATTTTAAAGAACTCTTTATGCCGAAAAGTTCTGTATAGAGGTAAATGTCTTAAATGATTTCAGAATACTATCATGTTTAATGAGTTATTTAAATTTGTTCTAGTGATAAAGTATGTTTACAAGCTGCTTAATTCATATTTAATCAGGATTAAAAAAGAATTAAAACTGATTAAAATTATTTCCATCAAATTTTCCTAAGTTGAACCCTTGAAGGTTATAGAAGTTTTCTTGCAGGTGGCATTTGGGACTGGGCGAGCTTAAGGTGTCACAGAACCATTTTGGGACTGTTCAGAACCATTGCCAGTAGTCAAAGAATACAGAAAAAATTACTTTTTAAGTAATTTCTACTAGGATGACAAATGATTTGCTTCTGTTTTTGTGTGTTTTGCTGAAAGAAGACAATTCATTTGTGTGCCATGGTTCATTAATACCATCATAGTCTACATTTTTCCATATCTGAAAAGGCCATGATGTCTGAATCTCAGTTTTTGCCATAGTGGAAAAGAAGCCCTTATTGTCTTATGTTTGGAGTCTGATGAGCTAATATTGGAGCTTATAATAGCAGGCTGACTCTTGAATCGTGGAAAACCCTTCTATTAGAGCTGTGCATTTCTTCATATGTCCATATGGAGACGGCATGAACAGGAAATGGCTTGCATTCCTTTTGTCCAATTCAAAAATAAACTTGAGTGTGCACTTCCTGCAGAGGCGTTGAGAAGAGAGAAAAGAGGTGAAGAGGGAAAAGAACAGAAGCAGAGGAAATAAAGAGTGTAGTGTTGTTAAACTTACACTCAAGGATTACAAACTGTTACACTCAAGGATCTCTGCTGTGATTCGTTGAATCCTCTTGTGATAGAGTTGGCTTGTAAATCACACACCATGCTTCCTTCTTTTGTAAGATTAAAGCTCTTTGTGTTGCCACACATACATCCCTTTAGTTCTTCACTTCCTGTCAGCAAGAGATATGATTGTTTGACCAGTGTGTGAGGTTGCCATTTGTCATAGGGTGCGTCTTAATCAGCTCCCTAGGTTGTGAATCAGTACGTGTACTCAACTTCCCCTGTACGGTCCCTGACTCACAACACATTGGGACCCTGATGGTGAGACATGGTGGCTGTGATACATATGTAACCAACCTACATCTCGTCGCTGTCCGATGAAAACCGCGTATTTCCATTTTGCCGATTTAGAGATTTTTTGACGGATAGAATGTCCAGGTTCATTTCCGTATACAGCATGCTTCACATTATCTAAAAGATGAGCAGCTGAGCGTCTATTCATCAAGCCAACGTGCAAACATCGCAAATAAAAGTGAAAGTAAGTCACAGACGCTTAATCATCTTCTCAATCACACAATCTTCAAGTAAAGAAACGAAATGATCTTACCAGGGCTGTTGCCACTCTCTCTTATTGATGTCTATTGATGAAATTAGCTGATGATCAATAAAATGCAGCTCATATCCGGCAAAATTACGGTAGGATTATGTAAATAAAGTGTATTGATTCATTGTCTCTTAGTTTGCAAGAGACATTTAATAAACTGAGCATATTTGATAAACTGAGCGTTTCCTATTCATCTGTCAATATGAAACGCGATTTGGTCATTCTAATAAATGATCGGAAGAACGCGTATCGACCACCGTTACTGTACAATATGCACGTATGTCCATTTAAACTCGATTTTGGGTCAAATGTGGATTATATCATGACACTGGCAAGAATATGGTTACATTTAAAGATGTTGTACCAAGCATGACAACGCTACGTTCAGCTGCTTTTGAACTTACGTGTTTTTTTCACTTCCTGAAAAGTAACCGTTTTGGACATATGTGAGTTTCATCGGACAGCGACGTTGCCGTGATTTTTGGAATGGCTATCACGAGTCGCATAACATCGGTTAATGGAAACGGCATCATTTCACATTATTTTTTTATCGACATTAAGAAAATATTACAAAAGTTTTTTTTTAATTGAATACTACTATTTATGAACAACAGCAGATCATTTTCTGACATTAATTTTACATGATTGAGACAGCCCTTAAAATGGCTGACTCCCTGATCAGTGCCCTGACTACTGAACAAGGGAGCTGATTGAGACGCACCCTTCGTGATGTTTTTGAAACATCCCTGCTTCCTTTTTACCTTATGAATAGATCACTTGTGTCCTGGCATGAGATTTGTATATTGAATATCAATGTTAATGTTGAAGCAAGACTTATGGTGAATGTATACCATTGATGACAGTCATTATAGTTGCTATATAAGTGATGCTTATAAATCAGTTGATTTGCTGGATAAGCCTACTAACCATATGTGCTTTTTGTTCAATTGCAGTGCCCTCTCTGTGTGTAGTACTAGAATGCATGTTTTGTGAATAGCCCCTTTGTTTCTTCTCAAGCTTTAAAGGAGTAGTTCACTTTTAAAAAAAACTTTTGCTGATAATTTACTCACCCCCATGTCATCCAAAATGTCCATGTCTTTCTTTCTTCAGTCGAAAAGAAATTAAGGTTTTTGATGAAAACATTCAAGGATTTTTCTCCATATAATGGACTTCACTGGGAACCAAACGGTCCAAGTGTCCAAAAGACAGTTTCAGTGCAAACTGCAAACTGTTCAAATGGCTTTAAACGACACCGGACGATGAATAAGGGTCTTATTAAGCGAAATGATCGCTCAGTTAAGGAAAACAAACAAAGTTTAAGTTTTATAAGCTCAAATGCTCGCCTTGCTCTGTTCTGTTATATGCATTCGTGACTCTCCTATTCGAACTCGTTCATGAAAATTAATAAATCTTTTTTTGAGTGAATTCGTTCATTTTGCTTGTTGAATGAACCAAATGACTTGAAAAAAGGTTCGTTCATTTTGATAAACGAGTTTGAACAGGAGAGTCACGAACGCATATCACAGAACAGAGCATTTGAGCTTATAAAACTTAAACTTTTGTTATTATTTTTTTTTTTAAGTGAGCGATCGTTTCGCTTGATAAGACCCTTATTCATCGTCTGGTGTCGTTTAAAGCCCTTTGAACAGTTTGTAGTTTGCACTGAAACTGTCTTTTGGACCTTGAACCATTTGGTTACCAGTAAAGTCCATTATATGGAGAAAAATCCTGGAATGTTTTCATCAAAACCCAAATATAATCATCAAAACAAAAATAATAAGAACAATAATAAAATATAAAACGGATTTAAATAAAAACAACGTATATTGCTTCTAATTAGTTAACAGCTGTGTGAAAAAACATTTTTTTATTATTATTTTTTTAGTTCTTTAGTTTATATAAATGTGATGATATTTATATATATATATAGATTTGAAAACATCAAGATGCATTTTGCACAGCCTTAATTATGAGTGTATGTTTTACGAGGTTGCTGAATAAGTCCAGGCTGTTTTGTGTCAGTCATATGGTTTTCTGCAGTACTCTGTAATCCAGGGTTTTCTTCTTTTGTGGATGTGGCTCTGGTGCCCGACGGTCTGTCCCCGTCCTTTTGTTTCAGCCAACCATAGCTGTGCACTTTTTCTTTTATGACCGTATTGTGTGGCGGGGAAGCCATGTGATATTCTTTTTACTGTTTCAGCTGCTCGGGGGCCAAGAAGTTCGAGCATGATCGTGTAAGTGTGTGACTTATTTGTGTTTTTCAGGCGCTGTGCTGGACAGTAGGAGCTGTTGAAGTTTTGACTGTGGGTTTGCGCTCCCTCAGTCTCACCCACGCTCTGTCTCCAAGAAGCTGCAGGGTTTTCGCTGAGTTGGCAAAAGTGCGTCGCAGAAATAAACTGGCGGCCTTCAAGAGCTACAACACGCACATCTTGTCCTCATCGGACCTCCAAGTAAGCCGTGAGGATAAAATACTACAGTGTTGAATAAGAAAAACAGCAAAATGATGGACTTTCCAAAACCTGACATGCTGTAGATATATTTTATGTAAATTATTGTTTGGGTTTTGGCTCCCAGCCCTTCATATAAGGGATTTATTGCAGTTTGTGTGTTCCAAGAAAAATTAGGCTATATGTCGCATATAAGGGCTCCATACATCTGTAAATTTATTTCAAAATGACTGTACAATGGCTTTCCATGTGTAAGTGATGTCTGTGGAACAGCCTCCTAATAAACCGTGAATCAAAAATGAGAGAAGAGGGAACGATGAAAACCGTTCTCGACCAAAAAAGCAAGGTAGAGGTTGTTCTTTCAACACACACGGAGACATCATCACATCTGCAGGGCTTTGGTTTCTCTGAGTGACATCAGGTTTATTTTCTTTAATACGCTCATACACATTCTTGCATGTCCACTCCCACAGATTTATGTCCTTTTAATGCAGTTGCCGCTATGTGAGGGAGGCAGGGTGAAAGCTTTATGTCTGTCTGCTGTGATCCGTGGTGTAAACAGTCTCACTGTACTCTGGAATCTCGCCACTCCTACAGGCTTTAGAAAAAGGGGCATTCAGGGTGAAAGGAAGGGGCAACATTTCGATGTGTGTTAAGGAGAACAGTTCGAGCTGTTTGATTTGTAGATTTAAAATCTTCGTTTCCCCTTGTTATTTAATTTAATGAAAAGACACCAGTCATTCTGCCAATATATGTTATTTATTTTACCAATTTATATAAGACATAAGGGAGAGAGAGTGGACCAGCAAAGATCGTACTTGTTGCCTCTCTGTATTTTCCTCTCTCTGCTTAAAACAAAGAGCTACACAGTACATATAGCTGTTAGAAACATCTGCTCTCCATCAATCACCGAAATGTATATTCTGCTCCACGGAAAGAAACATAATACACTCAACTTCCCCCCAAGTCCCCCAAACTCTAAAAGTCTTCCACATACAGAATTCAGAAAAGTTTGATTCATAAAAATGTAGATTATAAATGATTATGAATATATATGAAAAGTATAAAAAATGTATATGAAAAGTGTAAATCACATGCATAATACTAATGATTATGATTATTAATAAAAACAATAAAAAAACTAAAAACAACATTAAATGATGAGATTGTGAATCTTCAGTCCCTCCTCTGGAACTACGGCCGTCAGTTCCACACCATCATCTCCAGGTGGCCAACCTATTGAAGTGATAGTGGTGAGGAGAAATAGTAGACCAAGACATAGACATAGAAGACAAAAGAATTGAAACAGAAAAGAAAACAAATAACAAACACAAACCCAACCCATGGTATGTCCCCGCATACTATGTGTCATTTAACATCTATGTGTAAGCATTTAAAATGAACCCCAATCATCTAAGAAAAGAAAAACTAAAAAAGTCTTCTGCCCGTGCCTGGACTCATTAATTAATTAACTCGTTAATTAATTAAATCCCCCAGTTCCGCGCTTAAAACAACAAACAAAATAAACGTTGATGTTAAAGGGTCCTATCCCTTGGGGTTGTAAATCAGTAAGCAGGTGTTCATTGTTTGTGAGGTTGTGTTTTGTATGTAGTGTAGTGTATAAAATCTCCTATCTCACTCCGAATTTTCCATTCTCGGTTCTATCCATTTTGTTAGTAATAACCAATCTAAAAGGTTTGGTACTTCTCTTTCTTATCACATATATGATAAGTTTTATTACTAACAGAAACACAAAAACTCCTACCATAGTCAAAACTATCCATTCCAACCATGTTAAATTCCCTGGAATTCGAGCTAATTTCCTCTCAGACATCAATTTAGCTACTCCATTCGCTACGATAACATGACCCATTGCTTGAATTCCCTCCTCTTGAGCTGCCTTAACGCTTGCTTTAACTCTCTTAACCATTTCAAAGAGTTCATAATTCCTCTCTTCCACCAAATCATTATTCCACCACTGTGGATCTAACTGCAACAATTGCACATGTGGGACATGAATTCCACCCAATTGAAGAGGATAGAGAATCTCAACGCAAAATGGATCAGAAGGAATTGGACATAGCTTTCCTCCGTATATCATATTTTCATTTATTCCGTCATGTAATATACACCACTGTGCTTCTGACACCTGCCATGCACCTGTGGCTCGATCTAAAGGAACTACTTCCCAAACTGCAGATCCATTAAGAGACAGACTAAACATTGTAGAACATGAGCAAATTACCCACTCATGTTCCTCAATACAACAGTCTGTAGTAGAAATCATTGGTGTTTCACCTTCAGCCCAATATCCATTCCTTCCCAATCTAATTACTGAATTTCCTTGTCTAACCCCCATTGATTGGAATCGTCTAACTGTCATAATATTGCGTTTCCCATATTGAGGCCAGACCATAATCAAAGGTAATATTCCAGAACCTGACAACGAATCTTCATTGATTGCGATTTTAACTAATGGAGCATGTTTAGCAGAAGTCAAATTAAGTTGTTTTCCAAAAACCCATAACAAAGATTCCGCTATTCGCTCAGGAACTTGCCCCATTCGAATAACCTGAATATCCTCTACCATTTGATCCTTCAAATTCTGAGCCAAAAATAAACACGCTGCACGATGTGTCTCAAAATTAGACGATTTCACTAATGCATCTGCCAATTCCCTCGCTGCGTCATTAAGATGCTGACCCGCTGCTATAATATGTAGAGAACCTTGAAGAGTCTCAGTAAGTCCTTTGCCGGTCATTGTTCCCACCCACTGAGAGTACTCACTTAATTGGTTCAGCTGAGCAGTATTACTAATTGAATTGACAGAGCCAAATACCCCCGCTATGTCTCCCCATATACTTCGAGATTTACGATTTCGACTTCCAAGAGGATCCTTAGAGGTATAATATTTAATTTCTTTTTCCAACCAGCTCCTAATTTTTGTGAAATTTCCACAATAGGACTGATCATACACAGTAAGAAGAGACATCAAGTTATAATTAATGCGTTGTCGCACCATATGAGCTTCGTTTATCAAGGTTTTGGTTTCCTTTGCTAACAATATACCATGAGCTGGTGCAATAGTTGTACTTGGGCATGTTTTAGCTTTGTTTGTCTTTCCCGCAGAAAGATAAAAACACCGTCCAATTTCCCCAGTTTCTAATTCAGTCTCACAATATTCATTCGCATCTTCCGAATGCCAAACTCGTATGTAATTTCCCTTGAATCTAGTTGTCCTGGAGGTAGCATCCCATAGAAACCCCTCGCATGGTAACACTATGGGATAGATACAGCCTAGGGCTAATGAATCCCATATTGTAAGCATGTGGGTACGATTCAAAATGAAATTAATTTCCACATCAGTAGATGTTATGAGGTTTAACCCCACAATTTCACATTGTTCTTTTGAACAAATTTCTCGTCTTTGAGCACTACCGGTATACCCCCCATCTTTCACCGGCCAAATTACTCTGCTTTTGTAACATTGGTGGTGAAAGTTACATCCACCGTAGATGCCCACTCGATATTTAGCAAGGTCTTTATCATTACGTGGCACCCAATCCCATAATCCCCATCTGGAAATAAAGGGTAGAGTAAAACGTTGGCCAGATTTCAGAGTTGCATTCCGAGTAATTTCTTGAACTCGAGGAGTCCATAAAGCTTGGCTTCCTTGGTAAATGCCAAGTAAAATTAAAAACAAGCATACCATTGTCGTTGTGTATCGAGAATAACTTGCGACCATCTCTAATCAATGTCAATGGAATTGATTCCTGAAATGGAAGCAGAAAAATAATTAATCATCACTCCTTTTTCCCAAAGTTAATGAGTGAACAGTGCTCAATCTCAGGTCCTAAGCCTTCATCATTTTGTTCATTCACTAAGCAAGGTTTAACTTGTGACCAATGATACCATCTATCTGTTCCTACACCCTTCCCTTTTAGGCAGACACTTGTATCTGTTGTTAAGAGTACCTCATATGGCCCCTCCCACCTAGGTTCTAAACCTTTCCTGGGAATACGTTTGACCATAACAAAACTGCCTAACTCAGGAATGTGTGGAATGTCAGTAGTGGTATGTTTTTCATCCCATTGCTGTTGAGCTTCTCGCACTTTCTTATTATTGTCTTTGATTGCTTTGTCCAGCATTGCAAGATAGCGTCGTAGCTTCTCTTGGAACAAAGTAGAGTCTCCTCCTGTTCCCGCAGGCGGCGGAGCATCAGGAGGCAGAACCATTGCTCTTCCAGTCATCAGTTCAAAAGGAGTCAGTCCCGTCACTCTGTTCGGGGTTGCTCTCAGATTCCACAAAATTGCGGGTAACAACTTATGCCATCCTTGGCCAGTTTGCAGAATGGCCTTGGTAAGAGCGGTTTTCAACGATCTGTTCATGCGTTCCACTAGGCCTGAACTTTGAGGTCTGTACGGGACGTGAAACTTCTGTTTAATCCCCATCAATATCATTGCTTCCTTCATCAGTTTTCCAGTGAAGTGAGTTCCATTGTCAGAATCAAGTTCATATGGAAGACCCCAGCGAGGAAAGACTTGTTCAACCATCACTCGTGCGGCTGCTTCAGCAGTGCAGGTTTTTGTTGGGAATGCTTCCACCCATCTAGTAAATCTGTCCATGATTACTAGAATGTATTGGTACCCTCCACTGGGTGACAAAGGTCCTGTGAAATCGATTTGGAGATGTGTCCATGGACCTGTTGGTCTGGGTGCATGTGACATCCGCACCTTTACAGATTTTCCAACATTTGCTTTCAGACAGATCAAGCATCTTCTACAGTAATCATCAATGTCTCTCATCATTCGTGGCCACCACCACGTCTCGCTGATTTGAGCTTTCATTGCTTTTGCTCCAGCATGTACTTTTCCATGATACAGCTGCATTAGTTCCCTTCTTGTTCCGATAGGCATCACCACTTGTCCTGTTGGAATTCTCCAGATACCTTGATCGTCCTCTTTCGCTCCCGCTTTTATCCATTGTTCTTTCTCTTCATCTGTCTCAGTTTGATATGACAGAAGGCGGAGCTCAGGATTATCTTCGGTGTTTTCCTTTACCAAGGTAACAGGAGTAAGAGGAAGTAGTGCTGCTTCTCTGGCCGCTGCATCTGCTGCCGTGTTTCCTTGACTTTCTTTGGACTTGTCAGATTGATGTGATTTTACTTTGATCACGGCTGCTTCTCTAGGTAAGTGACATGCTGCAATCAAACGACGAATTATGGAAGCATGTTGTATTTCGCTCCCATTGCTGGTGATAAGTCCACGTTTTTTCCACAGGGCAAGGTAGTCATGGACCACTCCAAAAGCATAACGACTATCTGTGTAGATGTTGACTCGTTGTCCTTCCGATAATTCGAAAGCTTCTGCAAGTGCTATGAGCTCAGCTACTTGTGCTGAAAAATGCCCAGAAAGAGCTCCTTTCTTCACGACATTTCCATCAGCTTCCACTACAGCCCATCCAGTATGCCGTTTTCCATCAACATAGTAACTGGATCCATCGACCCATAACTCCTTGTCTGGATTTTCAAGAGGTGTTGGATTAACAGGACCAAGACTTTCTTCTTCTACTTGTTTTTCACACTCATGTGGTGTTCCCTCATGTGGTTCGATCATCATTGTTGCAGGGTTAAGGGATGTGTCTCTGATGATTTCCACTCTCAAATCCTTGTTCAACAAAGTTGCTTCCCATTTTGCTCTCCTTGCATCAGTAATGGTCTTGATGTTTGTGTTGTTCAGCAACGTCACTATACTGTGTGGAGTATGCAATATGATTGTTTGTGCTCCTATCAAATTTTCCACAGCATCCACTGCCCATGTGGCACCATCGAGAGCTTGTATACATCGTGGTTGACCAATCATTGTAACAGGAATCTTTGTGGAAAAGTATCCAACAGGTCTGTATCGATCACCTGGTTTTTGACACAGTACTGCTGAGTACGTCTCATCTCCCACCCTGGTCCACAAATGAAACGGCAATCGTCCATCAGGAAGTCCCAAGGCTGGGGCTGAAGTCAGTTTTTCTTTCATTGAAGTAAATGCTTCCTCAGCTTCCGGTGTCCAGTTTATCTGTTCCATTCCAGGCTTTCCTCCCTTGTACAAGTCAATGAGGGGGCTGGTGATGCTGGCAAAATCAGGAATATACTGACGACAATAGTTGAAAAGTCCCATCACTTTCCTCATTCCTGTAACTGTTAGAGGTTTTGGAAGTTGCCGTAATGCCTCCACACGCTCTGTTGTCAGTCTCCTTCCCTCGACAGATATTTCTTGGCCCAAGTAGATAACCTTGGTTTTGGCCAGCTGTGCTTTGTCGGGGTTGACTTTGAATCCTCCTTTCTTAAGGGCTTGTAGGACAATATTCAGAGCAAATATGTGGCTGTTTTCATCTGGGCTTGCAATTAACAAGTCATCCACGTATTGGAGGCAAACACTTCCTGAACTCTCGATTTCAGCTTTTTGCTCAGTTAAGAACTGATCCAAAGTTCTGTGAAATACCACAGGAGAAATATTAAGTCCTTGTGGGAGTCTGTTCCAGACATACTGTTTTGCACCCACTGTGAAGGCAAGTTTCTCTTGAGATTTTTCGTCAATAGGTATAGACCAGAAAGCAGACAGTACATCTAGCACTGTGAAAATTCTTGCATTTCCTGGAATATCATTCAGAATGGTGGCAGGATTGGCCACAATAGGATGCGGTTTTGGTGTTACACTGTTGAGTCTTGTGTAATCAATGGTTAATCTCCAGGAGTTATCCGATTTCTTGACAGGCCAGACAGGACTATTAGTGGTTGATGAAGTTTGTCTGATAATCCCTTCAGCTTCCAAGTCTGCCACTATCTCTTCCACGGCTCGTCTTGCTTCAGGTCGGATAGGGTATTGTTTATGAGGGGCATGTGTCGGCCCTTCAATAACAACAGGGTCAATGTTGGCTTTGCCACAATCAAATTTGTGTTTAGCCGTGGCAGGATTGGCCACAATAGGATGCGGTTTTGGTGTTACACTGTTGAGTCTTGTGTAATCAATGGTTAATCTCCAGGAGTTATCCGATTTCTTGACAGGCCAGACAGGACTATTAGTGGTTGATGAAGTTTGTCTGATAATCCCTTCAGCTTCCAAGTCTGCCACTATCTCTTCCACGGCTCGTCTTGCTTCAGGTCGGATAGGGTATTGTTTATGAGGGGCATGTGTCGGCCCTTCAATAACAACAGGGTCAATGTTGGCTTTGCCACAATCAAATTTGTGTTTAGCCCAAACTTCTGGATGTAAACTGCACAGAAGACCCCACACACCGTCTTTGGTCCAGTCTCTGATGATTGGTTTTGCTGCACCAACTGAACTCAAATTACATGTGCGATCTTCGTGTGGTATTATCCCAGCTGTTGTAGCGATTTGACGACTGTCAGTGAAGATGATCATGTTCAACAATGGAAGTATGTCCATGCCAATGAGGCTTCCTTGTGAATTCGGTCCCACCCAGAAAGATGTCCATACGACTTCATCTTCGTGTATTTGTAGTGGAACTTGGATACTTTTATGAAATGTTGTGATACCTCCTCCAACTCCTTCAACTTCCATAGTTTCATCTGTTGTAGGTAGGTTCAGATCTGTTATTGAAATTGAGGCTCCTGTGTCAACCAGGATATCACATGGGTGGCCCCCTATTAATGCATTGATGAAAAGGCGATTGTCTCTTTTCTTACTAATACAGGGGGCCGCTGATTCCTATTGCGGACGCATAATCCCCTCTATGAGTTGACGGACTTGTGCGTCCGTCCATGTCTTCCCTTGAGAGGTTTCATCATGATTTTTCGCAGTGACTTGTTTAAATGATGGACCTTGACCTTCTGCTCCACCACCTTTAGCCCAGCAGTCTTTTCTTGAGTGGCCACGCTTTCCACAATTGCCGCAAACAACAATCTTATTCTTTGTGTCCATGTTGTATTGAGCTGTCGCCACTCCTTTTCGATTTGTCTTGTTTCCTTCTTCCTTGTTTGATCTCATCGCCATCTCTAGACGGCCAGCCCATTGCATAATTTGGTCATATGTTTCGCCTGGATTGACTCCAAGTGATAACGCTTGTTGGTATTTAGAGCTAAACCCATCCACAAGTGTGTCAGTGAATTGTTCATCATCTCTGTCAGGTTGTTTCTTAGCGCAGAGAGCCCATCTCTCATAAGTGTTCCACTTACGCAGAGCATATTCGTCTGGAGATTCATCATCCTTTTGCTTAATCAATGTCACTGATGTGAATGGAATTTTACCGCTTCCCAAGATTTCTTGGATTTCTTTTCGGAATACATCTAATGTTTGCCAAAGGCCCAGGGGTCGTCCTTGGCCATCAACCCACAAGTCTACCCATTGGGCTGTTGTTATCGACGCTGGCAGGCGTTCCCATCTGTCTCTTGGGATTTTAGCTTTCACAATGGTGTGAATGTCTTTTAGTGTCATTTGATGTGCTTCAACCAGAGAGTCTAATTCTCGCCAAAACTCTGTGTTTGGATCTTGTCTCTTCAGAGGAGGCAAGGCTGAGAGAATGGCTTGTCGTTCTCCCGGAGTAAATGGTCTTTCTTCGGTCATCATCTCAGGTTGCGACTCTTCCCTTTTAATCACAGGTGAAGAAAATTCAGGACCGATTTTGTCAATTGTGATCATGTCATCATCTCTTGTCTCATCACCCCAGTCAGATCCATAATTATGAGCTGGTGTACATCTCATCATGTCTCTGCTTGGCTGGGCTGATTTAGATCTTGTTATTATTGGAGCTGCTTGTGCAGATGCAATATACATTTTGTCAACTGGACCTCTGTTTGATCTTGAAGCTTGAGGCTGCGTCAGAGGTTTAGATGAACTTGTATATTGTTCAGGCAAAGGTGGATAAATTGGTTTGTAAGGTGGAGGCGTTACTGTTGTCGCGGATTTCACTGGTGCTTGTGAATATTTCCTTTCAGCTTCAGTTATTATATTTGTCCAATCTGGATCAAATAAATCATCACTGGTTGTGTTTTCCTTCTCTGGACATGTGATGGACATGATTTTGTTTAATTTGTGGTATGCTTCAAGCTGAGGCTTCATAACTTCAACAAGCGGTACCGGACCTCCATGTAAGTCACAACAAATTCCACCTTGTTTCACAATCCAATTAGCTGCTAAAATTGGAAATGCTTTTGATTTTATCTTGTCTTTTTGGGACTCGAACCAGCTTAACTGCTCATTCATAGATGCATTAATGTCCAGTCCTTTTTTCAAAAGTTTAGTTAGTTTCTTGTTCTTCTTCTTTTCAAGATACCATTCAGCTATTGTGCTGCTGGTACAGACACTTGCTGCCATCTTCAAGTGTTAAAAGTCTGTGCACTCAGAACAGTCTGTTAACTCAGAACAGCAGGGATGTATGTGTGCCTATATGTGTGTGTGTGTGTGTGTGTTATACGGGGGGGGGGGGGGGCTATGTATGTGCGCCTATGTTCAGAAACTGCAGCCTATGTGATGCGTATGTGTGTGTGCTCAGAGCTGCAGGCTGTCTGTGTGTGTGTAAGTATGTGTGTGTGCTCAGAGCTGCAGGCTGTCTGTATATGTATGTGTGTGTGCTCAAAGCTGCAGCCTGTGTGTGTGTATAGGTATGTGTGTGTGGGGCTCCCTGCCTCTCTCCCTCACCAACTGGATGTGTGTGTGTGTGTGAAGGTACAGGGCAATTCTGAAGGGAGGGGCTGCTTCGCTCTCTTTCTCCCTCACTCACAGAACAAAAGAAAAATTTAAAGAAAAGTTAACTCTAATGCTTTTCAGTATTTTAGTTTTCTTTTTAAAACTCAAAACGGTTTCTTTTTTTTTTTTTCCTCTTTCCAAATATTTTGGATTTTATCTCAGATTAATTTCTTTGGTATTTTTTTTTTTCCCTTAAAGTTAACTCGGATCAGTCTCCTCAAATATTTGAACAGCTTTACGGTCAGGTTCAGAATGCCCACGATCCTAGCTAGTTACAAGGGCGCCTTTTATACTTGTATAACTCTAGCGTGTTACAATGTTTTAGGGATTACTCTGCCATCATTTTTAAAACAGTCCCGCCACATTTAACCGCTTTGGTCAATCAAGTATCGCTCGTGTTAAACTTCCCTCGTCTCCTACTGAGAACGAATCTTCGGTGTGCTGGATGTTTTAGGGATTACTCTGCCTTCTTTAAACAGTCCCGCCACTATCCAACCACGTCGCAGTTATAACCAAGCAAATTTTACCAGCTTAACCGTTTTACAGCTAATTCCAAATTTCTGACTAGATGGTCTTTTTTCTAAAAAAGATCCATCTCTATCCCAGCATTTCAAATATTGTTTGAGGTTTACTTTTCAGAGAACCTTAAATAAACCTAATTCAATTTGATTATTTAATCTGATTAATTTTTATATAATTTTTCCTTATGTCCCATATACATTGGCAAAACAACTGGTACTTAAACTAACACAGTTCTTTTCAGCATTTCAGTCACTGTCTCTAATCATCAGGCAGACTTAAAACTTTTTAGAAAGGAAAAAAAGTCTTACCTGAAATGATTGAGACGAATGCCTGGGTATGCGATCCTTTTCGTGTGACGCCAAAAATGTAGATTTAAAATCTTCGTTTCCCCTTGTTATTTAATTTAATGAAAAGACACCAGTCATTCTGCCAATATATGTTATTTATTTTACCAATTTATATAAGACATAAGGGAGAGAGAGTGGACCAGCAAAGATCGTACTTGTTGCCTCTCTGTATTTTCCTCTCTCTGCTTAAAACAAAGAGCTACACAGTACATATAGCTGTTAGAAACATCTGCTCTCCATCAATCACCGAAATGTATATTCTGCTCCACGGAAAGAAACATAATACACTCAACTTCCCCCCAAGTCCCCCAAACTCTAAAAGTCTTCCACATACAGAATTCAGAAAAGTTTGATTCATAAAAATGTAGATTATAAATGATTATGAATATATATGAAAAGTATAAAAAATGTATATGAAAAGTGTAAATCACATGCATAATACTAATGATTATGATTATTAATAAAAACAATAAAAAACCTAAAAACAACATTAAATGATGAGATTGTGAATCTTCAGATTGATTTATGTTTTAAGGTGGGGCTGTTTAATTGGTGCTTCCAGATTGGTAGCTGGTTTTATTGTGGAATTGTTTAACTGGTTTGAGGTTTTGAGTGGTTGTAGGGCTGTTTGATTTATTTTTTTTATTCAAGAAGAGCTGCTGTATGATACTTGAATTCATCCTAATGGGAGTTTCTCATCTGGTGCAGAACCTCTACAGGCGTACACTACTGCTCAAAAGATTGGGGTATTTATACAATATATAAATACTGTATATGAAAAAAAATACTGTTCGTTTGACCTTTCAAGTTCTTTAAAGAATCTTGAGCAAATGCATCACAGTTTCCACAAACATATTAAGCAGCACAACTGTTTTCAGCACCAAATCAGTATGATTTCTGATGGATTATGCAACACTGAAGACTAATAATGCTGAAAATTCAACTTTTCATCACAGGAATCATATACATTTTTTATTTTGCACCATTAAATGCATTAAATGCAGCATTGGTGAGCAGAAGACACTTCAAAAACATCAACCTCAGACTTTTGAACTGTAGTGCGTGTGATTCGAATTCTGGTGACCATTTCATATTACACTATTTAAACCTTTACAATTACTTAACAATACTGAAATATTTATTTAAATATTACTAGAAGATTACAGTGCTTCTTTTGAAAGCCTGTTCATTGAATAAAAAGCTTTTTGGCAATAGAATGGTGTAGTTTTGGCATCTTACCAGCAGAGGCAAACATGTTAACCAGCCAAACCTTGACCCATTGGTTTTAGTAATTTATATTGGTTTTAGTTGTTTGATTGGTAGCTGGCTTTAGGATGGGGAAGTTTGACTTAATTGTTAGGATTTAAGCCCAAAGTATACTTCAGTTTAGTTTAGTTATGTCCCCAAACTATGGGGGGCGATGACAATACCCCTGAGCAGGTTTGGCGATGGCCAATATAAAGCCGATAGATATGATATCAGACAAGATAACCCTGGTTTTTCATATACCGTTTACTTTTTTGTTTAACAGCTCTGTCTAATAATTTATTAGACAGAACAGGCAGTAAATTTATGAAGACAGAAAATGGGAGCTCGGACATTCAGGCTCTGGAATTCTCAGTGCTTTCAAAATAAAAGTCCTACAAACTATTAAAAAAAAATAGGAGTCCTGCCTCCCGACATGATAACAAAAAATGTAAAATATCAACCGATATATATCAACTTTGGCTATATACTGTACGTATCGTTAGATGGCAAGTTTAGAACATTTAGAAATGTACTAGTCGTGATGTCTTCCTCTTGCTGTCTTTCTTTCATCTCTCTGTGTTGCTGTAAGGGTTTTGAATAAACTCTGTGGTGATTAACAGGAAAGTGAATATCTGCGTGTTAATTTGCCAGAGATTGAATGGGTTGTCCAGTCATTGTTTTTTACAATAGGAAACATTGTGCATAGGCATGTCTGACAAACATCCTTTTGTCTGCAGTGTAGAAAACATCTGTGTTCAGTGCGAAATCAGTGTTTGGGTGTGTGTGTGTGGGTGGGGGGGGGGGGGGGGTAGGGGGGGGTCACAGTCCCAGACGGTCTCTGAGTTCAGGTCTGTGGCAGGTGACCCGTATAGAAAGCCTTCAGGCTGATATTAGAGACAAACTCTCACTCAAAGCCTGACAGCACTCTAAATGCCTCTTGTAGACATGCACACGAATGCATTCATACACACTCTTTCCTTTGGGGGGTTATTGGAACAATGCAACCTGCGACTCGGTGCTGCATTCCTAAAGGTTTAGGGTCAAAGGTTTAAACTGGTGTTTACCTTTTTGTGCCTCAAATTAAAACAAGCTTCAGAGACGGTGAAATAGCCCTGAGCACTTGAACTGTTTTCCTCAAGGTTAAATGCCTATGTGACACATTTACTGTCTACCTGACACACTTGTGGTCAAACGCTCCGGGAACCGCCTTAAACCGTCAGGAACAATACCATTCTGAAGATTGGGGTCAGTACGATATTATTATTATTATTATTTTGAAAGATAGTAATACATATTGATCAAAAGTGACAGCAAAGACATTTATCATGCTACAAAAGATCTTTATTTTGAATAAATTAAGTTTCACTTTCTATTCATCAAAATACATACATGTTTCCTCAAAAACATTAAGCAGCACATTATTATCAACAATAATAATAAGAAGAAATGTTTCTTGAGCACCAAAATCAGCATATTAGAATGATTTCTGAAGGATCGTGTGACACTGAAGACTGCAAAATTGAAATATATAGAGTAGTGGTCATTATAAAAACACAATTTGACTGCTCAATGCATTAAGTGACTCATTAGTAATATTACTTTTTGGATATATTTTGTTTCCAAAAAGCTGTTCATTCAGCTAATTTGAACTCTTTCTTTTATCTCTCTCCCTATTTACATTGTTTCCTATCAAGGGCTGATTAGGTTAACTGTTTTCCCGGCCCCCCTACCTCAGTTTCATGGCACCTGCAGCACTTTGAGATTGTATCGCTGTGGTAACTGAGGGAAGCTTCTCTTTTATCTCATCAGACTGTCTGGCATTCCTTCGCTGTCCAGCGGCATCTCAACGAAACAGTCATGCAGCTTCAAAAGAGAGCCTTGTTCTTCAGTGGTCCTTTACACACGGGCTGAGGCTCAGATGAAAGATAGACACACCAAAGGCGAGAGAGACGCCATCAAAATAGAAACTTGATTCGGATTGGTCCGTCGCGACATTCTGTTGTCAAATATTTTGTATAATATCTGATAAAGTGTATAAATTATCCTTTTGCGAGAATCATTAGAAGTTGAAGATTTAGTAAAGTCTTATGAGAATCAAAATCACTTCAGAGCAGTCGCAGTTCCTGTTTATTTTGCATCAAAGGTAAAGTGAAAGCATTACATTGAAAAGGTACATTTACACTGGCTGTATACAACAAGAAAAACTAATATAATCAGTGAATCATTTTTTTTTTAAAACTGAACCAACTCATTGATGAATCAGAATGAGTCAGACTTCCCCAGCCCTATCTCAATCAGTGAGTCATTTTATAAAATACAAACAGATTGATTCCCTTAAATGACTTGATCTGCACAGCACAACATATATCTGTGAATCATTTGTTTGAACTGAACGACCACATTGAGTAACTAAAATGAATCAGAATACCCCAGCACTTCATATCAATCGGTGAATCATTTGTTTGAAGTCAACAAACAAATAAATTTGTTAAAAACAATCCGGCATCCCCAGCATTACATATCACTGAATCATTTGTTTGATCTAAACAAACAAATCGATTCACTAAAATGAATCAGACTTCCTCAGCACTACATATTAATCAGTGAATCATTTAACCAAACTGATTCATACAAAGTCCATATGAAATTATACAGTTACTTGTTTGAAAGAGCTTTTTACTGTTGGGCTTAAAGGAATAGTTCACTTCAAAATGAAAATTCTGTCATCATTTACTCACCCTCAAGTTGTTTCAAACCTGTATGAATTTCTCTCTTCTGCTGAACACAAAAGAAGATATTTTGAAAAATGTCAGTAACCAAACAGTTGATGTGTACCCCACTGACTTCCATAGTATTTTTGGAAGTCAACGGGGTACATCAACCGTCTTGTAACCGACATTATTCAAAATATCTTCTTTTGTGTTCAGCAGAAGAAAGACATTCATACAGGTTTGAAACAACTTGAAATGAACTATTCCTTTAAGTGTTTTGAAAACGGTTCAACTAATGTCCTGCTACTAAAAATTGAGAACCTAATGCTGTTAGTCTTCAGCTTGGGCATGAAGTCATATTTTGTAGCAAAAAGGAAATCCCATGGAAAGGACATCATCTACCTTTCCTCTCTCACGGTAAAGACACGTCCACATCGGTGGAAACCACAGGTGGCTGTAGAGAACGGAAGCGTTTTGCAGACACATCAGGGGTGAAGGTGTTCCTGATTGCCTCCTGTCCGCAGCACCAGCGACGTGTAATCAGCGCTGATAGACGAGCTGCTCGACCACGGCCTGATCCAGGGTATTTTAAGAGCTAAAACGGGGCCCCCTCCCAACCCCCCACTTCCCCCCCAAATTCTGTGGAAGACCACAAGGAGACGCGCTGAAAAAGGCCACATCCACAGTCCACGTTAAGATCAGACCACCATGTCTGAAAGCCATTAAGGGGTGTATATGAGAGACATGCGTGTGTATATATAGGAAGGCACGCTCTTTCTCTCTCTTAGTTTGTGAAGTTAGACCGCTTCGGACCACCCTAAGTACTGTTAGGACAAATAAGGAATGAAAGCTACACTACAGGCTCTGGTGTTCTTGATTTACACTATAGGAGAGACTGCTGTGGGACTAAGGGTGAGTTTGGAGTGAGTGTGTATATTAAAGGACAGTACACTACTGGTCAAAAGAATGGAATAATTAAGATTGTAATGTTTTTGAAATAAAAGGGCTCTCTTATATTCACCAAGGCTGCATTTATTTGAACAAAAATACAGACAAAAATAGTTAAATATGTCTAAACAACTAAAATAACTGCTTTCTATGGTAACATTTTAAAATGTAATGTAGTCCTGTTCTTCATCATTTATGATGATCCTTCAGAAATCATTCTAATATGCTGTTTTAGTGCTCCGTTATTATTATCAGTTGCTCTTATTGGTGCTCAATTATTAAAATGGGTTCTTTCTTATTATTATTCTTAGGCACCGGTGGAGGTGCGACAGGCAGAAATGCCCTGCAGGTTTCACCATCTACCTGTATGTTAAACTATCAGTGTTAAATTCGAAATACATTTGAATTATATTGTACCGCCTATGTGAACATCAAATGTAAGCTAATCCTTTACACTGACCATGTTATTTCCAGCATTGAAGACTAAGACTGGGAAATTAACAGTGCGAGCGATACATGTATAGACTAGTTTAATTGTAGGTGTTGTATATGTTTTACTTAACTGATTATACAGTGATCACATATATTTGATTCATACAAATTTCGTGATATATATCTGATAATATCCAAAGATTGCAGAGGTGTGACAGAATCCTCCAAGACTGATATGAGAACACGGTTTTGGTGATACAGGATAAACCGGACTCCCTAATAGTATTTCACTTTGGGCACTGTGTGTGAAGTCTGTGTTCTGTCTCGTGAAAATGTAATACTGAGTGTCTGGATTCACAGGAGACCCCCGTACACTCACATCCACTCTACCCACAATCCCCCTGGATTATCACATCCCTCCCTCATACTGCTGTTGCCATAGGAAACCCTTTCACCCCCCGTGGTCATCTGAAGAGGTGCTGCGGTGTGTGAATTCATCATGCATTGTGTTTGAAATGGTAGAGCGATTTGGGTGAAAAGTTTGGTTTTGCAAAGTTTAGCACTTTGAGATTTGGTGTCAAATGTAAAGTGCCTTACAAATAAAATGTATTATTATTATTATTATTTTGGTACAAATCAGATCTTGATCTTTTGTCTGAGAAGAAAGAATGTGTGTGAGACTTTTTTTTCAATTACAAAATTACTTAAATTATATGAAATACTATCTCCAGCGACATCACTTTTTATTCTTTTATGATGAGATTTTATTTGACTTGCTGAGCATTTTCCCAGTAGATTTTGGTTGGTCCTCTTCAACAGTAGCTCATCCAGAGTTTCATTAGGATTTTAGTGCTATGCAAATATGATGGAGTTTTGTTCTCTTTAGTATTCTATTCTTTTTTTTTAGTCCTTTTTCTTCTTTTGAGCTTTTTTAGACACAGCTTTTATTAGGGCTGTTCACACAGGCTGTGAAAATAAATAAAAAATCTGTAATAACTGTAATAGTGTAACATATTATTACCATTTAAAATAACTTTTTCTGTGATGCAAAGCTGTTTTTTCATCATCATTACTCCACTCGTCAGTCACATGATCTTGAAAGAACAGAACACCATTCTTTTGAAATAACAGAAGTTGTAATTAGAAAAATTTTACTGACCCTAAGCATTTAACTTTTTTTTTATTTAATTTTATTTAAAGCAGCATTATGCGTTTTTTTTTTTTTTTTTGTTTTGTTACCTTAACTGAATAGCTCCAGAGTTATTGCGATGGTTATATGACTATTTTCGGGTTGAATGTTGGGTGTCTCGTTCGCCTGTGAGCGGAAAAAACACACTTGCAACTTTGAGCCAGCAGCCTGCCGGAGGTGTCACGTGATATCAGGTCTCGCTATGTAACGAATTGCTTTACGGCAAGAAAAATCTGATAAAATGGGCATCAAACAGAAATAACACGGCGCCGTTTACATGCGGTGTTCGAGGCGCATACAATACAGACTGCCGACAGTTCAACAGGGCGCTTCTCTTAAAGGGGCCACGCCTTATTTCCGCTCGTTACAGCTTACATAGTATGCCTTTAATTAATTAATTATCCTTGGGCCCTATCTTGCACCCGGCGCAAATGACTTTATACACAAACGCATGTCTCATTCCTATTTTCCACACGCGCAAAGCGGGATTTTCCCCTCCACAGACGCACGTTGGTAAACTAGGGAATGAACTTGCGCTCCCTGGGCGGATCGGCGCAAAAAAGAGGCGTGTTTCGGTGCAAACATTCCCTGGTGCTATTTTACACTTCCAGATAACAATTGCGCCACTGACCAGAAAAAACCTGGTCTAAAGTCAGTAGCGCGTCGCGCGTTGTTCATAATGCTATTTTAAGCGCGCATGCTTGCCCAATGTAGCGGGTACACAACGCGCATACACTGATTCTCGTATCAACACAGATGCAGTTTTTTTTTATTTTTGCAAATCATACATTATAACAAGGAAAAATATTAACACATGAGGGAAATCATTGTGCTTTACATGAAGATGAAAAAACCGAATTACCCATTTTTTAAGGCTAATTGTAGTACTGAAGGATCAGACCTATTTGCCCAATAGTTGCAAGAAACAAACGTATATAATGTTTAACCGACGCTGATGTGCGAGAGTTTCTCCCATCCCCATACAACGTCACCTCTCTGTATTTCACTGTCCTGACAAGAACTCTCATCGGCTGTGAACGTGCCTGGTAAACCCGCCATTATAATAACAATCTGTCATGCAACATGCGCTCCTGTTCTTAAAGGGTATGTTGGATGGTGCTCGGATTGGTTTATTTCACGTTACGCCCAAACCACACCTATGAATAATGAAGCTACTTCAGACCAACCCCTTTTAGATTTGCGCCAGGCGCAAGAGGCATTTATCCCGCCGGGAAAATAGCAACAGCGCCGGGACCCGCCCACAAAGTTACTTGCGCTTTGACACTTGCATTTCAGATCGTTAAAATAGGGCCCTTAATGTCTCGGTCTTCCTAATCAAATTGTGTTAATAGTTTTTCTTATTTTTGAATTCTTCACTTATATTCTCATTTTGTCTTCCAGCAGGTGCTTGATGGTTCTGGAGGACACGGAAGTTCACGTGACAAGGTTTGAGTAAAATATTTTGGTCTTTCTCACACTCTTGCTGGTCTTGTTGAACATTCAACGCTGTCGGTGAGTTTTTGACACTGAAAAACCATCGACCGTTGACTGTGCCCTGAGGCCACGCCCTGTTCAGCCCAACTGACTTCACTCGGACACGCCCACCTCTGTAGACGCATAACCTTCAAAGGTCATAATCAACATTCATTGCTGTCGGTGGGTTTAGTTTTGTAACAGCTCTCTGAACAATGAATGTAACTATGGCCCAGATTCCTGCCTGTCATGCCAGCGTACATCACACTCTGTGCCAGTACACCGGAGATCAGCTTTTCTGTTCCTTTCTTCTCCCGCTCTCTCATCCTCACGGATCTGGAGTTCTTCAAGGAAGACGCAAATAGATGCAGCCGCGCTGACTGCTTCCTCCTGCATCTAATTGGTGGTTGTGTGTGTGTGTGTGTGTGTGTGTGTGTGTGTGTGTGTGTGTAGCGGATAGAAGGAAATGGAGGATGAATGTGTAATCATTCAGATGTTCTTCTCATTTGGCTGTTTTGTCTCTCAAATTATATACTGTGTTCACTGCAGCCTGAAAATGAGCCTAAAATGGCACCTGCTGCTGAATACTGTGTCCTCTCTGTCAGATGTGTGTCTGTTTGGTGTGTTGGGTGCACTTGCAAGCGAATGATGTGTGAGTTTGTGCAACTTTTTTGTTTATGTACATATGTGAGACTGTGCGACTCTATCACAGACATCAAAGGAAAAAATCTCCAGATACTGTAACACAACAACACACTCATTGTTTAATCATTTCTGTTGCTTATAGCTTTCATTCCTCCATGTTCTCAGCAGAACGTTATCTGAATAAAACGTCTGGATAATAAAATCTCAGTGGTGCATTGTGTCTCTGTCCTGATTTTGAGTGTATGTCGCTCTTTTTAAAACCGGTGCTTTGACAGCAGGGAGCGACAAAATCCATTCATTTTCTCCATAGGGGGAATGATTTTGAGTAATAGCTTATAAACCTTTAAAGACAGACCTACTATGAGCTATACGAGGTTGTTAATAAATGGTATATGCTTTTGTTGAAGCCATCAGCCTGCCCTGCATTATTTGAACTACTATTAAAACAATCCTGTTTAACAGGAATTCCTGGAAAAGTACATTAACCATGATTCTTTAAAGAAATCTCCACCAATTAGAGAATTGAAACAAGCTAATTTTTGCCAAAAGAACTGCTCACTCCCATGAAGCACTGCAATAAGCTTAAAATATATTGTGCATTGCCATTTACCACAGGGCCGTTGGTGTTGAATGCAATTATTTTCCAGGAAATGCACAGCTAGAGTAGTTCCTTGACCACATTAAAGTTATTTCAAAGGTCCTTTCTCTGTTTGACTCCTGGCCGTTGAATTATTAAAAAAATAATGCACACCCGAGGTGTAACGCCCACTCCGCTTATAATAATTTAATGGCCTTTCATATTTTTTTTCCTTACAGGCCTATATACTATAAAATCAATGGCTAAACAAAGAGTTATATGCATGTGAATATGGTAATATTCAATACCTTGAGTACTATGGTAGTGTATGGTAGGCTACCGGTTGAAAAAAATGTTGTGAAATGTTGTGCAATCTGAGCTCTACCCCTATAAATTGAAGGCAGTGATTGCTTTACCTTTCAGGATCAGCGTAGGATGTTGAATACCTTCTTGAGTAATGAGTGAACCTAGGGATTCCCAGAGAATTGACACTCAGAATTGGTTGTTATTGATCTTCAATGCTATAAAGTTAAAGATATAAACAACTGTTGTCATGGGTTGGTTCAATAAACCGAGCAATTGCAGTTTTATGGTTCTTTCCGAGTCCTGAAGGAGTCCGTTTCTGTTTGAACACAGATCCGCAGCGCTGTATTCTCACCTCCTTGCCTGGAGCTGTAAATGTAATAATCAAAAGTAATGCAGAATGACATTGTCTGTCTGAGTTATTCTCAGTGCTATAGTGTATTTTTAAGGGCACAATGAGTGCAGTTTTCTTTATTTCTTATTTAGGATGTTGGGGTGGGACATATCAATGGACTTTTCCCATTTTTGTATGACTAATAGGCTTTATTCAACCAAGATGTGAACTCTGAAATGCCAATCATATGGGATATGAATGCTTAGCTCTTTAGTCTTTATCTAAAAGAGTTTTGGCTAATATGGACAGCAATTACATACGTGTATGTGTTCATGTGCCGGGGGAAGTTTGCTGCTCGCTGTTGCATAAAAGGAAAGATTAGAGCTGGGCAGTGGAGCTGTTTTGTTGCCGTGTTCCTGTTTGTGTGTGTGGGTGTTTTGGAATGTGTGTGTTTCTCCATTATTCAGCAGGAAGTCCTCTGTGTGTGCAGCCGTGCAGAGAGGACCGAGGCAATGATGTCATCATGAGAGCGTCGCTGGTAATTAAACAACTCAGCTGCAGGAAGTGTGTGTGTGTGTGTGTGTGTGTGTGTGTGTGTGTGTGTGTGTGTGTGTGTGTGTGTGTGTGTGTGTGTGTGTGTGTGTGTGTGTGTGCGTGTGCGTGTGCGTGTGCGTGTGCGTGTGCGTGTGCGTGTGTGTGTGTGTGTGTGTGTGTGTGTGTGTGTGTGTGTGTGTGTGTGTGTGTTCTGTGCTTTTGGGGGCAAAATTCTCTAGAAGCAGCCAATTATGAATAGATATTTTTAGGGGTGCTCTGGAACAGAAAAATGGTCCATGAAAAGAGTAAATAATGCGCTATTCAATTTTACTAATAGCAGAAGTTGAATTTTAGTGTTTTGTATGTAGCCTAATATTAAAATTAGTTTTATTTGAGAACTATAAAGTTAGTGGGAGGTTTTAATTTAAAAAGATGTCACAGTTCGTTTTACTGTAAGACCAAAGATATACTGTCTGAGGTTTCCATATTCACTTCAACGTCAAAGTGTTAATCTAGTAAAGTAGGAAATATCCTTTCATACAATATGCATCTTAAAGGGATAGTTCACTTTGAAATTAATTGTTGGTATGTTTTAGCTTACCTCAAGGGCATCCAAGATGTAGGTGTCTTTGTTTCTACAGTATTTTCAATTTTGATATTTTTAGGTCAAACCGTCAAAATTAAACATGATTTGATGACTCGTAAATGTAAGTACACATTGATGGCCTAGACAAGAAACGAGCGGTTTGTGTGAGAAAACGAACAGTATTTATATCGTTTTTACCTCTTGTAATCACAGCCACGTCCAAGTACTCTGAGGGCGAGGGCGCTTCTGTCTGCGCAAGCGGACAGAAGGAAGTGATCGCGCGTCTACGTCAGACATTGTTTACACAGAGATTTCAGAAGTGTTACCCTTCACTGTGAAGATCTAAACATATTTAGATATAGAGGAAATTGCAATGGAAGACGATTTCGATATATCAACAGACAACGCAATTTTTTTTTTTTTTTACGCAACCGCGCAAGAGATCACTTCCGGCGCTTGTGCGGACCGAAGTGCCCGTGCCATTAGATCACTTGGATGTGTCTGTGGTTACAAAAGGTAAAAACGATATAAATACTGTTCGTTTTTTCAAACAAACCAGTTTCATGACTTAGGCCATCAATGTGTTCTTTCATTTACGAGTCATTAAATCATGTTTAATTTGGACTTCTCTGTGCATGCTCTTTGAGGTGGACCCCATATACCTCCATTATATGACTGACAGACAACAACGGTTTGACTTAAAAATATCAAAATTGAAAATACTGTGGAAATAAAGACACCTATATCTTGGATGCCCTTGAGGTAAGCTAAAACATATCAAAAATTAATTTCAAAGTGAACTATCCCTTTAAATTAGGCTATATTTTGGATGGGTTTATGACGGGCGTACGGATGTCTTTTTATGTTGGCGTAGGCCTACCCTTAATCGTAATCTTCAAATACTTCATCTGCTTTTAAATCATACGAGTTTAGATCATCGTGAATGTGACAATTTACATTTTTTAGTCTGTCTCTTAGATCCTGTATTTCTGGCCTATATTCACAGGCCTGCTATCTTCTTATCCGTAGCCTATGAGATAAACTGTAGCCTGATTTACCCTGGTTATAATCTTTTTTTTCTTTTTTTTTTTAAGATCGATTCGCTCATTCACTGTAATTTATTCTGAGCACCACATTTATCTGTTAGTTTCTCTCCTATTGTCACATGAGAAACACATGAAGAAAGACCTCATGCTGATAGATAGATGATTGAATTAACAACCGAATTTATTTATAGATCTGTTGATTATCCGACGATGAGGCTACAATCGCTGGTTTAGTACAATTTTAAATCAAAATGTTTTATTTTATAGAGTAGGGCGACACCATGTGGATCTTTTGATTATTATTTCTTTTTAGCCCGGTATGTGTAAATTTCATCACTCAAGAACAGGACAATTTGCGTGTAAGCATTCTAAGCATTCGCTCGACACATTATCTTTCTAATTATGTTACCCAGAGAGAAGTTGTTCTGCATTCCAGTGCTTCATCTTAGATGATCAATGCCAAGGTTATTTCCCAGAGCTGAAGCATGCAGTATGGGGAATATTTCACCTAAGCCTTTAACCTTTCTGTCATCTCGACGTTATCTTTCTCTATCCAGTCAGAGGCTACATTATTCAAATAAATTTGCCTCCTTTATTCAATCACAGCATTCCTTTTAACTCACTTTCAATATGCCCTGGTGAAAGAAATTAAGCTAAGTGTACTACTGCAAGTGTTAATGATTAGTTAACTTGATGTGTGCTATTTTGAAACAACTCATTTAGAAGTATATTTTAGTTGTAATCAATTTTTAGGAAAGTATAACTTTAAGTGTATTTATTTAGTATTAAATGCTTGATTAGTGATATTAAAGTGTACTTACAAGTACATTACAAATTCATTACGAGTGTCTTCTAAACAAGCAATATAACGTAAATGTATAAAAAAGTATTTGCTCAGTAATACCTTTGGCTTATTCCCAATACTACAAATTGCACACTTTGTCTTCAATAACAAATGCACCTGAATAAACCAAATATTACATAGCTATACTTTGTGCAATAAACTAGTGTAGGCCTATACAATAATTTTAAAAGTACTTTCAATGCAGTGTTACAATAATCATTTTCAACACACTGTAAAAAAAAATATCCCTAAAATATATTTAAGGTAAGTGCAAATAAATACTTTTAAAAAACAGACTTTTCACTTCAAGTATATTTTTATAAAATAATTTTTTAGAAAATATACTAAAGTACAATTATTTTAATGTGTGTTAAAAGTTGGATTGTTAAAATGGGTAAAAGCATGATGCTAATATAATTTTAAAACATTTAAAGATAGAAATAACATAAAATTGTTAGTATATTTGCAATGTAGCCTACTATTGAAAAGGGGAATATATTTCAAATACAATAAAGTATACTTTTTTCACTTTATCTGTGTCTTACTATTCAAATTCAAGTTATGGTGTATTACGTCTTCTAATGTGCATTTATTTTACTATTGTCCTGAAACTCATATACAGTATGTAATAGTTAAAATTATTACAATTATTGTTTTTTTTTTTTTTTTTACAATTTCATCAAGTTTGTGCTAAGAGCGATGAGAACGGGCTGTAAGAGCCAATAAAATACAAAACACAAGTTTTCAATTTACTAAAAAAAATAATTTTAATGCATTGTTTAAAACAAGCAAGTAAAAGGTAAAAGTATAAAAAAAAAGTATAAAATAACATGCATATACAAATATGCAGAGTACATATGCAGATTTCATAAAGAAAAATAGATCCTTCTCCATGAAGAGTTATTCCTGTAGTAACATTTTTTAGCTTCAGATGTGGTCAGATTAGGCTTTTCAATGTTTTTTGCTGATTGCTTTCACTTTCTCCCTAAAATTAGAAAAGAAATAACAGAATTATTAGCTTCAATTCAATGTTGTTCAATTAATTTGCTTTAATTTTTGCTTATGTATCCACTGCAATGACATCTCTGCAAGTTTACCTCAGTTTACGGATGTTCTCCATCACCCAGTCTTTGGAGGGGTCAGTGCAAATGTTCCTGCCTTTGTTCGTGTGAAATCTGTGGGGTAAGAAATCTTTTAGTTTTATTTTTTCTTCAGAAATCAGTCATTTAATGAATAATCCACTATAAATAGTTTGCATCTTCTACTTACATTACAGCATTAATGTGGCACTGTCTTGTGATGGTCTGAATGGAATATCCTTTGATAAATGTCATCGGTATCATTCCTTTGGTGTACTTTCTGCAACACGCTGTAAACACACCAATACAAGCATGTTAACACTTACTGAGTTTTTAAATAATAATAGCCTAATAATATTTTTTTTTTTACTTTTTGGATTTTAAACACATGTACCACGTGGTTGTCCCTTAAAACCAAAACACTTGTTACAGCAAAGGAGTAAAAACTAAAAAATATGACCCATGACTGACTGTGCAAATAGCTTGATTATGAATCCACTAATATAAAAAAAGGGAAGAAAGATGTACTTACACAAAGGTGAGGCATCTGTACAGAGTACACTGAGAGCCACAACCATCAGCACGATCACGCTAGCTGAAACCCGAGTCATTGTTTCTGTGTGTGTGTGTGTCTGTGTGTGAGATCCTCAAAGCAAGTGTCAGATGTGAAATGGGGCAAGAGACGCCCTGCCTTTATACAGTAGGTCGGACATGGAAACAACTGACAGGGTTTTCCATGCCTACGTATACAGATGTGTACTAACAAACAAAAAAATAACCACAATGAGAGCTTATCTGGCCTGTCAGTCATACAGGTGCAACAAGGAAGAACAGAGGAAAAAAAAGGCCTGTTGGAAAGAACACAGGTTTTTTTTTTTTTTGTGTACTTCCTGAAAGAGAGAGTGAGCCACCAACATATTTGAATGGTTTCCTCCTGGTAAATGAATGATGTTGGAAACTCCGAGATGCCTTTAGTTAAAAAATGAAGGTCACTGGAACAAAGACAAAAATTCAGGAACAGAAATCTGCCAAAGATTATCCTGACTGTCTACTTTTGCAAAGAGAGTAAATTAATGAAAGCACTGTATTATTAGACCTAAAGGGTGTGTGGCATTCATCACTATGACGGGTTACATTGTTATATTAACAATGACTTTTTTTTTGTAATATGGTATTAATTGTACACTAAAAATGTAACATCAAGACTAAAATGAAATGGTTTAATTCAAGTCAAACCATATAATATTGCCGAATCAAGCAAAAAAATTTGTTTTTAAATGTACATCACAGGAATTCGCACGTCACAGCTGAAACACATACTGTAAATTATCATGGAAGACAGCTTCCCAAATATCCCTATCTTGCCCAGTTTCATCTAAAGAAGGCAGAGGGCACCACAGTATGCTGAACTAGCCCCCTAATCAGTTTCTAATCAGTTAGGAATCCCACCACCCCAACATACCATAGTCTCATGAAAAATCCTTAAAGGAGAACTCCGGTGCAAAATGAACCTTTAGTCTAATAAAACATTGGTACCTAGTCAATCCTTCTCTGAGATTTGTTTTCATGATAATCGAATGTAAAGAGTTTTATCTCTAAAAACTGTTTAGCGTATAACGCTAGTCAATGTGGGCATTGACTAAGTAAAAAGAAATCGCTAGTTTATACCAGTAACAAGGCTCAAATAGCCCCACACTAACACAGTAACATACTGAGGGTCCATACATGCAAAACGAAGCATTGAGAACTTTGTAAGTGTACAGACCGTTTAATAAGAAGATATTTTATAAAGACAGTTCACTTCGTGTATACAGACAGGAGCCATCTTTGGAAAACAGTCACGACAAGTCAAACCACGAACAATGTGCTGAGTGATCTGAACTGTATGAATGGCGTTCGGGGATCGACTTATCGAGACTATTTTCTAAGATGGCTCCTGTCTGTATACGCGAAGTGAACTGTCTTTATAAAGTATCTTCTTGTTAAACAGTCTGTACACTTACAAAGTTTTCCCTGCTTCATTTTGCATGTATGGACCCTCATTATGTTACTGTGTAAGTGTTGGGCTATTTTGAGTCTTGTTAGTGGCGATTTCTTTTTACTTATTATATGCCCCATATACTAAACAGTTTTTAGAGATAAAACTCTTTACATTCGATTATCATGAAAACGAATCTCAGAGAACGGTTGACTAGGTACCAATGTTTTATTAGACCAAAGGTTCATTTTGCGCCGGAGTTCTCCTTTAAGGATTTTGGCACTAACAGAAGTCTGGCACACACCAAACGATCTCAGTTAACTCAGCAAATGCATATGGTTCCGACCCTTATAGAAGTAAATCATGTGACCACAACAGTCCAGCTTTTTTGTATAAGTAGATTAGGATATTTATTTGATTTCACTGTTTCAATTTCCACCCCTTGAATCTCTTCTGGGACAATTTGATGTGTTTTCTTTTGGAATCTATCATGATTTCTTCAGTTTTGCTATATTAAAGGGATAGTTCAACCAAAAATGAAAATTCTGTCATCATTTACATCCTCATTCTTTCTTCTGCTGAACACAGAATAAGACATTTTGAAGAATGTCTAACCAAACAGTTGACGGAGCGCCAATGAATTCCATAGTATCAAGTTATTTGTGGTAACTTGGTATAAAACACACACACACACACACACACACACACACACACACACACACACACACAAACGAGAGAGGAATGCAGGAGGGTCGGTTAACTAATAACTGCGTTTACAGCAGCATGACCACCTGACTATCCAACAGAAGAACATACCGTATCCGGAAATTCCCACACAACACAAGAGTACACACCCGCTAGCGGTAACAACTGGAACGCATATGATTCAGTCTACTACAGTATTAAACCCCAAATACATTCATTACCTACAAAATTTGTTGTTATGGGTTAAACCAAGTAAAATAGCAGGTTACCATTTTTTACAGTGTATGGCACTTTAAATTTGTTATACATTTGGCACTTTAAACAGTTATAACCTTAAGTGGTGGGGGAAATTATCAGATTTGTCCTACAGACATATTTGTTAATCATATTTTTAGAAAGGCTTTATTTTTAAAGGAATATTCTTTGTACTGTTAACCACCCATTACGATCTGATTTCCAGTTAGGTTATGCATTATGATTATATATATTTTTTTGCCCTGATGAGAGTTACTGTAGTAAAATTCATTATAATAAGAAGAAATTAAGCTGGTATTAAAACTCTTAAAATACATTTTTGTATATAGGTACAGAAGGTTATGTCGGGTGCTTCTTAAATAATTAATTTAGTTTTAATTCATTTTTTATTTTGATTTAGTTTTATGAATTAACAGCTTGTAAACTTACTTTGTCTCTAGATTTAAAAAAAAAAAAAAAAATAAGTTATTCAACATTAAAGTACACCCATTAAGACATTTTATAGAACCTTTTTTTTTTTTTTGGCATAAAAGGTTCTTTAAAATTGTGTCAAGAACCAAACTGCGTCATATTACCAAGAAATCCACTCCCCAATTTTTAAAGTTATCAAGAGTTTCATTAAGTTAGGTCTAGTACACATTTTTTGTAAATAAATTAATGCATGAATTTAGGCTTAAATTACTCACAATATTAAGTTAATGTAATCATCAACATCATTAAGTCAACATCACTCAGCAAAATAATATTTGCCATTTTAAAGTTTTCATTAAGTAAAAAAAAAAAGATTTTTTAAAACTTGGCTACCATGCAATTATTTAACTTGTGGTAAAAGGTCCTCTGAATTAATTATATATATATATATATATATATATATATATATATATATATATATATATATATATATTTAAAGTGTTATTGACCAACATTTGTATTTATTCTCAAAGACATATGCAGCACATGGAATATTTTACATACTGTCCAACCGCTTGGAAACACCAGTTCAGATGGAGCGATAATGATTGGCTAGAGAGTGTCACGGTCCCTTTGACTCGGGACTTTTGAAACAAAGAACCTTTTAGCAACTGGAATATCCACCAGGACTGGACCTTTTGGTTATAGAGCGAATGCATTATGGAATTATGATTGTATTGTGTTTATATAACAGTAGGCTATAGATAAAACCACACATACTGTATGGATCTTTCTGAGCACGTACATTCAGCGGTGTCCTCATTTCCAAATGTTAACGTGTGGTTTCTAATGCGGGTGTAGCTGACTTTGATATTTTTTCTAGGTCATAATGTTTTATGTAACTCATGTCCTAAAATCAGAAAGTGAAATAGGTCATAAGAGTGAGAACAAAGTCTTACAGTGCTCCCATAGCAATGAATCACTTCCCTTCAAACCCACAGCCGTCTCGTTGCACGACTTTAAACAAAAATTATAATGTCACTTAAAAGCATTGCTCTCCATCGTGGTTTTACTAAAACATTCTTAGTTTCTTTTATTTACACCTCCAGGTTTAGAGAAGTTTCATTCTGTGTGACATTTCAACTTGAGTTTCTATAAAAGACACCTATGATGTTATAAAACGGGGGCGTATCTGAAGAATTAGTTAGATCATAATATTTGTATCCTAGTGTTTCTTCTCATCAAACGCTGTGATCTGATCTAAAGCTGTGAAGAGTATGTAATGTTAGAGTTCTTGGAAAGGCGGACACCTTTGACCACTCAATGTTAGTCTAATTGTTAGACTTGATGTTTAAATTATCTGTGTTATTTATATTATTTTGGCCCACACATCATGTCTTAAATGCTATGTAAGATTTAAGTTAATCAATTGATCCAATGCACTTATTGTGTATACGGGTAATTCATCAACTATGCTACTCTTTGAGCTAGACAATTTCAGAAAATAAAAACATTTCTAAAGTTTTTTAGTATCAGTTGGTTTCTCAATCAAGACCCCTTCTCTTTTGGCTGTTGGCTGTGCTGATTTGTATTGAATAATATATATATTTTGGCATTTTATATGACAGCCCAAGAAAACGGTCATTTCCATCACATAGCAAAAACATGTTTTGAAGAGAAAATAATTAAATATCTTTTGTAATAAATATATTTGATAAAATTGCACACACATCTCTAATCAAATGTGCAATTTATTTATTTTTCAGAAATGTAACTCTAAAGATTTTACAATGTTTACACTAAAAAACAACTATAACTAGATCACTGGAACATTTAATTTACTTATCATAGCTCAAAATCATGTATTTTTTAAAGTGTATACACATAATCTTATACCATAACTGCTCAATTATCAACACCATTGAATATAGTTGGTTTGATTGTATGTTTTTTATATGTGTTTTACTTTAATATATCTGTTGTGGTGGTGGAAATGACATGTCATGGCAGAAGAGACAGTGTGTGGCGGAAATGACATATAGGCAACTTCCAATTAAAAATTTTTTTTCTACTGCTATATGTGGTGCTTCTCTTACTTTTTACTTGTTGCTTTTATTTTTGCTGCTAGTTTTGTGTTGACTTCTAGCAGTGTGTTTTGTGATGTTCAGATTTCATGTTATCTTTTTTTGTTGATTGTCACAATTGTTGAGATTCATTGGCTGATTCTTGATGTCTGTGTATGTCGAACTGAAGCCATAGTTTCTTTTTAAGTGAGTGAATGATGAGTTTAGATAATTCTTCATAACTGATTGTGCAGGCTGCTTGATCTTTTGCTGTAATTTCATGTGTAGAAATATGAAATTTATTTTTATTTTTCTAATTTTTTGTTGTTTTTTGTTTTTTAAATATTGCTATTTAGGTTTCAGTTGTTTTTTTTTCAGCTAATAATTTTTGTGCTTTAACTTAAACTTATTTCGGTTTATTGCTATGGCAACATTTCTAATTTTTGTTTAGTTTTCAACTAATATTTATATTTTTTATTTATTTATGGTTTAATCAGATGGGTTTAGTTTTGGTTAACGATAATAACCCAGCAATACACCGACCCCTTAACCCACGCTGAAACCTAACCACACCATGAAACCTGGCCCAAACCTTACCCTTATCTCACCTCAATAACAGCAAACAATTTCTTGCATGCAAGTACATATTTTAGTAGTTAAAGACAGCTAATATAAAGCATGACCTCATTTGGTCTTGGAAGTAGATTTTTAACTCATGTAACTCAGCTGCCATCAAATAACTACCATTTTCTTCCTCAAAGTTTCAATTGAAATAGAGAATAATTCATGAAAAACTGAGCTCTGATTCTTTGGTGTGTTTAATGTTTAATGAACATTTGCATGACTTTGTTTAGAATATATTAGGAAGGAATTCACACACACAATACAAGTCTTTATTGTGTCCCAGTTACAGTGTAATTATACATTTAAGCACTGAGTAAAGTTAGGAATAAGGGTTGGTTTAGGCTGGGTTAGTTGCATGTAATTATGTATTTATAGTTATTACTATAGACAGTAAATACATGTAACGCGTAACAAGGACTATTTATACAGTATCATCATCAAGTGCTATGTTTCTACAGGCCAAATATAAATTATTTATAATAATATTTAATATCAAAATTCTATTTAAAAATGACCTTTTCCCACATTGCTCTACCTAATTTCCCCTGAACTTATCTATTTAGTTTATGGCACAATTTTAGTTTTGTTACTTTTTTTGTGCTAAATAAACATTTATTTACATTATGAGCTCAACATTTGTTAAATTATTGTACTGTATAATTACGTTTTATCATTGTTTTGGGATCTTTTTAATGTTTAAAAATGTTAGTTTTTTTCAGTCACAGCACCTAAAATACACAGCTCATCTTGTGCAGTGTATTCATACTGTACATTTGATTTTTACCTAAAATCTACACGTCGAGGGAAAAAGTCCATCTATGTTTAACCGGTACAGGATTTTAAACTAATCTAACTTTTTAAATGTTCAGTTATTTAAAGAATTATAATAAAGAAAGTCTATTCTTAAAATTCTATTTCAATTGTTCAATATTTAAATGAGGCAACTGCCTTTTTTAATATTTGTAGCAGTCAGAGTGTTTATGATGATTATACTTTTTGCATTCTATTAATAAATACCAGCTCTAATCAATGTTTAGTAGCTGACTGGTAATTTTGTTGATGACACAATGAAATTAAAAAAAATTTAATTACGTAAAGAAATTCAAAAAAGACAGTCATTGCCACAAAATGGGAAATTTAGAGAGATGGAACATCTTACTTTATAGCATATAAATTTAGTCGACCTACTAATATTTAACTCCGTGATTTTCCCCCGTCTTCCACCCCCAATGATGTGGTCTTCAAATTCCCCTCATGAACAGGTATATAATGTAGAATTTGAAGATGCTCTCCATCAACACATTCTCAACATTGCTGCTACTGTCCACACAACTAACTTATCAGATCCTTGGATCACTTTTTATTTAATTTTTCACCGATAATAAGCGCCTTGATTACCTGCCGATATGAGCAGATTCGTCCTGATGTCATCGACGCTGCTGCTGCTGCTGTGTTACTGGGTCACTTTGAGTCAGAGCAGTAAGTAAAACTGATTTCTATCACACATTCTCTTTGATTTCAGGTGTTTTTTCAGTGCATTGAATTCTCAAGTCTGTTCCTGAAATGTACAGCCACATGCATTTTTATGTATTTTACACATTTAGGACGAACACGTTTATTATAACTGAGACACTGCCATGCTTGATAATCAGGACTTTTGAATTGATTTATGATTAATTCATTTACATCTTAACTCAATGGTGATTTGACTAGGCCTTTTAAACTACCAGGAATGTGGATTAATGGATCTTTGAATAAACCTGTGGGAGAGGTTAGTTGGTTACGTGTTACAACATGAACTTAGAGTGTGTCATGTGTTAAGGTCCGGTAAGGTGCTGTACCAAGTATTCATCGCAGCCTTTACCTGTTCACCGGCTGAAAGACTTCACTCGACAGGACAGCACCATGACCTGCAACATAGAGGCTGTCATGTGAGTAACAACGCTGGTTCTGTCTTCAAATAACATTTCTCTGATATTAATGTTCTTACATGTGAAAGAACAATCTGTGGTATTAATCTAGAACATTCTCTTTCCTGCAGATTTACTACGGTAAAGGACAGACTGATCTGTGCTAACCCTGATGATCTATGGGTTCAGAAAGCCATGTCACATATCCAGTGAGTTCAGCATTACACTTAAAGGAGCTGTATGCAAGAAATTTCACTAGACATTAAGAAATGATTTCCATTTCAAATACTTATATCACTGACAACAGTAGTCCGGCCAGGATATTGTCATTTAAAAATTGAAGTCCCCCTTGACTGATGTTGATGTTGTCAAGTTGTGTTTTGTTCTGATGCTCCACCCTCCACCGATCTACCAATCACGGACTCAGTAGTGTTGCGACATTCGGGTTGCCAGCTCTTCTCTAGTTACCACAGCTGCAGATACACACGTGTCGGAATAGCTTGTCTTCACGTGATGTCACGCCACTGTGTTGCCATGGTGCGAAATGCAGATGGAGGGCAGGAAGTGAATTTCTATATTTAGGAAGCACTATAACACACTCAAAATGCCTATGTTTTGCGTCGTTTATGGTTGCTCAAATCGATCAAACCATGAGGAGTTTTTATCGTGTGCCAAAAGTTGTTGTTCATAAGGGGGGAAAATACAAGAAATTGACAGAAAAACACTGGGAAAAAATGCCTTGCAAACCTACGTCTGCGGTCGGGGGGAGCCGAATGGGAAAATGCCTGTGTGTGTGTGTGTGCAGTGATCACTTCGTCAAATGTGAGTTAATACATTATTTACAGTATGTGGCTTATAATTACATTATTCAGATGTTTAAATACACTTATGTGGCTGTTTGTGTAACGTACCAGTTTACAAACTTTGTAAAGTCAAAGTATGTAAGACGAGTTAGTTTCTGATATCTACAGCCTTGATGGCAGGCAAATCTCTCAATTCAGTTGAAAATCGGTCCTCATCATAACGCAAGGGTCGCGTCCAACATATGTTTCGATTTTCTGTTTATATATTTCTCTTGTAATAGCGTCTAAAGTAGTACATTATGGATTTTCCTCCATCTCGTCATTGCGCTCTTCACTCCTTGCCCTCCATCTGCATTCCATTCCGTGGAACCTGCAGCATATCTGGCAACCTCGAGTCATGGGGAAGGCAGGGATACACAATAATTTGAAAGTGATTGCTTGCAGTACCAGTTTTGGCCACAATCTTGCATACAGCTCCTTTAAATTTATGTTTCTTAAAAACAGCAATATATTAAATGGTAGTGAACACAAAATGTACAACCTTAGCTGTGAATATGACTAAATTGGCAAGTTCAAGGTTTTGTAATGTGCAAATGTAATTATTTTTTGATGTGTTTGTCTCCTAATTCTGAGCTGAAGTTAAATCTTGAGAAGCCTCTCTTAACGGTTTTATTTTGTTTCTCGCAGGGAGAAAAAAAGGAAGTCAGCATAATGTGGACACCATCAAATCGGTCTAAAGTTGCCTTAAATTGAACAAACCAACAGTAACATTAAACAAATTGATTACAATTCATTTTTTTGTAATTAATTAATAAGTAAGTTGAAGTTTTAATTAATAAATAAGAATAAGTTTTGACAGCAACAATTTGTCGTTTTGTTTTGTCTGCTAATGTTTCAACTGCAACATTTCTAATAAGGTTGACTTAGTTTAGTATTTTCACAAGGTTTCTCTGGGATTTCAACACTCAAAATATCTTTATGGCAGTACACCTGGCCAAGATATAAATGTGTTTAACCTTTTTGGCAAAAGTGGAAAAAAACAAACACAAACAAAAGGTTTAAGTGGAGTTACAGTGAATGTTTGGGAGGACACAAAGTAGACAGTAGGTGGCAGCATGTGTCCACTTGCCAGCACCCCAAAATTAATCATTGAAAATTAGTTTAGTGCTTGCAAAAGCATCAATGTCCAGCTTAATTACTTTGGACATTTTAACCAACCATTCCCAGAATGTCAGACTAGAAAAGTACACGTCTTCAGGTCTTACCCTGCATGCACACTGTAAAAAAATATTGTTGTAACTTAAAAAAATAAGTAACATGGTTGCCTTAAAATTTTAAGTTCATTGAAATGGAAAAATTGAGTTAATACAATGAAGGAGATTGATTTAATCATCAGAAACTCAAAATATTATGTTATCTGAACTAGCCTATACATAAATTATCTAAGTTGATTTGACAAAAGAAAAAAATGTTGTGATTACAAATCATGAAAAAAAATATTTTTTTACAGTGCATGGTTTTCCACAGTGGTGTGTGTTGAGTGTACGCTTCACTCATGAGGTCTACCTGGTCATGTAACAAACAGCATTGTAAAATTTGTAGATGAAATTGGCTTTATCATGACAAACTACAAAATCTGACAGCCTGGTGCTCCAACAACAATCTCATTCTTAATACCAAGAAGAAAAAAGAGATAGTAGTGGATTTTAGGAAGGCAAAGAAAGAGTCCTGTGCTCATAAATGGAGTGACTGTGGAGAGAGTTCCCTGTTTATAATTGATTAGAAAAGCACAACAATGTCTTTATTTTCTGAGAAGTTTAAAGAAAGTAAGATTAATATGCAGTGGAGAGTGTACTGACATATTGCATCACATCCTTGTATGGTAGTTGTAGCCTACAAGAGAGGAACAGAGGGCTGAGCAAGTTACCAAAATAACACAAAATATCATTGGCACACAGTTACCATCAGTTGAGTACATTTATTTATTTATATGTCAGAGCAGAACCTCCAAATGGATTTGAAGAAGGGCAGAACTGTTCTTTTTCACTATTGCTTTTTAGTATGGATGCACTGATATGAAAATTGGGCCGATACAGATTATTCTTTAGATTTGAAAGCTGATAACAATATATTGGCCAATAAATCTAAATTTCAGGAAAAATAACTTTTTATATTCATTTTGAGACCCTGATTGCAAAAACAAAAGTCTCATTATTAAAAGCCATGTCCCAAGCACACACAATTATAATGTTCTCTATAACAGACTTGTGCTGCACATGCTGCACTAAACTCTATTTTCCTTTTTTTGAAGTGATTTTAATCATATTTCAAGCAATTCAAAACCATCAAGGCGAACAGTGGGCATCTGAAGTGTCTCAGCTAAAGGCTTTATATGCCAAATTTTCTTACAGTATCTGTTCGAAAATGATAACATTAAAAATGATCATATCAGCCGATACCGATATAGTGGCAGAAATATCTTGCATCCCTATTTTTACTGTACTAATTTTTTTATCTTATGTATCTTTTTTATACGAACAAATTGTTGTTGTTTTGCACAGCAGTATAATGACAATAAAGTATTTAACCTTAGCAGTAATTAATCCAATGCATCCTCCTTTTACATTAAATAGGGGAGAGTTTTGTAATTCTGTTGTCATGAGATTACAACAGAATTGCCTCACAACCATAATATTTATTTAGGCCACAGTGGGCACAGGGCCGGTGTGGTGCCGAAAAATGACTGCCAGATTATGTCTGATTCCCCAGCATGGTTATGTTAAAGTTTAGGTGTGGGGTTAGCCAATCAAGTAGAGGCTTCAACAAGGGGGTGGTAATTTGGTATTGAATCGAAACTTGGGTATTATTGTTCTTTTACAGTTGTAATGCAAACAGACAATCATTGAGATTCTACAGTAAAATGCTGCTATAACAGTCTTTTCCTGATCATGTTCACTCTGAAATCACAGTATGCAGTTGCCATTAACATTTTCTATTATCACAATGAAAAGTATAGCAAATAGTAAATTTTTTTTAAAAAACAAATAAGCATGAACTTTACTGTCTAAAGTTTAAATCTGCATACTTGCATCAAGCCTCTGTATTCTGGTTAGAATTATTTTTTTAGCTCTGGTCCATTAAATGATTATGTAAAATGTGAAAGGGACATGTGGAGGCCAAGCATAGCGCATATATACTCGAAATTTGTCCTCAGCATTTAACCCATCTAAGTGCACACACATTTGGAGCAGAACACACAAACACACACTGCAAATGGACACACACATGCACAGAGCTGTGGTAGTCATTTTCATGGGTGACCAATCTGACTCTCTAAACATTTGGCCAAGACTTCCCCCCAGTCAAATGTAATTAGAACCAAGATTCAACATATTATCATAATTTGATTGTGATGTGCTTGAGTTAGGCTAATTTCCATAATGCAAATTTCCATAATGACCAATGCAATCTACCAAGAGCAGCACAAATTAAAAATAACATGGCTTGGCAAACGTTATGTTCGGTAAATTGGCGAGTACATTGCATGATTCATGTAACTCTACTCCCATTTATTTGCTTCTAAAAGGGAAACTCCTTCAAATGTACAGGGGTTGGACAATGAAACTGAAACACCTGGTCTTACAACACAATAATTTGTTAGAATGGTAAGGGCCTCATTTTGCATCCAAATACAGCACCAATTGACAGATAGAAGTCCTTCACAGTGACCAGAGGGATTATGAGCCGTTCCTCTTCCAGAACAGTGTCCAGGTCACTATATGATGCTGGTGGACTCGCTCCTCCAAAACACCTCAATAATATTTAGATCTGGTGACTGTGCATGTTCAACGTCACTTTCATCTTCATCAAACCCTTCTGTCACAAGTCTTGCTGTGTGTGTTGGTGCATGATCATGCTGATACACAGTTTGAGCATCAGGTGCTCATGATCCTCCAGAAGGGTTTGGTAGTCCTCGGCAGTGTCGTGTCCATCAAATACAATCAGGATTGTCATGATATTGGAGCTCAAACCATCACTGATCCACCCGTGCTTCACTCTGAAGATTGGCCGCCAGGCATATAGATGTGAAACCTCCAACATTGGCCAGTGTTTCAGTTTCATTGTCCAACCCCTGTATTTGCAATAAGGCCAGCCACAAAAATAATGCATGCAATAAGGTGTCCACACAGTTGCATCGCCAGTTTTTTCTCACTGAGCGCCAGTAAATCCTGAAATCGTTTTTTAATGCCAAAAGTGGGTTTGAACTTGCACAAGCTGTTAGTAAATCTGACTTATAGATTTGAAATAGCTTACTGTTGACATCTTGTGAATTGTAAATACCTTAGAAAGCCTGTTCCAATTACTGAATGTCTGGTCTTAATGTAAAGCTGAACACAAACTTCAGTTCAGAGCTTTACAGGCTTGTGCTGGTTTTTTGGTCTCAGGCTTAGGTTATCTCAACGCTATCTAAGTTGGGACTGACTGATAATTAACTCTTTTACAGGCACGTGCAGAGGGGGGGGGGGAGGGGGGGGGCGTTGGGTGCTCGAGCACCTGCCCTTTTGCCCCTTGGTGCCCAAAGTGCCCTTTTGTCAAGACAAAATTTCCTCTCCTTTTTTTTTTGTATTTAAAGGCACTTTTGTGGATGCCTGCCCCATCTAACTAGTAGTAAAATGAATGAATAATAATTTAGCTGTAAATAAAATGACCCACATGATGACCTTTCACCTGATTCCTCACGCTGCACGCGCATTTTTTAATTTCTGTTTTAGGGAGAAAACTTTCACGGGCGTGGAGGGGTGTTATTTGACTAAAAACTATTATTTGTACTTTAAACTATTAATATTATTACAGTATTTATTTAAAAAAATATTTTCACATAAAAAATATTATCACAACTCTGGTAAGTTATCACATAGGCTTACCAGTTAGTATCTTATGATTTGTGTGCAGAAGGCTCTGTGAACATCTGCCCTAGTAACGTTACTATTATATACTATTATTGTATTATTATACTATAGCAGCCTGGGTAGAATCTGTAGCTTTAGCAGGTCAGTGGACTAGTGAGCCCGTTCCAAACACTGTCAGCAATCTTTACATCTTGTCATGGTCACATAAAAATGGTTTAATCAGCTAATGACCTATATTTCTGTTTATTTTAATGTCTACAGTCTCAGATCAACTCCAGCAGTATCAGCAGCAGCAGTAACAACATCAACAGCAAAGGCAGCAAACTCACTTAAGGACTTAAAGTAAGAATTTACCAGAACAGGCATCACATTAATGTTACAAATCTTGTAAAGTATTAATTGCTGTTTCTGTTTGCTTTGTTTTTATTTTCATTGTATAAAATGTAACTCTTGTATTTTTGTAAATCACGTTTTGCCATGAAAATAGCCACAGATGCTGATATGCCATTAAATAAAACTATACTGTACTGCACGAAACTTGGGCCAGGTTGATTTTGTCCTATACAGTTCACTATAACAGCTGTTCTTTATTATTCTGTATAACAGAGAAGAAAAAGCCATCAGGTTGGGGCAACTTAAGATGCTTCAGTTTCTAATCCCAGAGTTATATATAAATATATAAATTATTTTTTTAAATTTTAAACTTTAAAATTGTCTTTTCTGTTCTGTTTCTTTTTCAAAACTGCATCAATGCATTTGCTGCTGTATCGATGCAGAATCATCTGTATTGATATATTACTGTATTGATATTTTGAGCACAGCCCTATAAAGCCTTGTTTCCATGTGCCCCATTTTATACTTTGAGCACCTGCCCCTCCAGAGGTCTCTGCACGGCCCTGCTCTTTTACCTGAACTTGGGGCATTGAGAACTGCCAAAGTCATCATGTTTGCAAACAGTCATAACCTTTCATTTCCTCTGTTTTTTTTGTTTTGTTTTTTTTTTTTTTTTTTTTTTTTTTTTTTTTTTTTCGTTGAAAACAGTGAATCTTATATTTCTTGGAGAACTCTTGTCAGCAGAATATATATATATATATATATATATATATATATATATATATATATATATATAAAATATAATATAAAATATCCTACATCCTTGTTTTATGAAAGAGGAACTTACATGGATGAGCATGTCAAAAAAACACTCTGCACCATGATATGCAAGGGATATGTCCATTCAGCAGGTTCATAGTCAAAGAGGTCCTTCACTCTGCAGGTTATGTTTAGTTTGAACTATTAATAATTAATAATTAAATAGATAAAATTTGTAAGATGTTCCAACCAAAAGCGTTTTTTAAACTCTTTAAAAAAGGACAAAAATAACATTATATGCTGTGAAAAAGATGGTGGGAACCAAAATATTAATATCAGCAGTCCATTTTGGCCATTGCACCACATCTGTTTCCTAAAAGACAAAGTTTTTGATAACAGCCCAACATTAGTGCAAATGGCGCTCTAGAAGAGTGTTTAAAAACTCCCCATTAATAAATCAGATTATACAAATTAATAAATTGTACACTGTTTGTGTCCCGATAAGCATTGTTAATTTGTTATTAATAAAATAATTTATTGCAAATTAAAAAGAGTTCGTCGTACTTTTGCCATTTGACAGGCTATGATAAGGAACAATTAATGAGTAGGCTATAGTTAATGTCCTGAGTTTGGGAGCTCGTTCTCCTCAGCTAGCAGTTAGTCAAGTCTTTAATCTGTCTTTTCAGATTCAAATCAGACAGGCCTAACTGACTTAAAGAAAAAGTTATGAAGTTAAAGTTATCAAGTTATGACCTTTCTTAAAGAAAAAAAATTAGATGACTTAAGTCTAGATTAATCATTGTATGCAACTCATAACCTCTCAGGACAGGTTTTGATGTAAGACTATTCTTTCCCATTCTTGAACATCTGTCAAGATCATTCTACTTTTCAAATGCTCTTCTTAAACCAAATGTGCATGCAATATTTCTTACAATATTTAGACCAGCAGGATAGGGTAATGACATTAATGAATATAAATTAATAAATCAAGTAATTGTTTCGGCCAACCAATTTGTTAAATAATAATGAACAAATTCCAAACGTCCTTTTTTGCACCATTGGACGTTTGATGGCGCAAAAAAGGCCATTGGCGAAGGGTAATGGAAAGGTCACTTCAAGGAAGTCATTTTATCATTTATGGTTTAAAGCTAGATGCAGAAGAGTTCGAGTTCACTTACAAACAGAGCAATTGCAGTTGTTGTTGTTGTTTTGTTTGTTTTTTTGTTCATGATATTTCACATATTTTTGTCACGTTGTTTAAATAAGGTAAGAAATGTGTCAGGTAATGCATGGTCCAAAAGACCAGACGGCAAGTTTTAAAGTTAAGAGCAGAGAAATACACACACACATACAGTATGTAACCATATATATATATATATATATATATATATATATATATATATATATATATATACGTTTTATTTTAAATGTATTTATTTCCAACAGTTATGTTAACAGTAGAAATTGCTGTCGTAATAACAGCTAATCAGCTGATGGACGTGCTGCGTTGTCATGGGAACATCCTAAGTTCAGAGTCCCCTGAAGATAATGAGGAAATTAGGCCGGTCGGTTTCATTGCAATTTGCACCCTTCACCAGGTGACGTTATATGCGTTATACGCATTTGACAACATTTCTCAAAATTTTGAAAGACAGAATTCACAATGAATAAGTATATAAAATTGAACTTTATTTTGTCAAACCACTGCTGACAAAATAGCATTTGGTTTTTCACTTTAGGTTTGCTTGTTCTGTCCAGTTAAATATAAAAAAAAGGACACAGACTCAATCATTTTCATAAGATGCATTTTAATAGAAGCTGTAAAAACAACTGCATAAAACTATTTTTTCAAGATGTGTTAACAACAAATTAAGATAAGAGAGATCTATGATTAACAGTGCGTTATGTCAGAACAATGTGTTAATTATTATCAGGATATGTAGTACAGCAATTACAGTCTCACTAAAGACAAAGTTAAAATTATTTTTTTTTTACTGTTAATGTGTAATTTTCATATACTTTTCCATAACCTGATTCCTTAACCACTCTTCCAGGGGTCAGTTTGCACTAATGCTATATCAGCACTTTTGTCTATCATGAAACGGATCTGTACTCCAGGCGCAATGTCCAATTTGGATTTGTACTGATAAATATCATAGTTCAAATAATCATCCTCAGTCTTTTCAAATTTCACAACATATTGATAAGTGTAATAGTAATCATTCTTATTTTTTGAACTAGTGTAAAACCCCACCCATGAGTAATAGAAAGTTTCTTTCCAGTCTGTGAAGGTCTTCTTGACGTAAAACCAAGCACAAGCTTTACCATTTTCAGTGAAGAGCTGCAGACCAGCCTCGTCAAGCTTTGGCCCATAAAAGAATTCTGGACCATTTGATGAATATGCAGGCTGAAGACTCTGTTTACCACAATCTGATATTGTCACTTTTTCAACACCCTCCCAGGGTGGAGTTTGTGCTAAAACCTTGTTATATGTTTCATCCTGCAGAATACGGATTTGAACCCCAGGAGCAATAACCAAACTGGAATCATACTGGTAAATGTAATAATTCTGTGTGATATAGTTTTTGGTCTTTGCAAATCTATTGGTATACTGAAATGTGTAATAGCCATCATTTTTATCTTGTGAGCTTTTGTAGAACCCCACCCATGGCCATGAGTGGAAAAAAACCATCCATTTACTGAAGTGTTTTTTTATGTAGAGTCGAGCACAGGCTTTGTATATCCTGTCTTTGTCAAAAACTTATTGAGTCTGTCAGATGTTTTGTCTTGTATATCACGTGGTATTGTGTAATGATCCAGAGTGCAGTCATGAGGGTTTCCGATCTGCAGGATCAGTGCAGGATCGATCTCATAAGTGTCAGAAGGATTAAGGTAATTATTGTGAAGGTTATGTGATGTAATAAACACTCTGAGTATCCTCTGTGGCCTGTTTTTTTCAATAGAGACAATGAGCCTGTCCATGTTTCTTTGTGGCACATTGGTGTTTCTGTAATTTTTTGCCACATAGGCCGGCAGTGCTTTGGCTCCAGGAGATTTTAAATCGCCAACCGTATAGTATTTCTGCCAAGTGCCCAATGCGGGTAGAATGCAGTTTTCATTCGAATACCAATGGAATCCAAAGTCGCCTCTATGAGGGTCAAAATTTGATTCAAGGATGAGAAAGTTGTTCTTCTGACCATCAACATTCAGGACTTTTTGAGCAAACCAGAACAATAATTGGAGTCCATGACGTGGAGCAGACTTGCCATAGTCAATGTTTTTCAAGTCGTTGATATTGCTCAGTTTTTTCACAGAAGAGACGCTCACCAAGAAGAGGCAGAAGAGCAGGAAGCAGAGTCTCATGGCACCCATGGCAAAATCTTAATCAAAAACAAAACATTGTAAATCAAACATTTAGGCCCTATTTTAGCAATCTGAAACGCAAGTGTCAAAACGCAAAGCGCAAGTAACTTTGTGGGCGGATCCCGGCGCTGTTGCTATTTTGCCGGCGGGATAAATGCCTCTTGCGCCTGGCGCAAATCTAAAAGGGGTTGGTCTGAAGTAGCTTCATTATTCATAGGTGTGGTTTGGGCGTAACGGAAATAAACCAATAAGAGCGTCATATCACATTCCCTTTAAGAGCTTGATGAATGAGGTGCGCTTGTTCCATGGCGCAATTCTATTATAACGGCGCATTTACCAGACACGCTTCAGCATCGGTTCACAGCCGAGGAGATCGATGTTCTCGTCAGGGCCGTAAAATAAAGAGAAGGGACATTGGGGATGGGACAAACCCACCCAAATTAGCTTCAGTTAAACATGCATATAATAATTTGGGTAAATGTGTAAGCTTTAGGCTATGCCTATTTTTCCTGTCGTCATGGACACAACAATGATTTCCCTCATGTTTAGATGTTTTCCTTATAATAATGCAGTCTATCATTTGCAAAAAGTAAAATGCATCTGTGTAGATGAGAGAATCATCTACAGTGTATATGCACGTTGTTCACACTCTGTATTATGGCCAAGCATATACGCGCTTAAAATAGCATCTGAATGTACGCGCAACGCGCCACTGACTTTAGACCAGGTTTTTTCTTGTCATTGGCACAATTGTTTAGCCTGGCATGCCAGACCTACATCAAGATGTTAGGTTTGGAAACTCTTCATTGACAGGGCTCAATCCGAGGGGCGGGATAAACGGTTGTCTTTCAAATTCTCTCTGCACGCTATTGGATAGCGCTAAAGCCAATCAGAGCAACAAAGACAGTGACGTACTCAGCGGAGCAAGTTGATACATTAAACTTTTACCGTATCCAGTCCAGCTGTCAACACTGAACATTGAAAATAAGGGAGATTTCCCGGAATCCATCCCCAAAATAAGAGATTTTTTTTTTTTTACACGACCCACAAACTTTAAAAATAAAACACTAATCATTAAAAGTCTAAAGAGTTTATAACTAGCCAACATATGTGTGTGAGAGAAAGAGACAGTATGTGTGTGTGTGTGTGTGTTTGTGTGTGTATGAGAGAGAAAGAGACAGTGTGTCATTAAAAAAAATAATATGGTTTCACTTTATTTGGATGGTCCCTTTAACACATTCAGTTTACTATAAGTAACGTTGTACCTACATCTCTACTAACTCTCACCAATATGGTTTCACTTTATTTGGATGGTCCCTTTAACACATTCAGTTTACTATAAGTAACGTTGTACCTACATCTCTACTAACTCTCACCAATATGGTTTCACTTTATTTGGATGGTCCCTTTAACACATTCAGTTTACTATAAGTAACGTTGTACCTACATCTCTACTAACTCTCACTAGAGTGTTAGTAGAGTATTAGTAGACTGGTAGGGTTAGGGTTAGAATAAGTTGGCATGTAGTTGCAAAGTTACTTATAGTCAGTAGATTGTCTGTTGGAGGAGCATCACAATAAAGATTTGGCAAATATTAAGCTGACAGTCTACTAATACTCTAATGAGTGTTAGTTGACATGTAGTTGAAAAGTTACTTATAGTCAACAGAATGTTCAAAAGGGACCATCAAAATAAAGTGTTACCAATAATAGCATAGAGAATGTTTAAATATTAATATCAGCTTACGAGGGAAACGGAGCCGGAGTAGTGGTGCTTCGGGGTGGTGGAGATGATTCGGGAGAAGTCCGTGCAGAGCGCGCGCTGACACGGAGTAATAAAGCCTTTATACTCGACGTGACAGCGAGCGCGGCAAATATGACAAGTTGATCATTTCGCCACAGGTTTTTTGTAACAGCGCGCGTGGCGCCGGCCGCATCCGAGGATGAACGACTTCAAACCGAATATGTCCGAGCTTGCTCTGACCGTCGCAACTCTGTCATCATTATGTTAAGCCCGCCCTCCGACTCTATACACGATGTGATTGGCCCTAGAGTTGGGGTTTTCCAGCTCAAACGTCTATGGAGAGTTGCTAGACCACACTTTGCTGCAAAATAATTTTTGCTGCCGCTAGGGTGCGTCTAGATTTCTAGGCTAGCAATTGTTTTCTGAAACTGCAAAATAGCACTAGGAATTGTTGCAACGACACACGCCACGCCAACGACTCCAACCTGCCCAGCGTGCGTCTGTGGAGGAAAAAAGCCTGCTTTGCGCGAGTGCAAATTAGGAATGATAAATGCGTCAGTGAATAAAGTCATTTGCGCCGGGTGTAAGATCCCTTAAGCTGTAAATACAATTGTGGCAATTTATGAAGGCAAGATGCTATATTTGACAGTATATGTTAGATTTTTATACAGAATAGCTGTCACCCCCTTTTTGAGAATGGGGGTTAAAATGCACTATATTCAAACTTAAATGGTTGTAATTCAAGAATGCTTTGGAATATATACCCAAGTTTGTTCTTGTTTTAAAGAAAACACTCAGCAGATTATTGCTAAAGTGAAAACAAATGAAAGTATGACAAAATTATGGAAGTTTAAATTTACAGTAAATCAAATATACTGTAATGTATATATTTTATTTCATATAAAATATACATTTTACAAAATATTATTTATTTACAAAATATTTTTTTGAGGTGCACTCTTGTCATAAATTCATCAATTACTCTTCCTACATAATTTGTAACACAAAACAGGGGTAGAATATTTATTTAGGAGTCTTAGACCTTTCCAACGATTTATAATTTGTCATAATTAGATTAGGATTTAATAGAAATATAGTGAGGTAAGATTAGGCGTCCCGGTAGCAGGGCGGTGACAGTTAAAGGGATACTCCACCTTTTTGGAAATAGGCTCATTTTACAACTCCCTCAGAGTTAAACTATTGAGTTTTACCGTTTTTGAATCCATTCAGCCGATTTTCTGATATTTAGAAGAATATGTAACCAGACAGTTTCTGGTCTCATTGACTTCCATAGTAGGAAAAAAAAAAATACTATGGAAGTCAATGAGACCAGAAACGGTCTGGTTACTGATATTCTTCTAAATATCAGAAAATCGGCTGAATGGATTCAAAAATGGTAAAACTCAACTGTTTAACTCTGAGGGAGTTGTAAAATGAGCCTATTTCCAAAAAAAGTGGAGTATCCCTTTAAGGGGCTACGACAGATAAGGGGCTACGCTTTTAAAAAACTGAACAGGAAGATTTTCTGCTATTTTAATGCTTACTAAACAATATTAAAATAGAACTTCATTACAGAATTACATTTTTATGAAGGTTCTTAAAGGTGTATCATTTCTGTGAAGCAGTTTTGAGAATCATCAAAAAGTAGAGCAACGCTTTGACATCGCCACAGAGCCACTGTACACTTTTTGGAGAAATCTGCTTCCAGTTATATCCACATTAAAGGGATAGTTCACTTTGAAATTAATTTTTGATATGTTTTAGCTTACCTCAAGGGCATCCAAGATGTAGGTGTCTTTGTTTCCAGTATTTTCAATTTTGATATTTTTCGGTCAAACCGTTGTCGTCTATCAGTCATACACTGGAGGCTAAGGGGGTCCACCCTCGGTTCACCTCAAAGAGCATGCACAGAGAAGTCCATATTAAACATGATTTAATGACTCGGAAATGTAAGTACACATTGATGGCCTAAGACACGAAATGAGCGGTTTGTGTGAGAAAACGAACAGTATTTATATTGTTTTTAACTCGTGTAACACAGCCATTGTCAAATTGATCTGACGGCACGGGCGCTTCGGTCTGCGCATCGGTTGCACGTCTACGCCACTTAGTGTTTATACAGAGATTTCGGAAGTTTTACCTTTCACTAAACATATTTAGATATACAGGAAATCACAATGAAAGACGATTTCGATATATCTAAATATGTCGAAACCAGAACAGGAACTTAAAAATCATCCTACCTCAGATTGAAGGTCCTCAGTGGAAGAGCCTCTGGATCTCACACATCTCGGGTGTTTATTTATACAGATGAGGCAGTACTTTACTGGCAGCACGGGGTGTGTGTCCCTCAGTTGAACTTAGTCACCGTCACCATAGGCATCGATTTATATTTCTGTGCCAGTAAGTGCCAGTAAGTGCTCCATACTCTCATTGTTTAATGTTTAATGAACATTTGCATGACTTTGTTTAGAATAGAAAAAAGAAAAAAGCATCTTGAGACAAAACACTGACATATGTTAAGATTTGCCAGTGCAAGTTGGTTTCAGTTAAAACAGCTCAAACATGCATTTTAGGCCCCGTTCACACCGCAAGTCTTAATGAAAAAAAAAATCAATTCAGATTTTTTGCTCAGGTCCGATTTTTGGTTTGGCTGTTCACATTACCTTTTAAAATGTGACCTATATCCGATTCCAATGTGAACTGTTTGCATGTTTCAAACTAACCCACATGCGCAAAAGAACAATAACAATGACATCATACGCAGCATGCTGTTGCACTAATGTCCGTGTGGTTATGGAGGAAGTAAGCATTTACGCTTTTATTTCTAAATGTCTGTGTAATGGAAGGAGGAGAAGAATGAAGAGAAAGAAAGCAAAATTGGCTATTTTGGCCTTTTGCGGGTTTATGGCTGCAAATTCAATGTGTGGATGCGTGGACGAAGCCAGGAGTGATGGGAGTGGTCTGTGTCTGAGTCTGTTGTGTCTAGTGCTTTCTCGCCAACCCGGTCTCACCCCAAGACGTCATATAACTGACGTTTTGGGATGTCTTTTGACCATACGTCAATATTCGCCTTTTTAGGGCCCCCTTAAACGTCGGTAGATGAGGTTATGGGATCCTAACTCTACCCCATACCTAAACCTAACCCTAAACCTAACCCGTCACCTAACTGACGTTAAAGGTAAAGCGTCAGTTGTATGACGGCCCGGGATCGCCATCTACCGACGTTTAAGGGGGCCCTAAAAAGGCTGATATTGACGTATGGTCAAAATACGTCCCAAAACGTCAGTTATATGACTTTTTGGGATGAGACTGTGTTATTCTCGCCGGCGCATAATTGTGTCAAATGTCGATGTGGATTGATGTCATCATTAAAGTCTCATTAAATCTGCCTTGGTTGTTCACACTACGCATTGAACGCATTGGACGCATCTGAATCTGATTCAGAATCAGGACTACATATGTATGTGGTCTAAATCTGATTAAAAAAATCAGATCTGGGCAAGATTTGAGTTTTCACACTATCTCTGAAGAAGTCTGAACTGGTCACTTGACCCCAAAGATTTGGGCCACTTTTGTCTGCAGTGTGAACAGGGCCTTAGTCTGGGACTAGGCAAGCCTTGTCTGTAAAACCGGAGGGGAAAGCCTCTATAGATAAGAGTTTGATACGAATTTGTCTCTTGCAGGAAAAACACAAGAAAGTCACCATCATGTGTACACCATCACATCTGTCTAAAACTGAACAAACAAACAAACAAACGACTGAAACCCTTAAAAATGTATTGATTAGTATTGATTATTTATAATAAATTAATTAATAAATGATTTTGACAGTCATTTGTTTAATTTTGTCTGCGCCACCTTCTATTTTCACAATACATTATGCTCGCAAGGTTGCTCTGAAATTACAACACACTAAAACGAATCATCTTTATATCAGTACACCTGGGCATGGTCCTGTTCACTATGAAGCAACAAAATAAATAGCAATTTCACTGTTATCATTTGTAGAATTGTTACTGACTTAAATTATGTTTTATTAAAGTTCTGGAGGAGCACGTTCAGTTAATTAACATGAGTGGAGCGCACCCAGCAATCAATGATAAGAAGTGTATATTCAGCAATCTCACCTCACTCCATAGTTTAGCAGCATCCCTGCACCGCCCCTTCTCCACACTTCTAGTCCTAAACACTTACATGGGGGGGGAGGGGGGGGGGTACTCTGGGTTCGGGCTAAACTCCCCCCAGACAGCACGCCAAATACGCATTAAACCTCATCCACTCTAATTGAGTGTAAACTCGTGAAAGTATGGTAACTAATAGCCAGGATGGATCAGCCAGATGTAGTAGAGCTCAGGTGGAAGACATTCAGATTGTCTTAATTTGATTGTGATCTGCTTGGGTTTTCGGTATGCATTATCATTGTTTTTATCCAGCATGCGAGAAAGCTAAACTGCAGGTTCAATGTCCTTATTTGACTGTTTGACTTATTTATTTGTGAAATACTGATCACTGGTATCTTGTGAACTTCTGTCAAATCTGAGTTACAGGAAACTTCTGAAGGTCTGGTCTGAGCACACTTTATCGACTTGTTTGACTAGTGACTTGTTCTAGATTTCACTCTTGAAGTTGACATTAGTGGCCTCTGAAAGCTTGTAAATCAGGATTCCGATAAACTGAAGTACACCCCCGGAGGAATTCTTTAACCCGAACTTTGGACATTCATGAGCACTGCTGAAGTCATTGTTTTTTGCAAACATCCATGAGGACTAGCCATCATATTTATACCGGCAATGTTTCCATGTGGTTTCCTAAAAGCCACTTGTTGATATTTTAACCTCTTATTTTAGTTCCTCTGTTTTATTATATTATTATTTTTCACTGCCGATTGTGAAAGAGTTAATCTGCGTGAACAGTTTTAAACAGTAATCAAAAAAGGCACATGGGACGGCAACTCAGTGGCTCAAGACAGATTACAGGTCTTTAGCTTTTTCTCTGTCCTTCCCCCAGATGTCACAGCTGTAATAGGTGAGGCTGAGCACAACCTGCAGGGTGGCAGGTCCAAACTGGAGAGCTGTGGTCATCATTTTTGTAAAAATATCCAACATCCTTATTTTTATGAAAGGGGAACACAAGTTCCTCTTTCACTGAGCACGTGCAAATCCTATACACTGAATGACATTCTCATTTCTCCGGATAACGGTCTGATATACGTACGTGTTGCCATGGACGACGGTAAATACTAGGTAGCAGGCTCGTTTAAAATGCCAAACACCACTTCTTGAATGTAGACAAGGATAGCATGCTGACTAAGGGGACGAGTGTAAAAACTGTCAAGTCGGACAATTCTCCTTTTTCGTAGTCCAGATATACGGAATAATATATAAAAAAAAACTAAAACATGCTTGTGCCATAAAGCATAGGCTACTGCATGTTTTTAAGTTATGCTGCTTTCACATGAAATTCCACAAAAACAATGGGGAGGTGGGATGCCGGAGAAATGTCTTAGAGAGGCATATTCCCTTAAAACTTGATTGACAGAATTAGATGAACGATCCTCCAGAATTAGCTACATTATGAACTTTATAAAGAATGTGTATAATATGATTAAAATTAGCCTACATCACATTGTCAGAGTGAAGGGAGAAGGGGGAAAAGAGAAACAAACAGAGAAAAGATCAATTTTAACAAGAATAAAACGTTATGGGTTTTTTTTTTTTTCAATCAGTGCTTAGCCTATTTAATGACATAACTCACACAACAAAATCCTGATTGCGACTAGCCTCACTTAGCCAGACCTTCAGACTGACGGCAGAAGCTATTTTTAGAATAATTATTTTGGTAAGAACAAATTAAGAAAGGCTATTAGAGAGATATGTGATTAATATGTTATGTTAGAACAATGTGTTAATGCTTAACAGAACATGGACAGCAGATTGTTACAAATGTTGATGTATATAGCTACAGTAGCCTATGTACACATCATGTAGCCCAAGTCACAGTTAAAAGGAACTTTCACGGTTGATGCTGTTGTTCTGCTTTAAAGTTTTATGATTTAATTGTCATAACCCGATTCATTAGCCTAAAATCAATGGGTTTAACCACTCTTCCAGAGCTCAGTTTGCACTAATAATTTATCATAACCTTTTTCCATGAGGAAACGGATCTGCAGCTTACTCAATTGTATTTGTGCTGATGATATCAAAAAGCTTGGTAGCATACCATCCTTATTTTTTTTTTTCAAATTGCAGGCTACAGCATATTTGTATCCATTATACGCTATATTGTTTTTTGTGGCTCCAATAAACTGTAGCCTATTTGTTTAAAAGAGAAAACTTTATTTATAGTTCCTATACAATAGGCCTACATTTTAGGCCTACTTACTTTTATTCATCATATATTATCAGAAATAACTATTTTCTTTTACTGTTTTGTTTATTATCTCATATTAATAGTCTGTCAGTATCTTTTTTTATTTACCATGAAAAATAAGTCGTATAAGAATGCTAAAATAGAAAGAAATGGGGGAAAAAAACGCTAAAGCCAAGCAAGGTGCGCTGTTCAGATGAGCTCCAGTAGGTGGCGCGCCAGCTGCAGCTCCCGCCTCCGCCCCGGATGACAACGCTGTCCACGGCGTGCGCGTCCTTCCGGTTATGGGATGAAATGCCTTGGTGTTCAGTTCAGATGCAGTGTTTTTGTTTCTTTGAACCTATTGAGTGTGTTTCAACTACCTCAGGGTGACGGCATACGATTTCAAGGTTGATTTAATTTAATTTTATATGATTTTCTTTGCCTCTTCAAACCCGCCAGTAGCATGACTAACGGGTTATATCAACACAGCTGCTGACATGACGGTACGTCTTGATGAATTATGATTAATGCTGCTTACTTTGATGCTTGATATCTGAACAAGTGTGTCACTAAAACGGTGTTGGGAAGCCAAAATTCCCATTAAAAGTCGCCTTTAACGCCACTGTAACGTTAGCTTAAAATTTAAACTGGAAAACATTCACCAGGACAAATTCGTTTTTAGGTTACTGCCTTCTTTTTTGATATAACGTTACTTCTTTGACTAACACTAACACATACAGTAGTCTATGCAGGAACAAGCAAAGGCAATGAAGCTATGATAATGTTCTTACTGAAGGAGTCTTTTAGAAGACTTTTAGTTTTAAAACGCAAATCGTACTCAGATTATCACAGGTGTGCTGGTTACTTCTAACTTTAGCCTTTTTCGTCTATTAGGAGTGAAGTCTGTCTGGTTGCCATGGAAACGGAGACTGAGAACCAGTCAGTGTTTGTGGACCTTGACTTTCCAGCTGATGATTCCTCAGTCTTCTGTGATTATACCACGCCTCTCTCCAAATTGTTGAGTGATGTCACATGGCTCCGCCCACAGGTAACACTCTTTCACAAATATAGCAAACAGACGCATTTCCAATGAGCACAGATGAAGACTTTTTGTTTTTTTAAGAACTGATTTTCATTTAGGTTGGCGTTTATCACTATTTTAAAAACTCCTTGACATCAAAATGAAAGTTTTGTGGCTTTTAGTGGGTTAGCTTTAAGACTTACAAACAATAGGTATTCTTCAAGTTTATTTTATTTAGTGTACTTAAGTAAAGTTCAAGTATACTTTATGTAGATAGTATACTAATCTCAATGTACTAGAAGTATACTTGTTAGTGTACTGTTTCAATACTACTTGGGACTAATTTTTTGTATATAAAAGTATACTTTAAAAAGTGTAACATTAGTAAACTTTGAGTACACAACTAGTTTACAACTAAGTTTTTCTTTTGTACTGCAACTATACTACTAGTGAACTTATGTGTATACAGATAGTTTACTAGCCAAATACTTGTAAGTAGGCTAAACTGTAGTTTTATACTGCAAGTATTCTTTAAGTGAACATAGCATCATACTCATAGTTTACTAATTTTATATAAATTATATTTTTAGTCTAATTATACCACTGTGTTCCCCATTTTTATACTTGAAATATACCTTTAACTGTACTTTATCTCTTTCCATTTAAAAAAACCTTTATTCCAGCTTCATGAATATTTTGAATGTGGGTAACAAGTATAGCAGGCGAAATATACTTAAACCTTTCTGTCAGTAAGTCAAATATACTTAAGTACAATTTTAAGTATATTTCTGAGAAGTACATAAAAAGTAGACTGAAAGTATTATTTCTTATTTTTAGTTTAAAAGAAGTAAACTAATAGTGCACTTGAATAAACTTATTTTTCATCAGGGTACTGTGTGTATAGTACTCCTAAATATTGACAAAATTAAATTTTGCCTATACTGTATCAGATGGAAGATGAGCCCTTCGATATGTCCCATATATTTTATTCTAATAGGAAATACTGCATATGTCAAAAATACTGCACTGTTTAAGTGAATTCACTGGGTCTATAACAATACAAACTGTCTGAAACTGGCTTTCTTTGCATATTTCCCAGGAAATCTGCAAGCAGCCTCAACTCTTCCCTGATGACCCTGTGCAGGTCCACCCAAAGCAAGGCATTCTGGGAGACTGCTGGTTGCTCTGTGCCTGCTCCATGTTACTCAAGAACCAGCATCTTCTGAACAAGGTGAACACTGCCAGGTTTAATGTGTGAGTCGTTTTACCGTAAGAGAGTGCAAGAGTCGGGTTTCAGAAGTAAAATTCCCATTAATGTTCTCTTGATTTCTCCATAAAGAAATTGATATTTAATGATAACTTATAAACGTTAAACAACCTATGCCATGTGCTGGTACAAAAGTCTTACAGGCTTGGAACGACATGTCATTATGACATAATTTTCATTTTTGGGTGAACTAACCCTTTAAGGGAAAAATGATGGAAAATATACCTACGGAGCCATGGCTGCTAAAAGAATTGGATGGGCACTGTTGCACTCTATTATTCAGTTATTTTATATACACCAGCTCATCCACGTCTTCTCCACAGCACACAAACAAATAATCCAAGATTAAATATTCCAAACCTGTGCGTTACATCGCATGTAACTTCCATCATATTTCACACATTAAACTTATGCTAAAACATTATGACAACACTGCTGAGGGTTGTCCACAAATTTCAACTGAATGTGCTCTACGGGTATTTTCATGTGTGTTTGTGTTTGTTATCAGGTATTTCCACCTGAACAGCCTTTGTGGGGCGACTGTGCTTATCATGGTGAGTTCCGGTTTCGATTCTGGCGGAACGGGCACTGGATAGAGGTACGGGTGGATGACCGGCTGCCCTGTATCAATGACACTCTCTGCTTCTCACGATGCCAGAGCCCTAGGGCATTCTGGGTAGCACTTTTGGAGAAAGCATATGCCAAGTATGTGCTGGTACAAAGATGTCTGTGAAGTATAAAATATCATTTTGATTTGATGTTTGAACTAAGTCCAGGTCATAATAATTGAAGTGTTGGCAACTGTTGTTCATACTAGGCTACATGGTTCATATGAGCGTTTGTGGGCAGGCCAAGTATGTGAGGCAGTGGTGGACCTGAGCGGAACCGTTGCGGTACGATGGAGTCTAAAAGGGGCGGAGTCATCGCAACAGTCCAACGACACCCAGACTCAACACACAGCTAACAGGACGAGTCTATCTCAACTCTCACTGGAGCTGAAGGAGCGATGTGCCATCAGCTGCTGTGTTCACAGCGCCTCCATGGGTGAGGGAGAAAAGTAACCACTGAATTTGAATTTAATTGAGCTGGATATTGACACTAACTTGCAACTGACAGTTGTTGAACCGACCTGAAACAACATTGAACTAAATGAGGCTGAATAATGATGCTATTGCCTTTTGTAGAGTTTCATTGCAGCTGAAATTTAATTAATTTAATAAATGATTAAAATGTATGTATGTATGTATGTGTATAATATATATATATATATATATATATATATATATATATATGTGTGTGTGTGTGTGTGTGTGTGTGTGTGTGTGTGTGTATGGATGTATGTATATATATATATATATATGTGTGTGTGTGTGTGTGTGTGTGTGTGTATATATATATATACAGTATATGTATGTATGTATGTATATATATATATATATATATATATGTATGTGTGTATATATATATATATATATATATATATACACACTGTATTGATGAATTCTGCAACATTAACACTGTAATTTTCCTGTTATTATCGTGAAGCTGCTTTGATATTAATGATATTGTGTGCTTTGATATATACTATATAAATAAATGTGACTTTACGTGTCAGTTGACACTGCCTGGCAGTGTTGTTTAAGTATTACTGTAATATAGAATTATAGTATTTAAAAATATTTTATTTTTTATATTTTCGGTTATCATTTTAATGTTAGTTTAAGTTTTAGTAATTTTGCTGTGTTTTTGTCATTTTTCTTAATTTTTGTTCATTTAAAAATAAAATTCTTTAAATTTAGTAATTCATATTAAGCTTATTTTATTTCAAGTAGATACCAAGGCAACATTTCTACATTTTTTAATAGTTTATTTTAATTATATATTCTATATATAATATTTCATACCTTGAATTTTTTTGCTGGCAATTTTACAATTGGCAGAAAATCTTTCACAAATTACCACAGGATATATTTAGAGGAAGGTGCTTCTTCCTTATGGAAGATTTTCACTTAGAAGTATTTTTGATAGCATGCCTCGCTGTTTTTCAATGAGAAAAGAGGTGAGAAATATTTTAGTATTTGTTTATGCAATAACAATGGAAAAAATGATCTGTGAGCCAGGTACATTATAAGGTGTATTAAAAGGAGGTATAATGTACATGAGCCTCATTTTGCTCAGCTCAGTCAGGTACAATGTACTGTATTAGCTCTAGTAATGGGTTTGTCTCTCTCTCTCTCTCTCTCTCTCTCTCTCTCTCTCTCTCTCTCTGCAGGTGTCCCAGAGCTTGGCCAGTTCCACGCCATGAGTGTGGTGGAGTGGACAAATGTGACCACGACTACAGGCGAACAAGTGGAGCTGATCAGGATAAGAAACCCCTGGGGAAGGAGGAGCTGGGCCGGGTTGTGGAGGGAGAGGTGTGGAGGGAAAAAATGCTGAATAATGTCATACTTTTCCATTTTTATGTTTATTTTGTTTGTTAAATACCTTATTTTTCATATGTGTTATAAATAGATTTGTTATTAGAATTGTAAATATCTGTGTGGATTGATTTAATATCTCTTAATTAACTTCTCAGAAATTTGCATCTATTTTACTTTTATTAGTAACTGCATTGATTTCCAATGGAGAGCAGTACTGATCATATGAATATGTAGATTTTTAAGATCCTATTTGAACTTCGGATGCATTTAACTATTTAAACTTTTGCTTGAATGCAACCTGACCTTATCAAACCTATGAACAAAGTGAGAATTAACAATATTTTCCCACTAAAATGTATTTTTTTATTTCTTTAAAATTAGTGGATAATGAATAATTATGTTTGAAATAATTATTTTAGAGTTGTTAAATTATATAAAGTATTTACTTAGATTGTCTCTAGAAAACCTAGGTTTTTCTTTCAAGCGTATTGGTGGACATTTGTTTGGAACAATCTTACACATATGTTGGCCATATTGAAAGGCTGCTTCTGTCTGACGGGTTCTGTCGGTCTCTCTACAGCGGATCAGGATGGGCTTCCCTGGAGGCCTCCTGCGCTCAGGCTTTACTGCGCCGCACAGCAGAGGGGGAATTCTGGATGGACGTGACCGAATTCCAGCAGGAATTTGACGAGGTCACGGTGGGCTATCCCATCAGTGTTGCTGGACACCTCCAAAGCATCTACACAGGTATTGGCTCTGCATTCTTGAGAGCATTTGCATCACCAGATCTTTGCCGTCTTATAAAGGGAATAATTTGAAGGGTTTGAAGACATTTATATTAGTGTGGTACTATATTTCCTTTCATGTAGGAAGCATTCTAACCCACAGCCACCAGATAAGAGGTCGCTGGGTCAAAGGTCACTCTGCAGGCGGTTGCCGTAACAACAGCACTTTTATCCGCAACCCTAAGTTCTGGTTGAAAGTGTGTGAGCGAGGAGAAGTGTTGCTGTCTTTGCTTCAGTACGGACTCCCTGAACCCCCAGCAGAGGGCGGCACTCATCCACACCTCCAGGCCATTGCACTACATGTGTGGAAGGTTAGAGAATCACAAAACAAACTTTTTTGGAGTGTTTGAACATATTACACTATGTCATATGTGATATATAATATGTTTTAGGTGGAGAAGAAACACTTTAACCTGGTGCGGACACTGAACAAGCCTCCTCTTGTGTCACACACACATGCGTATGATCGGGAAGTGGTTGTAGACACTCTCCTGAATCCTGGTTTTTACCTGCTGGTGCCCAGTACCTTCTTGCAGGGAGCCGAGGGCCGCTTCCTCTTGAGAGTTCATTCTTCCTGCTCTACCTCTCTCAGGTAACTGCACAAAGACATATTTACTGGATTGAACTCCTTGTACAGTTCAAAAGATTGGGGTCATTAACTCTTTCCCCGCCAGCGTTTTAAAAAAAAGTTGCCAGCCACCGCCAGGGTTTTTGACGATTTTCGCTAAATTTGAATGCCCCCGCTGAATATTTTCTTCCATGAATATATGAAGATGATATATATAAAAATAAAGATCTGAGCCTCTGCTTTTAGGCAAAAAAAAACGTTTTTATTTTATCTTCATCTGTTCTTTTTTTATTGCCTCTTGAACAGAGGTAGGTTTTGTCAAAAACACAACATTTTGGACAAAAAACTGAGAAAAAGGTATTTTTATCAAACAAGTGCATTTAAAAGCAGAATACATTCAGATGTTGTTTCCTTCATATATAAAATTTTCCAAAATAAATTAAAAACATAAAATAAATGTAAAATATATCAAATTTCCCAGGATGTAAGGGAAATGTAACTTTTGCAATAAAACTTCTGCCTCTGCCTCTCTGTGTTCTACCTGTGAATAATGAATAATTGGAATTACAATAAACAGGCCTAGACACACACACACACACACACAAATACATATTACAATGTGGTAAATGTGCACAAAGAGAGAAATAATTTGACAATTACACCTTCATATTTAGACAGCCACACATAAATGCCTGCACACACACATAAATATTATAGTGTCATAATATTATACGATCTATCTGCGGCACGTCCATGGCTAGCATGAACATGTGCATCTCTCTCACTGACTACTTCGTCCCGATCAGATTCAGAATTATCAAATAAAGAGTGATCGGACTCCGAGTCCATTAACCTCCAGTACTTCAGCCATATACCTCTGCATTGTCTGTCTGATACATTCTCACTACTCCACTGTTTGAGACGATTGCAATCTGTTTCTCTGATCAAAGAGTTGCGCAATCATTCAGGACATGCGCGCGGGTCTTCCTTACCGTATACCACCTAAAACACGGATACCCGGAAAATTCCGTGTTTGGCGCAGATGCGTTTTTTCATTAAACACGGAAAATTCCGTGTTTGGCGGGGAAAGAGTTAAGATTAATGTTTTAAAAGAAATCTCTGATAGGATGAAATTTTTTCCTGCTGAATTTTCTGCAATTTTTTATTCCAGTATTCAGTGTCACATGATCCTTCAGAAATCATTCTAATATGCTGATTTGGTGTTTAAGAAATATTTCTTATTATTATCAATGTTGAAAACAGTTGTGCTGCTTAATGTTTTTTGTGCCGTGATTTTTCTTGTTTTCAGGATTCTTTGTTTAGAATATTCAAAAGAACATCATTTATTCGTCTCTAATGATCAATTTAATGCATCCTTGCTGAATAACAAATTTAATTTCTTTCTAAAAAAATCTTACTGACTCCAAACTTTTGAAAAGTACTCTGTAAATGTACTGTATAAAAATAACACCAATTATTAGTGATCATATGCACACTGAATCTACATATGCAATTTGATGCAGTAAAGCCTTCCTATTGGTTTATCATGTCTGTGTTTTTCTCTCCAGTGTGATGAAATCAGCTCCTCCTCCTCTTCAGCACTGTTCAGAGGGCGAGTGGGAAACCATCAGCTCTCATGGCTCTTGGTCTGTTGGTTCTACTGCTGGAGGAAGTCGCAACTTCGCCACACATGGACACAACCCACTTATACCCCTTACTGTATCCTATGACCCTGGAGGTAACAACGTAAGGGTCACTCTTCGCCAAAACAGGCCTGAAAATGCCCTCCATGCCATCGGCTTTCATATTTATAAGGTCAGATTCGTTTCTAATAAGTTTCGAGGCATTTATGATATGACTAAACTGCTTTAAAAGTGTTCAGTTTCAATTATAAGTGGTTTAGTATAGTAATTTAGTATTAGTAAGGTCGGTGTAGGTCTCTAACATTCAATAGTTATGTCTTTGTTGTCCAGGTACCTGCCGGTGGTTCTGGCTCCCTGTTAACCCCTGGTTCCATGTGTCCTGTGGTTAGCTGTGTACCTCATGCCCATTCTAAGGAGGTCAGTGTGTTTTGCCATCTTCTCCCGGGAGAGTATGTTGTAATTCCCTCCACCTACCAGCCGGAACTGAGCGCTCACTTCACGCTTACTCTTCTACGCAGGATACACCGGTAAGCACTCTACCTACACTCTATAGTACAGAGCCTCGAAAGAGACAGGGAAATAAAAAAATAATAATATGAGATTGGTGAAAAAATCAATGCTTTTTCTTGAACACATCAAGTACGCATCATTTTTGTAACCACCATGTCCCTTAAAGGCGCAGTAAGTGATTTCTGAGAAACACTGTTTATATTTTTTATGTTTAGAAATTGTTGCTGGTTACATTGAGATGTAAATCTTTGGCTCTGATTTAGTGAAGTACTAATGTTGTCATCCTCCTCAGGAAAGCAATGCAGAGTGAAGAGCTTCTGGGCCATGCGGTGCAGGAGGTGACAATATTTCAGTTCATTTAACACTCATGTTCAGATGACATTCAAGCCATGAGCTTGTATAGTACAAACTATAAATCAGTATATCATGCATTAGCAATAATTTTGCAGAAGATCATCATGAATAACATTTATGAATGACAATTATTTTAAACTAGAGTTACACTTTTATTTCTTACATAAAACATTTAGAATTTACTTGGAAACAATGGTTCCTCAATTTGAAAAAATAAATAAAACCCACTTTGGTTGAACCTTCACTTGAGATATACATACATTTTTTTTTCATATGTTTAGTTGTAATGTATTATTATATGAATAATATTAACATGTATTTATACATGTTTACCCCCCAGCCTTCTAAATAACTAAATTACCTTTATTGTGTGTACTGTTTCTTTAATTGATAGTTCTGTTTTTTGTTTTACTTCCACTTCTCTCCACAAGTAGTTTCATGAAAGCTAATGTACCATTAGTTTTGTAATATCCCTGTTCTCTCTTTCTCTTTCATCTCACAGGTCTCCTGTATCTCTGTGATGAGATGACAGTCTGGGGAAGTGGATCAGATGCCCATGTTGGGATGAAATCTCACGAGAGTGTGTGTGGCATGAAGCCCGAGCATGGTCTCGTCCACTGGGCTGATCTCTGATGGGAGCCACTGGCGCACATCACTCACCTCAAACAACTAGCAAAAGCCATCGGCAGTGGATAAATCATGGTATATAACATGTAGGGATTACACACAATGGTCGCAAGGATTCTTGGCCTATTAATATAGCATTCGCTGATGTGTATGACGGTTTTGGTGGTGGCCAGAATTATAATAATACAATATAATTATTGTAATATCTTTTGTTTTTATTGTGATATACTTTAAATATGTACTGATACCCACAGATTTATAATTAATGATCTTATCTTTAGGTTTTTGTCCAAAGCAAAAGTGAAAATAATCAAATTAGAAGTACCTTTGATTTTTGAGTGTTTCGTTTACTAGATTATTTAAAAACAGGTTTTACCATGTGATTGAGTATAAACTCTTTGTTGGATTTCCAGCTAAAATTTTTATTACTTGATATTTAAGGTAACTGTGATAGATTGATCAGAAAGAGAGAAAAGCAAAAATAACCAGGGATCATTAGAAAAACAAGGATGCAGAGGATGAATAAATATGGCGGTATTATTGGCAAAAGGGTAGACATTGATTGAATAAAGGGTGTGCGGCTTTACTGAAGCTCCAGCTCCATTTGAAGTTTGCCGCAGAGTTGGAGCCCCTCACACAGGCGCTGCCTGTCGGCCTCTGTGAGCGCTAATTGTGTGTGTGTGTGTGTGTGTGTGTGTGTGTGTGTGAGTGAGTGAGTGAGTTTTGTGAGTGAGTGAGTGAGGGTCTGCTGGCCTGTTAGTGACGAACTTACACCGTCACTGCCGCCCTGATCCAGCCTTGGAACACGCTGCACAATGATTTGCTATGTGACTCAAATACTGTTGTGACCCTTTCCTCTTCCTGTGCGTGTCTATCATATGTATAGAAATATTCATTAAATTATTTTGAATTTAAATACTTGAATCCTACTTTATTTGAACGCTTTACAAATCATTCTTAAAACAAATATAATTATTTTGCTTGCATATAAATGAGATGGCTATACAACTTTCTTGTATAAACAACTAATTTTTATTCATATTTTATGTAAAAAGATAATTTAGTATTTATTCACCAATGATCCGCAATGCTAGACCATTATTAAATTCTTTATAGATAGATAGATAGATAGATAGATAGATAGATAGATAGATAGATAGATAGATAGATGTTCAATTTAAATATATATTTTATATATAAACAAAAAAAGATTTTACTTTTTTTAATATGTAGGCCTACTGTCATTGTGAGGAAAATGCTTCATTTACTAATTCATGGATAACCTTTAGCCAACCTTTAGCTTTGTTTTTTGTTGTTGGTTTTTTTTTACATTTACTATCCACCAACATGTTTATTAGTTTAATCTGTAAGATGACAGATTCACAGTCCCACTCTGCAACAAAATTCTGATATTCACGAGTGAACAGCGTGCGCGTCACCCACCACGGTACTATGCGCGCGCCCGCCACCACCACTAGCACGCGCCGCCGTTGCTGCGGAATTGACGGGGCTGCCGTCGGCGCGAGAGCGGATATAGACACTCACCTAGAAAATAATGAACAACAAATTTGACGCGTGAGTAATAAAAACAACGCTGCACGTTTGCGGGGGTTAGTTGTGCGTGAATGCAAACGCATGCGTTTCAAGCGTCTCTTTAACACGGAGAGAGAGAGAGAGAAAGGGGAGAGGGGGAAAAGAGGTGTGTCTAGAAGCTTTGGCATGGGCTGGGAGGTCACTGTTTAGTTGCATGATTGGACTCCTACGTTTTTTGTGGCGAGGACGATTGTGTTTTAATGCACGCGGTGAATGCTGCAAGAAAATGTCCTCTTATAGGGGCAGTTCTGCGTGCACAGACAGGGCCTCCAGGCCGAGGACGGATCACCGGGTTAGGCGTGTGTGTGTGAGCAGCGGGGGCAGGTGCTCTGCGACCCGGGCTCAAACTCTTCAGCCTGCTGGAATGACATGTGGGGCTGTAGGCTACTTCTAAACATGCGAGGCGTTCTGCATAAGCGATACACTCCTCGTGGACACAAAACTACTACAGTAGATAATCATTTGTTACAAAACCAGCTTACTTTAATATGTATGCAAACTTTTCATGCTCAACCACTGAGCATTATAAGCACAGATTCAAATAAGATATAGTTTAGTCTGTTTCTGTAAACTCAGACATGGCCACTGTGTAATAAAGATGACGATTATACATCCTCAGGAAAGAACAGTGGATATTATAAAGGACACAGATGTACAGTGCCCAAATGTACTGCCACTGTTACAAAATGTACAGTGCCAGTACCATGGCACTCAAATTCATGCAACTTACCGGTATATTATCATGTTTCTTAAAAAAAAAAAAAACGTAAATGGTAACGTGACTTTTTAAAAAGTGTACAATGTAAATGTGATTGTTATAAAGTAGTCAACATTTAAAGTGCAAAACCTTGTTGCTATGTTGGCATGCATTTTGAACAATATCCGTTCTTGTCTTAGGACAAGTTGATGAACTTTTTTATATCTCTTCAAATGTTGACTACTGTACATAAATAGAAATAAAAAGAGTGTGTGTGTGTATATATATATATATATATATATATATATATATATATATATATATATATATAGTTTTAAGTTGTCTTTTTTCAGTTGGAAGCCACTGCATGTGCTTTAGTTCCTGATTGAATATGTATTATTGCTCTGATTGAAGCCACAGTATTAAATAACAGTGTGGTTGAGTGAAATCGAGAGTTTTGTCTCCATTTAAGCCTGAAAGATGATGACAGTGGAGATCACGACCAGGACAACTGCTCACCCAAAGACGGGGAGAAGGAAAAAAATGACGAAGAGGAGAAAGACTCAAACACTACCAAGAGAAAGGTTTGTAGATGGATGGCAGAGAGACAGAGCAGGAATTAACAGTAGATAACTGTGCTCTACTTCTGCAGGCGGTGGTCCCTGGGGCCGGCGAACACCCTCTTCAGTACAACTACTCGTTCTGGTATTCTCGCCGCACACCAGGACGGCCGGCCAGCACACAGAGCTACGAACAGAACATTAAACAGATCGGCAGCTTTGCTTCGGTAACATGCATGAAAACTCACATGAACATTCAGACACGGTCAGGCACAGTGGGGGTTGAAGTTAGACTGCCTTACTGTAGGTCACATGACTGACAGTTCAACAGCTGTTTTGTGTTTATAGGTGGAGCAGTTCTGGCGTTTTTATAGTCACATGATCCGACCGAGTGATATGACTGGTCACAGTGATTTCCATTTGTTTAAGGAAGGAATCAAACCCATGTGGGAGGTGAGTTTGGTCAGATTACATGCACGCAAGCCGCTTTTCTATTGACAGGTAATAGAATTTCTATTGTATTATATAGGATGACGCCAATAAGAGTGGAGGTAAATGGATCATTCGGCTACGTAAAGGCCTGGCGTCACGCTGCTGGGAGAATCTGATTTTGGCCATGCTGGGTGAGCAGTTCATGGTGGGCGAGGAGATCTGTGGGGCCGTTGTGTCCGTTCGCTTCCAGGTACTGCAGTTTACTTTGTAGGAAGGGAATTGATTGTATGCTTGGATCATTGTGGTTTGCTATTGCTGTGCATCTCACATGAGTGACAGGTTGTCCTCGCGCCAGTAAACACATCATAATAGCAATGTTCTGTATTGAATAAATATCTGTGTTTTGGTTTGAAGGAGGATATCATTTCTATCTGGAATAAGACAGCTAGTGACCAGGCCACCACTGCTCGCATTAGAGACACTTTACGCAGAGTCCTCAACCTTCCTCCTAATACCATTATGGAGTACAAAACACACACTGACAGCATCAAGTGAGTCACACACACATTATACTCTTCAGTTTAAAAATGTGGGCTCAGACTTTTTGTATTGTTTTTTTTTTTTTTTTATGTAATGCTTTTATTCACCAAGGATAAATTGGTTAACAAGCCACAGTAACGAAAAACCAAAGATTTCTATTTTAAAGAGATACTCCACTTTTTTTTTGGAAATGGGCTCATTTTACAGCTCTCCCGGAGTTAAAACAGTTGAGTTTTACCATTTTCGAATCCATTCAGACGTTTTTCTGATTTAGAAGAATATCAGTAACCAGACAGTTTCTGGTCTCATTGACTTCCATAGTAGGAAAAAATATATGAAAGTCAATGGGACCAGAAACTGTCTGGTTACTGATATTCTTCTAAATATCAGAAAATCGGCTGAATAGATTCGAAAACGGTGAAACTCAACTGTTTAACTCTGTTTACAGGCCTATTTCCAAAAGAAGTGGAGTATCCCTTTAAATAAATGCTGTTCTTTTAAAAATTATATTCATCAAAGAATCCAGAAAAACATTTCTTTATTATAGTTTTTGTGGAAAAAAATATAATAAAGCACTGTTTTAAACATTGATAACAATAAGAAGAAATGCTTCTTGAGTATCGAATCATCATGTTAGAATGATTTCTGAAAGATCATGTGACACTGAAGACGAGTAATGATGCTGAAAATTCAGCTTTGCCATCACAGGAATAAATGACAGTTAAAACATTTTACATTTAAAATATATTAAAATAGAATACAGTTATTTTAAATTTAAATAATATTTCAAAATATTACTGTTTATATATGTATATATATATATATATATATATATATAATACAGCCTTGATGAGCATAATACTTTTTTCAAAAGCATTAAAAAAATCTTATCAACCACAAACTATTGAATGTTAGTGTATATGGATAAACTATTAAATTGTAAAAACTGTTATAAGTCTCTCAATTACAATAAATATAGAGTTATATGGGGAGAGTGGGGCTTTTCAGCCCATTCTCATCCCAAGGCGTCATATACTGACGCTTTTGACATTTCGTATACATCCAACGCACATGGCACCCTTTAGCGTCAATATCAGACGCAGATATGGACCAGAAGGCGCCTCCTAGTGGTCTAACCCTAAACCTACCCCAGAACTAAACCTACCATAACCAAACAAAGCTCTGTACGTGTTATATTGACGCTAAAGGGTGCCATGTGCGTTGGATTTAGACAAAATTTCAAAAGTGCCACTATATGATGCCCTGGGATGAGAACGTGTTGGGCTTTTCCACTGCATAGTACGGCGGTGTAGTTTTCCACGGTGTACAGTACCTAATACCTGCTACTTTTTTAGCACCACCTCGGTTGAGTTTCCAAGCAAGCCGTACCAATACTAAAATGTGAGAATCGTCAGTACCAGCATCATTGGATTTGCGACAAGTCACCAAACCCACTAGGTTTAAATATTCAGCAACAGCTTTTTTTTTACGTCATTTAAACGACCATCTTGGAAAAAAAGAAATGGCGGTATGGTAGTCATGGCAGTAAAGGTAGCACAGCTATAATTTATGTTGTGTGTGTGATCTTTTAGAGCTTGGGAGGATTTCCATGGTCTAGTGAACGCAAGTGGAGGCCGCTAGTTTTTCATCCGGAGAGTGTGTGACGGGTATAAACTCACGACACATAATCACTCACTGGAACTGCTCAGTTCTCATTAGGAGATTTTACATTCACTCCCATCATGTTCATCACTGTGTAAAAGTGTCACTTGTTTCTCCTCGTCTAGATTACCGAGTTCATTTTCCCACGGAAGAGGACATTTCCAAGGAGGATAACCTGAAATTGATCTGTTTTTAAAAGGAAAAACAAAAGGGACGTCATGAAAAGAGTCAGCATGAGACATTTTTACTATTGAAGACTTCTGGCTTGTGTTTTTATAATCATCCAAACACCTCATCACCTGAAAACACTCACAGAAGGAGATGAAGACAAATCATCAACATGCGGACGAATGTTTTCCAGTCAGCCATTTGGCTGAGCTATCAGAGCGGGACCGAATAGTTCTGCCACTGTGACATGAACTAATGGCTGGAAACTGCCACCGTTTTCCGAAAAGATAAACAACATGCCTTTGTGTGGTACAGTCACGTTTACCTGAATTATCATCTTAATTATAAAGTCTCGTGAAGATGGCCCAAGCAGGAAGACAGAATTCGTTTAGGTCATGTTATTTACCAATGAGGCTGGGGATATTTTACTATAGTGCAGTATTTTAGCTACAGTGTTGAGTTGTTTTAACATAGAACTGTTGTACAAAAAAAAAAAGAATTATATTTCTAAGCGAATTTGGAGAGATCTATAATGGCAAACGTTTTATTTCTCTGGAGTTTGTGAGTGTAAACCTAAAAGGACAGTGCCCTACTAGGGATGAGTGCCATGCTGCCTGATTCACTGTGCCTGGCCTTCGCCTCTTGCAAAACACTGAGATCACTTAACATCCGCTGGAGGAGACGACACTGGAGAAACGACTCTATGATAGGACTTCAAGCCCTGTTTTAGAAATCATTCAGACATGCTAACTAACAAGCACTGATGTGGGAGATAATGGGGGCTGTGTATCAACACCTGTTTTATACTGCCTGAAATTCAGTGCTGGACAGTTGTATTTGTGGTACATCAAAAAAAGACAAAAAGTGGGAAGGTTGTTTTTAAGTATGATTGATCATAGCAATAAATGTTGATTATGCATCTGCTGCTAATTTTCAGCATGTGGTGTGACTCTGTTGGGTACTTCTTGCATCTAATATAATTTTAAAAAATATTACAGTAATTAGATCGAGACCAACTGCTGCTAACTTGACTGCTAACTGATTTCAGAAAGTTCGACCAAAAACAGGAAGAAAATGGACTACGATAAAACCTGTTGGAAAGCATATTTTGCAGCGATTTTGGTGTGAGCATATCAGTGAACACCCCAGACCACTCGGTGAGTTTCACGTCTTTGAAAACTAAAGTTTTATGCGTTTTAATGAATGATTGTTCGAGTGCACTATGCTTTCATTATAAAGGTGGAGGGGTGCTAACACAGAATCCAAAAATTCTCGTGACAGGAGCATTTGACTAAAAAACAATCTTAACTATTCTATTTCATCAGGGACGATCTTAAAACAGGGCTTTAATCGTAAAATACCGAACTTGTCCTTTAAAAAGACAAAATCATGGCTTTTAGTGAAGAAATTTGTAGGATTTAGAAACTATTTCTGTAATTATTATACCCTTAAACGATCTCACATGTACAATTTCAGTTCATCAATTATTATTACGCAGATTTTAAATCAAATACATACAGTAGGCTATATAAAATGTAATATAAATATACTTTAGAATCAATAAATGAAGCTATAAAATGACATGTGAGCTTAAAAGTTCAATTCTCTCTATACCTTTATCAACTAAACTAACTTCACATCTTTTACTTGCACGACTACAGTAGCGAGACTTTAGTTGTCCTCTTTCATAGAGACAGCTATTCTTGCTGTGTAAATTTGTTTAAATTCTCAATATTTAATACTTTTATTTAATAAGCGAATTGCGTTACTTCTCTCACGAGAAAGTTTCACTCTTTCTCAGCATGTGATTGGCTGTTCACTACTGATGTCACACCTAAACTCAGGATCAAAGCCTGAGTTGACAGAGAAAGTTGATGATCAGCATCATGGTACCAACAACGCCTGGTTGGATTGGTTTGGTTTTGTCTACTCAACTAATCCTGCAACCCTGAGTTTGTTAACTACCATCATGGTACAGGCCCCAGGTCTTTTCCCAAATATTTTTTCCAGTAAATTTTGTTGTCCAGTAATTTTTTTGTTACCAATAGGCCACTTTAAGCTAAAAAGTCTGTTAAAGGGTGAAAGTCCTCCATTCCAGTCCAAAATTTTGGCATCACTTCATGCTTTTCAATAATTCCTCTAGGACTGTTTACTATTTTGTTAATTCATCTGAAATATTTGAATGAAGTGAGGACTTTTTTAGTAATAGATTGTTTTTATCATCAAATATCAACTTACAAACGTTTTGAACAAAAAAAAAGTATTATTTTTTTCTGTTCATATTTAACTTCCCATCATGAAAATAGCCACGGAAGCTGGCATGGTGTTAAATTATAAACAAACAAATATAGTGCATTGAACATTTAACATTTATAATATGTATGATATATAGGAGAACATGGAGCTCGAGAAGAAAAAAAACAACAACTCAAATTTATTCAGAGGCCCAAACCAAGCCAACATATGCAATTTGTTACAATTGCTGTAATTTATATGGCCAATTAATTTAGCTGGTAAATTAATGAAATCTTTATAACAATATAACAGTATGCTTACAATATAGTTGTCAGACTGTATATCTCAACAATATATCTAAAATATTTAGTATTATTTAAATGCTTAGTTTTATGGTAAAAAATTAGTAGTTTTAATTGTGAAACATATCATGTAATGCAATACAACGGTAATTTAAAGATATACAAATAAACATACATTCCCCAAAAGCCAAATGCATCATATTTGATACTCATATTTAACATTTTTTTTTAATTTGCTAGTAAGTGTTCATCTTGAAATATTTACTAACAATACAAAAAAAGTTAGACATGTTTACTTGATTAAAATCATGAAAAGATTTTAGAGCAAAATCACAAACTGTACATTAGAATTATATTAAAAGGGCTTGTACTGTACTTGCTAGAAAAGACAACATTTTGCAACACATTGCTATTTTGGTGTGTTTAGTTGTTTATAGAGGTGTAGAGAGGCTCTGTACAGGGATTCTTGATGTGCACTACACTATCCAGCTCAGATGCGATTGGATCAGTAAACTGCTCCATGTTTTTAAGTGTTCACCATAGTTTTACTATATGGGTTCACTCTCCATTTTAGAGGTGAAGCAGATGTCTTTAATGTCCCAGAAGATAATTATGCCATTTCCACTTAGCTCATCTCAAAAAACATATGATTCTGCAAACAGAAAAAGATCAATGATAAAGCTGTCACATATTAATAATATATCTGTGTGGTTGGCAGCTTACCAGCAGGAAGGTAGCAGCTAGTAACAGCACTTTGGTGTTCAAATTCATTCCTTGAGGTACTGAGGAAGAAAGAGATGTTTTAGTAGTCACTCCTGAATCTGTAGCTCTGCTGAATTCAAAATAGTCACACTATTATCAAAAATAAATTTTAGTTGTAAAAGAAACCACAATTATTCTATCAGCTTTGTATCTGGGTGGCAGATAGTAAAACTATCCAGACAGATAGATAGATAGACGGATGGATGGGATGGACGGACGGACGGACGGCTGCTTGTTGACATGTAGTTGCAAAATTACTTATATATGAATGTCTAAAGTGGACTATTGGAATCATAAATCCTTATCTTTTCTATTCATCAATGAATCCTGAAAAAGTAGCATGGTGATATTAAATAAATTATTAGACCACAACAGTTTTCAACATTGATAATATTTCACAGTACTGTTTTTACTGTATTATTTGATCAAATAAATGAAGCGTTGAAATTGAAATTCAAACATTGAAATTCTTATCAACTCCAAACATTTGAATGGTAGTGAATACAGAAACATAATGCTATAAAATAAAGAAATGTGTGATGAAATATTTTTTGTAATGTAAAAAAAAGAAAAAGAAAAGTAAAATAGAAGACATTTTCACAAGTACACCACACAATATGATTGTGGGTATTAATCTTACCATCCAGTCCAAAATACTCATGATCCATGTTACATTCCTCACTATATCCAGGCCACCTCTTCCATATGCGCCCAACACTATCACCAATAGTGGAGACCACCTGATGCCCCAATAAATGAGAAAAGAGTATAATGGGCGCAGTATGTAAAAGCTGGGCGATGCAAATGGTCTACTGGAGGGTTTCTGACCTGAAGCTCTTGCTCAGAAAGACATCGTGTGTTACAGCAGGAGCCCAGAATCCTCACGGCTGAGATGCCATCAGAGTCACACACCTCGAAATACGGCGTGAACATACTCCACCTGACAAACACCTCAGGGATTATACACACACTTAATACCGGGGATTCTCTGGACTGTTAGGCCTAGTGCGTGTTCAGTTGTATGATATTATAGTCTGATGACCTGATGGTCTTTGTTCATGGCTGTCCTGCGGAGGAGGTCATGTTGTTGGTTTCGTACCACAAAGTTCAGCACATCTCTCCCTATTCAATCCGAGAGAGGTTACTGGAAGGTTTTTACACTGACGCAATTAGTTGATTCACAATTGTGACCTTATCTGACCCTGAAGGATAGTTGGCATCAGGATGAAACATGATGTGGATGGCTTTGTCTACACAATAGATTTACAGTATTGAGTTTACTTCATCCATTACACAACAGTTAGATACACTTGACTAATTTAATTGGACAAGCGGAATTCCAAGAATGTTAAACACTGGGACGTTCATATCTGAATATTCAAATTTGCTCTCATGGTAATCCACCCCTGAACAACATCATATAAAAACTGCAGTAAGTTGTTTTACATGTCGATCGGGTGACTTTTTTTTCAGTTGGCGATTCTTGCAGTTTAAAAATTATTATTTTTAACTGAACCCCTTTGAGATTAAATGTTTTCTTGAAGTACCCCCTTAAATTTTAAGTTAATATCTCACTAATTTTCAATAACAGCACATTTGTTATATAATATAATGTATATTATTTTTTTAACTCTAACTACGTGAAAATATATTACTATTCTACGTTTAAATTAAATACTTATTTTTTATTAATTATATTGATTTAATTTTACACTACATGCTACAATAGTAATATGCCTAGTCTTCATTTTCAAACATTAAATCAGTATTATTTTAGTTTCACTGACATCCTTTTTCTAGTGATTTTTTTTTATTTTAGGTACAGTATTTTTATTGATTTTGTTGTTTGTTTTTCTAATTTTTAATTTTAAACTAAAACTAAATTAAGTTAAACTAAATGAAAACAAGAAAGCTGATAGCTGAAATAATATAGGTTTTAGGTTTTTCAGATTTCACTTTCAACATGTTTTTTATGGATTTATTTGAGCAAAATAACCGTGTTAAACTCTTGAGCTTTTATTTTTGCTTAACACATAAAAGGACCATAACCTTTATGTTTTTGTTCAGTTGATGCTTGTTCTTACAAATCTAGTAAAATGTGGAACAACTATATCCACAAAAATGTTGAATGTTATACGAATGGGAAAATAAAATAATCTTTGCAAACGTTTCAAGACGTTAAAAGTGATACGCATACATAGTTTGCTGTTGATGACTACAGTACCTTTGGTGAACTGTCCCAATAAACTCTCTCTCTGGTGTATAGGCCCTTATTTCCATCAGGCAGCAGCCGAGCCAGCACATCTCTGCTCTCAGGGGCCTTTCGAACCAGAAGACGCAATCTGCGTTCTTATCAAAGCCTTGTAGTGAACAGGATCGAGCCGGACCACAGCATTGCATACAAACGCATGAGCTCTCTAACAGAGATGGGAACACAAAAGATGGGTTTTGTGGTGTAAATCAGTTGTGTTCAAAGTTTAGACATGGCTGTTTTGGTGGCTTCAAAACTGTAAATAAATCATCGTAAAGTGCCCCTATTATGCTTTTCGGATATTACCTTTCATGTAGTGTATAATATAGCTGTTTAAATGGTCTGTAAAGTTTCAAAGATCAAATTGCTCCCAAAGGAAAGAAACATTTCTGAACTGCCTGAAACAAGTCGTCAGTAATATCATCGTTACTTCCATAATGCCAGTCTATATGTCCGTGAACAACGTCTACTTTGCCCCTCAAACATTGACTTGGCCATCTGACCAATCAGAGCAGAGCATGCTCTCGGAAAGGAGGGGTTTAGAGTGACCGAATCCCTTACAGAACCGTTTAGACCCTTCTAGAGCTGAGATATCGAAACTCAAAAATTCGACCCAAAAGAAAAACGACAGTGGTACCCCTTTCGGGTTTTTTTTCGGGCGAAAAATTAAGTTTCTCCAATCTTCTCAAAACTCTGTATTCTGATAGAGGGCCATGAGACTTAGACCTGAGTGCAAAAATGGAGGCTCTAGACCCTTCTAGAGCTGAGAAATCGAAACTCAAAACTTCGACCCGAAAAAAAAAAACGACAGTGGTACCCCTTTTCTTTTTTTTTTTTCGGGTGAAAAATTAAGTTTCTCCAATCCTCCCAAAACTCTGGATTCTGATAGAGGGCCATGAGACTTAGACCTGAGTGCAAAAATGGAGGCTCTAGACCCTTCTAGAGCTGAGAAATCGAAACTCAAAAATTCGACCCGAAAAAAAAAACGACAGTGGTACCCCTTTTCTTTTTTTTTTTTTTCGGGTGAAAAATTAAGTTTCTCCAATCTTCTCAAAACTCTGGATTCTGATAGAGGGCCATGAGACTTAGACCTGAGTGCAAAAATGGAGGCTCTAGACCCTTCCAGAGCTGAGATATCGAAACTCAAAAATTCGACCCAACAGAAAAACGACAGTGGTACCCCTTTCGTTTTTTTTTTTCGGGCGAAAAATTTAGATTCTCCAATCTTCTCAAAACTCTGTATTCTGATAGAGGGCCATGAGACTTAGACCTGAGTGCAAAAATGGAGGCTCTAGACCCTTCTAGAGCTGAGATATCGAAACTCAAAAATTCGACCCGAAAAAAAAACGACAGTGGTACCCCTTTTCTTTTCTTTTTTTTCGGGCGAAAAATTAAGTTTCTCCTATCTTCCCAAAACTCTGGATTCTGATAGAGGGCCATGAGACTTAGACCTGAGTGCAAAAATGGAGGCTCTAGCCCCTTCCAGAGCTGAGATATCGAAACTCAAAAATTCTGCCCGAAAAAAAAAAACGACAGTGGCACCCCTTACTTTTTTTTTTTTCGGGCGAAAAATTAAGTTTCTCCAATCTTCCCAAAACTCTGGATTCTGATAGAGGGCCATGAGACTTAGACCTGAGTGCAAAAATGGAGGCTCTAGCCCCTTCCAGAGCTGAGATATCGAAACTCAAAAATTCGGCCCGAAAAAAAAACGACAGTGGTACCCCTTACGTTTTTTTTTTTTGGGCGAAAAATTTTGTTTCTCCAATCTTCCCAAAACTCTGGATTCTGATAGAGGGCCATGAGACTTAGACCTGAGTGCAAAAATGGAGGCTCTAGCCCCTTCCAGAGCTGAGATATCGAAACTCAAAAATTGGGCCCGAAAAAAAAAACGACAGTGGTACCCCTTACGTTTTTTTTGGGCGAAAAATTAAGTTTCTCCAATCTTCCCAAAACTCTGGATTCTGATAGAGGGCCATGAGACTTAGACCTGAGTGCAAAAATGGAGGCTCTATCCCCTTCCAGAGCTGAGATATCGAAACTCAAAAATTCGGCCCGAAAAAAAAACGACAGTGGTACCCCTTACGTTTTTTTTTTTTTTTGGGCGAAAAATTAAGTTTCTCCAATCTTCCCAAAACTCTGGATTCTGATAGAGGGCCATGCGACTTAGACCTGAGTGCAAAAATGGAGGCTCTAGCCCCTTCCAGAGCTGAGATATCGAAACTCAAAAATTGGGCCCGAAAAAAAAAAAACGACAGTGGTACCCCTTACGTTTTTTTTTTTTTGGGCGAAAAATTAAGTTTCTCCAATCTTCCCAAAACTCTGGATTCTGATAGAGGGCCATGAGACTTAGACCTGAGTGCAAAAATGGAGGCTCTATCCCCTTCCAGAGCTGAGATATCGAAACTCAAAAATTCGGCCCGAAAAAAAAAAACGACAGTGGTACCCCTTACGTTTTTTTTTTTTGGGCGAAAAAATTAAGTTTATCCAATCTTCCCAAAACTCTGGATTCTGATAGAGGGCCATGAGACTTAGACCTGAGTGCAAAAATGGAGGCTCTAGCCCCTTCCAGAGCTGAGATATCGAAACTCAAAAATTGGGCCAGAAAAAAAAAACGACAGTGGTACCCCTTACGTTTTTTTTTTTTGGGCGAAAAATTAAGTTTGTCCAATCTTCCCAAAACTCTGGATTCTGATAGAGGGCCATGAGACTTAGACCTGAGTGCAAAAATGGAGGCTCTAGCCCCTTCCAGAGAATCCAGAGTTTTGGGGAGATTGGAGAAACTTAATTTTTCGCCCAAAAAAAAAACCATAAGGGGTACCACTGTCGTTTTTTTTTCGGGCCCAATTTTTGAGTTTCGATATCTCAGCTCTGGAAGGGGCTAGAGCCTCCATTTTTGCACTCAGGTCTAAGTCTCATGGCCCTCTATCAGAATCCAGAGTTTTGGGAAGATTGGAGAAACTTAATTTTTCGCCCAAAAAAAAAAAACGTAAGGGGTACCACTGTCGTTTTTTTTTTCGGGCCGAATTTTTGAGTTTCGATATCTCAGCTCTGGAAGGGGCTAGAGCCTCCATTTTTGCACTCAGGTCTAAGTCTCATGGCCCTCTATCAGAATCCAGAGTTTTGGGAAGATTGGAGAAACTTAATTTTTCGCCCAAAAAAAAAAAAAACGTAAGGGGTACCACTGTCGTTTTTTTTTCGGGCCGAATTTTTGAGTTTCGATATCTCAGCTCTGGAAGGGGCTAGAGCCTCCATTTTTGCACTCAGGTCTAAGTCTCATGGCCCTCTATCAGAATCCAGAGTTTTGGGAAGATTGGAGAAACTTAATTTTTCGCCCAAAAAAAAAAAAACATAAGGGGTACCACTGTCGTTTTTTTTTCGGGCCCAATTTTTGAGTTTCGATATCTCAGCTCTGGAAGGGGCTAGAGCCTCCATTTTTGCACTCAGGTCTAAGTCTCATGGCCCTCTATCAGAATCCAGAGTTTTGGGAAGATTGGAGAAACTTAATTTTTCGCCCAAAAAAAAAAAACGTAAGGGGTACCACTGTCGTTTTTTTTTTTTCGGGCCCAATTTTTGAGTTTCGATATCTCAGCTCTGGAAGGGGCTAGAGCCTCCATTTTTGCACTCAGGTCTAAGTCTCATGGCCCTCTATCAGAATCCAGAGTTTTGGGAAGATTGGAGAAACTTAATTTTTCGCCCAAAAAAAAACGTAAGGGGTACCACTGTCGTTTTTTTTTTCGGGCCGAATTTTTGAATTTCGATATCTCAGCTCTGGAAGGGGCTAGAGCCTCCATTTTTGCACTCAGGTCTAAGTCTCATGGCCCTCTATCAGAATCCAGAGTTTTGGGAAGATTGGAGAAACTTAATTTTTCGCCCAAAAAAAAAAAACGTAAGGGGTACCACTGTCGTTTTTTTTTCGGGACGAATTTTTGAGTTTCGATATCTCAGCTCTGGAAGGGGCTAGAGCCTCCATTTTTGCACTCAGGTCTAAGTCTCATGGCCCTCTATCAGAATCCAGAGTTTTGGGAAGATTGGACAAACTTAATTTTTCGCCCAAAAAAAAAACGTAAGGGGTACCACTGTCGTTTTTTTTTTCGGGCCCAATTTTTGAGTTTCGATATCTCAGCTCTGGAAGGGGCTAGAGCCTCCATTTTTGCACTTAGGTCTAAGTCTCATGGCCCTCTATCAGAATCCAGAGTTTTGGGAAGATTGGAGAAACTTAATTTTTCGCCCAAAAAAAAACGTAAGGGGTACCACTGTCGTTTTTTTTTTTCGGGCCGAATTTTTGAATTTCGATATCTCAGCTCTGGAAGGGGATAGAGCCTCCATTTTTGCACTCAGGTCTAAGTCTCATGGCCCTCTATCAGAATCCAGAGTTTTGGGAAGATTGGAGAAACTTAATTTTTCGCCCAAAAAAAAAATAAACGTAAGGGGTACCACTGTCGTTTTTTTTTCGGGCCCAATTTTTGAGTTTCGATATCTCAGCTCTGGAAGGGGCTAGAGCCTCCATTTTTGCACTCAGGTCTAAGTCTCATGGCCCTCTATCAGAATCCAGAGTTTTGGGAAGATTGGACAAACTTAATTTTTCGCCCAAAAAAAAAAAAAACGTAAGGGGTACCACTGTCGTTTTTTTTTCGGGCCCAATTTTTGAGTTTCAATATCTCAGCTCTGGAAGGGGCTAGAGCCTCCATTTTTGCACTCAGGTCTAAGTCTCATGGCCCTCTATCAGAATCCAGAGTTTTGGGAAGATTGGAGAAACTTAATTTTTCGCCCAAAAAAAAAAAAACGTAAGGGGTACCACTGTCGTTTTTTTTTCGGGCAAAATTTTTGAGTTTCGATATCTCAGCTCTGGAAGGGGCTAGAGCCTCCATTTTTGCACTCAGGTCTAAGTCTCATCGCCCTCTATAAGAATCCAGAGTTTTGGGAAGATTGGATAAACTTAATTTTTCGCCCAAAAAAAAAACCTAAGGGGTACCACTGTCGTTTTTTTTTTTCGGGCCGAATTTTTGAATTTCGATATCTCAGCTCTGGAAGGGGCTAGAGCCTCCATTTTTGCACTCAGGTCTAAGTCTCATGGCCCTCTATCATAATCCAGAGTTTTGGGAAGATTGGAGAAACTTAATTTTTCGCCCCCAAAAAAAAAAACGTAAGGGGTACCACTGTCGTTTTTTTTTTTCGGGCCCAATTTTTGAGTTTCGATATCTCAGCTCTGGAAGGGGCTAGAGCCTCCATTTTTGCACTCAGGTCTAAGTCTCATGGCCCTCTATCAGAATCCAGAGTTTTTGGGAAGATTGGAGAAACTTAATTTTTCGCCCAAAAAAAAAACCATAAGGGGTACCACTGTCGTTTTTTTTTCGGGCCCAATTTTTGAGTTTCGATATCTCAGCTCTGGAAGGGGCTAGAGCCTCCATTTTTGCACTCAGGTCTAAGTCTCATGGCCCTCTATCAGAATCTAGAGTTTTGGGAAGATTGGAGAAACTTAATTTTTCGCCCAAAAAAAAAAAACGTAAGGGGTACCACTGTCGTTTTCTTTTTCGGGCCGAATTTTTGAGTTTCGATATCTCAGCTCTGGAAGGGGATAGAGCCTCCATTTTTGCACTCAGGTCTAAGTCTCATGGCCCTCTATCAGAATCCAGAGTTTTGGGAAGATTGGAGAAACTTAATTTTTCGCCCAAAAAAAAAAAAAAACGTAAGGGGTACCACTGTCGTTTTTTTTTCGGGCCCAATTTTTGAGTTTCGATATCTCAGCTCTGGAAGGGGCTAGAGCCTTCATTTTTGCACTCAGGTCTAAGTCTCATGGCCCTCTATCAGAATCTAGAGTTTTGGGAAGATTGGAGAAACTTAATTTTTCGCCCAAAAAAAAAAAAACGTAAGGGGTACCACTGTCGTTTTTTTTTTTTCGGGCCCAATTTTTGAGTTTCGATATCTCAGCTCTGGAAGGGGCTAGAGCCTCCATTTTTGCACTCAGGTCTAAGTCTCATGGCCCTCCATCAGAATCCAGAGTTTTGGGAAGATTGGAGAAACTTAATTTTTCGCCCAAAAAAAAAAAAACGTAAGGGGTACCACTGTCGTTTTTTTTTTCGGGCCCAATTTTTGAGTTTCGATATCTCAGCTCTGGAAGGGTCTAGAGCCTCCATTTTTGCTCTCAGGTCTAAGTCTCATGGCCCTCTATCAGAATCCAGAGTTTTGGGAAGATTGGAGAAACTTAATTTTTCGCCCAAAAAAAAAAAACGTAAGGGGTACCACTGTCGTTTTTTTTTCGGGCCCAATTTTTGAGTTTCGATATCTCAGCTCTGGAAGGGGCTAGAGCCTCCATTTTTGCACTCAGGTCTAAGTCTCATGGCCCTCTATAAGAATCCAGAGTTTTGGGAAGATTGGAGAAACTTAATTTTTCGCCCAAAAAAAAAACGTAAGGGGTACCACTGTCGTTTTTTTTTTCGGGCCGAATTTTTGAATTTCGATATCTCAGCTCTGGAAGGGGCTAGAGCCTCCATTTTTGCACTCAGGTCTAAGTCTCATGGCCCTCTATCAGAATCCAGAGTTTTGGGAAGATTGGAGAAACTTAATTTTTCGCCCAAAAAAAAAAAACGTAAGGGGTACCACTGTCGTTTTTTTTTTCGGGCCCAATTTTTGAGTTTCGATATCTCAGCTCTGGAAGGGGCTAGAGCCTCCATTTTTGCACTCAGGTCTAAGTCTCATGGCCCTCCATCAGAATCCAGAGTTTTGGGAAGATTGGAGAAACTTAATTTTTTGCCCAAAAAAAAAAAACGTAAGGGGTACCACTGTCGTTTTTTTTTCGGGCCCAATTTTTGAGTTTCAATATCTCAGCTCTGGAAGGGGCTAGAGCCTCCATTTTTGCACTCAGGTCTAAGTCTCATGGCCCTCTATCAGAATCCAGAGTTTTGGGAAGATTGGAGAAACTTAATTTTTCGCCCAAAAAAAAAAAACGTAAGGGGTACCACTGTCGTTTTTTTTTCGGGCAAAATTTTTGAGTTTCGATATCTCAGCTCTGGAAGGGGCTAGAGCCTCCATTTTTGCACTCAGGTCTAAGTCTCATCGCCCTCTATAAGAATCCAGAGTTTTGGGAAGATTGGAGAAACTTAATTTTTCGCCCAAAAAAAAAACCTAAGGGGTACCACTGTCGTTTTTTTTTTCGGGGCCGAATTTTTGAATTTCGATATCTCAGCTCTGGAAGGGGCTAGAGCCTCCATTTTTGCACTCAGGTCTAAGTCTCATGGCCCTCTATCATAATCCAGAGTTTTGGGAAGATTGGAGAAACTTAATTTTTCGCCCCCAAAAAAAAAACGTAAGGGGTACCACTGTCGTTTTTTTTTTTCGGGCCCAATTTTTGAGTTTCGATATCTCAGCTCTGGAAGGGGCTAGAGCCTCCATTTTTGCACTCAGGTCTAAGTCTCATGGCCCTCTATCAGAATCCAGAGTTTTTGGGAAGATTGGAGAAACTTAATTTTTCGCCCAAAAAAAAAACCATAAGGGGTACCACTGTCGTTTTTTTTTCGGGCCCAATTTTTGAGTTTCGATATCTCAGCTCTGGAAGGGGCTAGAGCCTCCATTTTTGCACTCAGGTCTAAGTCTCATGGCCCTCTATCAGAATCTAGAGTTTTGGGAAGATTGGAGAAACTTAATTTTTCGCCCAAAAAAAAAAAACGTAAGGGGTACCACTGTCGTTTTCTTTTTCGGGCCGAATTTTTGAGTTTCGATATCTCAGCTCTGGAAGGGGATAGAGCCTCCATTTTTGCACTCAGGTCTAAGTCTCATGGCCCTCTATCAGAATCCAGAGTTTTGGGAAGATTGGAGAAACTTAATTTTTCGCCCAAAAAAAAAAAAAACGTAAGGGGTACCACTGTCGTTTTTTTTTCGGGCCCAATTTTTGAGTTTCGATATCTCAGCTCTGGAAGGGGCTAGAGCCTTCATTTTTGCACTCAGGTCTAAGTCTCATGGCCCTCTATCAGAATCCAGAGTTTTGGGAAGATTGGAGAAACTTAATTTTTCGCCCAAAAAAAAAAAAAAAACGTAAGGGGTACCACTGTCGTTTTTTTTTCGGGCCCAATTTTTGAGTTTCGATATCTCAGCTCTGGAAGGGGCTAGAGCCTCCATTTTTGCACTCAGGTCTAAGTCTCATGGCCCTCTATCAGAATCCAGAGTTTTGGGAAGATTGGAGAAACTTAATTTTTCGCCCCAAAAAAAAAAACCGTAAGGGGTACCACTGTCGGTTTTTTTTTCGGGCCGAATTTTTGAGTTTCGATATCTCAGCTCTGGAAGGGGCTAGAGCCTCCATTTTTGCACTCAGGTCTAAGTCTCATGGCCCTCTATCAGAATCTAGAGTTTTGGGAAGATTGGAGAAACTTAATTTTTCGCCCAAAAAAAAAAAACGTAAGGGGTACCACTGTCGTTTTTTTTTTTTCGGGCCCAATTTTTGAGTTTCGATATCTCAGCTCTGGAAGGGGCTAGAGCCTCCATTTTTGCACTCAGGTCTAAGTCTCATGGCCCTCCATCAGAATCCAGAGTTTTGGGAAGATTGGAGAAACTTAATTTTTCGCCCAAAAAAAAAAAAACGTAAGGGGTACCACTGTCGTTTTTTTTTTCGGGCCCAATTTTTGAGTTTCGATATCTCAGCTCTGGAAGGGTCTAGAGCCTCCATTTTTGCTCTCAGGTCTAAGTCTCATGGCCCTCTATCAGAATCCAGAGTTTTGGGAAGATTGGAGAAACTTAATTTTTCGCCCAAAAAAAAAAAACGTAAGGGGTACCACTGTCGTTTTTTTTTCGGGCCCAATTTTTGAGTTTCGATATCTCAGCTCTGGAAGGGGCTAGAGCCTCCATTTTTGCACTCAGGTCTAAGTCTCATGGCCCTCTATAAGAATCCAGAGTTTTGGGAAGATTGGAGAAACTTAATTTTTCGCCCAAAAAAAAAACGTAAGGGGTACCACTGTCGTTTTTTTTTTTCGGGCCGAATTTTTGAATTTCGATATCTCAGCTCTGGAAGGGGCTAGAGCCTCCATTTTTGCACTCAGGTCTAAGTCTCATGGCCCTCTATCAGAATCCAGAGTTTTGGGAAGATTGGAGAAACTTAATTTTTCGCCCAAAAAAAAAAAACGTAAGGGGTACCACTGTCGTTTTTTTTTTCGGGCCCAATTTTTGAGTTTCGATATCTCAGCTCTGGAAGGGGCTAGAGCCTCCATTTTTGCACTCAGGTCTAAGTCTCATGGCCCTCCATCAGAATCCAGAGTTTTGGGAAGATTGGAGAAACTTAATTTTTTGCCCAAAAAAAAAAAAACGTAAGGGGTACCACTGTCGTTTTTTTTTCGGGCCCAATTTTTGAGTTTCAATATCTCAGCTCTGGAAGGGGCTAGAGCCTCCATTTTTGCACTCAGGTCTAAGTCTCATGGCCCTCTATCAGAATCCAGAGTTTTGGGAAGATTGGAGAAACTTAATTTTTCGCCCAAAAAAAAAAAACGTAAGGGGTACCACTGTCGTTTTTTTTTCGGGCAAAATTTTTGAGTTTCGATATCTCAGCTCTGGAAGGGGCTAGAGCCTCCATTTTTGCACTCAGGTCTAAGTCTCATCGCCCTCTATAAGAATCCAGAGTTTTGGGAAGATTGGAGAAACTTAATTTTTCGCCCAAAAAAAAAACCTAAGGGGTACCACTGTCGTTTTTTTTTTCGGGGCCGAATTTTTGAATTTCGATATCTCAGCTCTGGAAGGGGCTAGAGCCTCCATTTTTGCACTCAGGTCTAAGTCTCATGGCCCTCTATCATAATCCAGAGTTTTGGGAAGATTGGAGAAACTTAATTTTTCGCCCCAAAAAAAAAAACGTAAGGGGTACCACTGTCGTTTTTTTTTTCGGGCCCAATTTTTGAGTTTCGATATCTCAGCTCTGGAAGGGGCTAGAGCCTCCATTTTTGCACTCAGGTCTAAGTCTCATGGCCCTCTATCAGAATCCAGAGTTTTGGGAAGATTGGAGAAACTTAATTTTTCACCCAAAAAAAAAAAAACGTAAGGGGTACCACTGTCGTTTTTTTTCCGGCCCAATTTTTGAGTTTTGATATCTCAGCTCTGGAAGGGGCTAGAGCCTCCATTTTTGCACTCAGGTCTAAGTCTCATGGCCCTCTATCAGAATCCAGAGTTTTGGGAAGATTGGATAAACTTAATTTTTCGCCCAAAAAAAAAAAACGTAAGGGGTACCACTGTCGTTTTTTTTTTTCGGGCCGAATTTTTGAGTTTCGATATCTCAGCTCTGGAAGGGGATAGAGCCTTCATTTTTGCACTCAGGTCTAAGTCTCATGGCCCTCTATCAGAATCCAGAGTTTTGGGAAGATTGGACAAACTTAAATTTTCGGCCAAAAAAAAAAAACGTAAGGGGTACCACTGTCGTTTTTTTTTTTCGGGCCCAATTTTTGAGTTTCGATATCTCAGCTCTGGAAGGGGCTAGAGCCTCCATTTTTGCACTCAGGTCTAAGTCTCATGGCCCTCTATCATAATCCAGAGTTTTGGGAAGATTGGAGAAACTTAATTTTTCGCCCCCAAAAAAAAAACGTAAGGGGTACCACTGTCGTTTTTTTTTTCGGGCCCAATTTTTGAGTTTCGATATCTCAGCTCTGGAAGGGGCTAGAGCCTCCATTTTTGCACTCAGGTCTAAGTCGCATGGCCCTCTATCAGAATCCAGAGTTTTGGGAAGATTGGAGAAACTTAATTTTTCACCCAAAAAAAAAAAAACGTAAGGGGTACCACTGTCGTTTTTTTTTCCGGCCCAATTTTTGAGTTTTGATATCTCAGCTCTGGAAGGGGCTAGAGCCTCCATTTTTGCACTCAGGTCTAAGTCTCATGGCCCTCTATCAGAATCCAGAGTTTTGGGAAGATTGGATAAACTTAATTTTTTCGCCCAAAAAAAAAAAACGTAAGGGGTACCACTGTCGTTTTTTTTTTCGGTCCGAATTTTTGAGTTTCGATATCTCAGCTCTGGAAGGGGATAGAGCCTCCATTTTTGCACTCAGGTCTAAGTCTCATGGCCCTCTATCAGAATCCAGAGTTTTGGGAAGATTGGAGAAACTTAATTTTTCGGCCAAAAAAAAAAAACGTAAGGGGTACCACTGTCGTTTTTTTTTTTCGGGCCCAATTTTTGAGTTTCGATATCTCAGCTCTGGAAGGGGCTAGAGCCTCCATTTTTGCACTCAGGTCTAAGTCTCATGGCCCTCTATCATAATCCAGAGTTTTGGGAAGATTGGAGAAACTTAATTTTTCGCCCCAAAAAAAAAAACGTAAGGGGTACCACTGTCGTTTTTTTTTTCGGGCCCAATTTTTGAGTTTCGATATCTCAGCTCTGGAAGGGGCTAGAGCCTCCATTTTTGCACTCAGGTCTAAGTATCATGGCCCTCTATCAGAATCCAGAGTTTTGGGAAGATTGGAGAAACTTAATTTTTCACCCAAAAAAAAAAAAAAAAAACGTAAGGGGTACCACTGTCGTTTTTTTTTCGGGCCCAATTTTTGAGTTTCAATATCTCAGCTCTGGAAGGGGCTAGAGCCTCCATTTTTGCACTCAGGTCTAAGTCTCATGGCCCTCTATCAGAATCCAGAGTTTTGGGAAGATTGGACAAACTTAATTTTTCGCCCAAAAAAAAAAAAAACGTAAGGGGTACCACTGTCGTTTTTTTTTTTCGGGCCCAATTTTTGAGTTTCGATATCTCAGCTCTGGAAGGGGCTAGAGCCTCCATTTTTGCACTCAGGTCTAAGTCTCATGGCCCTCTATCAGAATCCAGAGTTTTGGGAAGATTGGATAAACTTAATTTTTTCGCCCAAAAAAAAAAAACGTAAGGGGTACCACTGTCGTTTTTTTTTTCGGGCCCAATTTTTGAGTTTCGATATCTGAGCTCTGGAAGGGGATAGAGCCTCCATTTTTGCACTCAGGTCTAAGTCTCATTGCCCTCTATCAGAATCCAGAGTTTTGGGAAGATTGGAGAAACTTAATTTTTCGCCCAAAAAAAAAAAACGTAAGGGGTACCACTGTCGTTTTTTTTTTTCGGGCCCAATTTTTGAGTTTCGATATCTCAGCTCTGGAAGGGGCTAGAGCCTCCATTTTTGCACTCAGGTCTAAGTCTCATGGCCCTCTATCAGAATCCAGAGTTTTGGGAAGATTGGAGAAACTTAATTTTTCGCCCAAAAAAAAAAAACGTAAGGGGTACCACTGTCGTTTTTTTTTTCGGGCCGAATTTTTGAGTTTCGATATCTCAGCTCTGGAAGGGGATAGAGCCTCCATTTTTGCACTCAGGTCTAAGTGTCATGGCCCTCTATCAGAATCCAGAGTTTTGGGAAGATTGGAGAAACTTAATTTTTCGACCAAAAAAAAACGTAAGGGGTACCACTGTCGTTTTTTTTTTTCGGGCCGAATTTTGAGTTTCGATATCTCAGCTCTGGAAGGGGCTAGAGCCTCCATTTTTGCACTCAGGTCTAAGTCTCATGGCCCTCTATCAGAATCCAGAGTTTTGGGAAGATTGGAGAAACTAAATTTTTCGCCCAAAAAAAAAAACGTAAGGGGTACCACTGTCGTTTTTTTTTCGGGCCGAATTTTTGAGTTTCGATATCTCAGCTCTGGAAGGGGATAGAGCCTCCATTTTTGCACTCAGGTCTAAGTCTCATGGCCCTCTATCAGAATCCAGAGTTTTGGGAAGATTGGAGAAACTTAATTTTTCGCCCCCCAAAAAAAAAACGTAAGGGGTACCACTGTCGTTTTTTTTTTCGGGCCCAATTTTTGAGTTTCGATATCTCAGCTCTGGAAGGGGCTAGAGCCTCCATTTTTGCACTCAGGTCTAAGTCTCATGGCCCTCTATCAGAATCCAGAGTTTTGGGAAGATTGGAGAAACTTAATTTTTCGCCCAAAAAAAAAAAAACGTAAGGGGTAACACTGTCGTTTTTTTTTTTCGGGCCCAAATTTTGAGTTTCGATATCTCAGCTCTGGAAGGGGCTAGAGCCTCCATTTTTGCACTCAGGTCTAAGTCTCATGGCCCTCTATCAGAATCCAGAGTTTTTGGGAAGATTGGAGAAACTTAATTTTTCGCCCAAAAAAAAAACCATAAGGGGTACCACTGTCGTTTTTTTTTCGGGCCCAATTTTTGAGTTTCGATATCTCAGCTCTGGAAGGGGCTAGAGCCTCCATTTTTGCACTCAGGTCTAAGTCTCATGGCCCTCTATCAGAATCTAGAGTTTTGGGAAGATTGGAGAAACTTAATTTTTCGCCCAAAAAAAAAAAACGTAAGGGGTACCACTGTCGTTTTCTTTTTCGGGCCGAATTTTTGAGTTTCGATATCTCAGCTCTGGAAGGGGATAGAGCCTCCATTTTTGCACTCAGGTCTAAGTCTCATGGCCCTCTATCAGAATCCAGAGTTTTGGGAAGATTGGAGAAACTTAATTTTTCGCCCAAAAAAAAAAAAAACGTAAGGGGTACCACTGTCGTTTTTTTTTCGGGCCCAATTTTTGAGTTTCGATATCTCAGCTCTGGAAGGGGCTAGAGCCTTCATTTTTGCACTCAGGTCTAAGTCTCATGGCCCTCTATCAGAATCCAGAGTTTTGGGAAGATTGGAGAAACTTAATTTTTCGCCCAAAAAAAAAAAAAAACGTAAGGGGTACCACTGTCGTTTTTTTTCGGGCCCAATTTTTGAGTTTCGATATCTCAGCTCTGGAAGGGGCTAGAGCCTCCATTTTTGCACTCAGGTCTAAGTCTCATGGCCCTCTATCAGAATCTAGAGTTTTGGGAAGATTGGAGAAACTTAATTTTTCGCCCAAAAAAAAAAAACGTAAGGGGTACCACTGTCGTTTTTTTTTTTTCGGGCCCAATTTTTGAGTTTCGATATCTCAGCTCTGGAAGGGGCTAGAGCCTCCATTTTTGCACTCAGGTCTAAGTCTCATGGCCCTCTATCAGAATCCAGAGTTTTGGGAAGATTGGAGAAACGTAATTTTTCGCCCGAAAAAAAAAACGTAAGGGGTACCACTGTCGTTTTTTTTTTCGGGCAGAATTTTTGATTTTCGATATCTCAGCTCTGGAAGGGGCTAGAGCCTCCATTTTTGCACTCAGGTCTAAGTATCGTGGCCCTCTATCAGAATCCAGAGTTTTGGGAAGATTGGACAAACTTAATTTTTCGCCCCAAAAAAAAAAACGTAAGGGGTACCACTGTCGTTTTTTTTTCGGGCCCAATTTTTGAGTTTCGATATCTCAGCTCTGGAAGGGGCTAGAGCCTCCATTTTTGCACTCAGGTCTAAGTCTCATGGCCCTCTATCAGAATCCAGAGTTTTGGGAAGATTGGAGAAACTTAATTTTTCGCCCAAAAAAAAAAAACGTAAGGGGTACCACTGTCGTTTTTTTTTTCGGGCCCAATTTTTGAGTTTCGATATCTCAGCTCTGGAAGGGGCTAGAGCCTCCATTTTTGCACTCAGGTCTAAGTCTCATGGCCCTCTATCAGAATCCAGAGTTTTGGGAAGATTGGAGAAACGTAATTTTTCGCCCCAAAAAAAAAAAAACGTAAGGGGTACCACTGTCGTTTTTTTTTTTCGGGCCGAATTTTTGAGTTTCGATATCTCAGCTCTGGAAGGGGCTAGAGCCTCCATTTTTGCACTCAGGTCTAAGTCTCATGGCCCTCTATCAGAATCCAGAGTTTTGGGAAGATTGGACAAACTTAATTTTTCGCCCAAAAAAAAAAAACCGTAAGGGGTACCACTGTCGTTTTTTTTTCGGGCCCAATTTTTGAGTTTCGATATCTCAGCTCTGGAAGGGGCTAGAGCCTCCATTTTTGCACTCAGGTCTAAGTCTCATGGCCCTCTATCAGAATCCAGAGTTTTGGGAAGATTGGACAAACTTAATTTTTCGCCCAAAAAAAAAAAAAACGTAAGGGGTACCACTGTCGTTTTTTTTTCGGGCCCAATTTTTGAGTTTCAATATCTCAGCTCTGGAAGGGGCTAGAGCCTCCATTTTTGCACTCAGGTCTAAGTCTCATGGCCCTCTATCAGAATCCAGAGTTTTGGGAAGATTGGAGAAACTTAATTTTTCGCCCAAAAAAAAAAAACGTAAGGGGTACCACTGTCGTTTTTTTTTCGGGCAAAATTTTTGAGTTTCGATATCTCAGCTCTGGAAGGGGCTAGAGCCTCCATTTTTGCACTCAGGTCTAAGTCTCATCGCCCTCTATAAGAATCCAGAGTTTTGGGAAGATTGGATAAACTTAATTTTTCGCCCAAAAAAAAAACCTAAGGGGTACCACTGTCGTTTTTTTTTTTCGGGCCGAATTTTTGAATTTCGATATCTCAGCTCTGGAAGGGGCTAGAGCCTCCATTTTTGCACTCAGGTCTAAGTCTCATGGCCCTCTATCATAATCCAGAGTTTTGGGAAGATTGGAGAAACTTAATTTTTCGCCCCCCAAAAAAAAACGTAAGGGGTACCACTGTCGTTTTTTTTTTTTCGGGCCCAATTTTTGAGTTTCGATATCTCAGCTCTGGAAGGGGCTAGAGCCTCCATTTTTGCACTCAGGTCTAAGTCTCATGGCCCTCTATCAGAATCCAGAGTTTTGGGAAGATTGGAGAAACTTAATTTTTCACCCAAAAAAAAAAAAACGTAAGGGGTACCACTGTCGTTTTTTTTTCCGGCCCAATTTTTGAGTTTTGATATCTCAGCTCTGGAAGGGGCTAGAGCCTCCATTTTTGCACTCAGGTCTAAGTCTCATGGCCCTCTATCAGAATCCAGAGTTTTGGGAAGATTGGATAAACTTAATTTTTTCGCCCAAAAAAAAAAAACGTAAGGGGTACCACTGTCGTTTTTTTTTTCGGGCCGAATTTTTGAGTTTCGATATCTCAGCTCTGGAAGGGGATAGAGCCTCCATTTTTGCACTCAGGTCTAAGTCTCATGGCCCTCTATCAGAATCCAGAGTTTTGGGAAGATTGGAGAAACTTAATTTTTCGGCCAAAAAAAAAAAAACGTAAGGGGTACCACTGTCGTTTTTTTTTTTGGGCCCAATTTTTGAGTTTCGATATCTCAGCTCTGGAAGGGGCTAGAGCCTCCATTTTTGCACTCAGGTCTAAGTCTCATGGCCCTCTATCATAATCCAGAGTTTTGGGAAGATTGGAGAAACTTAATTTTTCGCCTAAAAAAAAAAAACGTAAGGGGTACCACTGTCGTTTTTTTTTTCGGGCCCAATTTTTGAGTTTCGATATCTCAGCTCTGAAAGGGGCTAGAGCCTCCATTTTTGCACTCAGGTCTAAGTCTCATGGCCCTCTATCAGAATCCAGAGTTTTGGGAAGATTGGAGAAACTTAATTTTTCACCCAAAAAAAAAAAAAAAACGTAAGGGGTACCACTGTCGTTTTTTTTTTCGGGCCCAATTTTTGAGTTTTGATATCTCAGCTCTGGAAGGGGCTAGAGCCTCCATTTTTGCACTCAGGTCTAAGTCTCATGGCCCTCTATCAGAATCCAGAGTTTTGGGAAGATTGGACAAACTTAATTTTTCGCCCAAAAAAAAAAAAAACGTAAGGGGTACCACTGTCGTTTTTTTTTTCGGGCCCAATTTTTGAGTTTCGATATCTCAGCTCTGGAAGGGGCTAGAGCCTCCATTTTTGCACTCAGGTCTAAGTCTCATGGCCCTCTATCAGAATCCAGAGTTTTGGGAAGATTGGATAAACTTAATTTTTTCGCCCAAAAAAAAAAACCGTAAGGGGTACCACTGTCGTTTTTTTTTTTCGGGCCCAATTTTTGAGTTTCGATATCTCAGCTCTGGAAGGGGATAGAGCCTCCATTTTTGCACTCAGGTCTAAGTCTCATGGCCCTCTATCAGAATCCAGAGTTTTGGGAAGATTGGAGAAACTTAATTTTTCGCCCAAAAAAAAAAAACGTAAGGGGTACCACTGTCGTTTTTTTTTTTCGGGCCCAATTTTTGAGTTTCGATATCTCAGCTCTGGAAGGGGCTAGAGCCTCCATTTTTGCACTCAGGTCTAAGTCTCATGGCCCTCTATCAGAATCCAGAGTTTTGGGAAGATTGGAGAAACTTAATTTTTCGCCCGAAAAAAAAAAACGTAAGGGGTACCACTGTCGTTTTTTTTTTGGGCCGAATTTTTGAGTTTCGATATCTCAGCTCTGGAAGGGGATAGAGCCTCCATTTTTGCACTCAGGTCTAAGTCTCATGGCCCTCTATCAGAATCCAGAGTTTTGGGAAGATTGGACAAACTTAATTTTTCGCCCCAAAAAAAACGTAAGGGGTACCACTGTCGTTTTTTTTTTTCGGGCCGAATTTTGAGTTTCGATATCTCAGCTCTGGAAGGGGCTAGAGCCTCCATTTTTGCACTCAGGTCTAAGTCTCATGGCCCTCTATCAGAATCCAGAGTTTTGGGAATATTGGAGAAACTAAATTTTTCGCCCAAAAAAAAAAAACGTAAGGGGTACCACTGTCGTTTTTTTTTCGGGCCGAATTTTTGAGTTTCGATATCTCAGCTCTGGAAGGGGATAGAGCCTCCATTTTTGCACTCAGGTCTAAGTCTCATGGCCCTCTATCAGAATCCAGAGTTTTGGGAAGATTGGAGAAACTTAATTTTTCGCCCCCCAAAAAAAAAACGTAAGGGGTACCACTGTCGTTTTTTTTTTCGGGCCCAATTTTTGAGTTTCGATATCTCAGCTCTGGAAGGGGCTAGAGCCTCCATTTTTGCACTCAGGTCTAAGTCTCATGGCCCTCTATCAGAATCCAGAGTTTTGGGAAGATTGGAGAAACTTAATTTTTCGCCCAAAAAAAAAAAAACGTAAGGGGTACCACTGTCGTTTTTTTTTTCGGGCCCAAATTTTGAGTTTCGATATCTCAGCTCTGGAAGGGGCTAGAGCCTCCATTTTTGCACTCAGGTCTAAGTCTCATGGCCCTCTATCAGAATCCAGAGTTTTTGGGAAGATTGGAGAAACTTAATTTTTCGCCCAAAAAAAAAACCATAAGGGGTACCACTGTCGTTTTTTTTTCGGGCCCAATTTTTGAGTTTCGATATCTCAGCTCTGGAAGGGGCTAGAGCCTCCATTTTTGCACTCAGGTCTAAGTCTCATGACCCTCTATCAGAATCCAGAGTTTTGGGAAGATTGGATAAACTTAATTTTTTCGCCCAAAAAAAAAAAACGTAAGGGGTACCACTGTCGTTTTTTTTTTCGGGCCGAATTTTTGAGTTTCGATATCTCAGCTCTGGAAGGGGATAGAGCCTCCATTTTTGCACTCAGGTCTAAGTCTCATGGCCCTCTATCAGAATCCAGAGTTTTGGGAAGATTGGAGAAACTTAATTTTTCGGCCAAAAAAAAAAAAACGTAAGGGGTACCACTGTCGTTTTTTTTTTTTCGGGCCCAATTTTTGAGTTTCGATATCTCAGCTCTGGAAGGGGCTAGAGCCTCCATTTTTGCACTCAGGTCTAAGTCTCATGGCCCTCTATCATAATCCAGAGTTTTGGGAAGATTGGAGAAACTTAATTTTTCGCCCGAAAAAAAAAAACGTAAGGGGTACCACTGTCGTTTTTTTTTTGGGCCGAATTTTTGAGTTTCGATATCTCAGCTCTGGAAGGGGATAGAGCCTCCATTTTTGCACTCAGGTCTAAGTCTCATGGCCCTCTATCAGAATCCAGAGTTTTGGGAAGATTGGACAAACTTAATTTTTCGCCCCAAAAAAAACGTAAGGGGTACCACTGTCGTTTTTTTTTTTCGGGCCGAATTTTGAGTTTCGATATCTCAGCTCTGGAAGGGGCTAGAGCCTCCATTTTTGCACTCAGGTCTAAGTCTCATGGCCCTCTATCAGAATCCAGAGTTTTGGGAATATTGGAGAAACTAAATTTTTCGCCCAAAAAAAAAAAACGTAAGGGGTACCACTGTCGTTTTTTTTTCGGGCCGAATTTTTGAGTTTCGATATCTCAGCTCTGGAAGGGGATAGAGCCTCCATTTTTGCACTCAGGTCTAAGTCTCATGGCCCTCTATCAGAATCCAGAGTTTTGGGAAGATTGGAGAAACTTAATTTTTCGCCCCCCAAAAAAAAAACGTAAGGGGTACCACTGTCGTTTTTTTTTTCGGGCCCAATTTTTGAGTTTCGATATCTCAGCTCTGGAAGGGGCTAGAGCCTCCATTTTTGCACTCAGGTCTAAGTCTCATGGCCCTCTATCAGAATCCAGAGTTTTGGGAAGATTGGAGAAACTTAATTTTTCGCCCAAAAAAAAAAAAACGTAAGGGGTACCACTGTCGTTTTTTTTTTCGGGCCCAAATTTTGAGTTTCGATATCTCAGCTCTGGAAGGGGCTAGAGCCTCCATTTTTGCACTCAGGTCTAAGTCTCATGGCCCTCTATCAGAATCCAGAGTTTTTGGGAAGATTGGAGAAACTTAATTTTTCGCCCAAAAAAAAAACCATAAGGGGTACCACTGTCGTTTTTTTTTCGGGCCCAATTTTTGAGTTTCGATATCTCAGCTCTGGAAGGGGCTAGAGCCTCCATTTTTGCACTCAGGTCTAAGTCTCATGGCCCTCTATCAGAATCTAGAGTTTTGGGAAGATTGGAGAAACTTAATTTTTCGCCCAAAAAAAAAAACGTAAGGGGTACCACTGTCGTTTTTTTTTTTCGGGCCGAATTTTTGAATTTCGATATCTCAGCTCTGGAAGGGGCTAGAGCCTCCATTTTTGCACTCAGGTCTAAGTCTCATGGCCCTCTATCATAATCCAGAGTTTTGGGAAGATTGGAGAAACTTAATTTTTCGCCCCAAAAAAAAAAACGTAAGGGGTACCACTGTCGTTTTTTTTTTTCGGGCCCAATTTTTGAGTTTCGATATCTCAGCTCTGGAAGGGGCTAGAGCCTCCATTTTTGCACTCAGGTCTAAGTCTCATGGCCCTCTATCAGAATCCATAGTTTTGGGAAGATTGGAGAAACTTAATTTTTCACCCAAAAAAAAAAAAAACGTAAGGGGTACCACTGTCGTTTTTTTTTCCGGCCCAATTTTTGAGTTTTGATATCTCAGCTCTGGAAGGGGCTAGAGCCTCCATTTTTGCACTCAGGTCTAAGTCTCATGACCCTCTATCAGAATCCAGAGTTTTGGGAAGATTGGATAAACTTAATTTTTTCGCCCAAAAAAAAAAAACGTAAGGGGTACCACTGTCGTTTTTTTTTTCGGGCCGAATTTTTGAGTTTCGATATCTCAGCTCTGGAAGGGGATAGAGCCTCCATTTTTGCACTCAGGTCTAAGTCTCATGGCCCTCTATCAGAATCCAGAGTTTTGGGAAGATTGGAGAAACTTAATTTTTCGGCCAAAAAAAAAAAAACGTAAGGGGTACCACTGTCGTTTTTTTTTTTTCGGGCCCAATTTTTGAGTTTCGATATCTCAGCTCTGGAAGGGGCTAGAGCCTCCATTTTTGCACTCAGGTCTAAGTCTCATGGCCCTCTATCATAATCCAGAGTTTTGGGAAGATTGGAGAAACTTAATTTTTCGCCCAAAAAAAAAAAACGTAAGGGGTACCACTGTCGTTTTTTTTTTCGGGCCCAATTTTTGAGTTTCGATATCTCAGCTCTGAAAGGGGCTAGAGCCTCCATTTTTGCACTCAGGTCTAAGTCTCATGGCCCTCTATCAGAATCCAGAGTTTTGGGAAGATTGGAGAAACTTAATTTTTCACCCAAAAAAAAAAAAAAAAACGTAAGGGGTACCACTGTCGTTTTTTTTTCGGGCCCAATTTTTGAGTTTTGATATCTCAGCTCTGGAAGGGGCTAGAGCCTCCATTTTTGCACTCAGGTCTAAGTCTCATGGCCCTCTATCAGAATCCAGAGTTTTGGGAAGATTGGACAAACTTAATTTTTCGCCCAAAAAAAAAAAAACGTAAGGGGTACCACTGTCGTTTTTTTTTTTCGGGCCCAATTTTTGAGTTTCGATATCTCAGCTCTGGAAGGGGCTAGAGCCTCCATTTTTGCACTCAGGTCTAAGTCTCATGGCCCTCTATCAGAATCCAGAGTTTTGGGAAGATTGGATAAACTTAATTTTTTCGCCCAAAAAAAAAAAACGTAAGGGGTACCACTGTCGTTTTTTTTTCGGGCCGAATTTTTGAGTTTCGATATCTCAGCTCTGGAAGGGGATAGAGCCTCCATTTTTGCACTCAGGTCTAAGTCTCATGGCCCTCTATCAGAATCCAGAGTTTTGGGAAGATTGGACAAACTTAATTTTTCGCCCCAAAAAAAACGTAAGGGGTACCACTGTCGTTTTTTTTTTTCGGGCCGAATTTTGAGTTTCGATATCTCAGCTCTGGAAGGGGCTAGAGCCTCCATTTTTGCACTCAGGTCTAAGTCTCATGGCCCTCTATCAGAATCCAGAGTTTTGGGAATATTGGAGAAACTAAATTTTTCGCCCAAAAAAAAAAAACGTAAGGGGTACCACTGTCGTTTTTTTTTCGGGCCGAATTTTTGAGTTTCGATATCTCAGCTCTGGAAGGGGATAGAGCCTCCATTTTTGCACTCAGGTCTAAGTCTCATGGCCCTCTATCAGAATCCAGAGTTTTGGGAAGATTGGAGAAACTTAATTTTTCGCCCCAAAAAAAAAAACGTAAGGGGTACCACTGTCGTTTTTTTTTTTCGGGCCCAATTTTTGAGTTTCGATATCTCAGCTCTGGAAGGGGCTAGAGCCTCCATTTTTGCACTCAGGTCTAAGTCTCATGGCCCTCTATCAGAATCCAGAGTTTTGGGAAGATTGGAGAAACTTAATTTTTCACCCAAAAAAAAAAAAAACGTAAGGGGTACCACTGTCGTTTTTTTTTCCGGCCCAATTTTTGAGTTTTGATATCTCAGCTCTGGAAGGGGCTAGAGCCTCCATTTTTGCACTCAGGTCTAAGTCTCATGACCCTCTATCAGAATCCAGAGTTTTGGGAAGATTGGATAAACTTAATTTTTTCGCCCAAAAAAAAAAAACGTAAGGGGTACCACTGTCGTTTTTTTTTTCGGGCCGAATTTTTGAGTTTCGATATCTCAGCTCTGGAAGGGGATAGAGCCTCCATTTTTGCACTCAGGTCTAAGTCTCATGGCCCTCTATCAGAATCCAGAGTTTTGGGAAGATTGGAGAAACTTAATTTTTCGGCCAAAAAAAAAAAAACGTAAGGGGTACCACTGTCGTTTTTTTTTTTTCGGGCCCAATTTTTGAGTTTCGATATCTCAGCTCTGGAAGGGGCTAGAGCCTCCATTTTTGCACTCAGGTCTAAGTCTCATGGCCCTCTATCATAATCCAGAGTTTTGGGAAGATTGGAGAAACTTAATTTTTCGCCCAAAAAAAAAAAACGTAAGGGGTACCACTGTCGTTTTTTTTTTCGGGCCCAATTTTTGAGTTTCGATATCTCAGCTCTGAAAGGGGCTAGAGCCTCCATTTTTGCACTCAGGTCTAAGTCTCATGGCCCTCTATCAGAATCCAGAGTTTTGGGAAGATTGGAGAAACTTAATTTTTCACCCAAAAAAAAAAAAAAACGTAAGGGGTACCACTGTCGTTTTTTTTTCGGGCCCAATTTTTGAGTTTTGATATCTCAGCTCTGGAAGGGGCTAGAGCCTCCATTTTTGCACTCAGGTCTAAGTCTCATGGCCCTCTATCAGAATCCAGAGTTTTGGGAAGATTGGACAAACTTAATTTTTCGCCCAAAAAAAAAAAAAAACGTAAGGGGTACCACTGTCGTTTTTTTTTTTCGGGCCCAATTTTTGAGTTTCGATATCTCAGCTCTGGAAGGGGCTAGAGCCTCCATTTTTGCACTCAGGTCTAAGTCTCATGGCCCTCTATCAGAATCCAGAGTTTTGGGAAGATTGGATAAACTTAATTTTTTCGCCCAAAAAAAAAAAACGTAAGGGGTACCACTGTCGTTTTTTTTTCGGGCCGAATTTTTGAGTTTCGATATCTCAGCTCTGGAAGGGGATAGAGCCTCCATTTTTGCACTCAGGTCTAAGTCTCATGGCCCTCTATCAGAATCCAGAGTTTTGGGAAGATTGGACAAACTTAATTTTTCGCCCCAAAAAAAACGTAAGGGGTACCACTGTCGTTTTTTTTTTTCGGGCCGAATTTTGAGTTTCGATATCTCAGCTCTGGAAGGGGCTAGAGCCTCCATTTTTGCACTCAGGTCTAAGTCTCATGGCCCTCTATCAGAATCCAGAGTTTTGGGAATATTGGAGAAACTAAATTTTTCGCCCAAAAAAAAAAAACGTAAGGGGTACCACTGTCGTTTTTTTTTCGGGCCGAATTTTTGAGTTTCGATATCTCAGCTCTGGAAGGGGATAGAGCCTCCATTTTTGCACTCAGGTCTAAGTCTCATGGCCCTCTATCAGAATCCAGAGTTTTGGGAAGATTGGAGAAACTTAATTTTTCGCCCCCCAAAAAAAAAACGTAAGGGGTACCACTGTCGTTTTTTTTTTCGGGCCCAATTTTTGAGTTTCGATATCTCAGCTCTGGAAGGGGCTAGAGCCTCCATTTTTGCACTCAGGTCTAAGTCTCATGGCCCTCTATCAGAATCCAGAGTTTTGGGAAGATTGGAGAAACTTAATTTTTCGCCCAAAAAAAAAAAAACGTAAGGGGTACCACTGTCGTTTTTTTTTTCGGGCCCAAATTTTGAGTTTCGATATCTCAGCTCTGGAAGGGGCTAGAGCCTCCATTTTTGCACTCAGGTCTAAGTCTCATGGCCCTCTATCAGAATCCAGAGTTTTTGGGAAGATTGGAGAAACTTAATTTTTCGCCCAAAAAAAAAACCATAAGGGGTACCACTGTCGTTTTTTTTTCGGGCCCAATTTTTGAGTTTCGATATCTCAGCTCTGGAAGGGGCTAGAGCCTCCATTTTTGCACTCAGGTCTAAGTCTCATGGCCCTCTATCAGAATCCAGAGTTTTGGGAAGATTGGACAAACTTAATTTTTCGCCCAAAAAAAAAAAACGTAAGGGGTACCACTGTCGTTTTTTTTTTCGGGCCCAATTTTTGATTTTCGATATCTCAGCTCTGGAAGGGGCTAGAGCCTCCATTTTTGCACTCAGGTCTAAGTCCCGTGGCCCTCTATCAGAATCCAGAGTTTTGGGAAGATTGGAGAAACTTAATTTTTCGCCCAAAAAAAAAAAAAAAACGTAAGGGGTACCACTGTCGTTTTTTTTTTCGGGCCCAATTTTTGAGTTTCGATATCTCAGCTCTGGAAGGGGCTAGAGCCTCCATTTTTGCACTCAGGTCTAAGTCTCATGGCCCTCTATCAGAATCCAGAGTTTTGGGAAGATTGGAGAAACTTAATTTTTCGCCCCAAAAAAAAAAAAACGTAAGGGGTACCACTGTCGTTTTTTTTTTTCGGGCCGAATTTTTGAGTTTCGATATCTCAGCTCTGGAAGGGGCTAGAGCCTCCATTTTTGCACTCAGGTCTAAGTCTCATGGCCCTCTATCAGAATCTAGAGTTTTGGGAAGATTGGAGAAACTTAATTTTTCGCCCAAAAAAAAAAAAACGTAAGGGGTACCACTGTCGTTTTTTTTTTTTCGGGCCCAATTTTTGAGTTTCGATATCTCAGCTCTGGAAGGGGCTAGAGCCTCCATTTTTGCACTCAGGTCTAAGTCTCATGGCCCTCTATCAGAATCCAGAGTTTTGGGAAGATTGGAGAAACGTAATTTTTCGCCCGAAAAAAAAAACGTAAGGGGTACCACTGTCGTTTTTTTTTCGGGCAGAATTTTTGATTTTCGATATCTCAGCTCTGGAAGGGGCTAGAGCCTCCATTTTTGCACTCAGGTCTAAGTATCGTGGCCCTCTATCAGAATCCAGAGTTTTGGGAAGATTGGACAAACTTAATTTTTCGCCCAAAAAAAAAAAACGTAAGGGGTACCACTGTCGTTTTTTTTTCGGGCCCAATTTTTGAGTTTCGATATCTCAGCTCTGGAAGGGGCTAGAGCCTCCATTTTTGCACTCAGGTCTAAGTCTCATGGCCCTCTATCAGAATCCAGAGTTTTTGGGAAGATTGGAGAAACTTAATTTTTCGCCCAAAAAAAAAACCATAAGGGGTACCACTGTCGTTTTTTTTTCGGGCCCAATTTTTGAGTTTCGATATCTCAGCTCTGGAAGGGGCTAGAGCCTCCATTTTTGCACTCAGGTCTAAGTCTCATGGCCCTCTATCAGAATCTAGAGTTTTGGGAAGATTGGAGAAACTTAATTTTTCGCCCAAAAAAAAAAAACGTAAGGGGTACCACTGTCGTTTTTTTTTTTCGGGCCGAATTTTTGAATTTCGATATCTCAGCTCTGGAAGGGGCTAGAGCCTCCATTTTTGCACTCAGGTCTAAGTCTCATGGCCCTCTATCATAATCCAGAGTTTTGGGAAGATTGGAGAAACTTAATTTTTCGCCCCAAAAAAAAAAACGTAAGGGGTACCACTGTCGTTTTTTTTTTTCGGGCCCAATTTTTGAGTTTCGATATCTCAGCTCTGGAAGGGGCTAGAGCCTCCATTTTTGCACTCAGGTCTAAGTCTCATGGCCCTCTATCAGAATCCAGAGTTTTGGGAAGATTGGAGAAACTGAATTTTTCACCCAAAAAAAAAAAAACGTAAGGGGTACCACTGTCGTTTTTTTTTCCGGCCCAATTTTTGAGTTTTGATATCTCAGCTCTGGAAGGGGCTAGAGCCTCCATTTTTGCACTCAGGTCTAAGTCTCATGACCCTCTATCAGAATCCAGAGTTTTGGGAAGATTGGATAAACTTAATTTTTTCGCCCAAAAAAAAAAAACGTAAGGGGTACCACTGTCGTTTTTTTTTTTCGGGCCGAATTTTTGAGTTTCGATATCTCAGCTCTGGAAGGGGATAGAGCCTCCATTTTTGCACTCAGGTCTAAGTCTCATGGCCCTCTATCAGAATCCAGAGTTTTGGGAAGATTGGAGAAACTTAATTTTTCGGCCAAAAAAAAAAAAACGTAAGGGGTACCACTGTCGTTTTTTTTTTTCGGGCCCAATTTTTGAGTTTCGATATCTCAGCTCTGGAAGGGGCTAGAGCCTCCATTTTTGCACTCAGGTCTAAGTCTCATGGCCCTCTATCATAATCCAGAGTTTTGGGAAGATTGGAGAAACTTAATTTTTCGCCCAAAAAAAAAAAACGTAAGGGGTACCACTGTCGTTTTTTTTTTCGGGCCCAATTTTTGAGTTTCGATATCTCAGCTCTGAAAGGGGCTAGAGCCTCCATTTTTGCACTCAGGTCTAAGTCTCATGGCCCTCTATCAGAATCCAGAGTTTTGGGAAGATTGGAGAAACTTAATTTTTCACCCAAAAAAAAAAAAAAACGTAAGGGGTACCACTGTCGTTTTTTTTTCGGGCCCAATTTTTGAGTTTTGATATCTCAGCTCTGGAAGGGGCTAGAGCCTCCATTTTTGCACTCAGGTCTAAGTCTCATGGCCCTCTATCAGAATCCAAGAGTTTTGGGAAGATTGGACAAACTTAATTTTTCGCCCAAAAAAAAAAAAAAAACGTAAGGGGTACCACTGTCGTTTTTTTTTTTCGGGCCCAATTTTTGAGTTTCGATATCTCAGCTCTGGAAGGGGCTAGAGCCTCCATTTTTGCACTCAGGTCTAAGTCTCATGGCCCTCTATCAGAATCCAGAGTTTTGGGAAGATTGGATAAACTTAATTTTTTCGCCCAAAAAAAAAAAACGTAAGGGGTACCACTGTCGTTTTTTTTTCGGGCCGAATTTTTGAGTTTCGATATCTCAGCTCTGGAAGGGGATAGAGCCTCCATTTTTGCACTCAGGTCTAAGTCTCATGGCCCTCTATCAGAATCCAGAGTTTTGGGAAGATTGGACAAACTTAATTTTTCGCCCCAAAAAAAACGTAAGGGGTACCACTGTCGTTTTTTTTTTTCGGGCCGAATTTTGAGTTTCGATATCTCAGCTCTGGAAGGGGCTAGAGCCTCCATTTTTGCACTCAGGTCTAAGTCTCATGGCCCTCTATCAGAATCCAGAGTTTTGGGAATATTGGAGAAACTAAATTTTTCGCCCAAAAAAAAAAAACGTAAGGGGTACCACTGTCGTTTTTTTTTCGGGCCGAATTTTTGAGTTTCGATATCTCAGCTCTGGAAGGGGATAGAGCCTCCATTTTTGCACTCAGGTCTAAGTCTCATGGCCCTCTATCAGAATCCAGAGTTTTGGGAAGATTGGAGAAACTTAATTTTTCGCCCCCCAAAAAAAAAACGTAAGGGGTACCACTGTCGTTTTTTTTTTCGGGCCCAATTTTTGAGTTTCGATATCTCAGCTCTGGAAGGGGCTAGAGCCTCCATTTTTGCACTCAGGTCTAAGTCTCATGGCCCTCTATCAGAATCCAGAGTTTTGGGAAGATTGGAGAAACTTAATTTTTCGCCCAAAAAAAAAAAACGTAAGGGGTACCACTGTCGTTTTTTTTTTCGGGCCCAAATTTTGAGTTTCGATATCTCAGCTCTGGAAGGGGCTAGAGCCTCCATTTTTGCACTCAGGTCTAAGTCTCATGGCCCTCTATCAGAATCCAGAGTTTTTGGGAAGATTGGAGAAACTTAATTTTTCGCCCAAAAAAAAAACCATAAGGGGTACCACTGTCGTTTTTTTTTCGGGCCCAATTTTTGAGTTTCGATATCTCAGCTCTGGAAGGGGCTAGAGCCTCCATTTTTGCACTCAGGTCTAAGTCTCATGGCCCTCTATCAGAATCCAGAGTTTTGGGAAGATTGGACAAACTTAATTTTTCGCCCAAAAAAAAAAAACGTAAGGGGTACCACTGTCGTTTTTTTTTTCGGGCCCAATTTTTGATTTTCGATATCTCAGCTCTGGAAGGGGCTAGAGCCTCCATTTTTGCACTCAGGTCTAAGTCCCGTGGCCCTCTATCAGAATCCAGAGTTTTGGGAAGATTGGAGAAACTTAATTTTTCGCCCAAAAAAAAAAAAAAAACGTAAGGGGTACCACTGTCGTTTTTTTTTTCGGGCCCAATTTTTGAGTTTCGATATCTCAGCTCTGGAAGGGGCTAGAGCCTCCATTTTTGCACTCAGGTCTAAGTCTCATGGCCCTCTATCAGAATCCAGAGTTTTGGGAAGATTGGAGAAACTTAATTTTTCGCCCCAAAAAAAAAAAACGTAAGGGGTACCACTGTCGTTTTTTTTTTTCGGGCCGAATTTTTGAGTTTCGATATCTCAGCTCTGGAAGGGGCTAGAGCCTCCATTTTTGCACTCAGGTCTAAGTCTCATGGCCCTCTATCAGAATCTAGAGTTTTGGGAAGATTGGAGAAACTTAATTTTTCGCCCAAAAAAAAAAAACGTAAGGGGTACCACTGTCGTTTTTTTTTTTCGGGCCCAATTTTTGAGTTTCGATATCTCAGCTCTGGAAGGGGCTAGAGCCTCCATTTTTGCACTCAGGTCTAAGTCTCATGGCCCTCTATCAGAATCCAGAGTTTTGGGAAGATTGGAGAAACGTAATTTTTCGCCCGAAAAAAAAAAACGTAAGGGGTACCACTGTCGTTTTTTTTTCGGGCAGAATTTTTGATTTTCGATATCTCAGCTCTGGAAGGGGCTAGAGCCTCCATTTTTGCACTCAGGTCTAAGTATCGTGGCCCTCTATCAGAATCCAGAGTTTTGGGAAGATTGGACAAACTTAATTTTTCGCCCAAAAAAAAAAAAACGTAAGGGGTACCACTGTCGTTTTTTTTTCGGGCCCAATTTTTGAGTTTCGATATCTCAGCTCTGGAAGGGGCTAGAGCCTCCATTTTTGCACTCAGGTCTAAGTCTCATGGCCCTCTATCAGAATCCAGAGTTTTGGGAAGATTGGAGAAACTTAATTTTTCGCCCAAAAAAAAAAAAACGTAAGGGGTACCACTGTCGTTTTTTTTTTCGGGCCGAATTTTTGAGTTTCGATATCTCAGCTCTGGAAGGGGCTAGAGCCTCCATTTTTGCACTCAGGTCTAAGTCTCATGGCCCTCTATCAGAATCCAGAGTTTTGGGAAGATTGGACAAACTTAATTTTTCGCCCAAAAAAAAAAAAAAACGTAAGGGGTACCACTGTCGTTTTTTTTTTCGGGCCCAATTTTTGAGTTTCGATATCTCAGCTCTGGAAGGGGCTAGAGCCTCCATTTTTGCAGTCAGGTCTAAGTCTCATGGCCCTCTATCAGAATCCAGAGTTTTGGGAAGATTGGACAAACTTAATTTTTCGCCCAAAAAAAAAAAACGTAAGGGGTACCACTGTCGTTTTTTTTTTCGGGCCCAATTTTTGAGTTTCGATATCTCAGCTCTGGAAGGGGCTAGAGCCTCCATTTTTGCACTCAGGTCTAAGTCTCATGGCCCTCTATCAGAATCCAGAGTTTTGGGAAGATTGGAGAAACTTAATTTTTCGCCCCAAAAAAAAAAAACGTAAGGGGTACCACTGTCGTTTTTTTTTTCGGGCCCAATTTTTGAGTTTCGATATCTCAGCTCTGGAAGGGGCTAGAGCCTCCATTTTTGCACTCAGGTCTAAGTCTCATGGCCCTCTATCAGAATCCAGAGTTTTGGGAAGATTGGAGAAACTTAATTTTTCGCCCAAAAAAAAAACCGTAAGGGGTACCACTGTCGTTTTTTTTTTTCGGGCCCAATTTTTGATTTTCGATATCTCAGCTCTGGAAGGGGCTAGAGCCTCCATTTTTGCACTCAGGTCTAAGTCTCATGGCCCTCTATCAGAATCCAGAGTTTTGGGAAGATTGGAGAAACTTAATTTTTCGTCCGAAAAAAAAAAACGTCAGGGGTACCACTGTCGTTTTTTTTTGGGGCCCAATTTTTGAGTTTCGATATCTCAGCTCTGGAAGGGGCTAGAGCCTCCATTTTTGCAGTCAGGTCTAAGTCTCATGGCCCTCTATCAGAATCCAGAGTTTTGGGAAGATTGGACAAACTTAATTTTTCGCCCAAAAAAAAAAAAACGTAAGGGGTACCACTGTCGTTTTTTTTTTCGGGCCCAATTTTTGAGTTTCGATATCTCAGCTCTGGAAGGGGCTAGAGCCTCCATTTTTGCACTCAGGTCTAAGTCTCATGGCCCTCTATCAGAATCCAGAGTTTTGGGAAGATTGGAGAAACTTAATTTTTCGCCCCAAAAAAAAAAAACGTAAGGGGTACCACTGTCGTTTTTTTTTCGGGCCCAATTTTTGAGTTTCGATATCTCAGCTCTGGAAGGGGCTAGAGCCTCCATTTTTGCACTCAGGTCTAAGTCTCATGGCCCTCTATAAGAATCCAGAGTTTTGGGAAGATTGGAGAAACTTAATTTTTCGCCCAAAAAAAAAAAAACGTAAGGGGTACCACTGTCGTTTTTTTTTTTTTTCGGGCCCAATTTTTGAGTTTCGTTATCTCAGCTCTGGAAGGGGCTAGAGCCTCCATTTTTGCACTCAGGTCTAAGTCTCATGGCCCTCTATCAGAATCCAGAGTTTTGGGAAGATTGGAGAAACTTAATTTTTCGCCCAAAAAAAAAAACGTAAGGGGTACCACTGTCGTTTTTTTTTTTCGGGCCCAATTTTTGAGTTTCGATATCTCAGCTCTGGAAGGGGCTAGAGCCTCCATTTTTGCACTCAGGTCTAAGTCTCATGGCCCTCTATCAGAATCCAGAGTTTTGGGAAGATTGGAGAAACTTAATTTTTCGCCCGAAAAAAAAAAAAACGTAAGGGGTACCACTGTCGTTTTTTTTTTCGGGCAGAATTTTTGATTTTCGATATCTCAGCTCTGGAAGGGGCTAGAGCCTCCATTTTTGCACTCAGGTCTAAGTCTCATGGCCCTCTATCAGAATCCAGAGTTTTGGGAAGATTGGAGAAACTTAATTTTTCGTCCGAAAAAAAAAAACCGTAAGGGGTACCACTGTCGTTTTTTTTTGGGGCCCAATTTTTGAGTTTCGATATCTCAGCTCTGGAAGGGGCTAGAGCCTCCATTTTTGCAGTCAGGTCTAAGTCTCATGGCCCTCTATCAGAATCCAGAGTTTTGGGAAGATTGGACAAACTTAATTTTTCGCCCAAAAAAAAAAAACGTAAGGGGTACCACTGTCGTTTTTTTTTCGGGCCCAATTTTTGAGTTTCGATATCTCAGCTCTGGAAGGGGCTAGAGCCTCCATTTTTGCACTCAGGTCTAAGTCTCATGGCCCTCTATCAGAATCCAGAGTTTTGGGAAGATTGGAGAAACTTAATTTTTCGCCCAAAAAAAAAAAAAAAACGTAAGGGGTACCACTGTCGTTTTTTTTTTCGGGCCCAATTTTTGAGTTTCGATATCTCAGCTCTGGAAGGGGCTAGAGCCTCCATTTTTGCACTCAGGTCTAAGTCTCATGGCCCTCTATAAGAATCCAGAGTTTTGGGAAGATTGGAGAAACTTAATTTTTCGCCCAAAAAAAAAAAAACGTAAGGGGTACCACTGTCGTTTTTTTTTTTTTTCGGGCCCAATTTTTGAGTTTCGATATCTCAGCTCTGGAAGGGGCTAGAGCCTCCATTTTTGCACTCAGGTCTAAGTCTCATGGCCCTCTATCAGAATCCAGAGTTTTGGGAAGATTGGAGAAACTTAATTTTTCGCCCAAAAAAAAAAAAACGAAAGGGGTACCACTGTCGTTTTTTTTTTTCGGGCCCAATTTTTGAGTTTCGATATCTCAGCTCTGGAAGGGGCTAGAGCCTCCATTTTTGCACTCAGGTCTAAGTCTCATGGCCCTCTATCAGAATCCAGAGTTTTGGGAAGATTGGAGAAACTTAATTTTTCGTCCGAAAAAAAAAAAAACGTAAGGGGTACCACTGTCGTTTTTTTTTGGGGCCCAATTTTTGAGTTTCGATATCTCAGCTCTGGAAGGGGCTAGAGCCTCCATTTTTGCAGTCAGGTCTAAGTCTCATGGCCCTCTATCAGAATCCAGAGTTTTGGGAAGATTGGACAAACTTAATTTTTCGCCCAAAAAAAAAAAAAACGTAAGGGGTACCACTGTCGTTTTTTTTTTCGGGCCCAATTTTTGAGTTTCGATATCTCAGCTCTGGAAGGGGCTAGAGCCTCCATTTTTGCACTCAGGTCTAAGTCTCATGGCCCTCTATCAGAATCCAGAGTTTTGGGAAGATTGGAGAAACTTAATTTTTCGCCCGAAAAAAAAAAACGTAAGGGGTACCACTGTCGTTTTTTTTTTCGGGCAGAATTTTTGATTTTCGATATCTCAGCTCTGGAAGGGGCTAGAGCCTCCATTTTTGCACTCAGGTCTAAGTCTCATGGCCCTCTATCAGAATCCAGAGTTTTGGGAAGATTGGAGAAACTTAATTTTTCGTCCGAAAAAAAAAAACCGTAAGGGGTACCACTGTCGTTTTTTTTTTTGGGGCCCAATTTTTGAGTTTCGATATCTCAGCTCTGGAAGGGGCTAGAGTCTCCATTTTTGCAGTCAGGTCTAAGTCTCATGGCCCTCTATCAGAATCCAGAGTTTTGGGAAGATTGGACAAACTTAATTTTTCGCCCAAAAAAAAAAAAACGTAAGGGGTACCACTGTCGTTTTTTTTTCGGGCCCAATTTTTGAGTTTCGATATCTCAGCTCTGGAAGGGGCTAGAGCCTCCATTTTTGCACTCAGGTCTAAGTCTCATGGCCCTCTATCAGAATCCAGAGTTTTGGGAAGATTGGAGAAACTTAATTTTTCGCCCAAAAAAAAAAAAAAACGTAAGGGGTACCACTGTCGTTTTTTTTTTCGGGCCCAATTTTTGAGTTTCGATATCTCAGCTCTGGAAGGGGCTAGAGCCTCCATTTTTGCACTCAGGTCTAAGTCTCATGGCCCTCTATCAGAATCCAGAGTTTTTGGGAAGATTGGAGAAACTTAATTTTTCGCCCAAAAAAAAAACCATAAGGGGTACCACTGTCGTTTTTTTTTCGGGCCCAATTTTTGAGTTTCGATATCTCAGCTCTGGAAGGGGCTAGAGCCTCCATTTTTGCACTCAGGTCTAAGTCTCATGACCCTCTATCAGAATCCAGAGTTTTGGGAAGATTGGATAAACTTAATTTTTTCGCCCAAAAAAAAAAAACGTAAGGGGTACCACTGTCGTTTTTTTTTCGGGCCGAATTTTTGAGTTTCGATATCTCAGCTCTGGAAGGGGCTAGAGCCTCCATTTTTGCACTCAGGTCTAAGTCTCATGGCCCTCTATCAGAATCCAGAGTTTTGGGAAGATTGGAGAAACTTAATTTTTCGTCCAAAAAAAAAAAAAAACGTAAGGGGTACCACTGTCGTTTTTTTTTCGGGCCCTCCCAATCTTCCCAAAACTCTGGATTCTGATAGAGGGCCATGAGACTTAGACCTGAGTGCAAAAATGGAGGCTCTAGCCCCTTCCAGAGCTGAGATATCGAAACTCAAAAATTCGACCCAAAAAAAAAAAAAACGACAGTGGTACCCCTTTCGGGTTTTTTTTCGGGCGAAAAATTAAGTTTCTCCAATCTTCCCAAAACTCTGGATTCTGATAGAGGACCATGAGACTTAGACCTGAGTGCAAAAATGGAGGCTCTAGGCTCTTCCAGAGCTGAGATATCGAAACTCAAAAATTCGGCCCGAAAAAAAAACGACAGTGGTACCCCTTACGGTTTTTTTTTTTGGGCGAAAAATTAAGTTTCTCCAATCTTCCCAAAACTCTGGATTCTGATAGAGGACCATGAGACTTAGACCTGAGTGCAAAAATGGAGGCTCTAGCCTCTTCCAGAGCTGAGATATCGAAACTCAAAAATTCAGCCCGAAAAAGTCTCATGGCCCTCTATCAGAATCCAGAGTTTTGGGAAGATTGGAGAAACTTAATTTTTCGTCCAAAAAAAAAAAAACGTAAGGGGTACCACTGTCGTTTTTTTTTCGGGCCCAATTTTTGAGTTTCGATATCTCAGCTCTGGAAGGGGCTAGAGCCTCCATTTTTGCACTCAGGTCTAAGTCTCATGGCCCTCTATCAGAATCCAGAGTTTTGGGAAGATTGGGAGGGCCCGAAAAAAAAACGACAGTGGTACCCCTTACGTTTTTTTTTTTTTTTTGGACGAAAAATTAAGTTTCTCCAATCTTCCCAAAACTCTGGATTCTGATAGAGGGCCATGAGACTTAGACCTGAGTGCAAAAATGGAGGCTCTAGCCCCTTCCAGAGCTGAGATATCGAAACTCAAAACTTCGGCCCGAAAAAAAAACGACAGTGGTACCCCTTACGTTTTTTTTTTTTTGGGGCGAAAAATTAAGTTTCTCCAATCTTCCCAAAACTCTGGATTCTGATTGAGGGCCATGAGACTTAGACCTGAGTGCAAAAATGGAGGCTCTAGCCCCTTCCAGAGCTGAGATATCGAAACTCAAAAATTCGGCCCGAAAAAAAAAAACGACAGTGGTACCCCTTACGTTTTTTTTTGGGCGAAAAATTAAGTTTCTCCAATCTCCCCAAAACTCTGGATTCTGATAGAGGGCCATGAGACTTAGACCTGAGTGCAAAAATGGAGGCTCTAGCCCCTTCCAGAGCTCAGCTAAGATATCGAAACTCAAAAATTGGGCCCGAAAAAAAAACGAGAGTGGTACCCCTTACGTTTTTTTTTTTGGGGCGAAAAATTAAGTTTCTCCAATCTTCCCAAAACTCTGGATTCTTATAGAGGGCCATGAGACTTAGACCTGAGTGCAAAAATGGAGGCTCTAGCCCCTTCCAGAGCTGAGATATCGAAACTCAAAAATTCGGCCCGAAAAAAAAAACGACAGTGGTACCCCTTACGTTTTTTTTTTTTTTTGGGCGAAAAATTAAGTTTCTCCAATCTTCCCAAAAACTCTGGATTCTTATAGAGGGTCATGAGACTTAGACCTGAGTGCAAAAATGGAGGCTCTAGCCCCTTCCAGAGCTGAGATATCGAAACTCAAAAATTCGGCCCGAAAAAAAAACGACAGTGGTACCCCTTACGTTTTTTTTTTTTGGGGCGAAAAATTAAGTTTCTCCAATATTCCCAAAACTCTGGATTCTGATAGAGGGCCATGAGACTTAGACCTGAGTGCAAAAATGGAGGCTCTAGCCCCTTCCAGAGCTGAGATATCGAAACTCAAAAATTGGGCCCGAAAAAAAAACGACAGTGGTACCCCTTACGTTTTTTGTTTTTTTTTGGGCGAAAAATTAAGTTTCTCCAATCTTCCCAAAACTCTGGATTCTGATAGAGGGCCATGAGACTTAGACCTGAGTGCAAAAATGGAGGCTCTAGCCCCTTCCAGAGCTGAGATATCGAAACTCAAAAATTCGGCCCGAAAAAAAAAACGACAGTGGTCCCCCTTACGTTTTTTTTTTTTTGGGCGAAAAATTAAGTTTCTCCAATCTTCCCAAAACTCTGGATTCTGATAGAGGGCCAAGAGACTTAGACCTGAGTGCAAAAATGGAGGCTCTATCCCCTTCCAGAGCTGAGATATCAAAACTCAAACATTGGGCCCGAAAAAAAAACGACAGTGGTACCCCTTACGTTTTTTTTTTTGGGGCGAAAAATTAAGTTTCTCCAATCTTCCCAAAACTCTGGATTCTGATAGAGGGCCATGAGACTTAGACCTGAGTGCAAAAATGGAGGCTCTAGCCCCTTCCAGAGCTGAGATATCGAAACTCAAAAATTGGGCCCGAAAAAAAAACGACAGTGGTACCCCTTACGTTTTTTTTTTTTTTGGGCGAAAAATTACGTTTCTCCAATCTTCCCAAAACTCTGGATTCTGATAGAGGGCCATGAGACTTAGACCTGAGTGCAAAAATGGAGGCTCTAGCCCCTTCCAGAGCTGAGATATCGAAACTCAAAAATTGGGCCCGAAAAAAAAACGACAGTGGTACCCCTTACGTTTTTTTTTTTTTGGGCGAAAAATTAAGTTTCTCCAATCTCCCCAAAACTCTGGATTCTGATAGAGGGCCATGAGACTTAGACCTGAGTGCAAAAATGGAGGCTCTATCCCCTTCCAGAGCTGAGATATCGAAACTCAAAAATTCGGCCCGAAAAAAAAAACGACAGTGGTACCCCTTACGTTTTTTTTTTTTGGGCGAAAAATTAAGTTTCTCCAATCTCCCCAAAACTCTGGATTCTGATAGAGGGCCATGAGACTTAGACCTGAGTGCAAAAATTGAGGCTCTAGCCCCTTCCAGAGCTGAGATATCGAAACTCAAAAATTGGGCCCGAAAAAAAAACGACAGTGGTACCCCTTACGTTTTTTTTTTTGGGCGAAAAATTAAGTTTCTCCAATCTTCCCAAAACTCTGGATTCTGATAGAGGGCCATGAGACTTAGACCTGAGTGCAAAAATGGAGGCTCTAGCCCCTTCCAGAGCTGAGATATCGAAACTCAAAAATTGGGCCCGAAAAAAAAACGACAGTGGTACCCCTTACGTTTTTTTTTTTGGGCGAATAATTAAGTTTGTCCAATCTTCCCAAAACTCTGGATTCTGATAGAGGGCCATGAGACTTAGACCTGAGTGCAAAAATGGAGGCTCTAGCCCCTTCCAGAGCTGAGATATCGAAATTCAAAAATTCGGCCCGAAAAAAAAAAACGACAGTGGTACCCCTTACGTTTTTTTTTTGGGCGAAAAATTAAGTTTCTCCAATCTTCCCAAAACTCTGGATTCTGATAGAGGGCCATGAGACTTAGACCTGAGTGCAAAAATGGAGGCTCTAGCCCCTTCCAGAGCTGAGATATCGAAATTCAAAAATTCGGCCCGAAAAAAAAAACGACAGTGGTACCCCTTACGTTTTTTTTTTTTTGGGCGAAAAATTAAGTTTCTCCAATCTTCCCAAAACTCTGGATTCTGATAGAGGGCCATGAGACTTAGACCTGAGTGCAAAAATGGAGGCTCTAGCCCCTTCCAGAGCTGAGATATCGAAACTCAAAAATTGGGCCCGAAAAAAAAAACGACAGTGGTACCCCTTACGTTTTTTTTTTTTTTGGGCGAAAAATTACGTTTCTCCAATCTTCCCAAAACTCTGGATTCTGATAGAGGGCCATGAGACTTAGACCTGAGTGCAAAAATGGAGGCTCTAGCCCCTTCCAGAGCTGAGATATCGAAACTCAAAAATTGGGCCCGAAAAAAAAACGACAGTGGTACCCCTTACGTTTTTTTTTTTTTTGGGCGAAAAAATACGTTTCTCCAATCTTCCCAAAACTCTGGATTCTGATAGAGGGCCATGAGACTTAGACCTGAGTGCAAAAATGGAGGCTCTAGCCCCTTCCAGAGCTGAGATATCGAAACTCAAAAATTGGGCCCGAAAAAAAAATGACAGTGGTACCCCTTACGTTTTTTTTTTTTTGGGCGAAAAATTAAGTTTCTCCAATCTTCCCAAAACTCTGGATTCTGATAGAGGGCCATGAGACTTAGACCTGAGTGCAAAAATGGAGGCTCTATCCCCTTCCAGAGCTGAGATATCGAAACTCAAAAATTCGGCCCGAAAAAAAAAACGACAGTGGTACCCCTTACGTTTTTTTTTTTGGGGCGAAAAATTAAGTTTCTCCAATCTTCCCAAAACTCTGGATTCTTATAGAGGGCCATGAGACTTAGACCTGAGTGCAAAAATGGAGGCTCTAGCCCCTTCCAGAGCTGAGAAATAGAAACTCAAAAATTGGGCCCGAAAAAAAAACGACAGTGGTACCCCTTACGTTTTTTTTTTTTGGGCGAAAAATTAAGTTTCTCCAATCTTCCCAAAACTCTGGATTCTGATAGAGGGCCATGAGACTTAGACCTGAGTGCAAAAATGGAGGCTCTAGCCCCTTCCAGAGCTGAGATATCGAAACTCAAAAATTGGGCCCGAAAAAAAAACGACAGTGGTACCCCTTACGTTTTTTTTTTTTTGGGCGAAAAATTAAGTTTCTCCAATCTTCCCAAAACTCTGGATTCTGATAGAGGGCCATGAGACTTAGACCTGAGTGCAAAAATGGAGGCTCTAGCCCCTTCCAGAGCTGAGATATCGAAACTCAAACATTGGGCCCGAAAAAAAAAACGACAGTGGTACCCCTTACGTTTTTTTTTTTGGGCAAAAAATTAAGTTTCTCCAATCTTCCCAAAACTCTGGATTCTGATAGAGGGCCATGAGACTTAGACCTGAGTGCAAAAATGGAGGCTCTAGCCCCTTCCAGAGCTGAGATATCGAAACTCAAAAATTGGGCCCGAAAAAAAAACGACAGTGGTACCCCTTACGTTTTTTTTTTTTTTGGGCGAAAAATTAAGTTTCTCCAATCTCCCCAAAACTCTGGATTCTGATAGAGGGCCATGAGACTTAGACCTGAGTGCAAAAATGGAGGCTCTATCCCCTTCCAGAGCTGAGATATCGAAACTCAAAAATTCGGCCCGAAAAAAAAAACGACAGTGGTACCCCTTACGTTTTTTTTTTTTTTGGGCGAAAAATTAAGTTTCTCCAATCTCCCCAAAACTCTGGATTCTGATAGAGGGCCATGAGACTTAGACCTGAGTGCAAAAATTGAGGCTCTAGCCCCTTCCAGAGCTGAGATATCGAAACTCAAAAATTGGGCCCGAAAAAAAAACGACAGTGGTACCCCTTACGTTTTTTTTTTTGGGCGAAAAATTAAGTTTCTCCAATCTTCCCAAAACTCTGGATTCTGATAGAGGGCCATGAGACTTAGACCTGAGTGCAAAAATGGAGGCTCTAGCCCCTTCCAGAGCTGAGATATCGAAACTCAAAAATTGGGCCCGAAAAAAAAACGACAGTGGTACCCCTTACGTTTTTTTTTTTGGGGCGAATAATTAAGTTTGTCCAATCTTCCCAAAACTCTGGATTCTGATAGAGGGCCATGAGACTTAGACCTGAGTGCAAAAATGGAGGCTCTAGCCCCTTCCAGAGCTGAGATATCGAAATTCAAAAATTCGGCCCGAAAAAAAAAAACGACAGTGGTACCCCTTACGTTTTTTTTTTGGGCGAAAAATTAAGTTTCTCCAATCTTCCCAAAACTCTGGATTCTGATAGAGGGCCATGAGACTTAGACCTGAGTGCAAAAATGGAGGCTCTAGCCCCTTCCAGAGCTGAGATATCGAAACTCAAAAATTGGGCCCGAAAAAAAAAACGACAGTGGTACCCCTTACGTTTTTTTTTTTTTGGGCGAAAAATTAAGTTTCTCCAATCTTCCCAAAACTCTGGATTCTGATAGAGGGCCATGAGACTTAGACCTGAGTGCAAAAATGGAGGCTCTAGCCCCTTCCAGAGCTGAGATATCGAAACTCAAAAATTGGGCCCGAAAAAAAAAACGACAGTGGTACCCCTTACGTTTTTTTTTTTTTTTTGGGCGAAAAATTACGTTTCTCCAATCTTCCCAAAACTCTGGATTCTGATAGAGGGCCATGAGACTTAGACCTGAGTGCAAAAATGGAGGCTCTAGCCCCTTCCAGAGCTGAGATATCGAAACTCAAAAATTGGGCCCGAAAAAAAAACGACAGTGGTACCCCTTACGTTTTTTTTTTTTTTGGGCGAAAAAATACGTTTCTCCAATCTTCCCAAAACTCTGGATTCTGATAGAGGGCCATGAGACTTAGACCTGAGTGCAAAAATGGAGGCTCTAGCCCCTTCCAGAGCTGAGAAATAGAAACTCAAAAATTGGGCCCGAAAAAAAAACGACAGTGGTACCCCTTACGTTTTTTTTTTTTGGGCGAAAAATTAAGTTTCTCCAATCTTCCCAAAACTCTGGATTCTGATAGAGGGCCATGAGACTTAGACCTGAGTGCAAAAATGGAGGCTCTAGCCCCTTCCAGAGCTGAGATATCGAAACTCAAAAATTGGGCCCGAAAAAAAAACGACAGTGGTACCCCTTACGTTTTTTTTTTTTTGGGCGAAAAATTAAGTTTCTCCAATCTTCCCAAAACTCTGGATTCTGATAGAGGGCCATGAGACTTAGACCTGAGTGCAAAAATGGAGGCTCTAGCCCCTTCCAGAGCTGAGATATCGAAACTCAAACATTGGGCCCGAAAAAAAAAACGACAGTGGTACCCCTTACGTTTTTTTTTTTGGGCAAAAAATTAAGTTTCTCCAATCTTCCCAAAACTCTGGATTCTGATAGAGGGCCATGAGACTTAGACCTGAGAGCAAAAATGGAGGCTCTAGCCCCTTCCAGAGCTGAGATATCGAAACTCAAAAATTCGGCCCGAAAAAAAAACGACAGTGGTACCCCTTACGTTTTTTTTTTTTGGGCGAAAAATTAAGTTTGTCCAATCTTCCCAAAACTCTGGATTCTGATAGAGGGCCATGAGACTTAGACCTGAGTGCAAAAATGGAGGCTCTAGCCCCTTCCATAGCTGAGATATCGAAACTCAAAAATTGGGCCCGAAAAAAAAAACGACAGTGGTACCCCTTACGTTTTTTTTTTTTGGGCGAAAAATTACGTTTCTCCAATCTTCCCAAAACTCTGGATTCTGATAGAGGGCCATGAGACTTAGACCTGAGTGCAAAAATGGAGGCTCTAGCCCCTTCCAGAGCTGAGATATCAAAACTCAAAAATTGGGCCCGAAAAAAAAAACGACAGTGGTACCCCTTACGTTTTTGTTTTTTTTGGGCGAAAAATTAAGTTTCTCCAATCTTCCCAAAACTCTGGATTCTGATAGAGGGCCATGAGACTTAGACCTGAGTGCAAAAATGGAGGCTCTAGCCCCTTCCAGAGCTGAGATATCGAAACTCAAAAATTGGGCCCGAAAAAAAAAACGACAGTGGTACCCCTTACGTTTTTTTTTTTTTTGGGCGAAAAATTAAGTTTGTCCAATCTTCCCAAAACTCTGGATTCTGATAGAGGGCCATGAGTCTTAGACCTGAGTGCAAAAATGGAGGCTCTAGCCTCTTCCAGAGCTGAGATATCGAAACTCAAAAATTCGGCCCGAAAAAAAAACGACAGTGGTACCCCTTACGTTTTTTTATTTGGGGCGAAAAATTAAGTTTCTCCAATCTTCCCAAAACTCTGGATTCTGATAGAGGGCCATGAGACTTAGACCTGAGTGCAAAAATGGAGGCTCTAGCCCCTTCCAGAGCTGAGATATCGAAACTCAAAAATTCGGCCCGAAAAAAAAAAAAACGACAGTGGTACCCCTTACGTTTTTTTTTTGGGCGAAAAATTAAGTTTCTCCAATCTCCCCAAAACTCTGGATTCTGATAGAGGGCCATGAGACTTAGACCTGAGTGCAAAAATGGAGGCTCTAGCCCCTTCCAGAGCTCAGCTAAGATATCGAAACTCAAAAATTGGGCCCGAAAAAAAAAACGAGAGTGGTACCCCTTACGTTTTTTTTTTTGGGCGAAAAATTAAGTTTCTCCAATCTTCCCAAAACTCTGGATTCTTATAGAGGGCCATGAGACTTAGACCTGAGTGCAAAAATGGAGGCTCTAGCCACTTCCAGAGCTGAGATATCGAAATTCAAAAATTCGGCCCGAAAAAAAAAACGACAGTGGTACCCCTTACGTTTTTTTTTTTTGGGCGAAAAATTAAGTTTCTCCAATCTTCCCAAAACTCTGGATTCTTATAGAGGGTCATGAGACTTAGACCTGAGTGCAAAAATGGATGCTCTAGCCCCTTCCAGAGCTGAGATATCGAAACTCAAAAATTCGGCCCGAAAAAAAAACGACAGTGGTACCCCTTACGTTTTTTTTTTTGGGGCGAAAAATTAAGTTTCTCCAATCTTCCTAAAACTCTGGATTCTGATAGAGGGCCATGAGACTTAGACCTGAGTGCAAAAATGGAGGCTCTAGCCCCTTTCAGAGCTGAGATATCGAAACTCAAAAATTCGTCCCGAAAAAAAAAAACGACAGTGGTACCCCTTACGTTTTTTTTTGGGGCGAAAAATTAAGTTTCTCCAATCTTCCTAAAACTCTGGATTCTGATAGAGGGCCATGAGACTTAGACCTGAGTGCAAAAATGGAGGCTCTAGCCCCTTTCAGAGCTGAGATATCGAAACTCAAAAATTCGTCCCGAAAAAAAAAAACGACAGTGGTACCCCTTACGTTTTTTTTTGGGGCGAAAAATTAAGTTTCTCCAATCTTCCTAAAACTCTGGATTCTGATAGAGGGCCATGAGACTTAGACCTGAGTGCAAAAATGGAGGCTCTAGCCCCTTCCAGAGCTGAGATATCGAAACTCAAAAATTCGTCCCGAAAAAAAAAAACGACAGTGGTACCCCTTACGTTTTTTTTTGGGGCGAAAAATTAAGTTTCTCCAATCTTCCTAAAACTTTGGATTCTGATAGAGGGCCATGAGACTTAGACCTGAGTGCAAAAATGGAGGCTCTAGCCCCTTCCAGAGCTGAGATATCGAAACTCAAAAATTGGGCCCGAAAAAAAAACGACAGTGGTACCCCTTACGTTTTTTTTTTTTTTGGGCGAAAAATTAAGTTTCTCCAATCTTCCCAAAACTCTGGATTCTGATAAAGGGCCATGAGACTTAGACCTGAGTGCAAAAATGGAGGCTCTAGCCCCTTCCAGAGCTGAGATATCGAAACTCAAAAATTGGGCCCGAAAAAAAAACGACAGTGGTACCCCTTACGTTTTTTTTTTTGGGCGAAAAATTAAGTTTCTCCAATCTTCCCAAAACTCTGGATTCTGATAGAGGGCCATGAGACTTAGACCTGAGTGCAAAAATGGAGGCTCTAGCCCCTTCCAGAGCTGAGATATCGAAACTCAAAAATTGGGCCCGAAAAAAAAACGACAGTGGTACCCCTTACGTTTTGTTTTTTTTTGGGCGAAAAATTAAGTTTCTCCAATCTTCCCAAAACTCTGGATTCTGATAGAGGGCCATGAGACTTAGACCTGAGTGCAAAAATGGAGGCTCTAGCCCCTTCCAGAGCTGAGATATCGAAACTGAAAAATTGGGCCCGAAAAAAAAAACGACAGTGGTACCCCTTACGTTTTTTTTTTTTTGGGCGAAAAATTAAGTTTATCCAATCTTCCCAAAACTCTGGATTCTGATAGAGGGCCATGAGACTTAGACCTGAGTGCAAAAATGGAGGCTCTAGCCCCTTCCAGAGCTAAGATATCGAAACTCAAAAATTGGGCCCGAAAAAAAAAAACGACAGTGGTACCCCTTACGGTTTTTTTTTTGGGCGAAAAATTAAGTTTCTCCAATCTCCTCAAAACTCTGGATTCTGATAGAGGGCCATGAGACTTAGACCTGAGTGCAAAAATGGAGGCTCTAGCCCCTTCCAGAGCTTAGATATCGAAACTCAAAAATTGGGCCCGAAAAAAAAAAACGACAGTGGTACCCCTTACGTTTTTTTTTTTTTGGGCGAAAAATTAAGTTTCTCCGATCTTTCCAAAACTCTGGATTCTGATAGAGGGCCATGAGACTTAGACCTGAGTGCAAAAATGGAGGCTCTAGCCCCTTCCAGAGCTGAGATATCGAAACTCAAAAATTCGACCCAAAAAAAAAAAAACGACAGTGGTACCCCTTTCGGGTTTTTTTTCGGGCGAAAAATTAAGTTTCTCCAATCTTCCCAAAACTCTGGATTCTGATAGAGGACCATGAGACTTAGACCTGAGTGCAAAAATGGAGGCTCTAGGCTCTTCCAGAGCTGAGATATCGAAACTCAAAAATTCGGCCCGAAAAAAAAACGACAGTGGTACCCCTTACGGTTTTTTTTTTTGGGCGAAAAATTAAGTTTCTCCAATCTTCCCAAAACTCTGGATTCTGATAGAGGACCATGAGACTTAGACCTGAGTGCAAAAATGGAGGCTCTAGCCTCTTCCAGAGCTGAGATATCGAAACTCAAAAATTCAGCCCGAAAAAGTCTCATGGCCCTCTATCAGAATCCAGAGTTTTGGGAAGATTGGAGAAACTTAATTTTTCGTCCAAAAAAAAAAAAACGTAAGGGGTACCACTGTCGTTTTTTTTTCGGGCCCAATTTTTGAGTTTCGATATCTCAGCTCTGGAAGGGGCTAGAGCCTCCATTTTTGCACTCAGGTCTAAGTCTCATGGCCCTCTATCAGAATCCAGAGTTTTGGGAAGATTGGGAGGGCCCGAAAAAAAAACGACAGTGGTACCCCTTACGTTTTTTTTTTTTTTGGACGAAAAATTAAGTTTCTCCAATCTTCCCAAAACTCTGGATTCTGATAGAGGGCCATGAGACTTAGACCTGAGTGCAAAAATGGAGGCTCTAGCCCCTTCCAGAGCTGAGATATCGAAACTCAAAACTTCGGCCCGAAAAAAAAACGACAGTGGTACCCCTTACGTTTTTTTTTTTTTGGGGCGAAAAATTAAGTTTCTCCAATCTTCCCAAAACTCTGGATTCTGATTGAGGGCCATGAGACTTAGACCTGAGTGCAAAAATGGAGGCTCTAGCCCCTTCCAGAGCTGAGATATCGAAACTCAAAAATTCGGCCCGAAAAAAAAAAACGACAGTGGTACCCCTTACGTTTTTTTTTGGGCGAAAAATTAAGTTTCTCCAATCTCCCCAAAACTCTGGATTCTGATAGAGGGCCATGAGACTTAGACCTGAGTGCAAAAATGGAGGCTCTAGCCCCTTCCAGAGCTCAGCTAAGATATCGAAACTCAAAAATTGGGCCCGAAAAAAAAACGAGAGTGGTACCCCTTACGTTTTTTTTTTTGGGGCGAAAAATTAAGTTTCTCCAATCTTCCCAAAACTCTGGATTCTTATAGAGGGCCATGAGACTTAGACCTGAGTGCAAAAATGGAGGCTCTAGCCCCTTCCAGAGCTGAGATATCGAAACTCAAAAATTCGGCCCGAAAAAAAAAAACGACAGTGGTACCCCTTACGTTTTTTTTTTTTTTGGGCGAAAAATTAAGTTTCTCCAATCTTCCCAAAAACTCTGGATTCTTATAGAGGGTCATGAGACTTAGACCTGAGTGCAAAAATGGAGGCTCTAGCCCCTTCCAGAGCTGAGATATCGAAACTCAAAAATTCGGCCCGAAAAAAAAACGACAGTGGTACCCCTTACGTTTTTTTTTTTTGGGGCGAAAAATTAAGTTTCTCCAATATTCCCAAAACTCTGGATTCTGATAGAGGGCCATGAGACTTAGACCTGAGTGCAAAAATGGAGGCTCTAGCCCCTTCCAGAGCTGAGATATCGAAACTCAAAAATTGGGCCCGAAAAAAAAACGACAGTGGTACCCCTTACGTTTTTTGTTTTTTTTTGGGCGAAAAATTAAGTTTCTCCAATCTTCCCAAAACTCTGGATTCTGATAGAGGGCCATGAGACTTAGACCTGAGTGCAAAAATGGAGGCTCTAGCCCCTTCCAGAGCTGAGATATCGAAACTCAAAAATTCGGCCCGAAAAAAAAAACGACAGTGGTCCCCCTTACGTTTTTTTTTTTTTGGGCGAAAAATTAAGTTTCTCCAATCTTCCCAAAACTCTGGATTCTGATAGAGGGCCAAGAGACTTAGACCTGAGTGCAAAAATGGAGGCTCTATCCCCTTCCAGAGCTGAGATATCAAAACTCAAAAATTCGGCCCGAAAAAAAAACGACAGTGGTACCCCTTACGTTTTTTTTTTTGGGGCGAAAAATTAAGTTTCTCCAATCTTCCCAAAACTCTGGATTCTGATAGAGGGCCATGAGACTTAGACCTGAGTGCAAAAATGGAGGCTCTAGCCCCTTCCAGAGCTGAGATATCGAAACTCAAAAATTGGGCCCGAAAAAAAAACGACAGTGGTACCCCTTACGTTTTTTTTTTTTTTGGGCGAAAAATTACGTTTCTCCAATCTTCCCAAAACTCTGGATTCTGATAGAGGGCCATGAGACTTAGACCTGAGTGCAAAAATGGAGGCTCTAGCCCCTTCCAGAGCTGAGATATCGAAACTCAAAAATTGGGCCCGAAAAAAAAACGACAGTGGTACCCCTTACGTTTTTTTTTTTTTGGGCGAAAAATTAAGTTTCTCCAATCTCCCCAAAACTCTGGATTCTGATAGAGGGCCATGAGACTTAGACCTGAGTGCAAAAATGGAGGCTCTATCCCCTTCCAGAGCTGAGATATCGAAACTCAAAAATTCGGCCCGAAAAAAAAAACGACAGTGGTACCCCTTACGTTTTTTTTTTTGGGCGAAAAATTAAGTTTCTCCAATCTCCCCAAAACTCTGGATTCTGATAGAGGGCCATGAGACTTAGACCTGAGTGCAAAAATTGAGGCTCTAGCCCCTTCCAGAGCTGAGATATCGAAACTCAAAAATTGGGCCCGAAAAAAAAACGACAGTGGTACCCCTTACGTTTTTTTTTTTGGGCGAAAAATTAAGTTTCTCCAATCTTCCCAAAACTCTGGATTCTGATAGAGGGCCATGAGACTTAGACCTGAGTGCAAAAATGGAGGCTCTAGCCCCTTCCAGAGCTGAGATATCGAAACTCAAAAATTGGGCCCGAAAAAAAAACGACAGTGGTACCCCTTACGTTTTTTTTTTTTGGGCGAATAATTAAGTTTGTCCAATCTTCCCAAAACTCTGGATTCTGATAGAGGGCCATGAGACTTAGACCTGAGTGCAAAAATGGAGGCTCTAGCCCCTTCCAGAGCTGAGATATCGAAATTCAAAAATTCGGCCCGAAAAAAAAAAACGACAGTGGTACCCCTTACGTTTTTTTTTTGGGCGAAAAATTAAGTTTCTCCAATCTTCCCAAAACTCTGGATTCTGATAGAGGGCCATGAGACTTAGACCTGAGTGCAAAAATGGAGGCTCTAGCCCCTTCCAGAGCTGAGATATCGAAATTCAAAAATTCGGCCCGAAAAAAAAAACGACAGTGGTACCCCTTACGTTTTTTTTTTTTTTGGGCGAAAAATTAAGTTTCTCCAATCTTCCCAAAACTCTGGATTCTGATAGAGGGCCATGAGACTTAGACCTGAGTGCAAAAATGGAGGCTCTAGCCCCTTCCAGAGCTGAGATATCGAAACTCAAAAATTGGGCCCGAAAAAAAAAACGACAGTGGTACCCCTTACGTTTTTTTTTTTTTTGGGCGAAAAATTACGTTTCTCCAATCTTCCCAAAACTCTGGATTCTGATAGAGGGCCATGAGACTTAGACCTGAGTGCAAAAATGGAGGCTCTAGCCCCTTCCAGAGCTGAGATATCGAAACTCAAAAATTGGGCCCGAAAAAAAAACGACAGTGGTACCCCTTACGTTTTTTTTTTTTTTGGGCGAAAAAATACGTTTCTCCAATCTTCCCAAAACTCTGGATTCTGATAGAGGGCCATGAGACTTAGACCTGAGTGCAAAAATGGAGGCTCTAGCCCCTTCCAGAGCTGAGATATCGAAACTCAAAAATTGGGCCCGAAAAAAAAATGACAGTGGTACCCCTTACGTTTTTTTTTTTTGGGCGAAAAATTAAGTTTCTCCAATCTTCCCAAAACTCTGGATTCTGATAGAGGGCCATGAGACTTAGACCTGAGTGCAAAAATGGAGGCTCTATCCCCTTCCAGAGCTGAGATATCGAAACTCAAAAATTCGGCCCGAAAAAAAAAACGACAGTGGTACCCCTTACGTTTTTTTTTTTGGGGCGAAAAATTAAGTTTCTCCAATCTTCCCAAAACTCTGGATTCTTATAGAGGGCCATGAGACTTAGACCTGAGTGCAAAAATGGAGGCTCTAGCCCCTTCCAGAGCTGAGAAATAGAAACTCAAAAATTGGGCCCGAAAAAAAAACGACAGTGTTACCCCTTACGTTTTTTTTTTTTTGGGCGAAAAATTAAGTTTCTCCAATCTTCCCAAAACTCTGGATTCTGATAGAGGGCCATGAGACTTAGACCTGAGTGCAAAAATGGAGGCTCTAGCCCCTTCCAGAGCTGAGATATCGAAACTCAAAAATTGGGCCCGAAAAAAAAACGACAGTGGTACCCCTTACGTTTTTTTTTTTGGGCGAAAAATTAAGTTTCTCCAATCTTCCCAAAACTCTGGATTCTGATAGAGGGCCATGAGACTTAGACCTGAGTGCAAAAATGGAGGCTCTAGCCCCTTCCAGAGCTGAGATATCGAAACTCAAAAATTGGGCCCGAAAAAAAAACGACAGTGGTACCCCTTACGTTTTTTTTTTTGGGGCGAATAATTAAGTTTGTCCAATCTTCCCAAAACTCTGGATTCTGATAGAGGGCCATGAGACTTAGACCTGAGTGCAAAAATGGAGGCTCTAGCCCCTTCCAGAGCTGAGATATCGAAATTCAAAAATTCGGCCCGAAAAAAAAAAACGACAGTGGTACCCCTTACGTTTTTTTTTTGGGCGAAAAATTAAGTTTCTCCAATCTTCCCAAAACTCTGGATTCTGATAGAGGGCCATGAGACTTAGACCTGAGTGCAAAAATGGAGGCTCTAGCCCCTTCCAGAGCTGAGATATCGAAACTCAAAAATTGGGCCCGAAAAAAAAAACGACAGTGGTACCCCTTACGTTTTTTTTTTTTTGGGCGAAAAATTAAGTTTCTCCAATCTTCCCAAAACTCTGGATTCTGATAGAGGGCCATGAGACTTAGACCTGAGTGCAAAAATGGAGGCTCTAGCCCCTTCCAGAGCTGAGATATCGAAACTCAAAAATTGGGCCCGAAAAAAAAAACGACAGTGGTACCCCTTACGTTTTTTTTTTTTTTGGGCGAAAAATTACGTTTCTCCAATCTTCCCAAAACTCTGGATTCTGATAGAGGGCCATGAGACTTAGACCTGAGTGCAAAAATGGAGGCTCTAGCCCCTTCCAGAGCTGAGATATCGAAACTCAAAAATTGGGCCCGAAAAAAAAACGACAGTGGTACCCCTTACGTTTTTTTTTTTTTTGGGCGAAAAAATACGTTTCTCCAATCTTCCCAAAACTCTGGATTCTGATAGAGGGCCATGAGACTTAGACCTGAGTGCAAAAATGGAGGCTCTAGCCCCTTCCAGAGCTGAGATATCGAAACTCAAAAATTGGGCCCGAAAAAAAAATGACAGTGGTACCCCTTACGTTTTTTTTTTTTTGGGCGAAAAATTAAGTTTCTCCAATCTTCCCAAAACTCTGGATTCTGATAGAGGGCCATGAGACTTAGACCTGAGTGCAAAAATGGAGGCTCTATCCCCTTCCAGAGCTGAGATATCGAAACTCAAAAATTCGGCCCGAAAAAAAAAACGACAGTGGTACCCCTTACGGTTTTTTTTTTGGGGCGAAAAATTAAGTTTCTCCAATCTTCCCAAAACTCTGGATTCTTATAGAGGGCCATGAGACTTAGACCTGAGTGCAAAAATGGAGGCTCTAGCCCCTTCCAGAGCTGAGAAATAGAAACTCAAAAATTGGGCCCGAAAAAAAAACGACAGTGGTACCCCTTACGTTTTTTTTTTTTGGGCGAAAAATTAAGTTTCTCCAATCTTCCCAAAACTCTGGATTCTGATAGAGGGCCATGAGACTTAGACCTGAGTGCAAAAATGGAGGCTCTAGCCCCTTCCAGAGCTGAGATATCGAAACTCAAAAATTGGGCCCGAAAAAAAAACGACAGTGGTACCCCTTACGTTTTTTTTTTTTGGGCGAAAAATTAAGTTTCTCCAATCTTCCCAAAACTCTGGATTCTGATAGAGGGCCATGAGACTTAGACCTGAGTGCAAAAATGGAGGCTCTAGCCCCTTCCAGAGCTGAGATATCGAAACTCAAACATTGGGCCCGAAAAAAAAAACGACAGTGGTACCCCTTACGTTTTTTTTTTTGGGCAAAAAATTAAGTTTCTCCAATCTTCCCAAAACTCTGGATTCTGATAGAGGGCCATGAGACTTAGACCTGAGAGCAAAAATGGAGGCTCTAGCCCCTTCCAGAGCTGAGATATCGAAACTCAAAAATTCGGCCCGAAAAAAAAACGACAGTGGTACCCCTTACGTTTTTTTTTTTTGGGCGAAAAATTAAGTTTGTCCAATCTTCCCAAAACTCTGGATTCTGATAGAGGGCCATGAGACTTAGACCTGAGTGCAAAAATGGAGGCTCTAGCCCCTTCCAGAGCTGAGATATCGAAACTCAAAAATTGGGCCCGAAAAAAAAAACGACAGTGGTACCCCTTACGTTTTTTTTTTTTTTGGGCGAAAAATTACGTTTCTCCAATCTTCCCAAAACTCTGGATTCTGATAGAGGGCCATGAGACTTAGACCTGAGTGCAAAAATGGAGGCTCTAGCCCCTTCCAGAGCTCAGCTAAGATATCGAAACTCAAAAATTGGGCCCGAAAAAAAAAACGAGAGTGGTACCCCTTACGTTTTTTTTTTTGGGCGAAAAATTACGTTTCTCCAATCTTCCCAAAACTCTGGATTCTGATAGAGGGCCATGAGACTTAGACCTGAGTGCAAAAATGGAGGCTCTAGCCCCTTCCAGAGCTGAGATATCAAAACTCAAAAATTGGGCCCGAAAAAAAAAACGACAGTGGTACCCCTTACGTTTTTGTTTTTTTTGGGCGAAAAATTAAGTTTCTCCAATCTTCCCAAAACTCTGGATTCTGATAGAGGGCCATGAGACTTAGACCTGAGTGCAAAAATGGAGGCTCTAGCCCCTTCCAGAGCTGAGATATCGAAACTCAAAAATTGGGCCCGAAAAAAAAAACGACAGTGGTACCCCTTACGTTTTTTTTTTTTTGGGCGAAAAATTAAGTTTGTCCAATCTTCCCAAAACTCTGGATTCTGATAGAGGGCCATGAGTCTTAGACCTGAGTGCAAAAATGGAGGCTCTAGCCTCTTCCAGAGCTGAGATATCGAAACTCAAAAATTCGGCCCGAAAAAAAAACGACAGTGGTACCCCTTACGTTTTTTTTTTTTGGGGCGAAAAATTAAGTTTCTCCAATCTTCCCAAAACTCTGGATTCTGATAGAGGGCCATGAGACTTAGACCTGAGTGCAAAAATGGAGGCTCTAGCCCCTTCCAGAGCTGAGATATCGAAACTCAAAAATTCGGCCCGAAAAAAAAAAAACGACAGTGGTACCCCTTACGTTTTTTTTTTGGGCGAAAAATTAAGTTTCTCCAATCTCCCCAAAACTCTGGATTCTGATAGAGGGCCATGAGACTTAGACCTGAGTGCAAAAATGGAGGCTCTAGCCCCTTCCAGAGCTCAGCTAAGATATCGAAACTCAAAAATTGGGCCCGAAAAAAAAAAGAGAGTGGTACCCCTTACGTTTTTTTTTTTGGGCGAAAAATTAAGTTTCTCCAATCTTCCCAAAACTCTGGATTCTTATAGAGGGCCATGAGACTTAGACCTGAGTGCAAAAATGGAGGCTCTAGCCCCTTCCAGAGCTGAGATATCGAAATTCAAAAATTCGGCCCGAAAAAAAAAACGACAGTGGTACCCCTTACGTTTTTTTTTTTTGGGCGAAAAATTAAGTTTCTCCAATCTTCCCAAAACTCTGGATTCTTATAGAGGGTCATGAGACTTAGACCTGAGTGCAAAAATGGATGCTCTAGCCCCTTCCAGAGCTGAGATATCGAAACTCAAAAATTCGGCCCGAAAAAAAAACGACAGTGGTACCCCTTACGTTTTTTTTTTTGGGGCGAAAAATTAAGTTTCTCCAATCTTCCCAAAACTCTGGATTCTGATAGAGGGCCATGAGACTTAGACCTGAGTGCAAAAATGGAGGCTCTAGCCCCTTCCAGAGCTGAGATATCGAAACTCAAAAATTCGGCCCGAAAAAAAAAAGACAGTGGTACCCCTTACGTTTTTTTTTTGGGGGCGAAAAATTAAGTTTCTCCAATCTTCCCAAAACTCTGGATTCTGATAGAGGGCCATGAGACTTAGACCTGAGTGCAAAAATGGAGGCTCTAGCCCCTTCCAGAGCTGAGATATCGAAACTCAAAAATTCGGCCCGAAAAAAAAAACGACAGTGGTACCCCTTACGTTTTTTTTTTTGGGGCGAAAAATTAAGTTTCTCCAATCTTCCCAAAACTCTGGATTCTGATAGAGGGCCATGAGACTTAGACCTGAGTGCAAAAATGGAGGCTCTAGCCCCTTCCAGAGCTGAGATATCGAAACTCAAAAATTCGGCCCGAAAAAAAAAAACGACAGTGGTACCCCTTACGTTTTTTTTTTGGGCGAAAAATTAAGTTTCTCCAATCTCCCCAAAACTCTGGATTCTGATAGAGGGCCATGAGACTTAGACCTGAGTGCAAAAATGGAGGCTCTAGCCCCTTCCAGAGCTCAGCTAAGATATCGAAACTCAAAAATTGGGCCCGAAAAAAAAAACGAGAGTGGTACCCCTTACGTTTTTTTTTTTGGGCGAAAAATTAAGTTTCTCCAATCTTCCCAAAACTCTGGATTCTTATAGAGGGCCATGAGACTTAGACCTGAGTGCAAAAATGGAGGCTCTAGCCCCTTCCAGAGCTGAGATATCGAAATTCAAAAATTCGGCCCGAAAAAAAAAACGACAGTGGTACCCCTTACGTTTTTTTTTTTTTGGGCGAAAAATTAAGTTTCTCCAATCTTCCCAAAACTCTGGATTCTTATAGAGGGTCATGAGACTTAGACCTGAGTGCAAAAATGGATGCTCTAGCCCCTTCCAGAGCTGAGATATCGAAACTCAAAAATTCGGCCCGAAAAAAAAACGACAGTGGTACCCCTTACGTTTTTTTTTTTGGGGCGAAAAATTAAGTTTCTCCAATCTTCCCAAAACTCTGGATTCTGATAGAGGGCCATGAGACTTAGACCTGAGTGCAAAAATGGAGGCTCTAGCCCCTTCCAGAGCTGAGATATCGAAACTCAAAAATTCGGCCCGAAAAAAAAAAGACAGTGGTACCCCTTACGTTTTTTTTTGGGGGCGAAAAATTAAGTTTCTCCAATCTTCCCAAAACTCTGGATTCTGATAGAGGGCCATGAGACTTAGACCTGAGTGCAAAAATGGAGGCTCTAGCCCCTTCCAGAGCTGAGATATCGAAACTCAAAAATTGGGCCCGAAAAAAAAACGACAGTGGTACCCCTTACGTTTTTTTTTTTTGGGCGAAAAATTAAGTTTCTCCAATCTTCCCAAAACTCTGGATTCTGATAGAGGGCCATGAGACTTAGACCTGAGTGCAAAAATGGAGGCTCTAGCCCCTTCCAGAGCTGAGATATCGAAACTCAAAAATTGGGCCCGAAAAAAAAACGACAGTGGTACCCCTTACGTTTTTTTTTTTGGGGCGAAAAATTAAGTTTCTCCAATCTTCCCAAAACTCTGGGTTCTGATAGAGGGCCATGAGACTTAGACCTGAGTGCAAAAATGGAGGCTCTAGCCCCTTCCAGAGCTGAGATATCGAAACTCAAAAATTGGGCCCGAAAAAAAAACGACAGTGGTACCCCTTACGTTTTTTTTTTTTGGGGCGAAAAATTAAGTTTCTCCAATCTTCCCAAAACTCTGGATTCTGATAGAGGGCCATGAGACTTAGACCTGAGTGCAAAAATGGAGGCTCTATCCCCTTCCAGAGCTGAGATATCGAAACTCAAAAATTCGGCCCGAAAAAAAAACGACAGTGGTACCCCTTACGTTTTTTTTTTTTTTTGGGCGAAAAATTAAGTTTCTCCAATCTTCCCAAAACTCTGGATTCTGATAGAGGGCCATGAGACTTAGACCTGAGTGCAAAAATGGAGGCTCTAGCCCCTTTCAGAGCTGAGATATCGAAACTCAAAAATTGGGCCCGAAAAAAAAACGACAGTGGTACCCCTTACGTTTTTTTTTTGGGGCGAAAAATTAAGTTTCTCCAATCTTCCCAAAACTCTGGATTCTGATAGAGGGCCATGAGACTTAGACCTGAGTGCAAAAATGGAGGCTCTAGCCCCTTCCAGAGCTGAGATATCGAAACTCAAAAATTGGGCCCGAAAAAAAAACGACAGTGGTACCCCTTACGTTTTTTTTTTTTTGGGCGAAAAATTAAGTTTCTCCAATCTTCCCAAAACTCTGGATTCTGATAGAGGGCCATGAGACTTAGACCTGAGTGCAAAAACGGAGGCTCTATCCCCTTCCAGAGCTGAGATATCGAAACTCAAAAATTCGGCCCGAAAAAAAAACGACAGTGGTACCCCTTACGTTTTTTTTTTTTTGGGCGAAAAATTAAGTTTCTCCAATCTTCCCAAAACTCTGGATTCTGATAGAGGGCCATGAGACTTAGACCTGAGTGCAAAAATGGAGGCTCTAGCCCCTTTCAGAGCTGAGATATCGAAACTCAAAAATTCGTCCCGAAAAAAAAAAACGACAGTGGTACCCCTTACGTTTTTTTTTGGGCGAAAAATTAAGTTTCTCCAATCTTCCCAAAACTCTGGATTCTGATAGAGGGCCCTGAGACTTAGACCTGAGTGCAAAAATGGAGGCTCTAGCCCCTTCCAGAGCTGAGATATCGAAATTCAAAAATTCGGCCCGAAAAAAAAAAACGACAGTGGTACCCCTTACGTTTTTTTTTGGGGCGAAAAATTAAGTTTCTCCAATCTTCCTAAAACTCTGGATTCTGATAGAGGGCCATGAGACTTAGACCTGAGTGCAAAAATGGAGGCTCTAGCCCCTTCCAGAGCTGAGATATCGAAACTCAAAAATTGGGCCCGAAAAAAAAACGACAGTGGTACCCCTTACGTTTTTTTTTTTTTGGGCGAAAAATTAAGTTTCTCCAATCTTCCCAAAACTCTGGATTCTGATAGAGGGCCATGAGACTTAGACCTGAGTGCAAAAATGGAGGCTCTAGCCCCTTCCAGAGCTGAGATATCGAAACTCAAAAATTGGGCCCGAAAAAAAAACGACAGTGGTACCCCTTACGTTTTTTTTTTTTGGGGCGAAAAATTAAGTTTCTCCAATCTTCCCAAAACTCTGGATTCTGATAGAGGGCCATGAGACTTAGACCTGAGTGCAAAAACGGAGGCTCTATCCCCTTCCAGAGCTGAGATATCGAAACTCAAAAATTGGGCCCGAAAAAAAAACGACAGTGGTACCCCTTACGTTTTTTTTTTTGGGCGAAAAATTAAGTTTCTCCAATCTTCCCAAAACTCTGGATTCTGATAGAGGGCCATGAGACTTAGACCTGAGTGCAAAAATGGAGGCTCTGGCCCCTTCCAGAGCTGAGATATCGAAACTCAAAAATTGGGCCCGAAAAAAAAACGACAGTGGTACCCCTTACGTTTTTTTTTTTTTGGGCGAAAAATTAAGTTTGTCCAATCTTCCCAAAACTCTGGATTCTGATAGAGGGCCATGAGACTTAGACCTGAGTGCAAAAATGGAGGCTCTAGCCCCTTCCAGAGCTGAGATATCGAAATTCAAAAATTCGGCCCGAAAAAAAAAAACGACAGTGGTACCCCTTACGTTTTTTTTTTGGGCGAAAAATTAAGTTTCTCCAATCTTCCCAAAACTCTGGATTCTGATAGAGGGCCATGAGACTTAGACCTGAGTGCAAAAATGGAGGCTCTAGCCCCTTCCAGAGCTGAGATATCGAAACTCAAAAATTGGGCCCGAAAAAAAAAAACGACAGTGGTACCCCTTACGTTTTTTTTTTTTTGGGCGAAAAATTAAGTTTCTCCAATCTTCCCAAAACTCTGGATTCTGATAGAGGGCCATGAGACTTAGACCTGAGTGCAAAAATGGAGGCTCTAGCCCCTTCCAGAGCTGAGATATCGAAACTCAAAAATTGGGCCCGAAAAAAAAAACGACAGTGGTACCCCTTACGTTTTTTTTTTTTTTGGGCGAAAAATTACGTTTCTCCAATCTTCCCAAAACTCTGGATTCTGATAGAGGGCCATGAGACTTAGACCTGAGTGCAAAAATGGAGGCTCTAGCCCCTTCCAGAGCTGAGATATCGAAACTCAAAAATTGGGCCCGAAAAAAAAACGACAGTGGTACCCCTTACGTTTTTTTTTTTTTGGGCGAAAAAATACGTTTCTCCAATCTTCCCAAAACTCTGGATTCTGATAGAGGGCCATGAGACTTAGACCTGAGTGCAAAAATGGAGGCTCTAGCCCCTTCCAGAGCTGAGATATCGAAACTCAAAAATTGGGCCCGAAAAAAAAATGACAGTGGTACCCCTTACGTTTTTTTTTTTTTGGGCGAAAAATTAAGTTTCTCCAATCTTCCCAAAACTCTGGATTCTGATAGAGGGCCATGAGACTTAGACCTGAGTGCAAAAATGGAGGCTCTATCCCCTTCCAGAGCTGAGATATCGAAACTCAAAAATTCGGCCCGAAAAAAAAAACGACAGTGGTACCCCTTACGTTTTTTTTTTGGGGCGAAAAATTAAGTTTCTCCAATCTTCCCAAAACTCTGGATTCTTATAGAGGGCCATGAGACTTAGACCTGAGTGCAAAAATGGAGGCTCTAGCCCCTTCCAGAGCTGAGAAATAGAAACTCAAAAATTGGGCCCGAAAAAAAAACGACAGTGGTACCCCTTACGTTTTTTTTTTTTGGGCGAAAAATTAAGTTTCTCCAATCTTCCCAAAACTCTGGATTCTGATAGAGGGCCATGAGACTTAGACCTGAGTGCAAAAATGGAGGCTCTAGCCCCTTCCAGAGCTGAGATATCGAAACTCAAAAATTGGGCCCGAAAAAAAAACGACAGTGGTACCCCTTACGTTTTTTTTTTTTTGGGCGAAAAATTAAGTTTCTCCAATCTTCCCAAAACTCTGGATTCTGATAGAGGGCCATGAGACTTAGACCTGAGTGCAAAAATGGAGGCTCTAGCCCCTTCCAGAGCTGAGATATCGAAACTCAAACATTGGGCCCGAAAAAAAAAACGACAGTGGTACCCCTTACGTTTTTTTTTTTGGGCAAAAAATTAAGTTTCTCCAATCTTCCCAAAACTCTGGATTCTGATAGAGGGCCATGAGACTTAGACCTGAGAGCAAAAATGGAGGCTCTAGCCCCTTCCAGAGCTGAGATATCGAAACTCAAAAATTCGGCCCGAAAAAAAAACGACAGTGGTACCCCTTACGTTTTTTTTTTTTGGGCGAAAAATTAAGTTTGTCCAATCTTCCCAAAACTCTGGATTCTGATAGAGGGCCATGAGACTTAGACCTGAGTGCAAAAATGGAGGCTCTAGCCCCTTCCATAGCTGAGATATCGAAACTCAAAAATTGGGCCCGAAAAAAAAAACGACAGTGGTACCCCTTACGTTTTTTTTTTTGGGCGAAAAATTACGTTTCTCCAATCTTCCCAAAACTCTGGATTCTGATAGAGGGCCATGAGACTTAGACCTGAGTGCAAAAATGGAGGCTCTAGCCCCTTCCAGAGCTGAGATATCAAAACTCAAAAATTGGGCCCGAAAAAAAAAACGACAGTGGTACCCCTTACGTTTTTGTTTTTTTTGGGCGAAAAATTAAGTTTCTCCAATCTTCCCAAAACTCTGGATTCTGATAGAGGGCCATGAGACTTAGACCTGAGTGCAAAAATGGAGGCTCTAGCCCCTTCCAGAGCTGAGATATCGAAACTCAAAAATTGGGCCCGAAAAAAAAAACGACAGTGGTACCCCTTACGTTTTTTTTTTTTTTTGGGCGAAAAATTAAGTTTGTCCAATCTTCCCAAAACTCTGGATTCTGATAGAGGGCCATGAGTCTTAGACCTGAGTGCAAAAATGGAGGCTCTAGCCTCTTCCAGAGCTGAGATATCGAAACTCAAAAATTCGGCCCGAAAAAAAAACGACAGTGGTACCCCTTACGTTTTTTTTTTTGGGGCGAAAAATTAAGTTTCTCCAATCTTCCCAAAACTCTGGATTCTGATAGAGGGCCATGAGACTTAGACCTGAGTGCAAAAATGGAGGCTCTAGCCCCTTCCAGAGCTGAGATATCGAAACTCAAAAATTCGGCCCGAAAAAAAAAAAACGACAGTGGTACCCCTTACGTTTTTTTTTGGGCGAAAAATTAAGTTTCTCCAATCTCCCCAAAACTCTGGATTCTGATAGAGGGCCATGAGACTTAGACCTGAGTGCAAAAATGGAGGCTCTAGCCCCTTCCAGAGCTCAGCTAAGATATCGAAACTCAAAAATTGGGCCCGAAAAAAAAAACGAGAGTGGTACCCCTTACGTTTTTTTTTTGGGGCGAAAAATTAAGTTTCTCCAATCTTCCCAAAACTCTGGATTCTTATAGAGGGCCATGAGACTTAGACCTGAGTGCAAAAATGGAGGCTCTAGCCCCTTCCAGAGCTGAGATATCGAAATTCAAAAATTCGGCCCGAAAAAAAAAACGACAGTGGTACCCCTTACGTTTTTTTTTTTTGGGCGAAAAATTAAGTTTCTCCAATCTTCCCAAAACTCTGGATTCTTATAGAGGGTCATGAGACTTAGACCTGAGTGCAAAAATGGATGCTCTAGCCCCTTCCAGAGCTGAGATATCGAAACTCAAAAATTCGGCCCGAAAAAAAAACGACAGTGGTACCCCTTACGTTTTTTTTTTTTTGGGCGAAAAATTAAGTTTCTCCAATCTTCCCAAAACTCTGGATTCTGATAGAGGGCCATGAGACTTAGACCTGAGTGCAAAAATGGAGGCTCTAGCCCCTTCCAGAGCTGAGATATCGAAACTCAAAAATTGGGCCCGAAAAAAAAAACGACAGTGGTACCCCTTACGTTTTTTTTTTTTTTGGGCGAAAAATTACGTTTCTCCAATCTTCCCAAAACTCTGGATTCTGATAGAGGGCCATGAGACTTAGACCTGAGTGCAAAAATGGAGGCTCTAGCCCCTTCCAGAGCTGAGATATCGAAACTCAAAAATTGGGCCCGAAAAAAAAACGACAGTGGTACCCCTTACGTTTTTTTTTTTTTTGGGCGAAAAAATACGTTTCTCCAATCTTCCCAAAACTCTGGATTCTGATAGAGGGCCATGAGACTTAGACCTGAGTGCAAAAATGGAGGCTCTAGCCCCTTCCAGAGCTGAGATATCGAAACTCAAAAATTGGGCCCGAAAAAAAAATGACAGTGGTACCCCTTACGTTTTTTTTTTTTTGGGCGAAAAATTAAGTTTCTCCAATCTTCCCAAAACTCTGGATTCTGATAGAGGGCCATGAGACTTAGACCTGAGTGCAAAAATGGAGGCTCTATCCCCTTCCAGAGCTGAGATATCGAAACTCAAAAATTCGGCCCGAAAAAAAAAACGACAGTGGTACCCCTTACGTTTTTTTTTTTGGGGCGAAAAATTAAGTTTCTCCAATCTTCCCAAAACTCTGGATTCTTATAGAGGGCCATGAGACTTAGACCTGAGTGCAAAAATGGAGGCTCTAGCCCCTTCCAGAGCTGAGAAATAGAAACTCAAAAATTGGGCCCGAAAAAAAAACGACAGTGTTACCCCTTACGTTTTTTTTTTTTGGGCGAAAAATTAAGTTTCTCCAATCTTCCCAAAACTCTGGATTCTGATAGAGGGCCATGAGACTTAGACCTGAGTGCAAAAATGGAGGCTCTAGCCCCTTCCAGAGCTGAGATATCGAAACTCAAAAATTGGGCCCGAAAAAAAAACGACAGTGGTACCCCTTACGTTTTTTTTTTTGGGCGAAAAATTAAGTTTCTCCAATCTTCCCAAAACTCTGGATTCTGATAGAGGGCCATGAGACTTAGACCTGAGTGCAAAAATGGAGGCTCTAGCCCCTTCCAGAGCTGAGATATCGAAACTCAAAAATTGGGCCCGAAAAAAAAACGACAGTGGTACCCCTTACGTTTTTTTTTTTGGGGCGAATAATTAAGTTTGTCCAATCTTCCCAAAACTCTGGATTCTGATAGAGGGCCATGAGACTTAGACCTGAGTGCAAAAATGGAGGCTCTAGCCCCTTCCAGAGCTGAGATATCGAAATTCAAAAATTCGGCCCGAAAAAAAAAAACGACAGTGGTACCCCTTACGTTTTTTTTTTGGGCGAAAAATTAAGTTTCTCCAATCTTCCCAAAACTCTGGATTCTGATAGAGGGCCATGAGACTTAGACCTGAGTGCAAAAATGGAGGCTCTAGCCCCTTCCAGAGCTGAGATATCGAAACTCAAAAATTGGGCCCGAAAAAAAAAACGACAGTGGTACCCCTTACGTTTTTTTTTTTTTGGGCGAAAAATTAAGTTTCTCCAATCTTCCCAAAACTCTGGATTCTGATAGAGGGCCATGAGACTTAGACCTGAGTGCAAAAATGGAGGCTCTAGCCCCTTCCAGAGCTGAGATATCGAAACTCAAAAATTGGGCCCGAAAAAAAAAACGACAGTGGTACCCCTTACGTTTTTTTTTTTTTTGGGCGAAAAATTACGTTTCTCCAATCTTCCCAAAACTCTGGATTCTGATAGAGGGCCATGAGACTTAGACCTGAGTGCAAAAATGGAGGCTCTAGCCCCTTCCAGAGCTGAGATATCGAAACTCAAAAATTGGGCCCGAAAAAAAAACGACAGTGGTACCCCTTACGTTTTTTTTTTTTTTGGGCGAAAAAATACGTTTCTCCAATCTTCCCAAAACTCTGGATTCTGATAGAGGGCCATGAGACTTAGACCTGAGTGCAAAAATGGAGGCTCTAGCCCCTTCCAGAGCTGAGATATCGAAACTCAAAAATTGGGCCCGAAAAAAAAATGACAGTGGTACCCCTTACGTTTTTTTTTTTTTGGGCGAAAAATTAAGTTTCTCCAATCTTCCCAAAACTCTGGATTCTGATAGAGGGCCATGAGACTTAGACCTGAGTGCAAAAATGGAGGCTCTATCCCCTTCCAGAGCTGAGATATCGAAACTCAAAAATTCGGCCCGAAAAAAAAAACGACAGTGGTACCCCTTACGGTTTTTTTTTTGGGGCGAAAAATTAAGTTTCTCCAATCTTCCCAAAACTCTGGATTCTTATAGAGGGCCATGAGACTTAGACCTGAGTGCAAAAATGGAGGCTCTAGCCCCTTCCAGAGCTGAGAAATAGAAACTCAAAAATTGGGCCCGAAAAAAAAACGACAGTGGTACCCCTTACGTTTTTTTTTTTTGGGCGAAAAATTAAGTTTCTCCAATCTTCCCAAAACTCTGGATTCTGATAGAGGGCCATGAGACTTAGACCTGAGTGCAAAAATGGAGGCTCTAGCCCCTTCCAGAGCTGAGATATCGAAACTCAAAAATTGGGCCCGAAAAAAAAACGACAGTGGTACCCCTTACGTTTTTTTTTTTTGGGCGAAAAATTAAGTTTCTCCAATCTTCCCAAAACTCTGGATTCTGATAGAGGGCCATGAGACTTAGACCTGAGTGCAAAAATGGAGGCTCTAGCCCCTTCCAGAGCTGAGATATCGAAACTCAAACATTGGGCCCGAAAAAAAAAACGACAGTGGTACCCCTTACGTTTTTTTTTTTGGGCAAAAAATTAAGTTTCTCCAATCTTCCCAAAACTCTGGATTCTGATAGAGGGCCATGAGACTTAGACCTGAGAGCAAAAATGGAGGCTCTAGCCCCTTCCAGAGCTGAGATATCGAAACTCAAAAATTCGGCCCGAAAAAAAAACGACAGTGGTACCCCTTACGTTTTTTTTTTTTGGGCGAAAAATTAAGTTTGTCCAATCTTCCCAAAACTCTGGATTCTGATAGAGGGCCATGAGACTTAGACCTGAGTGCAAAAATGGAGGCTCTAGCCCCTTCCAGAGCTGAGATATCGAAACTCAAAAATTGGGCCCGAAAAAAAAAACGACAGTGGTACCCCTTACGTTTTTTTTTTTTTTGGGCGAAAAATTACGTTTCTCCAATCTTCCCAAAACTCTGGATTCTGATAGAGGGCCATGAGACTTAGACCTGAGTGCAAAAATGGAGGCTCTAGCCCCTTCCAGAGCTCAGCTAAGATATCGAAACTCAAAAATTGGGCCCGAAAAAAAAAACGAGAGTGGTACCCCTTACGTTTTTTTTTTTGGGCGAAAAATTACGTTTCTCCAATCTTCCCAAAACTCTGGATTCTGATAGAGGGCCATGAGACTTAGACCTGAGTGCAAAAATGGAGGCTCTAGCCCCTTCCAGAGCTGAGATATCAAAACTCAAAAATTGGGCCCGAAAAAAAAAACGACAGTGGTACCCCTTACGTTTTTGTTTTTTTTGGGCGAAAAATTAAGTTTCTCCAATCTTCCCAAAACTCTGGATTCTGATAGAGGGCCATGAGACTTAGACCTGAGTGCAAAAATGGAGGCTCTAGCCCCTTCCAGAGCTGAGATATCGAAACTCAAAAATTGGGCCCGAAAAAAAAAACGACAGTGGTACCCCTTACGTTTTTTTTTTTTTGGGCGAAAAATTAAGTTTGTCCAATCTTCCCAAAACTCTGGATTCTGATAGAGGGCCATGAGTCTTAGACCTGAGTGCAAAAATGGAGGCTCTAGCCTCTTCCAGAGCTGAGATATCGAAACTCAAAAATTCGGCCCGAAAAAAAAACGACAGTGGTACCCCTTACGTTTTTTTTTTTTGGGGCGAAAAATTAAGTTTCTCCAATCTTCCCAAAACTCTGGATTCTGATAGAGGGCCATGAGACTTAGACCTGAGTGCAAAAATGGAGGCTCTAGCCCCTTCCAGAGCTGAGATATCGAAACTCAAAAATTCGGCCCGAAAAAAAAAAAACGACAGTGGTACCCCTTACGTTTTTTTTTTGGGCGAAAAATTAAGTTTCTCCAATCTCCCCAAAACTCTGGATTCTGATAGAGGGCCATGAGACTTAGACCTGAGTGCAAAAATGGAGGCTCTAGCCCCTTCCAGAGCTCAGCTAAGATATCGAAACTCAAAAATTGGGCCCGAAAAAAAAAAGAGAGTGGTACCCCTTACGTTTTTTTTTTTGGGCGAAAAATTAAGTTTCTCCAATCTTCCCAAAACTCTGGATTCTTATAGAGGGCCATGAGACTTAGACCTGAGTGCAAAAATGGAGGCTCTAGCCCCTTCCAGAGCTGAGATATCGAAATTCAAAAATTCGGCCCGAAAAAAAAAACGACAGTGGTACCCCTTACGTTTTTTTTTTTTGGGCGAAAAATTAAGTTTCTCCAATCTTCCCAAAACTCTGGATTCTTATAGAGGGTCATGAGACTTAGACCTGAGTGCAAAAATGGATGCTCTAGCCCCTTCCAGAGCTGAGATATCGAAACTCAAAAATTCGGCCCGAAAAAAAAACGACAGTGGTACCCCTTACGTTTTTTTTTTTGGGGCGAAAAATTAAGTTTCTCCAATCTTCCCAAAACTCTGGATTCTGATAGAGGGCCATGAGACTTAGACCTGAGTGCAAAAATGGAGGCTCTAGCCCCTTCCAGAGCTGAGATATCGAAACTCAAAAATTCGGCCCGAAAAAAAAAAGACAGTGGTACCCCTTACGTTTTTTTTTTGGGGGCGAAAAATTAAGTTTCTCCAATCTTCCCAAAACTCTGGATTCTGATAGAGGGCCATGAGACTTAGACCTGAGTGCAAAAATGGAGGCTCTAGCCCCTTCCAGAGCTGAGATATCGAAACTCAAAAATTCGGCCCGAAAAAAAAAACGACAGTGGTACCCCTTACGTTTTTTTTTTTGGGGCGAAAAATTAAGTTTCTCCAATCTTCCCAAAACTCTGGATTCTGATAGAGGGCCATGAGACTTAGACCTGAGTGCAAAAATGGAGGCTCTAGCCCCTTCCAGAGCTGAGATATCGAAACTCAAAAATTCGGCCCGAAAAAAAAAAACGACAGTGGTACCCCTTACGTTTTTTTTTTGGGCGAAAAATTAAGTTTCTCCAATCTCCCCAAAACTCTGGATTCTGATAGAGGGCCATGAGACTTAGACCTGAGTGCAAAAATGGAGGCTCTAGCCCCTTCCAGAGCTCAGCTAAGATATCGAAACTCAAAAATTGGGCCCGAAAAAAAAAACGAGAGTGGTACCCCTTACGTTTTTTTTTTTGGGCGAAAAATTAAGTTTCTCCAATCTTCCCAAAACTCTGGATTCTTATAGAGGGCCATGAGACTTAGACCTGAGTGCAAAAATGGAGGCTCTAGCCCCTTCCAGAGCTGAGATATCGAAATTCAAAAATTCGGCCCGAAAAAAAAAACGACAGTGGTACCCCTTACGTTTTTTTTTTTTGGGCGAAAAATTAAGTTTCTCCAATCTTCCCAAAACTCTGGATTCTTATAGAGGGTCATGAGACTTAGACCTGAGTGCAAAAATGGATGCTCTAGCCCCTTCCAGAGCTGAGATATCGAAACTCAAAAATTCGGCCCGAAAAAAAAACGACAGTGGTACCCCTTACGTTTTTTTTTTTGGGGCGAAAAATTAAGTTTCTCCAATCTTCCCAAAACTCTGGATTCTGATAGAGGGCCATGAGACTTAGACCTGAGTGCAAAAATGGAGGCTCTAGCCCCTTCCAGAGCTGAGATATCGAAACTCAAAAATTCGGCCCGAAAAAAAAAAGACAGTGGTACCCCTTACGTTTTTTTTTGGGGGCGAAAAATTAAGTTTCTCCAATCTTCCCAAAACTCTGGATTCTGATAGAGGGCCATGAGACTTAGACCTGAGTGCAAAAATGGAGGCTCTAGCCCCTTCCAGAGCTGAGATATCGAAACTCAAAAATTGGGCCCGAAAAAAAAACGACAGTGGTACCCCTTACGTTTTTTTTTTTTGGGCGAAAAATTAAGTTTCTCCAATCTTCCCAAAACTCTGGATTCTGATAGAGGGCCATGAGACTTAGACCTGAGTGCAAAAATGGAGGCTCTAGCCCCTTCCAGAGCTGAGATATCGAAACTCAAAAATTGGGCCCGAAAAAAAAACGACAGTGGTACCCCTTACGTTTTTTTTTTTGGGGCGAAAAATTAAGTTTCTCCAATCTTCCCAAAACTCTGGGTTCTGATAGAGGGCCATGAGACTTAGACCTGAGTGCAAAAATGGAGGCTCTAGCCCCTTCCAGAGCTGAGATATCGAAACTCAAAAATTGGGCCCGAAAAAAAAACGACAGTGGTACCCCTTACGTTTTTTTTTTTTGGGGCGAAAAATTAAGTTTCTCCAATCTTCCCAAAACTCTGGATTCTGATAGAGGGCCATGAGACTTAGACCTGAGTGCAAAAATGGAGGCTCTATCCCCTTCCAGAGCTGAGATATCGAAACTCAAAAATTCGGCCCGAAAAAAAAACGACAGTGGTACCCCTTACGTTTTTTTTTTTTTTTGGGCGAAAAATTAAGTTTCTCCAATCTTCCCAAAACTCTGGATTCTGATAGAGGGCCATGAGACTTAGACCTGAGTGCAAAAATGGAGGCTCTAGCCCCTTTCAGAGCTGAGATATCGAAACTCAAAAATTGGGCCCGAAAAAAAAACGACAGTGGTACCCCTTACGTTTTTTTTTTGGGGCGAAAAATTAAGTTTCTCCAATCTTCCCAAAACTCTGGATTCTGATAGAGGGCCATGAGACTTAGACCTGAGTGCAAAAATGGAGGCTCTAGCCCCTTCCAGAGCTGAGATATCGAAACTCAAAAATTGGGCCCGAAAAAAAAACGACAGTGGTACCCCTTACGTTTTTTTTTTTTGGGCGAAAAATTAAGTTTCTCCAATCTTCCCAAAACTCTGGATTCTGATAGAGGGCCATGAGACTTAGACCTGAGTGCAAAAACGGAGGCTCTATCCCCTTCCAGAGCTGAGATATCGAAACTCAAAAATTCGGCCCGAAAAAAAAACGACAGTGGTACCCCTTACGTTTTTTTTTTTTTGGGCGAAAAATTAAGTTTCTCCAATCTTCCCAAAACTCTGGATTCTGATAGAGGGCCATGAGACTTAGACCTGAGTGCAAAAATGGAGGCTCTAGCCCCTTTCAGAGCTGAGATATCGAAACTCAAAAATTCGTCCCGAAAAAAAAAAACGACAGTGGTACCCCTTACGTTTTTTTTTGGGCGAAAAATTAAGTTTCTCCAATCTTCCCAAAACTCTGGATTCTGATAGAGGGCCCTGAGACTTAGACCTGAGTGCAAAAATGGAGGCTCTAGCCCCTTCCAGAGCTGAGATATCGAAATTCAAAAATTCGGCCCGAAAAAAAAAAACGACAGTGGTACCCCTTACGTTTTTTTTTGGGGCGAAAAATTAAGTTTCTCCAATCTTCCTAAAACTCTGGATTCTGATAGAGGGCCATGAGACTTAGACCTGAGTGCAAAAATGGAGGCTCTAGCCCCTTCCAGAGCTGAGATATCGAAACTCAAAAATTGGGCCCGAAAAAAAAACGACAGTGGTACCCCTTACGTTTTTTTTTTTTTGGGCGAAAAATTAAGTTTCTCCAATCTTCCCAAAACTCTGGATTCTGATAGAGGGCCATGAGACTTAGACCTGAGTGCAAAAATGGAGGCTCTAGCCCCTTCCAGAGCTGAGATATCGAAACTCAAAAATTGGGCCCGAAAAAAAAACGACAGTGGTACCCCTTACGTTTTTTTTTTTTGGGGCGAAAAATTAAGTTTCTCCAATCTTCCCAAAACTCTGGATTCTGATAGAGGGCCATGAGACTTAGACCTGAGTGCAAAAACGGAGGCTCTATCCCCTTCCAGAGCTGAGATATCGAAACTCAAAAATTGGGCCCGAAAAAAAAACGACAGTGGTACCCCTTACGTTTTTTTTTTTGGGCGAAAAATTAAGTTTCTCCAATCTTCCCAAAACTCTGGATTCTGATAGAGGGCCATGAGACTTAGACCTGAGTGCAAAAATGGAGGCTCTGGCCCCTTCCAGAGCTGAGATATCGAAACTCAAAAATTGGGCCCGAAAAAAAAACGACAGTGGTACCCCTTACGTTTTTTTTTTTTTGGGCGAAAAATTAAGTTTGTCCAATCTTCCCAAAACTCTGGATTCTGATAGAGGGCCATGAGACTTAGACCTGAGTGCAAAAATGGAGGCTCTAGCCCCTTCCAGAGCTGAGATATCGAAATTCAAAAATTCGGCCCGAAAAAAAAAAACGACAGTGGTACCCCTTACGTTTTTTTTTTGGGCGAAAAATTAAGTTTCTCCAATCTTCCCAAAACTCTGGATTCTGATAGAGGGCCATGAGACTTAGACCTGAGTGCAAAAATGGAGGCTCTAGCCCCTTCCAGAGCTGAGATATCGAAACTCAAAAATTGGGCCCGAAAAAAAAAAACGACAGTGGTACCCCTTACGTTTTTTTTTTTTTGGGCGAAAAATTAAGTTTCTCCAATCTTCCCAAAACTCTGGATTCTGATAGAGGGCCATGAGACTTAGACCTGAGTGCAAAAATGGAGGCTCTAGCCCCTTCCAGAGCTGAGATATCGAAACTCAAAAATTGGGCCCGAAAAAAAAAACGACAGTGGTACCCCTTACGTTTTTTTTTTTTTGGGCGAAAAATTACGTTTCTCCAATCTTCCCAAAACTCTGGATTCTGATAGAGGGCCATGAGACTTAGACCTGAGTGCAAAAATGGAGGCTCTAGCCCCTTCCAGAGCTGAGATATCGAAACTCAAAAATTGGGCCCGAAAAAAAAACGACAGTGGTACCCCTTACGTTTTTTTTTTTTTTGGGCGAAAAAATACGTTTCTCCAATCTTCCCAAAACTCTGGATTCTGATAGAGGGCCATGAGACTTAGACCTGAGTGCAAAAATGGAGGCTCTAGCCCCTTCCAGAGCTGAGATATCGAAACTCAAAAATTGGGCCCGAAAAAAAAATGACAGTGGTACCCCTTACGTTTTTTTTTTTTTGGGCGAAAAATTAAGTTTCTCCAATCTTCCCAAAACTCTGGATTCTGATAGAGGGCCATGAGACTTAGACCTGAGTGCAAAAATGGAGGCTCTATCCCCTTCCAGAGCTGAGATATCGAAACTCAAAAATTCGGCCCGAAAAAAAAAACGACAGTGGTACCCCTTACGTTTTTTTTTTGGGGCGAAAAATTAAGTTTCTCCAATCTTCCCAAAACTCTGGATTCTTATAGAGGGCCATGAGACTTAGACCTGAGTGCAAAAATGGAGGCTCTAGCCCCTTCCAGAGCTGAGAAATAGAAACTCAAAAATTGGGCCCGAAAAAAAAACGACAGTGGTACCCCTTACGTTTTTTTTTTTTGGGCGAAAAATTAAGTTTCTCCAATCTTCCCAAAACTCTGGATTCTGATAGAGGGCCATGAGACTTAGACCTGAGTGCAAAAATGGAGGCTCTAGCCCCTTCCAGAGCTGAGATATCGAAACTCAAAAATTGGGCCCGAAAAAAAAACGACAGTGGTACCCCTTACGTTTTTTTTTTTTTGGGCGAAAAATTAAGTTTCTCCAATCTTCCCAAAACTCTGGATTCTGATAGAGGGCCATGAGACTTAGACCTGAGTGCAAAAATGGAGGCTCTAGCCCCTTCCAGAGCTGAGATATCGAAACTCAAACATTGGGCCCGAAAAAAAAAACGACAGTGGTACCCCTTACGTTTTTTTTTTTGGGCAAAAAATTAAGTTTCTCCAATCTTCCCAAAACTCTGGATTCTGATAGAGGGCCATGAGACTTAGACCTGAGAGCAAAAATGGAGGCTCTAGCCCCTTCCAGAGCTGAGATATCGAAACTCAAAAATTCGGCCCGAAAAAAAAACGACAGTGGTACCCCTTACGTTTTTTTTTTTTGGGCGAAAAATTAAGTTTGTCCAATCTTCCCAAAACTCTGGATTCTGATAGAGGGCCATGAGACTTAGACCTGAGTGCAAAAATGGAGGCTCTAGCCCCTTCCATAGCTGAGATATCGAAACTCAAAAATTGGGCCCGAAAAAAAAAACGACAGTGGTACCCCTTACGTTTTTTTTTTTGGGCGAAAAATTACGTTTCTCCAATCTTCCCAAAACTCTGGATTCTGATAGAGGGCCATGAGACTTAGACCTGAGTGCAAAAATGGAGGCTCTAGCCCCTTCCAGAGCTGAGATATCAAAACTCAAAAATTGGGCCCGAAAAAAAAAACGACAGTGGTACCCCTTACGTTTTTGTTTTTTTTGGGCGAAAAATTAAGTTTCTCCAATCTTCCCAAAACTCTGGATTCTGATAGAGGGCCATGAGACTTAGACCTGAGTGCAAAAATGGAGGCTCTAGCCCCTTCCAGAGCTGAGATATCGAAACTCAAAAATTGGGCCCGAAAAAAAAAACGACAGTGGTACCCCTTACGTTTTTTTTTTTTTTGGGCGAAAAATTAAGTTTGTCCAATCTTCCCAAAACTCTGGATTCTGATAGAGGGCCATGAGTCTTAGACCTGAGTGCAAAAATGGAGGCTCTAGCCTCTTCCAGAGCTGAGATATCGAAACTCAAAAATTCGGCCCGAAAAAAAAACGACAGTGGTACCCCTTACGTTTTTTTTTTTGGGGCGAAAAATTAAGTTTCTCCAATCTTCCCAAAACTCTGGATTCTGATAGAGGGCCATGAGACTTAGACCTGAGTGCAAAAATGGAGGCTCTAGCCCCTTCCAGAGCTGAGATATCGAAACTCAAAAATTCGGCCCGAAAAAAAAAAAACGACAGTGGTACCCCTTACGTTTTTTTTTGGGCGAAAAATTAAGTTTCTCCAATCTCCCCAAAACTCTGGATTCTGATAGAGGGCCATGAGACTTAGACCTGAGTGCAAAAATGGAGGCTCTAGCCCCTTCCAGAGCTCAGCTAAGATATCGAAACTCAAAAATTGGGCCCGAAAAAAAAAACGAGAGTGGTACCCCTTACGTTTTTTTTTTGGGGCGAAAAATTAAGTTTCTCCAATCTTCCCAAAACTCTGGATTCTTATAGAGGGCCATGAGACTTAGACCTGAGTGCAAAAATGGAGGCTCTAGCCCCTTCCAGAGCTGAGATATCGAAATTCAAAAATTCGGCCCGAAAAAAAAAACGACAGTGGTACCCCTTACGTTTTTTTTTTTTGGGCGAAAAATTAAGTTTCTCCAATCTTCCCAAAACTCTGGATTCTTATAGAGGGTCATGAGACTTAGACCTGAGTGCAAAAATGGATGCTCTAGCCCCTTCCAGAGCTGAGATATCGAAACTCAAAAATTCGGCCCGAAAAAAAAACGACAGTGGTACCCCTTACGTTTTTTTTTTTGGGGCGAAAAATTAAGTTTCTCCAATCTTCCCAAAACTCTGGATTCTGATAGAGGGCCATGAGACTTAGACCTGAGTGCAAAAATGGAGGCTCTAGCCCCTTCCAGAGCTGAGATATCGAAACTCAAAAATTCGGCCCGAAAAAAAAAAGACAGTGGTACCCCTTACGTTTTTTTTTGGGGGCGAAAAATTAAGTTTCTCCAATCTTCCCAAAACTCTGGATTCTGATAGAGGGCCATGAGACTTAGACCTGAGTGCAAAAATGGAGGCTCTAGCCCCTTCCAGAGCTGAGATATCGAAACTCAAAAATTGGGCCCGAAAAAAAAACGACAGTGGTACCCCTTACGTTTTTTTTTTTTGGGCGAAAAATTAAGTTTCTCCAATCTTCCCAAAACTCTGGATTCTGATAGAGGGCCATGAGACTTAGACCTGAGTGCAAAAATGGAGGCTCTAGCCCCTTCCAGAGCTGAGATATCGAAACTCAAAAATTGGGCCCGAAAAAAAAACGACAGTGGTACCCCTTACGTTTTTTTTTTTGGGGCGAAAAATTAAGTTTCTCCAATCTTCCCAAAACTCTGGGTTCTGATAGAGGGCCATGAGACTTAGACCTGAGTGCAAAAATGGAGGCTCTAGCCCCTTCCAGAGCTGAGATATCGAAACTCAAAAATTGGGCCCGAAAAAAAAACGACAGTGGTACCCCTTACGTTTTTTTTTTTTGGGGCGAAAAATTAAGTTTCTCCAATCTTCCCAAAACTCTGGATTCTGATAGAGGGCCATGAGACTTAGACCTGAGTGCAAAAATGGAGGCTCTATCCCCTTCCAGAGCTGAGATATCGAAACTCAAAAATTCGGCCCGAAAAAAAAACGACAGTGGTACCCCTTACGTTTTTTTTTTTTTGGGCGAAAAATTAAGTTTCTCCAATCTTCCCAAAACTCTGGATTCTGATAGAGGGCCATGAGACTTAGACCTGAGTGCAAAAATGGAGGCTCTAGCCCCTTTCAGAGCTGAGATATCGAAACTCAAAAATTGGGCCCGAAAAAAAAACGACAGTGGTACCCCTTACGTTTTTTTTTGGGGCGAAAAATTAAGTTTCTCCAATCTTCCCAAAACTCTGGATTCTGATAGAGGGCCATGAGACTTAGACCTGAGTGCAAAAATGGAGGCTCTAGCCCCTTCCAGAGCTGAGATATCGAAACTCAAAAATTGGGCCCGAAAAAAAAAACGACAGTGGTACCCCTTACGTTTTTTTTTTTTGGGCGAAAAATTAAGTTTCTCCAATCTTCCCAAAACTCTGGATTCTGATAGAGGGCCATGAGACTTAGACCTGAGTGCAAAAATGGAGGCTCTAGCCCCTTCCAGAGCTGAGATATCGAAACTCAAAAATTGGGCCCGAAAAAAAAACGACAGTGGTACCCCTTACGTTTTTTTTTTTTGGGGCGAAAAATTAAGTTTCTCCAATCTTCCCAAAACTCTGGATTCTGATAGAGGGCCATGAGACTTAGACCTGAGTGCAAAAACGGAGGCTCTATCCCCTTCCAGAGCTGAGATATCGAAACTCAAAAATTCGGCCCGAAAAAAAAACGACAGTGGTACCCCTTACGTTTTTTTTTTTTTGGGCGAAAAATTAAGTTTCTCCAATCTTCCCAAAACTCTGGATTCTGATAGAGGGCCATGAGACTTAGACCTGAGTGCAAAAATGGAGGCTCTAGCCCCTTTCAGAGCTGAGATATCGAAACTCAAAAATTCGTCCCGAAAAAAAAAAACGACAGTGGTACCCCTTACGTTTTTTTTTGGGCGAAAAATTAAGTTTCTCCAATCTTCCCAAAACTCTGGATTCTGATAGAGGGCCCTGAGACTTAGACCTGAGTGCAAAAATGGAGGCTCTAGCCCCTTCCAGAGCTGAGATATCGAAATTCAAAAATTCGGCCCGAAAAAAAAAAACGACAGTGGTACCCCTTACGTTTTTTTTTGGGGCAAAAAATTAAGTTTCTCCAATCTTCCTAAAACTCTGGATTCTGATAGAGGGCCATGAGACTTAGACCTGAGTGCAAAAATGGAGGCTCTAGCCCCTTCCAGAGCTGAGATATCGAAACTCAAAAATTGGGCCCGAAAAAAAAACGACAGTGGTACCCCTTACGTTTTTTTTTTTTTGGGCGAAAAATTAAGTTTCTCCAATCTTCCCAAAACTCTGGATTCTGATAGAGGGCCATGAGACTTAGACCTGAGTGCAAAAATGGAGGCTCTAGCCCCTTCCAGAGCTGAGATATCGAAACTCAAAAATTGGGCCCGAAAAAAAAACGACAGTGGTACCCCTTACGTTTTTTTTTTTTGGGGCGAAAAATTAAGTTTCTCCAATCTTCCCAAAACTCTGGATTCTGATAGAGGGCCATGAGACTTAGACCTGAGTGCAAAAACGGAGGCTCTATCCCCTTCCAGAGCTGAGATATCGAAACTCAAAAATTCGGCCCGAAAAAAAAACGACAGTGGTACCCCTTACGTTTTTTTTTTTTGGGCGAAAAATTAAGTTTCTCCAATCTTCCCAAAACTCTGGATTCTGATAGAGGGCCATGAGACTTAGACCTGAGTGCAAAAATGGAAGCTCTAGCCCCTTTCAGAGCTGAGATATCGAAACTCAAAAATTTGTCCCGAAAAAAAAAAACGACAGTGGTACCCCTTACCTTTTTTTTTGGGCGAAAAATTAAGTTTCTCCAATCTTCCCAAAACTCTGGATTCTGATAGAGGGCCATGAGACTTAGACCTGAGTGCAAAAATGGAGGCTCTAGCCCCTTCCAGAGCTGAGATATCGAAATTCAAAAATTCGGCCCGAAAAAAAAAAACGACAGTGGTACCCCTTACGTTTTTTTTTGGGGCGAAAAATTAAGTTTCTCCAATCTTCCTAAAACTCTGGATTCTGCTAGAGGGCCATGAGACTTAGACCTGAATGCAAAAATGGAGGCTCTAGCCCCTTCCAGAGCTGAGATATCGAAACTCAAAAATTGGGCCCGAAAAAAAAACGACAGTGGTACCCCTTACGTTTTTTTTTTTTTGGGCGAAAAATTAAGTTTCTCCAATCTTCCCAAAACTCTGGATTCTGATAGAGGGCCATGAGACTTAGACCTGAGTGCAAAAATGGAGGCTCTAGCCCCTTCCAGAGCTGAGATATCGAAACTCAAAAATTGGGCCCGAAAAAAAAACGACAGTGGTACCCCTTACGTTTTTTTGGGGGGGGGGCGAAAAATTAAGTTTCTTCAATCTTCCCAAAACTCTGGATTCTGATAGAGGGCCATGAGACTTAGACCTGAGTGCAAAAATGGAGGCTCTAGCCCCTTCCAGAGCTGAGATATCGAAACTCAAAAATTGGGCCCGAAAAAAAAAACGACAGTGGTACCCCTTACGTTTTTTTTTTTTTGGGCAAAAAATTAAGTTTCTCCAATCTTCCCAAAACTCTGGATTCTGATAAAGGGCCATGAGACTTAGACCTGAGTGCAAAAATGGAGGCTCTAGCCCCTTCCAGAGCTGAGATATCGAAACTCAAAAATTGGGCCCGAAAAAAAAACGACAGTGGTACCCCTTACGTTTTTTTTTTTGGGCGAAAAATTAAGTTTCTCCAATCTTCCCAAAACTCTGGATTCTGATAGAGGGCCATGAGACTTAGACCTGAGTGCAAAAATGGAGGCTCTAGCCCCTTCCAGAGCTGAGATATCGAAACTCAAAAATTGGGCCCGAAAAAAAAACGACAGTGGTACCCCTTACGTTTTGTTTTTTTTTGGGCGAAAAATTAAGTTTCTCCAATCTTCCCAAAACTCTGGATTCTGATAGAGGGCCATGAGACTTAGACCTGAGTGCAAAAATGGAGGCTCTAGCCCCTTCCAGAGCTGAGATATCGAAACTGAAAAATTGGGCCCGAAAAAAAAAACGACAGTGGTACCCCTTACGTTTTTTTTTTTTTTGGGCGAAAAATTAAGTTTATCCAATCTTCCCAAAACTCTGGATTCTGATAGAGGGCCATGAGACTTAGACCTGAGTGCAAAAATGGAGGCTCTAGCCCCTTCCAGAGCTAAGATATCGAAACTCAAAAATTGGGCCCGAAAAAAAAAAACGACAGTGGTACCCCTTACGGTTTTTTTTTTGGGCGAAAAATTAAGTTTCTCCAATCTCCTCAAAACTCTGGATTCTGATAGAGGGCCATGAGACTTAGACCTGAGTGCAAAAATGGAGGCTCTAGCCCCTTCCAGAGCTTAGATATCGAAACTCAAAAATTGGGCCCGAAAAAAAAAAACGACAGTGGTACCCCTTACGTTTTTTTTTTTGGGCGAAAAATTAAGTTTCTCCAATCTTCCCAAAACTTTGGATTCTTATAGAGGGCCATGAGACTTAGACCTGAGTGCAAAAATGGAGGCTCTAGCCCCTTCCAGAGCTGAGATATCGAAACTCAAAAATTCGGCCCGAAAAAAAAACGACAGTGGTACCCCTTACGTTTTTTTTTTTTTGGGCGAAAAATTAAGTTTCTCCGATCTTTCCAAAACTCTGGATTCTGATAGAGGGCCATGAGACTTAGACCTGAGTGCAAAAATGGAGGCTCTAGCCCCTTCCAGAGCTGAGATATCGAAACTCAAAAATTCGACCCAAAAAAAAAAAACGACAGTGGTACCCCTTTCGGGTTTTTTTTCGGGCGAAAAATTAAGTTTCTCCAATCTTCCCAAAACTCTGGATTCTGATAGAGGACCATGAGACTTAGACCTGAGTGCAAAAATGGAGGCTCTAGGCTCTTCCAGAGCTGAGATATCGAAACTCAAAAATTCGGCCCGAAAAAAAAACGACAGTGGTACCCCTTACGGTTTTTTTTTTGGGCGAAAAATTAAGTTTCTCCAATCTTCCCAAAACTCTGGATTCTGATAGAGGACCATGAGACTTAGACCTGAGTGCAAAAATGGAGGCTCTAGCCTCTTCCAGAGCTGAGATATCGAAACTCAAAAATTCAGCCCGAAAAAGTCTCATGGCCCTCTATCAGAATCCAGAGTTTTGGGAAGATTGGAGAAACTTAATTTTTCGTCCAAAAAAAAAAAACGTAAGGGGTACCACTGTCGTTTTTTTTTCGGGCCCAATTTTTGAGTTTCGATATCTCAGCTCTGGAAGGGGCTAGAGCCTCCATTTTTGCACTCAGGTCTAAGTCTCATGGCCCTCTATCAGAATCCAGAGTTTTGGGAAGATTGGGAGGGCCCGAAAAAAAAACGACAGTGGTACCCCTTACGTTTTTTTTTTTTTTGGACGAAAAATTAAGTTTCTCCAATCTTCCCAAAACTCTGGATTCTGATAGAGGGCCATGAGACTTAGACCTGAGTGCAAAAATGGAGGCTCTAGCCCCTTCCAGAGCTGAGATATCGAAACTCAAAAATTCGGCCCGAAAAAAAAACGACAGTGGTACCCCTTACGTTTTTTTTTTTTTGGGGCGAAAAATTAAGTTTCTCCAATCTTCCCAAAACTCTGGATTCTGATAGAGGGCCATGAGACTTAGACCTGAGTGCAAAAATGGAGGCTCTAGCCCCTTCCAGAGCTGAGATATCGAAACTCAAAAATTCGGCCCGAAAAAAAAAAACGACAGTGGTACCCCTTACGTTTTTTTTTGGGCGAAAAATTAAGTTTCTCCAATCTCCCCAAAACTCTGGATTCTGATAGAGGGCCATGAGACTTAGACCTGAGTGCAAAAATGGAGGCTCTAGCCCCTTCCAGAGCTCAGCTAAGATATCGAAACTCAAAAATTGGGCCCGAAAAAAAAACGAGAGTGGTACCCCTTACGTTTTTTTTTTTGGGGCGAAAAATTAAGTTTCTCCAATCTTCCCAAAACTCTGGATTCTTATAGAGGGCCATGAGACTTAGACCTGAGTGCAAAAATGGAGGCTCTAGCCCCTTCCAGAGCTGAGATATCGAAATTCAAAAATTCGGCCCGAAAAAAAAAACGACAGTGGTACCCCTTACGTTTTTTTTTTTTTTGGGCGAAAAATTAAGTTTCTCCAATCTTCCCAAAACTCTGGATTCTTATAGAGGGTCATGAGACTTAGACCTGAGTGCAAAAATGGAGGCTCTAGCCCCTTCCAGAGCTGAGATATCGAAACTCAAAAATTCGGCCCGAAAAAAAAACGACAGTGGTACCCCTTACGTTTTTTTTTTTTGGGGCGAAAAATTAAGTTTCTCCAATATTCCCAAAACTCTGGATTCTGATAGAGGGCCATGAGACTTAGACCTGAGTGCAAAAATGGAGGCTCTAGCCCCTTCCAGAGCTGAGATATCGAAACTCAAAAATTGGGCCCGAAAAAAAAACGACAGTGGTACCCCTTACGTTTTTTTTTTTTTTTTGGGCGAAAAATTAAGTTTCTCCAATCTTCCCAAAACTCTGGATTCTGATAGAGGGCCATGAGACTTAGACCTGAGTGCAAAAATGGAGGCTCTAGCCCCTTCCAGAGCTGAGATATCGAAACTCAAAAATTCGTCCCGAAAAAAAAAACGACAGTGGTACCCCTTACGGTTTTTTTTTTTTGGGCGAAAAATTAAGTTTCTCCAATCTTCCCAAAACTCTGGATTCTGATAGAGGGCCATGAGACTTAGACCTGAGTGCAAAAATGGAGGCTCTAGCCCCTTCCAGAGCTGAGATATCGAAACTCAAAAATTGGGCCCGAAAAAAAAACGACAGTGGTACCCCTTACGTTTTGTTTTTTTTGGGGCGAAAAATTAAGTTTCTCCAATCTTCCCAAAACTCTGGATTCTGATAGAGGGCCATGAGACTTAGACCTGAGTGCAAAAATGGAGGCTCTAGCCCCTTCCAGAGCTGAGATATCGAAACTCAAAAATTGGGCCCGAAAAAAAAACGACAGTGGTACCCCTTACGTTTTTTTTTTTTGGGGCGAAAAATTAAGTTTCTCCAATCTTCCCAAAACTCTGGATTCTGATAGAGGGCCACGAGACTTAGACCTGAGTGCAAAAATGGAGGCTCTATCCCCTTCCAGAGCTGAGATATCGAAACTCAAAAATTGGGCCCGAAAAAAAAACGACAGTGGTACCCCTTACGTTTTTTTTTTTTGGGCGAAAAATTAAGTTTCTCCAATCTTCCCAAAACTCTGGATTCTGATAGAGGGCCATGAGACTTAGACCTGAGTGCAAAAATGGAGGCTCTAGCCCCTTCCAGAGCTGAGATATCGAAACTCAAAAATTCGACCGGAAAAAAAAAATGACAGTGGTACCCCTTTCGTTTTTTGGTTTTTTTTCGGGCGAAAAATTAAGTTTCTCCAATCTTCTCAAAACTCTGTATTCTGATAGAGGGCCATGAGACTTAGACCTGAGTGCAAAAATGGAGACTCTAGACCCTTCAAGAGCTGAGATATCGACACTCAAAAATTCGACCCGAAAAAAAAACGACAGTGGTACCCCTTTCGTTTTGTTTTTGTTTTTCGGGCAAAAAATTAAGTTTCTCCAATCTTCTCAAAACTCTGGATTCTGATAGAGGGCCATGAGACTTAAACTGAGTGCAAAAATGGAGGCTCTAGACCCTTCCAGAGCTGAGATATCGAAACTCAAAAATTCGACCCGAAAAAAAAAACGACAGTGGTACCCCTTTTGTTTTGTTTTTTTTGTTTTTTTTTCGGGCGAAAAATTAAGTTTCTCCAATCTTCTCAAAACTCTGAATTCTGATAGAGGGCCATGAGACTTAGACCTGAGTGCAAAAATGGAGGCTCTAGACCCTTCAAGAGCTGAGATATCGAAACTCAAAAATTCGACCCGAAAAAAAAATGACAGTGGTACCCCTTTCGTTTTTTTTTTTCGGGCAAAAAATTACGTTTCTCCAATCTTCTCAAAACTCTGGATTCTGATAGAGGGCCATGAGACTTAGACCTGAGTGCAAAAATGGAGGCTCTAGACCCTTCAAGAGCTGAGATATCGAAATTCAAAAATTCGACCAGAAAAAAAAAATGACAGTGGTACCCCTTTCGTTTTTTTTTTTTCGGGCGAAAAATTAAGTTTCTCTAATCTTTTCAAAACTCTGGATTCTGATAGAGGGCCATGAGACTTAGACCTGAGTGCAAAAATGGAGGCTCTAGACCACATGTGTCAAACTCAAGGCCCGCGGGCCATATTCGGCCCGCCCTGTCATTTTATGTGGCCCGCGCGAGCTCAACAGGTATATGATTGTCTTAAGTACCGTATTTTCTGCACTATAAGGCGCACTAAAAGCCTTTAATTTTCTCAAAAAACGTCAGCGGGCGCACCTTATATATGGATCAATTGGTTAACAACACTCAGCGTTATTAAATTCTCCCGCAAACTCGCGCTCGTGTCCATCTTATGCCCGCTCTGTCACACAGCCAGTTCACGTGCCTGCTCACGAGCGCTCACTCTTAACAGACACACTGTCCCCCGCGCTGCTCGCACGTCACAGCAATGTTCATAAAGCGCTCCCCGTTCACAGTAACCGGGTTGTCTCATTCAAAACGGCCAGCTGTTGCTCCGCACGTTGAATACTCATTTGAGTCAGGCTACGAATGTAAGTTATACCCGCCCCAGCGCGCTCACGCTTAGTAAACTCCTCACCTCCGGCGGTCAGCGGTCATTGATCAAAAACTACATCTCCCACAATGCATGCCGATTTTGAAACCCGCGAAATGACGGCGTCGTGCCGCTAGAGAGCAGTGTTTCCATATCGACGCGGTGGAGTCGAGAAAAGCTAAATAACCCAAATTGTAAATTTATCAACTAAAATGTCCAAAAAGAGAAAAATTGATGCAGAGGGGAGGCAATTTAAAGAACGATGGGAAAGTGAATACATGTTTGTTCTTCAAGGAGAAAAACCGGTATGTCTTCTGTGTGGCGAGGCTGTGTCGGTAATGAAGGAATACAATTTACGTCGGCATTTTGACACCAAACACGGAGCTAAGTATGCTAACTCTAGTCTCCAAGAAAAAAATCAAATTGTTCATGAATTGAAAGGAAGACTACAACGGCAGCAAAATATGTTCACGAAAGCCACAGCAAAAAATGATGCAGCCGTGAAAGCTAGCTTTATCGTGGCTGAAGAAATCGCTCGCGCTTCCAAGTGTTTTTCAGAGGGAGCATTTTTGAAGAGGAGTATGCTAAAGGTATGTGAGCAGGTGTGCCCCGACCAGATACAGAATTTTAAAAATGTCAGCTTGTCAAGAAACACCATCGCAGACCGAGTTAAGGAACTGGCAGGCAATATGACAGCACAGCTGGCGGAAGAGACACGCAGTTACCAGACTTTTTCATTGGCTGTTGATGAAAGTACAGACAATACGGATACAGCGCAACTATCCATTTTTATAAGAGGCGTAAAAGCAGACTTTTCCATCAGCGAGGAGCTCTTGGATGTAGTTGCAATGCATGGGACAACGAAGGGGAAGGACATTTTTGATGCGGTGGAGAGGTCCGTAAGTAAAACTAAATTACCTTGGGAAAAGTTGGTGGGGTTAACTACCGATGGCGCACCTGCGATGTGTGGAGAAAAGGCAGGCTTGGTTGGACTAGTGAAGGAGAAAATGCAAAAAAGTAACTGCCACACACCTCTGATAACTTATCATTGCATTATCCACCAAGAAGCTCTGTGTGGAAAGGTTCTAGAACTGGATGATATAATGAGCACAGTCGTGAAAACAGTGAACTTCATTCGAGCGCGCGGCCTGAATCACCGCCAGTTCCAGCTGTTTTTAAAGGAGGTGGGCTCGGAGCATGGAGATATGCCATACCATACAGAAGTAAGGTGGCTGAGTAGGAGCGCGGTCCTCAAACGATTTTTTGAGCTGAGAGAAGAAATTGCGCTTTTTATGCAAAGTAAAGGAAAGCCTTTGCATGAACTGTCTGATCCAAACTGGCTGTGTGACTTTGCTATGTTGTGTGATCTAGCTGAGCATCTCGCCCATCTGAATCAGAGGCTGCAGGGACGCAAACAAGTCATCACGCAGATGTCCGACATGATCACAGCTTTCCAGCGTAAACTGCACATGTGGAAGTCCCAACTGGAACAGGATAATCTTGCCCACTTTCCTGTCTGTCAGAGCATCTCCGCCTTAGCCTCTGGTGCTTTTTCATGCGCTCGGTTGGCTACCAAAGTGAACCGGTTAATTAATGAATTTGATCGGCGCTTTTCTGACTTTAAAACACAGCACCCAGGCTTTGCCATCTTTTCCAATCCTTTCACTGCTGACGTTGACAGTGCACCCCATCTCCTTCAGATGGAGTTAATAGAACTTCAAAGCAATAGTGCCCTGAGAGCAAAGTTCCAGGATGCTGCAATCGAGGACTTTTACAACCTACTGCCCCCTGAATTGATGCCACAGCTTCGGCTTAATGCTGCCCGCATTCTGTCCATGTTTGGGAGCACCTACTTGTGCGAACAGATGTTTTCAATAATGAATGTAAACAAGACCAAGCACAGATCACGCATCAATGATGACAACCTCCACGCTGTTTTACGGATTGCTACAGCACAAGACCTAAAGCCAGACATTGACGAACTGACCAGAAGAAAACGGTGTCAGACATCCAGCCAGAAGACAAATTTGTAAGCATTTTTATAAACCTGAATTGCATATATATATATATATATATATATATATATATATATATATATATATATATATATATATATATATATATATATATATACATACCTGAATAAGTACTGTGTAATAATGTGTGAAATGTAATGTTTGAGCTTGCATTTTGATTTGTGTTTGTTATTTTCAGAACATGAAGTGGATAGGATCTGAATGAAATGAAAGGATCTTTGGTGTGTTGAGGTCAAGCAGCATCACCTCATCAGCTTCACTCAGAACTTGACCAATACAGTTGTGAACTGAGACAACCCCTGTTGCTATTTTGAGTTAATTACACATACTACATTGTGAATGAAGCAATGTTCTGTGTGTTTACAGGTGTATGTGTCCATCCAGCAAAATGTTTACTGTAATCAAAACCATATCTCATTAGTTGGATTGGATATCCCCTCTGCAAGGCTGTCTAGCCTTTTGTTTTTGTAAAATGCCACATCTGTCACGCATGTTTTCAGCCTCTGACACTTACTGTATGTGTTGGACCATAGTTCTGCCCGTCTCAACTGTGGCAAAGTTTTGAACAGAGTTGATTTAATAACTTGTGTTTAATGATATTTGTCTTTGTTATTCACTTGACAAGTATGATCTTTTCTTAACCTTAAAAATTAAATGAATTAGATAAATGTATGTTCTATAACACAGAGCAATGTCCTTACATATATTTTACATTTATTTGAATGCCTTTGGTGTATTTGTACACTTGAATAAATAGTTATCAAATCGAATAATTTTATTATAATAATTTGTTATATAGCACTTTTCTAGGTACTCAAAGCGCTTTACATTGAAGGGGGAATCACCTCAATCACGACTAATGTGCAGCATCCACCTGGATGACAAATGCAGAGAGTTATTTAACAATATGTTAAGTAGTAGCTGCATTTACACAGTTTTATAGTTACAACTGGCCCTTTGAGGCAAACCATAATGCTGATGTGGCCCGGGGTAAAAATGAGTTTGACACCCCTGCTCTAGACCCTTCAAGAGCTGAGATATCGAAACTCAAAAATTCGACCCGAAAAAAAAATGACAGTGGTACCCCTTTTGTTTTGTTTTTTTCGGGCGAAAAATTAAGTTTCTCCAATCTTCTCAAAACTCTGGATTCTGATAGAGGGCCATGGGACTTAGACCTGAGGGCAAAAATGGAGGCTCTAGACCCTTCAAGAGCTGAGATATCGAAACTCAAAAATTTGACCCGAAAAAAAAATGACAGTGGTACCCCTTACGGTTTTTTTTTTTTTTCGGGCGAAAAATTAAGTTTCTCCAATCTTCTCAAAAATCTGGATTCTGATAGAGGGCCATGAGACTTAGACCTGAGTGCAAAAATGGAGGCTCTAAAGTAATAGTTCACTTTGAAATTAATGTTTTATTTGTTTTAGCTTACCTCAAGGGCATCCAAGATGTAAGTGTCTTTGTTTCCACTGTAGTTTTTTTTTGTTTTGTTTTGTTTTGATATTTTTAGGTCAAACCGTTCGTGTCTGTCAGTCATATAATGGAGGTCTATGGTCACCACCTCAAAGAGCATGCACAGAGAAGACCAAATTAAACACGTTTTTAACACGAAACGAGCGGTTTGTGTGAGAAAACGAACAGTATTTATATAGTTTTTACCTCTTGTAACCACAGCCACGTCCAAGTGATCTGAGGGCGCGGGCGCTTTGTGTCTGTGGTTACAAGAGGTAAAAACGATATACTGTTCTTTTTCTCACACAAACCGGTCATTTCGTGTCTTAGGCCATTAATGTGTACTTACATTTACGCGTCATTAAATCATGTTTAATTTGGACTTCTCTGTGCATGCTCTTTGCGGTGGACCCCATTGACATCAATTATATGACTGACAGACAAGAATGGTTTGACCTAAAAATGTCAAAATTGAAAATACTGTGGAAACAAAGACACCTACATCTTGGATGCCCTTGAGGTAAGCTAAAACATAACAAAAATTAATTTTAAAGTGAACTATCCCTTTAAGACATTGTGAGAAAAGAGGTAATGTTGCAGTGATTGAGACAATTAAAGTGTTTTTTTAAACTTGAATGCATGTAAACCTGTCATTCAAAACAAAATGAAAAATTAAAATAGCATATTATGAGCACTTTACAGAATTATATGAGAATTAGAGAACTGCACATATGCTGTGTCTCATATTTACCTTCCACAGCCACGAAGAGCTGATCACTGGTTTCTGTGGAGATGCTGTATGTTCTTCGGGCAACACACTGTGGACCTACAAGACATTACACAAATACTGAATAAACCTCCATTAATCATCTTTATATTTACACAGGAAATTGTACTCTGTGAGTATTTCAAACCATGTCCAAGCTATTCCATTTTTTTTTTTTTTTTTTTTTAGATTAATATTCACCTTGTAGTTCAGGTCTGGCATTAATGTGGAGTCTCGTGACTGTTCTCAGAACAGACAGTTTTCCCAGTTTTTTGCCACCGGGTCCCTCGTCTTCTCCTCTCCTGTCTGTAGACCCGAGCTCAGCTGTGAGGTCCTGGCTGTCTGTAGCAGGTCCAATCCGCCTGTGGAAAGCTCTGAAGAGCATGTCAATATGTCTCTCCCTTTCCAGACCAAAGGGAAGAGGCTGAGCGGTCACAGATGGGAAGGCCTGAGAGAGAGAGAGTTTGATCAAATTTGTCAATGTCAATGAAATCAAATCAGTGAGAATTGCCCTTTGCAACCAATTTTTTTTTTTTTTTTAATACAATGCAGTTCCATGTTAAACAGGAAATTAAATGAGAAACATGTACCAGACAAAGGTGTTCACTAAAACAGCAAAAGTCTTTCTCTTCTTTTCTGCCTTTCATCCCTGATCCAGCTTGTTTCCCAATCTAGCTTTCTAATAAATCTGGCATTGTATATTATGAACATTATAAAATATTATTGACAAATTGTTTATGCATTTCATAACCATATTCATTTCATAATAGTTGAAACCAGAAAATTGCAGCAAATTTAAGAAAAGGGGGGGAAATTGACTAACTAAACATAAAAATAACTCAAAAACAATAATAAAAACGTATTTTTGTATTTTGAGAGCAAACATTGTATTTAATAATAATATATTTTTATTAGTATTGAAATTTTTTATTAATTATGTTTCATAACATTGCTTAATAAATATTAAATATCAAATTAATATTAATATTAAGACTGATTTTACAGGAAAATACCAGAAAATAAATAAGGCTAAAGTTATTTTTATTTTATTTTTTTAATTCTCTTGCGAACAGCTTTTTAAAGGGAACAATAAAAATACAGTAGCAACAAATTTAAGAAAAGAGGGAATAATATAAAATATAAATATAAAATATAAAAGTTTGTGATTAAGCCATAATAGAGCGTTTGTTGTGTAACTATGCTAGACATTGGTCATTAAAGTGATGGTTCACTCAAAAATTTAACTTCAGTCAAATGATGACTCAAGTAAATATTTGGGTGAACTATCACTTGTGAACTATCACACACCCTCAAGTTGAACTAAACCTGTATGAATATTCTTCTTTTTGCTGAAAACAACAGAGAAAAGCGATGAAAGAGAGATAAATTCTTACCATTTCAGGCCCTGAGGATTTAGGGGCTGTTGGGCAGGTGTAATAGTGATGGAACAAGGCTTTCCTTTACTGAGAAACAGCTTCCAGAAGAGCTTCAAATACTGTGTGTTAGCAGTTGTGATGCTACTACACCAAACACCCCCCTCTCTGCCCTGCTCTCTCCTTCCCGGATTTGCTCTTTGTCAGACAGAAAAGTACCAGTCAGCCATGTAATGAAGATCCTCCTCAAGCTAGTGGGGGGTAGTGGAGTGATATTACCTAAACTGAAACAATTCACATGATTGCATGCAGAACATCATCTTTGTCCTCGAAGTAGAGAAGGTTCCAGTTTTTTTTTATTTTCAGAAAAGCATTCTAGTTGAATCACTAGACAACATTAAAGCTGACTGACAAGCAAATAATATGACATGTATGATTATGAACAACTGATCAAAGCCATTTTATAGATCCAACCAGCTCTCTTCTTTGGAGACCTTGAATCGCTTTCAGTAGGTCTACAGCAGTATCTTCAACAAAGTCCTCCTTCTACTGCAGATTCTCTGAGTCTATCGTTTTGAACTTGTGTTCATCCGGTGATGTCTCCAGGTGAGATTTCAGGCAGGTATTTTTTGGGGTCTCCTGGGAAAGGCTGAGATGGTGCTTGGTTAAAATGTCCCATAAGGAAGATTCCGATGGTTCCCAGTATAAACAGCAGCACCATGACGATAAAGCACATCCTGTCAATCACCCTGGCAACCAGAAACCATTCTTCATTTTCCTGCAGAACGAGAAAGAAAAAAAAGGATTTTTTTTTTCTTGGAAAGTTAAACCCTAACACAAACATTTGCTGCTAATGTGTTTATTTTGTAAACGTTCAGCCTCATGTGTGGAGGATTCTGGAACAGTGACTCACACTTTGAAAGTCGTTTTGATGCTTGACACTTTCTGCAACGTTTTTACAGGAAGACACACACTGCTGCACTTCTGGTAAAGCCGAAGCCAGACTGGATTCCAGATCCGGTGCCGTGTTTCCTCCTAGACCATTTTCTGAGGTAAAACATTATTTGGGGTAATTATAGCAGAAAATATTATTTTGTTGTATTTAATAAGAAACATTTTATTTTTTATTGAAATGTTCAAAAGTATTTAATATTTATATTATACATGATTTATTGTAATCATTTCTATACTATTAAATACAAGTGTTGTTTTAGTTTTTATTTTAGTTTTATTATATATTTACTTAATATTTATAATTAGCATTTATTTTATTCATATTAATTTTAATTTTTGTTTAGTAGCCTATAATCGTTATCTGCTTATTTTTTCTCAAAAAAAATGCTATTTAGATCTATTTTTTTTCGTTTTTATTAATTTCCAGTTAATAATTTTAGAGCTTCAAATTACACTTTTTTTCAGTTTATTGCCAAGGCAACATTTTGTTTAGTTTTAGTTTTTCAGCTTATATTTGATTTTATTTCAGTTTAAGTATTATTTCAGTTAACATAAATGGTTTAATAGTTTTAGTTTGTTATGAATAAAAACCCTGTTGAATACTTTTTTTAAACATAATATATTAATATTAAATTAAAATGTTTTTGAAAAAAGTTTCTTTGCTCACTATGGCCGCATTTATTTGATCAAAAATATCATTGTAAAACATATATAAGATATATTATTAGATATATTAGATATAAGATATATTATTATATATCAAAATAACTGTTTTCTATTTTAATATATTTTAAACTGTAATTTATTCCTGATGAATTTTCATCATCAGTCTTCAGTGTCACATGATCCTTCAGAAATCGTTCTAATATATTGACTTGTTGCTCAAGAAACATTTCTTATTATTATCAAGTTGAAATTATCAGTTGTACTGCTTAATATTTTTGTGGAAACCTCTATGTTGAATAGAAAGGTCAAAGAACAGCATTTATTTGAAATATAATTTTTTTTGTAACCTTATATGTCTTTTCCATTTTTTGTAATCAATTTAATAAATCATTACAAAATAAAAGTATTAATTTATTTCAAATGTATTAATTTTACCCACCCCCAAACTTATGAATGGTGATGTAGTTAGTATATCGTATATAGTAGATAGTAGATAGTAGTATATAGTGTTTGTTCGTAACTGTTGACTCACGTATTTTCTCCAAAGTGTTCTTGAGCAGCCCCTTCCTCTCCTTCAGTCGACTGAACATCAGCTCAGAGCGAGCAGTTCTGAACATGTATTCATCCGCCTTTGCTATTAAGCCCAAAGAGCTGCGTCTCCTGCGGCGAAGCGGGGTGCCGTTACCCAGGGCAAACATTTTAAAATCCCCTTCCTCCAGCTCAGGTGTCCAGCGCCGCATCGTCATCCTCAGCAGACGAGGAAGCATGTTCAGAAAGACCTAAGATCCCCCAAAATGAAAAGACATTATAGAACTTAGCACTACATAAATGCATTTGACGAATGCTGTTGGCACAAAGTGACTACGTTCCCATTGCATTCAAGATATACATAGTACGTTTTCTGAAAATAAAATCCAAGACCTTCACATTTCTAGCATCATGTATAATAATAACTTACTCATTCTTTCCTTGTGGATTGGACAGGTGGTTAGACAGTTCTGTTGTACCTTTCTGATGGTGTTGCTCATGGGGTGGGTGTTTGGAGTTCGCAGAGAGACGTTCAACACCACCACACAGTTCATCACAGTTATTGTGGTCACGGACATCACAAACATCAGATACCTGCCAGAAAAACACACATTTCTCAAGGGGGGTGGGGGGGTGGGGGGCTAGAACAGCACCATGTCACTAGCTCTTATGCTAATATTAGACCACAAAGACACAAATAGTCTACATAGCACATCCACAGGATGTCCACAATCTGTTCACTAAACATCTGACATATATGGCTCATGAAATGCAAAGACTTGTACCTTAATATAACAGTTTCAAAGTCCTTTCGGTGGTAAACAAACTCATAGTAGCTAGGGTGAATCATTCTGGTAGTAAAGCTTGGGGGACGCTGCTCGAAAAACCAGCAATGCAAGTTTAACCCTACTGCACGGTGTTGCCATATGGCAACATACCCTTTCTTTGGACATTTCTTGGAATTTGAAAAGAAATATGAGCTCTGATTAATCTTAAATTTATGGTAGAACCTGGTGGTAACCAATGATATGCTTTGATGACATCACATGACAATACACACCATTGCACTGTCATTCTTCTCACACACTTTTGATGAATCCAGTTGCTGAAGAAGTGCTTGTGAATATGTGAAGATTTTCCTCAATTTTTCATATTTCTTCAGAATTTAAAATGACAAAAAAAAAGCATCTGGGTAAGTTCTAATCTTTTTTCAATCATTTTCACATTGTTTTGATACTATTATTACCTTTATATTCAATAAAATAAGGTCTGTAATCATCTATGAATTTCATGTCATTTTGGGAGAAAACACATCAGGCTGTTCCATTGTCGCACAATGTTGCCATATGGCAACACACCTATAAGTACCCAAAACAATTTGAGTATAATTTGAGTCTATTTTATATATAATAAAACACTGTAACATTTTTTTTTCCATGATTGCATAATATTGCGTGCAGTAGAGGGTTAAGAGGAGCGTCCCCGACAAACCTCGCGAGAATTACAACATGCTTTACGGCAACGACATCACACACATCAACAACAAATGAGGCATGAAGACACTTCCACGCATTTCAGGCGTGATACTTGACGATGGAAAAAGCAAAGAAAACGTGGTCGAAAGAGACTAGGAAAAGGAAAAGATGATCGGACCGCGTGAGGAACCAGACAAGAGTCGCACTCGCTTAGGATTTTCCATAGATGGGGCTTTTCACTCATTGGCGTGAGCTAAAAAGCAGCACTGGATGCTGACCTGGCGATCTGGCTAAATAAATGTATTCATTTCTTTAAAGACAAAAAACCTTACTGACCCCAAACTTTTGAACGATAGTGTATGATTTTCCTTCTATTGCACACAATTAATACAAGGTTATCTGAAACTGCTGAAAAGGTGTGATGAGTGGATAAAATCTCAGACTCACTTTCCAATGAGAGGAACAGCCTGGGAGGTTTCTGGCACTTTCTTGGCGATAAGAAACAGGAAGACAGTCTGACCGAGCAGGATAGCAATGGTCATAGTGCATTTCTGTCCTCCAGCTAATAAAAACAAACCATTAAATCATCAATAATCACAATGATCATAACCCAGGCAGTCAGCTGCCACTATCAACAATCATGGAGAACGAGGGATCTATTTCATAACTGAATGACAATGTGTCTCCTGATTTGTTAAATTTGTTAAAAGTACTAATTCCCTTTCATCAAATGGATAAAAACATTTTTATAAAAACTTTATAAAAAGAAGTTTCCCCTGTTGTCCCCCCTGGCCAATGGCCCTGATTGACATTATCGGTTAGATCACTTGATGTTTACTTTGCTTTCCTCCAGAGAATCCTATGTATTCCTAAGAAGTGTTGTATATCGACCACTGTAACATCATTTGTTATGGAGCCTGTCTGACCTTTGGCCGGCAGGAAGTAGACGAGTAGCCCAAGGGATGAGAAGAGAACACAGGGCACGATGATATTGATGACGTAGAACAGTGGTTTCCTCTGGATGATGAGGAAGAAGATGATCTCCTGGTGCTCCAACTCATCTGGGCTGTATCGCGTCTTCACTACCTTCTTAGCAGGGCGGTGCTTAATAATCCATTCCCCATTCTCTGCCCAATCAGGGCACAGAACAAAATACATGTTAATGAGCAAAATGATAAGTGTTAGTATAGTTTGCTGAGCCAAGCGCTACCACTATTCCTCATACTTGAGCAAAACTCTAAAATTTCCCATATGTTGCAATCATAATGATCACAACATGTAATACTTGTTTAATGAGCTCAGTGTTTCTGCCTAAATTAATAGATTAGAACTATACATTTCTAGATATTTGGACATTACTTGGACAGTCACTTCTGAAAACAGATTTATTGTACCATAAAACATGCATCTTTTCTGTAAAGATGCTTTGTAACGGTGTGTATTGTGAAAAGCAGTTTACTGTACAAATAAATGTGAATTGAAAATGTAGTTTGAACATAGAGACATAGATCTGAACAACCCCTATTTCACCACCACAATAAACTTTGGTGTGTAAAATGTTCTGTATCTTTTATGAATGAAACCCTGAGTTGTAAGGCCTGGGTTAATGTGATATTAATTTTCTAAGTAGCCTAATTGTAATAATGGTAATATTGGCAACCCCCCCCCCCCCCCCCCAAAAAAAAAAAAACCGGCATAGCAATATGCTAAAAACCAATTAAACTCTGGTCACATTTACCGTTGTTCTGTGACTTTTCATGGAATTTCCATTTCAATAGGAATCTACACAATCTGGGATATCGCATGAGAGTGAAAGATTTCCTAATGCAAATTTGCTCACTTGAATTTGTTTATTTACCAGAAAGTTGCTTGATTAGAAAGTGTCTCATGTTTGAGCTATGCTTCATTCATACTGTAGCTGCACTATTGACAATACATTGTGAAATTTAAAAGAAAATGTTTTATAATTGTTGCAGCTGCCGTTAGAACAAAGTCCCTTTTAAAGGCAAGTTATTTCACTCGGGGGCCATCTTTGAAACGCCTCTTGGGCATGCAAGTACAGCTCTAATCTCTTTGAATGGGGAAACATCAACTTCTCTAAAACTGTTCACCAAGATTAAATTTCATACTTGAAATCACCAAAGAACCAATTTTGTTTCTAAACACTCAAATCGTGACAAAAAAAAAAGTTTTTTTTTTCAGGCTAGACCAAGCTAATGCGCATACGCAGTCCCAGTATGGCCGCCGAGTGAACAGACTTTCCCTGAAAAGGACTTTGAAATCACTGACTTTAACAGTTAACAAGTCAAATAACACAGACCTACTGAATTTTACAGAAAGAGACTTGATTATGAAAAATAATGCGCAACAGAATGATAAGTACCAGTGAAAGCTTCTGGATCGATCTCAATCCATTCCATAGTGACGTTGTCTTCGTCTGAGAGCATCAGTCGAATTTCATTGGAATTGTACGTCTGAGACCTGCCAAAGCAATCAGCGTGAAACCCAGCATAAAGCTACTTCCAGCAGTCGTCACCTGTGGGACAGACGGATCAGCCGTACCTGAACACCATGCTGCAGTTCTGCCAGTCGAAGGGGAAGTAGTTGACTTTGATGGCACAGGAGCTCCGATAGATGGCAGGGGGCAACCAGTAAACACTACCGTCAGGATCAATCAGAGCATTAGTGTAGAGCGCCACCTCAAAATGCCCATCCACACTTTACACATAGTACACACACACAAACACACAAAAAGGTATGTGTCATATTTGATGGGCCAAAATACTCAGATTTGTGAAAAGGTTTTTTTTTGTCTTTGTTGATCCTGGAACCATATTTCAGACAACCAATCAGATTTGAGCGACAAGTTTACACTTTATGTCAAGTTTTGACTTACAACCAGGGTTCAGATAGCAACATAGTGTCGGCCCAGATCCGGCCCACATCCGGTACGCATTAAATCCACACGTTCCAGATGCGGGCCGACACCATGTTGCTGTCTGCTTTTACATCAGTGTTATTCACCATCATTTCCCTCTGATTTTAGGGATAAGTAATGCGGGTTAGGTTTAGGTGTAGGAAAATGACGTTGACCATTTTATTTATTTAGTGATTTAGTTACATTTTATGCATGTACATTTTGGATATTCTGCACAATCAAAACAATTATCTTCAATAATTCAATCACTCACTTGTTCTCCAGGCCGACATCGGGCAGCCAGATGGTTTTAGAAGGAAGACGCATACGGGTGATGTTCTCGTAGACCTCGAACCCTGTTCTGTTAGCCCAGCGGAGTCGATAATCACGCCATCTCTAGACAGAAAGAAAGATATTTTGCTCTGAAACCACTGTTGACTACTGGATACTGACATATACACAGATGCGATTTGTCTTACCATTTCAATCCAAACGCAAGTGGTGAGAGTCTCCCCTTTCTCATTCTGAACATGAAAAAAAGATGATAAACCTTAGAGTCACATATTACACATATATTTATCTTGTGCAAACACATTGCAGAGTTTTACCAGAGAAATGAGGTTGGTGAGGGTCATCTTGATCTTTACATCGGTGATGTCACCGTGGTGCTCCATATGTCGAATGTTCTTGTTGTATCCCACCATTAGATCTCTGTGCAGAGATCCTTCCAGATTACAAACCACATCTAAAACAAATAGACAAACGACTGTCAATGTAATCCAGCATTTTATTATTTGTCAAAAAAAGTTATTGTACCTTTGTTTAAAAAAAAAAGTTCTGTTATTTTTATTAAATTAAGGAAAACTTTTCCGCATAATTACTTAAGGACATTTGCAAAAAAAAAAAAAATGTTTTGTTGAATAAACTAAATAAATGTAGGTTCCTGTGTCCGATACTAACTAACATACTATACTAAAAACTACAACTTGGGTGTTTCCATTCTGTAAAGCTGAAGTACAGCGAAATGGTCCGATGTTAAGTTTTTTTTAAACAACTTTTAATGTAAAATTTGCTAATAATTGCATAAAGCAAAACATGCCTTTTGAACTTTACAGTGAATACAGATACAATAATTTACACTTAATAATGCCGGAATGCCTTTGCATTCAGGATAACACAAATAAAATTTCTGGACTGTAAATGATCAAAAACAAAATATGTATTTAATGAATAATTAATTGAATTAAAATATGAAAATCTATTACAACTGACATCATACATCCGCTAAAAAATCTTGAGACCACTTTAAAAGGAAAACATGCATCAGAATGTATTAGTTCTTGCACTTATATGCTGATGCAACTTACTTTGATATTTTTTTTATTATGTAATGCAATGACATTTATTCGTATATGTATTAAGAGTGACTTGTGTCCAAACACTATTAATGTGTCATTAAAGGGCTTGCTGTATTTAATCCTATGGGTTCCTATGGGTTATTTTATTTTTCAGAAGTCTTCTTATTGAACTTTAGTATTGGTTGGTCTATGCAAGCATTACACCTTCACAATTAAAACAATCCCTTTATTACTAAAGTAGATACACATAGCAGCCCATAGACATGGCAAGCTTTTGTGTAAATCAACAAGGATTTAACACCCTATTTAACACCCTGTTTGACAAGCTGACACTCAGTAACTTTAACACTCAACACATAGTAGCAGAAAAAATGATCATGTAGAGGCCAGTGGAGCCATAAAAGACTCTCTACCAGAATTTAATTACTTTTCCATTTGCTTTCTACAACATTTTTTTTGACAATCTGCATGTGCTGAACTGGATTAATTCACTCAATAGCTGGATTTTAAAACAAAGCTTTAGAACAAACCCAGTTACTCAAGCACGTAGTCTTACCTGAAAAGAAAAGAGATAGCAGGGTCCATAACCAGATGGTTTTTGATGGAGAGATCTGATCCATGTCTGATATCCTCAGAGAAGCATTAGTGAAGAAGGGTTCTCCAGCACCTGGTCAGTGTGTGAGGGAAACAGTTGTTTAGGAACATGAGGGGTTACGGGAAAAATAGGTGTGGTTCCAAACTTCCAAACCCATTGTTATTTTCAGAATGCCCAGAGTCTCTGCCCATATTCCTCACATTCTCAGCTGTCTCAGTACACACACACACACACACACACACTAAAGACCTCAAAGCGAGGTCACAGAAACTGGTTGTATTCTCTCTCTCTGTCTGTCTGTCTGTCTGTCTGTCTCTGGTTCTTTCTCTGATGTAAAACAGAAAGATAGGATTGGGTTCCAGCATTTCCCACAGGTCAGCGCACAGATGGTATCTTGGGCATGATTTGTGAAATGACACAAGTCATCAGCTGCCCTGTGTTCATTATTGTCTAATGATCGGAGACAAACAGGGTCATAACACCATATAAATTCATAAATTTACAGTTGGAAGTTGCGATGGATTTTCATGATTAATAACGTTCCAAATTATACAATATCCCGTCCTTGATATTAATATAATCCCGCGGTAACTAAAGAGCCTATCCTTTACTCGTTTCCTCGAGAGTTAGGCGATCAGTCTATATATAAATTCGTATTCTATTATTGAAATAATAGATTTCCCCTTTATATTATAAGTCAACCTTCTGTGGTAGCCTACTCTTCAACTTTGTTCACTCACACTAACAATTTGTCATACATATATCCTTATACATATACACATGTTATATGCTGCCTCTTAGGCTAGTCTGTTTGATCAATCAAATATCACAGTGATTATTCTTATCTCAAAAGAAGGCTCACCCAAGGAGGGTCCTCCCGGCCCAATTAGAAGAACGTGACTCGCACTCAATGATCCAAGGTCCAGTCAGATGATTATAATAATGTTATAAAATGTATTAAGATAATAAAAAGGAAAAAGGAATACTTGTTACAGATCATGAATGAGTACAGATAGATATTCAAGCTGCCGCTGACAACTGCTGGTGTGTCAGTTTGGTGGTTGCAAGGAAGAGCGAGGAACTTCTCTGTTTCTCCCTCTTATATAGTTATTTTCATGCAGTTGGCTCTTGTTGCCTCTAAGCGTTCTATAAGCATGTGATTATCTATAATGAGCAACATGTGCACATGCTCGTTGTTGCTAGAAGCAGCTATATTTCCCTCATGCTTGCAGAAATCCATTGTTGTAGAGAGAGTCTATATTTCTAAAACAAATGATCAAAAGATATAAAGTTCCTCTTTATATATGATTTTAAAAGTTCAGAATGTTCATAATCTCCATTAGCTCAGACAGTTCCCTTAAACTAGTCTCATTACTCGGCACCACGTTTTTTTTATTATGCCCTTTTCGACCTTTGCGTTTGGATGGGGACAGAGGTCTTGCTGAAGATTTTGGGAAAGCGAGGTCAGTGCCATCTTCAGACGAACCTATTTCCACAAAGTCGGTTTTATTTCCAATGTTTTTGTAAATATATTATGCATGTTAGAAAACTAACAGAACAAAACTATCTCCCACAGTTTACTGGAATGTTTGAGTGTGTGAGCTGATCTGAGCTTAAGTGTGGGTTATGGGGTGCTAATGATCACATCCTCTAGTGTATTATTTTAATGGCATCTCTAATGACATAAATTTTATGACAGCTGCACTTAGTCTAATGTAGGCTATGTTTTACTGTAAGATGGGATTTACTGTAATGGGATGGGAGTTCTGACAAAAAAGTTTAAAGATGCAGTCGCTATCTTTTTTAGAGGGATAAAAGAGTATTATTTTTATTGAGTCTTTTAATTATTCACTCAACTGATTTGTTAAAAAAAAAAGATTCATTCAGAAATTAAACATGCATGAAAGAGTCCTTCAATCATTCACTCGACTGATTTGTTTCAAAAACACTCATTCATTCATTCAGGAAAGAAACGTCACTGCTTTATGTTGCTTGGAGACGTGAAAAGGTTGCTTCTGCTTAGGATTTTTTTAGTTACTGTAACAGAGCACAAAAGTAAAAGTGACTGGCAATATTACAGTATATCTGAAAATTAAGTTAGCCTCAAATTACTGTAACAGAAATGGTGTATAAAAGTAATTTTTATGCATCTGCTGTATGAGCTGCTAATGCGAAAATCAGAATGGTCGTAATTGCCTCATAAGCAACAGATAGATACAGTATTTTAGACAACAGACGGACGGACGGACGGACGGACGGACGGACGGACGGACGGACGGACAGACAGACAGACAGATAGATAGATAGATAGATGGATCGATCAAGGGATAGGATGGTCCCTTGTTAGATGTAACAAGGGACCATCCTATCTGCTCATAAATAGAGAGCGAGCTCAGGAATATCATGTGTTGCCACCCTGCACCACTACAATCCTTCACTGTTAAGTGTTAAGGTTTATTTTTAACACTTTGGAATTTTGGAATGATGGATTCTAGACTGGTAGTTTGAGGATGAGGTATAGGAGTAGGCCTAGCAGAGTAGATCAGATTAGAGTAGAGTAAAATAGAGTAGAGGGAGTCATTTGTACCACTAGTGTTGTGACTGCCCCGTTTACACGAGAACGATTCCGGGTGAAAACGTAAAAATATATAAATATATATGTATAAAAATATAATATATATGTAAATATATAAACGCAAAAAAGTGAAACCACCCTCCAGAGTGGAAATCTTAAAAACGCTCCACCGCCACGTTCCCGTGTAAACGGTAATGACGCAAAAGTCTGCTTGACAGTTAAAGTTACCCAGATAGCAAAAAATATCCGCAACGCTTCTTTTTGCCGCCGGCCCGACGCTGTCGCCTATAGGTGCGTCCCGCTGGCGGCGATGAAACGTTTGCCGCCGAACACGTCACTGACGGTCACTCCCATTTTTTTTGCGAGATGCCGCCGGCGAACAGCTGGCGGGCCGCCTGCTTCATTTTCACTGGCGGTTGCCTCCATCTCAAAAACCGACAAAGTTATTAGAATAAATGCAGCGTCTGTCACATTCCATCTTGCGTTCTTTTACGAACGCGTCAATATACGCGTACATTTTTTATATAAAGTTTAAATGATCATATCTCCGTTTTTACTTGGTCTATCAACACAAAACAAAAATTAAAATAGAATTTCAAGTCAGCTCTTTCGACAAAAGTGGACGGAAGCGCTCTACGTGACTTTGTTTTTATGCTTCGACGTCTTAAACTTTTATAAGGCCTGCAAATTCTGCCTGAAACGCCTAAAAAAGACCTATCCAAATTAAATTGCATGCTGTTCTTGAACCCTTGGGAGTATTTGAATACTTTTGGTCTCTTTTGAAAGGGGACACTTTGAGGTTTGTTCCTAAACAGTTAGAATCACAGTAAATCTTACTTGTTTTGAGTAATATAACTTTGAAAACACTAAAAAAGGGTGAAAAAATTTCCGCCTACATTTTTTTTTGTAAATGGATGTCTGCAGATAATTATAGCTGTGAGGTATTACCTGGAAAACACAGTGTGATCACAGCATGAAGCCTTACCAAGCCCAATTTAAAATTTTATAACAATAGATTAGAAAATGAGTGTTTTACACGTTTATCTAAGTGTATGTCTAGGCGTTTCCAAAAAAAGGCCACTTGGAGACTCCAAATGACCCTTTGTTACCACAGACACAGAACATGCTGCTATTCATGAATGCTTAACTCTACAGTCATAATTTTGGGCTCTAATGAAACGTTACGCTTAGAGATATTATAATCCTTCCAGATTCACTGTCAATAATTGCTAACACATAGTAAGGGAAGCATAAAAACAATATAGTGGGGTTTTTTTTCAATTCTTGAAACCAAACTTTCTAGAAATAAAGAGACAAAACAAGTTCTATTGAATTAAAACACTTTAATATTAGAATATTAGAATATTAATATAAGAATATATATATATATATATATATATAGGGAAGGGAAGGTGAAGGATGGGGTTCTTCCTCCGATGAGGTACTGTCATGACCCTCAGTATTTCTTCCTCTACTGACTGGCTCCCAGACTTCATCTGACTCATTTTCAGATGATGACCTGTGATTTAAAACAAAAACAAAGAAATAAGTAATTTACAAAACATTTACACTGTTTCTGTATCCACATTCATATAAACAGAAACACATATGCACACAAACCAGGCTTATATACACCAGTTCATGAGCACACACACACACACACACACACACACACACACACACACACACACACACAAGAAGTTAGCAGGTACACGTCAACATACACACACACACACACTGAACTGCGCTTGCACACACACACACACACACGTGTGTGTGTATAAAACCTGTACATATACCTGTATAAAACCTGTATCTGTTATACAGCCAGAAAAGGTCTCCAACTGCGCCAACCTCCAGAAGGCAAAAAGAGATCAAGCACCTCATCCAACAAAGAGGCAACTTCGGAAGCAGTGGAAGAAAGCCTTGGAGGGGGAAAGGGAAGGCATCGAGGTGCTTCAAGCTGACATCAAAGACCGATTGGCATCCCTCCACAGAGCAAAAAAACCTGTGGAAAAACAGAGGAAAAAAGAAAGATCTAGAACACAGTTCTATAAAGACCCCTTCAAGTTTTTGAAAAGCCTCTTCACTAGAGAGAAAAGTGGATTTCTGAAGGCAGCAAGGAAAGACCTGGAAGATCACCTGAAAGCGACATACTCTGATCCAAGACGGCATGAACGGATTACCATTCCACCAGACATCCCACCAATCAACTTACCAGAACATCAGATGCAGACTGGTCCTCCGACCTGGAGAGAAGTGGAAAAGGTAGTACAACGGGCAAGGGCGGCATCAGCCCCAGGTCCTAATGGAGTCCCATACAAGGTGTACAAGAATGCACTGCGTGTCCTAAGGGTTCTTTGGAAGCTCATGAGAACGGTGTGGCAGAGGAAGATTGTGCCCAAAGTATGGCGTAGGGCAGGAGGGGTCCTGATCCCAAAGGAGAAGAAGGCGGAGAAAATTGGCCAGTTTCGGCCAATATCCTTTCTAAATGTAGAAGGTAAAATCTTCTTCAGCATCATTGCTAAAAGGATGTCTGAATACATTCAAAGGAATAAGTACATTGATACATCAGTACAGAAAGCAGGAATCTCAGGCTGTTCTGGATGCTTGGAACACTCTAGCATGATCTGGCACCAGATCCAGACCGCAAAGGTGAGGAAAAAGGACCTCCATGTCGTCTTTTTGGACCTCGCTTTTGGGTCAGTGCCCCATAAACTCCTGTGGGCTGCCTTCACCTTCTTTTACATTCCGGACACCATTATAACCCTGGTTAAATCCTACTTCCAAGACCTGCAGTTCTGCTTTACCACAGCTGATTTTACCACGTCTTGGCAATCATTGGAGGTTGGCATCATGGCAGGACGTACCATCTCACCCTTGGCCTTTACAATGGCAATGGAGGTCATCATCCGGGCATCAAAATGGGTAGTTGGTGGGCAGCAGCTTAATTCGGGCACAAGTCTTCCTCCCCTCAGAGTCTTTATGGATGACATCACTGCACTGACCACCACTGTTCCATGTACCAGGAAACTGCTCGGAAAACTGGAAGAGAACATCAGCTGGGCTCGAATGAAGATAAAGCCCTCAAAGTCACGTAGCATCTCCATTGTCAAGGGAGTGCTCTCCGACTACAGATTCTTCATCGGAGAGGAGCCCATCCCAACAGTGTCTGACCAGCCTGTTAAGAGCCTTGGAAGGTGGTATGACACCAGCCTGAAGGATAAAGATCAGGTGCAGAAGCTGCGGAAAGAAATCAGAAGTGGGCTCCAGGCCATCAACAACACTCAGCTCCCTGGAAGACTGAAGGCCTGGTGTTTACAGTTTGGCCTTCTTCCCCGAGTGCTGTGGCCACTTACCATTTTTGAGGTCCCAATCTCAACAGTGGAGAAGTTGGAAAGAGGAATCACAGGCTGCATCAAGAAATGGCTTGGCGTGCCTCAATGCCTAACCACCATAGGCCTCTACGGAGATAGCGCCCTCAAACTGCCCCTCACCAGTTTCACGAAGGAATTCAAATGTGCTAAAGTAAGACTCCAGATGACACTGATGGATTCTTGTGATGCAATGGTGAGTAACAATGCACCAACCTTGGTGGCAGGCCGCAAATGGACACCAACCAGTGCGGTGGAAGAGGCAGCAGCCACTCTCAGACTTGTGGACATGGTGGGGCATGTCCAGCAGGGAAGGGGAGGCTTTGGGTTAACAACTAGGCCACCAGCCTGGAATAGAGCCACGGCATCAGAAAGGAAGAAATTGGTGGTGGAGGAAATACACCAACAGGAAGAAGTAGCAAGGTGGACCAAGGCAGTTTCTTTTGGTAAACAGGGACACGTTGGGGGGGGGGGGGGGCTGTGGCGAAAAGGAGGATCAGCTGGATTGAAAAACCTCTTCACTAGAGAGAAAAGTGGATTTCTGAAGGCAGCAAGGAAAGACCTGGAACATCACCTGAAAGCGACACACTCTGATCCATGACGGCATGAACGGATGACCATTCCACCAGACATCCCACCAATCAACTTACCAGAACATCAGATGCAGACTGGTCCTCCGACCTGGAGAGAAGTGGAAAAGGTAGTACAACGGGCAAGGGCGGCATCAGCCCCAGGTCCTAATGGAGTCCCATACAAGGTGTACAAGAATGCACCGCGTGTCCTAAGGGTTCTTTGGAAGCTCATGAGAACGGTGTGGCAGAGGAAGATTGTGCCCAAAGTATGGCGTAGGGCAGGAGGGGTCCTGATCCCAAAGGAGAAGAAGGCGGAGAAAATTAGCCAGTTTCGGCCAATATCCTTTCTAAATGTAGAGGGTAAAATCTTCTTCAGCATCATTGCTAAAAGGATGTCTGAATACATTCAAATGAATAAGTACATTGATACATCAGTAAAGAAAGCAGGAATCTCAGGCTGTTCTGGATGCTTGGAACACTCTAGCATGATCTGGCACCAGATCCAGACCGCAAAGGTGAGGAAAAAGGACCTCCATGTCGTCTTTTTGGACCTCGCTTTTGGGTCAGTGCCCCATGAACTCCTGTGGGCTGCCTTCACCTTCTTTCACATTCCGGACACCATTATAACCCTGGTTAAATCCTACTTTCAAGACCTGCAGTTCTGCTTTACCACAGCTGATTTTACCACGTCTTGGCAATCATTGGAGGTTGGCATCATGGCAGGACGTACCATCTCACCCTTGGCCTTTACAATGGCAATGGAGGTCATCATCCGGGCATCAAAATGGGTAGTTGGTGGGCAGCAGCTTAATTCGTGCACAAGTCTTCCTCCCCTCAGAGTCTTTATGGATGACATCACTGCACTGACTACCACTGCTCCATGTACCAGGAAACTGCTCGGAAAACTGGAAGAGAACATCAGCTGGGCTCGAATGAAGATTGTGGCGAGGGGTGCATGGTTTGGCGAGATCTGCAGTGGGAGAGCGAGGGCGGAGCCAGGCGGTGAGTAAGCGGGTCAAGTTCAAATGACGAACACCTGTCTGTGATTGCAGTAATTGGCATGAGGAGACCGCATATAAGCGGCCCGGGCTGACAGCGGGGGAGAGAGAGACTGGGAGCTCGTGCACGGTCGGAGAAGACGCGGAGATCGAGAGAGTGAACCCGAGCGAGAAGCTGTAGCCAGCGGAAAGAGTTGCATTGTGTTTCTGTTTTGCTTTCTGTTGCTTTTATTTTGAGTTAAGCTATTTTGAGCGCCAAGGGCGCTGTAGGAAGAGTACAAAGCTTGAATAAAAGTGCACGAGCCCCAGATATCGCCGACCCTGTGTCTCCTTCCATCACCCCCATTCCACACTGAACCTGAACGTTTGTCACACTGGTGCCGAAACCCGGGATGGAAGGGGAAGCCGCCACCAGACAGTCCATGCCAACCCCATTTGCGGAGGTCATCCACGCGCTCGCGGGCCTCCATCAACAACACCAGAAGGCGCTGCTCAAGATGGAGGAGCAGCAACAGCGTCGGTTCGAGGCGCTCCTCCAGGACCAGAAGGAGGACCGCGAGCAGTTCCGGAGCTGGTTGGACCGGGAGGTTCGAAGCCCTACATCGCTGGCCGCGGCCGCAGCCATGCCTCTCCATAAGATTGGTCCCCAGGATGACCCGGAGGCATTCTTGGACCTCGTTGAGAGGTCGGCTGCAGCCGGGAAATGGCCAGCAGAGGACTGGCCCATGCGCTTGATCCCGCTGTTATCGGGGGAAGCCCAGATGGCCGCTCAACAACTGCCAGTCCAGAACCTCCTGGTCTATGAAGATCTGAAGCGCCATCCTTCAGCGGGTCGGCCAGACCCCCGAACAAAGTCGGCGCTGGTTCCGGTCATTGGAGCTCGGCGAGTCCGGTCGGCCCTTCGCCTTTGCGCAACAGCTCCGGGTCGCGTGCCGCAGATAGCTGGTGGCCGAGGACCGCGACGTCGAGGGAGTCGTGGAGCAGGTGGTACTGGAGCAGTTCGTGACCCGGCTCCCAAAGAAGACTGTCCAATGGGTCCAGTGCCACCGCCCGACGTCGCTGGACCAGGCCATCCAGTTGGCAGAGTACCAGATGGTGGCGTGCTCGGGGGTCGGCGATATCTGGTGCTCGTGCACTTTTATTCAGGCTTTGTACTCTTCCTACAGCGCCCTTGGCGCTCAAAATAGCTTAACTCAAAATAAAAGCAACAGAAAGCAAAACAGAAACACAATGCAACTCTTTCCGCTAGCTACAGCTTCTCGCTCGAGTTCACTCTCTCGATCTCCGCGTCTTCTCCGACCGTGCACGAGCTCCCAGTCTCTCTCTCCCCCGCTGTCAGCCCGGGCCGCTTATATGCAGTCTCCTCACGCCAATTACTGCAATCACAGACAGGTGTTCGTCATTTGAACTTGACCCGCTTACTCACCACCTGGCTCCGCCCCCGCTCTCCCACTGCAGATCTCGCCAAACCACGCACCTCTCGCCACAAAGATAAAGCCATCAAAGTCACGTAGCATCTCCATTGTCAAGGGAGTGCTCTCCGACTACAGATTCTTCATTGGAGAGGAGCCCATCCCAACAGTGTCTGACCAGCCTGTTAAGAGCCTTGGAAGGTGGTATGACGGCAGCCTGAAGGATAAAGATCAGGTACAGCAGCTGCGGAAAGAAATCAGAAGTGGGCTCCAGGCCATCAACAACACTCAGCTCCCTGGAAGACTGAAGGCCTGGTGTTTACAGTTTGGCCTTCTTCCCCGAGTGCTGTGGCCACTTACCATTTTTGAGGTCCCAATCTCAACAGTGGAGAAGTTGGAAAGAGGAATCACAGGCTGCATCAAGAAATGGCTTGGCGTGCCTCAATGCCTAACCACCATAGGCCTCTATGGAGATAGCGCCCTCAAACTGCCCCTCACCAGTTTCACGAAGGAATTCAAATGTGCTAAAGTAAGACTCCAGATGACACTGATAAATTCTTGTGATGCAATGGTGAGTAACAATGCACCAACCTTGGTAGCAGGCCGCAAATGGACACCAACCAGTGCAGTGGAAGAGGCAGCAGCCACTCTCAGACTTGTGGACAGTGCGGCATGTCCAGCAGGGAAGGGGAGGCTTTGGGTTAACAACTAGGCCACCAGCCTGGAATAGAGCCACGGCATCAGAAAGGAAGAAATTGGTGGTGGAGGAAATACACCGACAGGAAGAAGTAGCAAGGTGGACCAAGGCAGTTTCTTTTAGTAAACAGGGACACGTTGGGGGTGGGGGGGGGGGGTGTTTGTGGCGAAAAGGATCAGCTGGATTGAAAAGCCTCTTCACTCGAGAGAAAAGTGGATTTCTGAAGGCAGCAAGGAAAGACCTGGAAGATCACCTGAAAGCGACACACTCTGATCCAAGACGGCATGAAAGGATGAACATTCTACCAGACATCCCACGAATCAACTCACCAGAACATCAGATGGAGACTGGTCCTCCGACCTGAAGAGAAGTGGAAAAGGTAGTACAACGGGCAAGGGCGGCATCAGCCCCAGGTCCTAATGGAGTCCCATACAAGGTGTACAAGAATGCACCGCATGTCCTAAGGGTTCTTTGGAAGCTCATGAGAACGGTGTGGCAGTGGAAGATTGTGCCCAAAGTATGGCGTAGGGCAGGAGGGGTCCTGATCCCAAAGGAGAAGAAGGCGGAGAACATTAGCCAGTTTCGGCCAATATCCTTTCTAAATGTAGAGGGTAAAATCTTCTTCAGCATCATTGCTAAAAGGATGTCTGAATACATTCAAAGGAATACATTGATACATCAGTACAGAAAGCAGGAATCTCAGGCTGTTCTGGATGCTTGGAACCCTCTAGCATGATCTGGCACCAGATCCAGACCGCAAAGGTGAGGAAAAAGGACCTCCATGTCGTCTTTTTGGACCTCGCTTTTGGGTCAGTGCCCCATGAACTCCTGTGGGCTGCCTTCACCTTCTTTCACATTCCGGACACCATTATAACCCTGGTTAAATCCTACTTCCAAGACCTGCAGTTCTGCTTTACCACAGCTGATTTTACCACGTCTTGGCAATCATTGGAGGTTGGCATCATGGCAGGACGTACCATCTCACCCTTGGCCTTTACAATGGCAATGGAGGTCATCATCTGGGCATCAAAACGGGTAGCAGGTGGGCAGCAGCTTAATTCGGGCACACGTCTTCCTCCCCTCAGAGTCTTTATGGATGACATCACTGCACTGACCACCACTGCTCCATGTACCAGGAAACTGCTCGGAAAACTGGAAGAGAACATCAGCTGGGCTCGAATGAAGATAAAGCCATCAAAGTCACGTAGCATCTTTATTGTAAAGGGAGTGCTCTCCGACTACAGATTCTTCATTGGAGAGGAGCCCATCCCAACAGTGTCTGACCAGCCTGTTAAGAGTCTTGGAAGGTGGTATGACGCCAGCCTGAAGGATAAAGATCAGGTACAGCAGCTGCGGAAAGAAATCAGAAGTGGGCTCCAGGCGATCAACAACACTCAGCTCCCTGGAAGACTGAAGTCCTGGTGTTTAGAATTTGGCCTTCTTCCCCGAGTGCTGTGGCCACTTACCATTTTTGAGGTCCCAATCTCAACAGTGGAGAAGTTGGAAAGAGGAATCAGGCCGCATCAAGAAATGGCTTGGCGTGCCTCAATGCCTAACCACCATAGGCCTCTACGGAGATACCGCCCTCAAACTGCCCCTCACCAGTTTCACGGAGGAATTCAAATGTGCTAAAGTAAAACTCCAGATGACACTGATGGATTCTTGTGATGCAATGGTGAGTAACAATGCACCAACCTTGGTGGCAGGCCGCAAATGAAAACCAACCAGTGCGGTGGAAGAGGCAGCAGCCACTCTCAGACTTGTGGACATAGTGGGGTACGTCCGGCAGGGAAGGGGAGGCTTTGGGTTAACAACTAGGCCACCAGCCTGGAATAGAGCCACGGCATCAGAAAGGAAGAAATTGGTGGTGGAGGAAATACACCAACAGGAAGAAGTAGGAAGGTGGACCAAGGCAGTTTCTTTTGGAAAACAGGGACACGTTGGGGGGGGGGGGTGGCTGTGGCGAAAAGGAGGATCAGCTGGATTGAAAAGCCTCTTCACTAGAGAGAAAAGTGGATTTCTGAAGGCAGCAAGGAAAGACCTGGAACATCACCTGAAAGCGACACACTCTGATCCATGACGGCATGAACGGATGACCATTCCACCAGACATCCCACCAATCAACTTACCAGAACATCAGATGCAGACTGGTCCTCCGACCTGGAGAGAAGTGGAAAAGGTAGTACAACGGGCAAGGGCGGCATCAGCCCCAGGTCCTAATGGAGTCCCATAAAAGGTGTACAAGAATGCACCACGTGTCCTAAGGGTTCTTTGGAAGCTCATGAGAACGGTGTGGCAGAGGAAGATTGTGCCCAAAGTATGGCGTAGAGCAGGAGGGGTCCTGATCCCAAAGGAGAAGAAGGCGGAGAAAATCAGCCAGTTTCAGCCAATATCCTTTCTAAATGTGGGGGGTAAAATCTTCTTCAGCATCATTGCTAAAAGGATGTCTGAATACATTCAAAGGAATAAGTACATTGATACATCAGTACAGAAAGCAGGAATCTCAGGCTGTTCTGGATGCTTGGAACACTCTAGCATGATCTGGCACCAGATCCAGACTGCAAAGGTGAGGAAAAAGGACCTCCATGTCGTCTTTTTGGACCTCGCTTTTGGGTCAGTGCCCCATGAACTCCTGTGGGCTGCCTTCACCTTCTTTCACATTCCGGACACCATTATAACCCTGGTTAAATCCTACTTCCAAGACCTGCAGTTCTGCTTTACCACAGCTGATTTTACCACGTCTTGGCAATCATTGGAGGTTGGCATCATGGCAGGACGTACCATCTCACCCTTGGCCTTTACAATGGCAATGGAGGTCATCATCCGGGCATCAAAATGGGTAGTTGGTGGGCAGCAGCTTAATTCGGGCACAAGTCTTCCTCCCCCCAGAGTCTTTATGGATGACATCACTGCACTGACCACCACTGCTCCATGTACCAGGAAACTGCTCGGAAAACTGGAAGAGAACATCAGCTGGGCTCGAATGAAGATAAAGCCCTCAAAGTCACGTAGCATCTCCATTGTCAAGGGAGTGCTCTCCGACTACAGATTCTTCATTGGAGAGGAGCCCATCCCAACAGTGTCTGACCAGCCTGTTAAGAGCCTTGGAAGGTGGTATGACGCCAGCCTGAAGGATAAAGATCAGGTACAGCAGCTGCGGAAAGAAATCAGAAGTGGGCTCCAGGCCATCAACAACACTCAGCTCCCTGGAAGACTGAAAGCCTGGTGTTTACAGTTTGGCCTTCTTCCCCGAGTGCTGTGGCCACTTACCATTTTTGAGGTCCCAATCTCAACAGTGGAGAAGTTGGAAAGAGGAATCACAGGCTGCATCAAGAAATGGCTTGGCGTGCCTCAATGCCTAACCACCATAGGCCTCTATGGAGATAGCGCCCTCAAACTGCCCCTCACCAGTTTCACGAAGGAATTCAAATGTGCTAAAGTAAGACTCCAGATGACACTGATAAATTCTTGTGATGCAATGGTGAGTAACAATGCACCAACCTTGGTAGCAGGCCGCAAATGGACACCAACCAGTGCAGTGGAAGAGGCAGCAGCCACTCTCAGACTTGTGGACAGTGCGGCATGTCCAGCAGGGAAGGGGAGGCTTTGGGTTAACAACTAGGCCACCAGCCTGGAATAGAGCCACGGCATCAGAAAGGAAGAAATTGGTGGTGGAGGAAATACACCGACAGGAAGAAGTAGCAAGGTGGACCAAGGCAGTTTCTTTTAGTAAACAGGGACAGGGACACGTTGGGGGTGGGGGGGGGTGGCTGTGGCGAAAAGGATCAGCTGGATTGAAAAGCCTCTTCACTCGAGAGAAAAGTGGATTTCTGAAGGCAGCAAGGAAAGACCTGGAAGATCACCTGAAAGCGACACACTCTAATCCAAGACGGCATGAACGGATGACCATTCCACCAGACATCCCACCAATCAACTCACCAGAACATCAGATGGAGACTGGTCCTCCGACCTGGAGAGAAGTGGAAAAGGTAGTACAATGGGCAAGGGCGGCATCAGCCCCAGGTCCTAATGGAGTCCCATACAAGGTGTACAAGAATGCACCGCGTGTCCTAAGGGTTCTTTGGAAGCTCATGAGAACGGTGTGGCAGAGGAAGATTGTGCCCAAAGTATGGCGTAGGGCAGGAGGGGTCCTGATCCCAAAGGAGAAGAAGGCGGAGAACATTAGCCAGTTTCGGCCAATATCCTTTCTAAATGTAGAGGGTAAAATCTTCTTCAGCATCATTGCTAAAAGGATGTCTGAATACATTCAAAGGAATAAGTACATTGATACATCAGTACAGAAAGCAGGAATCTCAGGCTGTTCTGAATGCTTGGAACACTCTAGCATGATCTGGCAACAGATCCAGACCGCAAAGGAGAGAAAAAAGGACCTCCATGTCGTCTTTTTGGACCTCGCTTTTGGGTCCGTGCCCCATGCACTCCTGTGGGCTGCCTTCACCTTCTTTCACATTCCGGACACCATTATAACCCTGGTTAAATCCTACTTTCAAGACCTGCAGTTCTGCTTTACCCCTGCTGATTTTACCACGTCTTGGCAATCATTGGAGGTTGGCATCATGGCAGGACGTACCATCTCACCCTTGGCTTTTACAATGGCAATGGTGGTCATCATCCGGGCATCAAAATGGGTAGTTGGTGGGCAGCAGCTTAACTTGGGCACACGTCTTCCTCCCCTCAGAGCCGTTATGGATGACATCACTACACTGACCACCACTGCTCCATGTACCAGGAAATTGCTCGGAAAACTGGAAGAGAACATCAGCTGGGCTCGAATGAAGATAAAGCCCTCAAAGTCACGTAGCATCTCCATTGTCAAGGGAGTGCTCTCCGACTACAGATTCTTCATTGGAGAGGAGCCCATCCCAACAGTGTCTGACCAGCCTGTTAAGAGCCTTGGAAGGTGGTATGATGCCAGCCTGAAGGATAAAGATCAGGTACAGCAGCTGCAGAAAGAAATCAGAAGTGGGCTCCAGGCCATCAACAACACTCAGCTCCCTGGAAGACTGAAGGCCTGGTGTTTACAGTTTGGCCTTCTTCCCCGAGAGCTGTGGCCACTTACCATTTTTGAGGTCCCAATCTCAACAGTGGAGAAGTTGGAAAGAGGAATCACAGGCTGCATCAAGAAGGATAAAGATCAGGTACAGGAGCTGCAGAAAGAAATCAGAAGTGGGCTCCAGGCCATCAACAACACTCAGCTCCCTGGAAGACTGAAGGCCTGGTGTTTACAGTTTGGCCTTCTTCCCCGAGAGCTGTGGCCACTTACCATTTTTGAGGTCCCAATCTCAACAGTGGAGAAGTTGGAAAGAGGAATCACAGGCTGCATCAAGAAATGGCTTGGAATGCCTCAATGCCTAACCACCATAGGCCTCTATGGAGATAGCGCCCTCAAACTGCCCCTCACCAGTTTCACGGAGGAATTCAAATGTGCTAAAGTAAGACTCCAGATGACACTGATGGATTCTTGTGATGCAATGGTGAGTAACAATGCACCAACCTTGGTGGCAGGCCGCAAATGGACACCAACCAGTGCGGTGGAAGAGGCAGCAGCCACTCTCAGACTTGCGGACATAGTGGGGCATGTCTAGCAGGGAAGGGGAGGCTTTGGGTTAACAACTAGGCCACCAGCCTGGAATAGAGCCACGGCATCAGAAAGGAAGACATTGGTGGTGGAGGAAATACACCGACAGGAAAAAGTAGCAAGGTGGATCAAGGCAGATTCTCTTGGTAAACAGGGACAGTGGACACGTTGGGGTGGGAGGGGCTGTGGCAAAAAAGGAGGATCAGATGGATTGAAAAGCCTCTTCACTAGAGAGAAAAGTGGATTTCTGAAGGCAGCAAGGAAAGACCTGGAAGATCACCTGAAAGCGACACACTCTGATCCAAGACGGCATGAACGGATGACCATTCCACCAGACATCCCACCAATCAACTCACCAGAACATCAGATGGAGACTGGTCCCCCGATCTGGAGAGAAGTGGAAAAGGTAGTACAACGGGCAAGGGCGGCATCAGCCCCAGGTCCTAATGGAGTCCCATACAAGGTGTACAAGAATGCACCGCATGTCCTAAGGGTTCTTTGGAAGCTCATGAGAACGGTGTGGCAGAGGAAGATTGTGCCCAAAGTATGGCGTAGGGCAGGAGGGGTCCTGATCCCAAAGGAGAAGAAGGCGGAGAACATTAGCCAGTTTCGGCCAATATCCTTTCTAAATGTAGAGGGTAAAATCTTCTTCAGCATCATTGCTAAAAGGATGTCTGAATACATTCAAAGGAATAAGTACATTGATACATCAGTACAGAAAGCAGGAATCTCAGGCTGTTCTGAATGCTTGGAACACTCTAGCATGATCTGGCAACAGATCCAGACTGCAAAGGTGAGAAAAAAGGACCTCCATGTCGTCTTTTTGGACCTCGCTTTTGGGTCCGTGCCCCATGCACTCCTGTAGGCTGCCTTCACCTTCTTTCACATTCCGGACACCATTATGACCCTGGTTAAATCCTACTTCCAAGACCTGCAGTTCTGCTTTACCACTGCTGATTTTACCACGTCTTGGCAATCATTGGATGTTGGCATCATGGCAGGACGTACCATCTCACCCTTGGCCTTTACAATGGCAATGGAGGTCATCATCCGGGCATCAAAATGGGTAGTTGGTGGGCAGCAGCTTAACTTAAGCACACGTCTTCCTTCCCTCAGAGCCGTTATGGATGACATCACTACACTGACCACCACTGCTCCATGTACCAGGAAATTGCTCGGAAAACTGGAAGAGAACATCAGCTGGGCTCGAATGAAGATTGTGGCGAGGGGTGCGTAGTTTGGCGAGATCTGCAGTGGGAGAGCGGGGGGCGGAGCCAGGTGGTGAGTAAGCGGGTCAAGTTCAAATGACGAACACCTGTCTGTGATTGCAGTAATTGGCATGAGGAGACCGCATATAAGCGGCCCGGGCTGACAGCGGGGGCGAGAGAGACTGGGAGCTCGTGCACGGTCGGAGAAGACGCGGAGATCGAGAGAGTGAACCCGAGCGAGAAGCTGTAGCCAGCGGAAAGAGTTGCATTGTGTTTCTGTTTTGCTTTCTATTGCTTTTATTTTGAGTTAAGCTATTTTGAGCGCCAAGAGCGCTGTAGGAAGAGAACAAAGCTTGAATAAAAGTGCACGAGCCCCAGATATCGCCGACCCAGTGTCTCCTTCCATCACCCCCATTCCACACTGAACCTGAACGTTTGTCACACTGGTGCCGAAACCCGGGATGGAAGGGGAAGGGGAAGCCGCCGCCAGACAGTCCATGCCAACCCCATTTGCGGAGGTCATCCACGCGCTCGCGGGCCTCCATCAACAACACCAGAAGGCGCTGCTCACGATGGAGGAGCAGCAACAGCGTCGGTTCGAGGCGCTCCTCCAGGACCAGAAGGAGGACCGCGAGCAGTTCCGGAGCTGGTTGGACCGGGAGGTTCGAAGCCCTACATCGCTGGCCGCGGCCGCAGCCATGCCTCTCCATAAGATTGGTCCCCAGGATGACCCGGAGGCATTCCTGGACCTCTTTGAGAGGTCGGCTGCAGCCGGGAAATGGCCGGCAGAGGACTGGCCCATGCGCTTGATCCCGCTGTTATCGGGGGAAGCCCAGATGGCCGCTCAACAACTGCCAGTCCAGAACCTCCTGGTCTATGAAGATCTGAAGCGCGCCATCCTTCAGCGGGTCGGCCAGACCCCCGAACAAAGTCGGCGCCGGTTCCGGTCATTGGAGCTCGGCGAGTCCGGTCGGCCCTTCGCCTTCGCGCAACAGCTCCGGGTCGCGTGCCGCAGATAGCTGGTGGCCGAGGACCGCAACGTCGAGGGAGTCGTGGAGCAGGTGGTACTGGATCAGTTCGTGACCCGGCTCCCAAAGAAGACTGTCCAATGGGTCCAGTGCCACCGCCCGACGTCGCTGGACCAGGCCATCCAGTTGGCAGAGGACCAGATGGTGGCGTGCTCGGGGGTCGGCGATATCTGGTGCTCGTGCACTTTTATTCAGGCTTTGTACTCTTCCTACAGCGCCCTTGGCGCTCAAAATAGCTTAACTCAAAATAAAAGCAACAGAAAGCAAAACAGAATAACAATGCAACTCTTTCCGCTAGCTACAGCTTCTCGCTCGAGTTCACTCTCTCGATCTCCGCGTCTTCTCCGACCGTGCACGAGCTCCCAGTCTCTCTCTCCCCCGCTGTCAGCCCGGGCCGCTTATATGCGGTCTCCTCACGCCAATTACTGCAATCACAGACAGGTGTTCCTCATTTGAACTTGACCCGCTTACTCACCGCCTGGCTCCGCCCCCGCTCTCCCACTGCAGATCTCGCCACACCACGCACCTCTCGCCACAAAGATAAAGCCATCAAAGTCACGTTGCATCTCCATTGTCAAGGGAGTTCTCTCTGACTACAGATTCTTCATTGGAGAGGAGCCCATCCCAACAGTGTCTGACCAGCCTGTTAAGAGCCTTGGAAGGTGGTATGACGCCAGCCTGAAGGATAAAGATCAGGTACAGCAGCTGCGGAAAGAAATCAGAAGTGGGCTTCAGGCCATCAACAACACTCAGCTCCCTGGAAGACTGAAGGTCTTGGTGGCTCCATTGATGGTGGAGGAAATACACAGACAGGAAGAAGTAGCAAGGTGGACCAAGGCAGTTTCTCTTGGTAAACAGGGACAGTCGACACGTTGATGGGGGGGGGGGGCTGTGGCGAAAAGGAGGATTAGCTGGATTGAAAAGCCTCTTCACTAGAGGGAAAAGTGGATTTCTGAAGGCAGCAAGGAAAGACCTGGAAGATCACCTGAAAGCGACATACTCTGATCCAAGACGGCATGAAAGGATGAACATTCTACCAGACATCCCACCAATCAACTTACCAGAACATCAGATGGAGACTGGTCCTCCTACCTGGAGAGAAGTGGAAAAGGTAGTACAACGGGCAAGGGCGGCATTAGCCCCAGGTCCTAATGGAGTCCCATACAAGGTGTACAAGAATGCACCGCATGTCCTAAGGGTTCTTTGGAAGCTCATGAGAACGGTGTGGCAGTGGAATATTGTGCCGAAAGTAATAATAATAATAATAAATTTTATTTGTAATGCACCTTACATTTAGAGCAAATCTCAAAGTGCTACAGTTTAAGATCATAAAAGCCAAAAGTTAAGTCAAAAGTTCTGCTAAAAAGAAAAGTTTTTAGTCCTTTTTTAAAAGTCTCAATAGTTTGAGGTGCCCTCAGATGGTCAGGGAGGGCATACCAGATCCGAGGAGCGGCAGAGCAGAAAGCCCGATCACCCATGGTGCTGAGCTTAGTCTTGGGGAGGAGTAGACGGTTTGTCGTTGATGAACGGAGGGATCGTGTTGTTGTTAGAGGTGTGAGTAGTTCTTTCAGATATGGGGGGGCGTTTCCATAGATGCACTGGTGGGTAAGAAGGGAGACTTTATATTCAATCCTAGCGGAGACAGGAAGCTAGTGAAGTGAATGGAGGATGGGTGTGATGTGGTCGTATTTTCGCACTCTCAGCAGGATCCTTGCAGCACTATTTTGAACACACTGTAGTCTCTGCAGGCTTTTGTTTGGGATCCCGATGAAAAGTGCATTACAATAGTCCAGTCTGGAGGAGACAAATGCGTGGACCAGTTTTTCGGCATCAGCTAGGGTGAGTGTGGAACGTAGTTTTGCGATATTTCTGAGATGGTAGAAAGAAATCTTGCAGACGTTTTTGATATGTGATTCGAATGCGAGTTGTGGGTCCAATTTTACACCAAGATTGGTGACAGTTGTGGAGAGGGGAATGTCATGACCAGAGACAGTAATGCCAGTTATGGGGGAGGACTGGATTTGATGTGGAGTGCCAACAAGAATTGCCTCTGTTTTGGAGCTGTTTAACTGGAGGAAGTTGTGTTTCATCCACACCTTTATCTCCTCCAAACAGGCGGTAAGTGTTGCAGATGGAAGTGATGTCGATGAGTTGGCAGTGGTGTTTGTTTCCGTTTTCAAATACAGTTGTGTATCATCCGCATAGCAGTGAAATGAGACTCCATAACGGCTGATGACGTGACCAAGAGGAATGATGTAAGTGATGAAGAGGATAGGGCCAAGAACTGACCCCTGGGGGACCCCGCAGGTGACTGTGTGTTGCCGGGACCTAGCACTTCCAAGTGAAATGTACTCTGTTCTGTTAGTAAGGTATGATTTAAACCAGTTAAGAGCAGTGTCAGTAATTCCAGTGGTTTGGTGTAGACGATTTAGGAGTATGCCATGGTCAACTGTATCAAAAGCTGCCGACAGATCGAGTAGTATGAGGAGTGATGGTGAACCCGCATCAGCTGTCATTCGTAGGTCGTTTGTGACTCTTACCAGGGCTGTTTCCGTGCTATGGGCATGGCGGAAACCAGACTGGAATTTTTCGAAAAGATTGTTGTGTTTAAGATGTTCATTTAGATGGGCGGCAACAGCCTTTTCCAGTACTTTGGAGAGGAATGGGAGATTGGAAATGGGCCTGTAATTTGCAAAAACATCTGGATCGAGGGTGGGTTTTTTGAGAAGTGGTCTGATCATGGCGGTTTTTAGGGCAGGTGGAACTCTGCCGGACCGGAGGGAGTCATTTATCACAGTGGTGATAAGAGGGCTTAGGACAGATATGTTTATTTTCAGTAGAGATGTAGGAAAAGGATCGAGGGCACAGGTGGTAGATTTCATCCTTTTGATTATCTTCTCAACCTCTTGCTGTGTGATTTCTGGGAAGCAGTGCAGGGGCTCGGGGATTGCAGACTGTGAGGGAAAATTCAGGGTGGATAGTGTTGAGGATCCAGGAAAGGTAGAATGAATTGAGTCTATTTTTGTTTTGAAAAAGTCCAGAAAATCATTACAGTGCTCTTCTGTAGTTTCTATAAGTGAGGGGGTTTGTGGTTTGAGCAGATGATTTATGGTAGAGAAAAGTTGTTTGGAATTTCCGGGACTATTCTTGATGACGTTTGAGTAGAAATGAGACCGTGCCTTTGTAAGTGACTTTGAGTAGACCTTTTGGTGTTCCCTAAAAGCAAGCTTGTGCACAGAGAGACCTGTGGCTTTGTATCTCCTCTCAATGACACGGCCAGCCGCCTTCATTTTCCGTAACTCATCAGTGTACCAGGGGGCTGAACGGGCAAAAGTGACCGTTCTGGTTTTGACCGGGGCATGGAGATCCATAATGCTTCTGAGGGTGTTATTGTAATAGTCCACTAGATCTGTGGGTTGTGAGCAGTTTGCAGAGAGGAGATGCTGAAGGTCGGATGTCATAGTCTCATGGTTGATATTTTTCAAGTTTCTGAAGCTGATTTGGTGTTTGGGCTTGGTGAAGGGGGACGGTGAAGACATTTCCATGGAGATGGCCTTATGGTCGGAAACTCCCAAATCATACACCAAGAGATTGCTGAGATAAGCAGAGTTTGTAATGACTAGGTCAAGAGTGTGGCCCCTGGTGTGGGTGGGGGCATCGACAAGTTGTGTCAGATTAAAACAGTCAAGTAGTTGGAGGAATTCTGCAGCGAAACGGCAGGTGGAGGAGTTAACATGGATATTCATATCTCCTAGTACAATGGTATTGGCAGACATTGTACAGAAGGTTGAAAGAAGATTGGATATCTCTGGGATGAAAGATGGGTTTGGTTTGGGTGGCCGGTAAATAATTAGTATTGTCGTGGAGAGAGGGTGCTGACATTTAAATGAAAGGCATTCAAACGAAGTCAGCTCAGGCAGGGTTATACTGGACAAGATCAGATCACTTCGGTGGATGACAGCCAGACCGCCACCACGCCCTGTGCTGCGGGCTTTCTGTAAATAGCAGTAGCCAGGAGGACAGGTCTCATTTAGAAAAGAATAAACTTCTGGTTGATGCCAGGTTTCTGTGATGCACATCATATCCAAACACTTTTCCAATATATGGTCATGTATGAGGCCAGATTTGTTTGTGATGGATTGTGCATTGAAAAGTTCAATCTTGATATTTGATGTAGTAGTGAGTCTCTGGATTGGCCGAAGTAGGCTGAGATCCACTCCACGTTTTCCAACCTGATCAGTGGGTAGTATCGTCATGGCAACTCCGGCGTTACTAGTCCTGGGAGTGGCAGGGCCCTGATGACGTGTTCGAGATGCGACGGTGCGCACGCGAGACAGGAGGGATGAGATGTTGCGATCAGACTGGGAGAAAACAAACTTTCGACTTTAAGTACATTGATACATCAGTACAGAAAGCAGGAATCTCAGGCTGTTCTGGATGCTTGGAACACTCTAGCATGATCTGGCACCAGATCCAGACCGCAAAGGTGAGGAAAAAGGACCTCCATGTCGTCTTTTTGGACCTCATTTTGGGTCAGTGCCCCATGAACTCCTGTAGGCTACCTTCACCTTCTTTCACATTCCGGACACCATTATAACCCTGGTTAAATCCTACTTCCAAGACCTGCAGTTCTGCTTTACCACAGTTGATTTTACCACGTCTTGGCAATCATTGGAGGTTGGCATCATGGCAGGACGTTCCATCTCACCCTTGGCCTTTACAATGGCAATGGAGGTCATCATCCGGGCATCAAAATGGGTAGTTGGTGGGCAGCAGCTTAATTCGGGCACACGTCTTCCTCCCCTCAGAGTCTTTATGGATAACATCACTGCACTGACCACCACTGCTCCATGTACCAGGAAACTGCTCGGAAAACTGGAAGAGAACATCAGCTGGGCTCGAATGAAGATAAAGCCATCAAAGTCACAGAGCATCTTTATTGTCAAGGGAGTGCTCTCCGACTACAGATTCTTCATTGGAGAGGAGCCCATCCCAACAGTGTCTGACCAGCCTGTTAAGAGCCTTGGAAGGTGGTATGACGCCAGCCTGAAGGATAAAGATCAGGTACAGCAGCTGCAGAAAGAAATCAGAAGTGGGCTCCAGGCCATCAACAACACTCAGCTCCCTGGAAGACTGAAGGCCTGGTGTTTAGAATTTGGCCTTCTTCCCCGAGTGCTGTGGCCACTTACCATTTTGAGGTCCCAATCTCAACAGTGGAGAAGTTGGAAAGAGGAATCAGGCCGCATCAAGAAATAGCTTGGCGTGCCTCAATGCCTAACCACCATAGGCCTCTACGGAGATAGCGCCCTCAAACTGCCCCTCACCAGTTTCACGGAGGAATTCAAATGTGCTAAAGTAAGACTCCAGATGACACTGATGGATTCTTGTGATGCAATGGTGAGTAACAATGCACCAACCTTGGTGGCAGGCCGCAAATGAAAACCAACCAGTGCGGTGGAAGAGGCAGCAGCCACTCTCAGACTTGTGGACATAGTGGGGCATGTCCAGCAGGGAAGGGGAGGCTTTGGGTTAACAACTAGGCCACCAGCCTGGAATAGAGCCACGGCATCAGAAAGGAAGAAATTGGTGGTGGAGGAAATACACCGACTGGAAGAAGTAGCAAGGTGGACCAAGGCAGTTTCTTTTGGTAAACAGGGACAGTGGACACGTTGGGGGGGAGGGGCTGTGGCGAAAAGGAGGATCAGCTTGATTGAAAAGCCTCTTCACTAGAGAGAAAAGTTGATTTCTGAAGGCAGCAAGGAAAGACCTTGAAGATCACCTGAAAGCGACACACTCTGATCCAAGACGGCATGAATGGATGACCATTCCACCAGACATCCCACCAATCAACTCACCAGATCATCAGATGCAGACTGGTCCTCCGACCTGGAGAGAAGTGGAAAAGGTAGTACAACGGGCAAGGGCGACATCAGCCCCAGGTCCTAATGGAGTCCCATACAAGGTGTACAAGAATGCACCGCGTGTCCTAAGGGTTCTTTGGAAGCTCATGAGAACGGTGTGGCAGAGGAAGATTGTGCCCAAAGTATGGCGTAGGGCAGGAGGGGTCCTGATCCCAAAGGAGAAGAAGGCGGAGAACATTAGCCAGTTTCGGCCAATATCCTTTCTAAATGTAGAGGGTAAAATCTTCTTCAGCATCATTGCTAAAAGGATTTCTGAATACATTCAAAGGAATAAGTACATTGATACATCAGTACAGAAAGCAGGAATCTCAGGCTGTTCTGGATGCTTGGAACACTCTAGCATGATCTGGCACCAGATCCAGACCGCAAAGTTGAGGAAAAAGGACCTCCATGTCATCTTTTTGGACCTCGCTTTTGGGTCAGTGCCCCATGAACTCCTGTGGGTTGCCTTCACCTTCTTTCACATTCCGGACACCATTATAACCTTGGTTAAATCCTACTTCCAAGACCTGCAGTTCTGCTTTACCACAGTTGATTTTACCACGTCTTGGCAATCATTGGAGGTTGGCATCATGGCAGGACGTTCCATCTCACCCTTGGCCTTTACAATGGCAATGGAGGTCATCATCCGAGCATCAAAATGGGTAGTTGGTGGGCAGCAGCTTAATTCGGGCACACGTCTTCCTCCCCTCAGAGTCTTTATGGATAACATCACTGCACTGACCACCACTGCTCCATGTACCAGGAAACTGCTCGGAAAACTGGAAGAGAACATCAGCTGGGCTCGAATGAAGATAAAGCCATCAAAGTCACAGAGCATCTTTATTGTCAAGGGAGTGCTCTCCGACTACAGATTCTTCATTGGAGAGGAGCCCATCCCAACAGTGTCTGACCAGCCTGTTAAGAGCCTTGGAAGGTGGTATGACGCCAGCCTGAAGGATAAAGATCAGGTACAGCAGCTGCAGAAAGAAATCAGAAGTGGGCTCCAGGCCATCAACAACACTCAGCTCCCTGGAAGACTGAAGGCCTGGTGTTAACAGTTTGGTCTTCTTCCCCGAGTGCTGTGGTCACTTACCATTTTTGAGGTCCCAATCTCAACAGTGGAGAAGTTGGAAAGAGGGATCACAGGCTGCATCAAGAAATGGCTTGGAGTGCCTCCATAGGCCTTTACGGAGATTGCGCCCTCAAACTGCTCTTCACCAGTCTCACAGAAATATTCAAATGTGCTAAATCTGTGACTCCAGATGACACTGATGGATTCTTGTGATGCAATGGTGAGTAACAATGCACCAACCTTGGTGGCAGGCCACAAATGGAGACCAACCAGTGCGGTGGAAGAGGCATTAGCCACTCTCAGACTTGCGGACATAGTGGGGCATGTCCAGCAGGGAAGGGGAGGCTTTGGGTTAACAACTAGGCCACCAGCCTGTAATAGAGCCACGGCATCAGAAAGGAAGTAATTGGTGGTGGAAGAAATACACTGACAGGAAGAAGTAGCAAGGTGGACCAAGGCAGTTTCTTTTGGTAAACAGGGACAGTGGACTCGTTGGGGGGGGGGGAAGGAGGATCAGCTGTAAGGAATTGTGCAGCATGGAAGCAAAACGTATCAGCTTTATCATCGGGGCTACATATGATGTCCTTCCAACACCTAGCAATCTCCATCAGTGGTTGGGTGAAGATCCAGGATGTGCCCACTGCTCCAGGCCAGGTTCTCTCAAGCACATATTGACCAGGTGTAGAGTCAGCCTCACCCAGGGACGTTAAACTTGGCGTCATAATCAAGTCCTTAAGTTGTCTTAATGTATGTGTATATATGGATAATTACAAGGAGACCCTCCAACCTGAAAGAGTTGGAGCTCATCGCTAAAGATGAATGGGGAAAAATACCAGTGGAAACATGCAAAAAGCTGGTCAGCAATTATAGCAAGCGTGGTCACTTTTTGTTCAAATGTAAAGAAAAGATTTTTTCCACAATGATGCCTCTTGTACATCATCTTATTATATTTTAGGAGAAGCCGGTGTCATTTTGAATAAAGAAAAAACTTGCTAGTTGAATAAAAGTAACCAAATCAGAATTTGAAACACCTGTTCAATTTCTCATGAACTCCAAACTGAATGTCAGAATGGAAAGAATGTGTTATATAATATATATTTATTTAAAAAAAATCTGTTATATTGTTAAAATTAAAAAAAACAATATATATATATATATATATATATATATATTTATTTATAACTGTTTAAAGTTATGGTATACAATGTTAAAAATCATTCCAGAAAGCCTGAGACTGTAGGGAAGTTTTAAAAAAAAAAACTCATCCCACCCCCCCACACACACCTCTCCTCTCTGTGCTACCTGATCCCTGAGCTATGTCACGTTTGAGTTCACGTCAACGCAAGACTAGCAACACATGAAATGTTCTGCTAAGGTTTTGACTAATTGTTATAGCTGCACACAGCGCATCTTGTTCAAATTCTGATCGGCTCGAACAGAAACCCACTAGGCATACTGAAAAATATTCAAGCACTTCAAGAAATATAATTACTTTGACCCGTGATAGGCGATGCTAAACAGCTAACATTGCCAATGCCGACCGGCAGCATGAGCAGGTTGTCAAACTGATAAAAATCTCTTCATGTAACACACGTCACAACATAAAAGTCAGCGTCGGTTTTCAGTCCCAGACCTCCCTGAAGCTTCCTCCAACGGTTAATTGTGTACCCTGTATTTATCCTACTTAGAGTCCGGCGTTACATTTTTTTTTTATCTCTGCTCTTTCCTCTATAGACTTTCTCTTTCGTCCAAACTTTACAGTAGGGGCAAGCAGGGGCCGCTTGCTGCTGTCGTTTATATTTTATCCATTGCTGATCTGATGCTACACAGACAGACGAGCGAGATAGACAGACAGACGAGCGAGCCAGACAGACAGACGAGCGAGCCAGACAGACAGACGAGCGAGCCAGACAGACACACAGACAGACAGACAGACGAGCGAGCCAGACAGACAGACGAGCAAGCCAGACGAGCGAGCCAGACAGACGAGCGAGCCAGACGAGCCAGACAGACGAGCGAGTCAGACAGACAGACGAGCCAGACAGACGAGCTAGACAGACGAGCGAGCCAGACAGACAGACCAGCCAGCCGTGCTGCTGCTGCTGCTGCCAAGAGGTCCTCGCTATAGCACGATGACGTAGCTGGATGGTCCAATACGTAGTGCAGTGTTTCCCAACCCTGTTCCTGGCGGCACACCAACACTGCGCGTATTCTTTGTCTCCCTAATCAAACACACCTGATTCTGTACGCGCAGTGTTGGTGTGCCGCCAGGAACAGGGTTGGGAAACACTGACGTAGTGGATGGAGGTGTGTTTTGGTGACGTCATATACGCATGCGCAGTGCCAATCTCAGGATTATAATTCACATGCATTGATCTTAAGTGATATGCAAGCTCAATATTGTACTGAGATGATGTTCAAACCTGTGTAGTATAGTACTGTTAAATAATAATAAGTAATTATTGATGAATAAGTAATTATTTACATAAATGGGATGCTTATCCGAGATTCACTCTACATAGGCTACATGCAAAGTTATTTTAAATTTTAAATCACATGATTTTAAACCAACATTTGATAGATTAATAGCATGTGCACCGCAAGTATTTTTTTTAATGTGTGTATATAGAACATTTTAAAATAAAGCAATTTTATTTTATTCATATTTGCTGTTGATGGGAAGCAAAAAATGTCAAAGTAGTCTAATTGTCTCTAATTTTAAAGGTACAACTGTAAACATCTTAAAATACCAGTAAGCATTCAAAGGAAAATGCTAAAATAATAACAGCATCAGGAAAATAAATCTTGTCAGATGTAGGGAAAAAAACCTAAATAAAAGCCTACATGTTCCTCTTAATTTGCTGTTCAGTGAGACATGTCTGGAAGCTTGTTTTCGCCACAGAGTGAGAAATAAAAAAGGTAATTGCGACTTTTTATCTCACTACTAGTCAGACTTTTTATCTCAGAATTTATATAAAGTCGCAATTGTAGGTTATAAAGTAAGACTTTAGTGATATAAAGTCGCAAATGTGTGTTATTAAGTCAGATTTGCGTGATATAAAGTCGCAATTGCGTGTTATTAAAGTCAGAATTATGAGATATAAACTAGCAATTGCAAGGCTACTTGAAATTCTGACTTTATAATACGCAAATTTGGAGATATAAAGTCACAATTGCGTGTTATAAAGTTAGAATTGTGAGATATTGAACTATTCTGAGGTAAGAAATAAGTAGCCATAAGTAGATTTTTTTACCCTTAAAATTTGACTTTATAACTCACAATGGGAGATATAGACTCGCAATTATGTTATACATTCAGAATTGCAAGGAAAAAAAGTCAGAATTATGATTTTATAGCACACAATTGCGACTTTATTTCACACAATTCTGTCTTTATAACATGCGACTGAGGCTTTATTTCAGGCAATTCTGATTTATATCTCACAATTCTAAGAAAGTCAGTATGCGAAATGTATAGACCATTTCAAAAGGTGTAAACAACACTGGTCCAGAAACACTTCCTGTTTCAGTTTGTAACTGTTTTCTTTATTTCACATATAAAGAAAACATCTTAAAGATCCTTTTTTAACTTTTTGATTCAATTTTCAATGTTCTGTTGGTTGTATTTTATCCCAGCTTTTATGTAGTGTTAAAAAACTGAAACAGGAAGTGCTTCTGGACCAGTGTTGTTTACATCTTTTGAAATGGTCTATACTCGCAATTGTAAGGAAAAAGTCGCAGTTATTTTTTTTTTTATGTTTTACTCTGAAAGCTCTGAAAATAACTTCCATACTAGTGAGTGACCATTTATATTTAAATGTAGCTATTCTTGGAAGATCAATGTGCGATTGCTCACCAACTCTCTACAATAACTATCAATAGATGGTTTGCAGTTACGTGATTGTGTTGACGCGCGGAATGCAGATGGAGGGCAAGGAGTGAAGAGCGCAATGGACGAGATGGAGGAAAATCCGTAATGTACTACTTTAGACGCTATTACAAGAGAAATACATCAACAGAAAATCGAAACATATGTTGGACGTGATCCTTATGTTATGAAGAGGACCGATTTTCAACTGAATTGAGAGATTTGCCTGCCATCGAGGCGGTAGACATTAGCAACTAACTCGTCTTACAGACATACTTTAACTTTACAAAGTTCGGAAACTGGTACATTACACAAACAGCCACAAAAGTGTTATTTATGTGGCTTATAATTACATTATTCAGGTGTTTAAATACAATGTATTAACTCACATTTGACGAAGTGATCACTGTACACACACACAGGCATTTCCCATTCGGCTCCTCCCGACCGCAGACGTAGGTTTGCAAGGCATTTTTTTTCCCGGTGTTTTTCTGTCAATTTCTTGTATTTTCCCCTCTTATGAACAACAACTTTTGGCACACGATAAAAACTCCTCGTGGTTTGATCGATTTGAGCAACCATAAACGAAGCAAAACATAGGCATTTTGAGTGTGTTATAGTGCTTCCTAAATATAGAAATTCACTTCCTGCCCTCCATCTGCATTTCGCGCCATGGCAGCGCAGTGGCATGACGTCACGTGAAAACAAGCTATTCTTAATGTGCATGTGCCATCAGCGTTTATCACAGGATCGCGTTTAAAGTCTGTTTAGAGAGAAATTAGGGGTGTCGTCCCCTAATTTAATAACAAATTATCATTTCGACAGAAGTGAATCAATCAAAACTTTAGCTGGAAATAGCCTAAGATTATTCACGAACCGCTATAAAGCCAAAACAATCTTTGTTACATTAAATTATATGCAATTATGCGTAGCCTATCTATGTAAAGTTGCATTGAAACAATCTAAATTGTTAAAAGCGATTATATTACGTTACAGTCTCCACTATGTATTGGACCATCCAGCTACGTCATCGTGCTACAGGCTGCAGCGAGGGGTGTCTCTGAAAAGGGCTGCTTTGCTGCTGCATTGCTGCTGCATTGCTGCTGCTGCTGCATTGCTGCTGCTGCTGGTGCTGCTGATTCTGCTGCTGCTGGGGCTGCTGACGCTGGGGCTGCTGCTGCTGCTGTTGCTGCTGGGGCTGCTGCTGCTGGGGCTGCTGCTGCTGGTGCTGCGCGCGGAGGAGGAGGCGGCGGCGGCGGGTCAGGTGCGGATGGAGATGCAAGCGCCAGGCGAAGTTTCAAGTGGACCTGGTGATTGGATGAGAGCAGTTGATGAGAGGAGTTGATTTATATGCTGGTTGTGGTTATATAGTACAATCCTAACAATATGAATATAAAAAAGAATGTAACCCGTCAAGTTCTCTGCAGCTGTACAGCCAATAGACTGAATGAAATTTTTTTCATTCTTTTTTTCTTCTTCTATTCATATTGTTAGGATTGTACTATATAACCATAACCAGCATATAAATGAGGATATTAATAATGAACAATCTTTGAAATCGTATACCCTAGCTTTAATATATACATTTAAAATATTTTTTTTATAATATTAATATACAAAAATATGCATTTATATTATTATATATTATTATATACATTCATTTTTTTGAATAATATAAATATTGTAATTCATTTGATCTACCCCTAAATAAAATAGTTTTTGGACAACATTTTGACCCATCCCTATTTGTCTGAGGTTAAGCTCCAATTGGACACATTGTTGTAGGGGTTGTTGTAATATATCGAGAAAACACACATTGTTGTGTCATTGTTGTGTGATAGATAGATAGATAGATCTATCTATCTATCTATCTATCTATCTATCTATCTATCTATCTATCTATCTATCAGCATCATCTTTTAAACATCATTAAACATTCAAATGTATGCATTACATTTGAAAAGATTAGAGGATTATAATAAAAGCTAATACAGATTTTTCGTTATCAAAGTTTATAGTTGTAACAAAAATCAGAAATATCACCCTCCTTACCGTTTTATATAATAATTTCCTTTTCCTCAGTCGAGCGATTACTCTCATCTAAACGCTGAAAAGACGTTTTTCGACGAAAAGACAGGGGCACGCTGTTTCGTGAGAAATTTTCATTTTTAAATGCCTTAATTCGGGAATTCGTAATTAGCGCGTGTGCAATGTGCAATGTGTAGCTAACCCTCGTGTGCAATGCGCGTGACGTCTGCAGACTCTGCACGTGTCTTGCGGAAGAACACTGTAGCCGGAGCTAACTTCTCTCCATTAATGTCAATGGCGAGTCACGCAGGCACTGGGCAACTCCGCATCTGAGTCGGTAAAATAGTGCGAATATAAACAATTATTTTGTTGAACAGACCGGAGCGACGGCTGATGGGGGCGTTTCAGGACCGCCCACGTGTAGAAAACGAATTTAAGTCATTTATTAGTTTTTTTGTCTTTGAACTAAAAAACGAATAAACGAGCCATTTTCTCGTTCTCTTACGAGAGGTTCTCACGTATTGCGTAAGGCAAGTATAACTTGTATAATAATATATTATAATGTATATAGGTTGTGCAAATTATTTTGTTTGTCCGAACTAGTATTTTGCTAGTTCAGTTCACAATGTAGCTAGCACGCTATAGTAGTTAATACACTGCAGCAAGCTTTATGGAAAAGAACATGTGACATACAAAATGCCTGGATTGGTTTGGTGCACCTCCTCAGAAAAGATGCCTAAAAGTATGGTGTCCTTGATAACATATCATGCTTCCCATTTGAAAACTTCCTTGGCATGGGTGTCTTAATAAACAATAGACAGTCATCGCTCAGTTATTGGCCCTTGGACTCCCCCGGCACCTCTTGTACAGCATTAAGTTTTCTGCTATGAAGGTATATTCTAGGCATATGTCTTAGTGTCCATCGTTTTAACAGTATTGAAAACAGTGCCTTTAGTTGTATTTAATTTTTTTTTTTTTTTTTTTTTTGCAGATTTACAGAGACTCCAGAATGAAAAACAAACCCTAAGGGAAAGCAATGCACCAGCAGGTGAGAATATGCACTCTTTCTTAAATTTAACTTTTTTGTGTGTGATGTAGGTCCAAAATTATCATATGCCTTTCATTTTGTAGCGTCAGATGACAGCGGCTCACTTTAAGAGCAGGCGAAGCAAGTTGGGATAATGTTGAAGATGTTTGCTCACACTGGGCAATCAGGTACAACTTGCAAACAACTTAAGCGTTGGTTGTTGGTTTAATTCCCAACGGGGCCCATCTGCACATGTAGTAGACCTAGATATAACTCTAGTTGAGGCACCCGGACTGACTACTTTATTCTTTTATTCTGGGAACCCCTGTAGGTGCAGACGTCTTGGAGAGTTTGGGCGATGTTGTGCGCAGCATGGACAACAAAATGGACTCTATGCTGCATCATTTTGAGTTATCCCTGCCAGGGGATCTGTTACTCCCACTAGACACCCAGGAAGATTTGGCATCACTTGACAACAGTATGAGACAGGATAAAGAGCTCCATGTACAATTTGTAAGTGTTCTGATTTCGTTTATATCGCAATAGTGTAAAAAAAAGTTTTTTTATTTCTTTCTAAAAAGTAAAATTAAGATTGTACACAGCATATTCTACAGTATGAATCCACACCCTCTTACATTTTAAATTTATGAGAAGCTTCAGATAAATGTAATTTGTTAAACTTTTTTTTCAGGGACCTAAAGACAACCGTGTGGCGAATGCTTCAGAGTATCTTCTCTAATCACCGTTCCATCAATATAACCTGGTCTGGTGTAGGTGATAAAGCATGTTTTAGAGACATGTTCCTGAAGACCATTGTTCAAAGTAAGTTGGATATATATATTTTTTTTTTTTTTATATTTAAGTAGATGTGTATGACTTTATGCCTTTCAAATGGAATGACAGATCTTTATTTTCTACAGGAGCCATCCGAAAGAACCCGGCGACCCAGGATGCCACTGATGAGGCGATCCAGGTTAACATTACACATCACCTGAAAGGAGCATCTGACTGTGCAGGTGGAAAAAGGCACCGCTGAGTGGGACCCACAGCCGACCCCTTAAACCTAGGCTGACTACTGACACCCCAGCATCACTTGACAACTGGAAGCCTTTTTTTATCCTGCAGACAGTAACTTCAAGACATCTAAAAAAGGCTTGTTACAGTGCTTAACTCTTCTATTTAAATATAGCTTGTAAATCCTAGATTATACATCTAATACTTGATTTCAGCACATTATCTGGTATCAAATATTCTACTTGCCGTGACTTTAGTATTGGCTTATTTCATTTCGTCAGTGCTTAACGATTCTACATGCTCTATGCACGAACCCTGCTGACGTATGTCCGAAAGAATCTCAGCCAGCTTCTTTACTTCCACAAGCGCATTCTGCAGGCAAAGTATATAGCGGCAAAACTTTAATAAAATTCATTTTCTTTCACTTTTCAATTCCTCACAGTGTTGTTAACATCATTATCGTTAACCGCAAGAATTTTTTGTAAACAGTGAGTGTAACTTGCCACTATCTCCACCTAATGCAAAACCGGCTTCTGACGCAGCACCGGATGTAACTGGGCGTCCTGAGACAAACCCGGAAGCGATCGTGCATAGAGCCTGTTATAGTTTGCAAATCCTGTTTCATGCCTGATATTTGATATTGCACATTAACTAGTACCAAAATTCGACTTTAATTCCATCAGTGTGCTTAACTGTTATTCTATTAAAAATAGCTTGGAATACTATTTCATACCTCTGATACTTGAAATTGCACATTACCTGGTACCAAATATTCTACTTCATTCTGTCACAGTGCTTAACTCTTATTCTATTGTTAAATATAGCTTGTAAATCCTTGTGCCACAGGTCAGCATTGCAGTTATAATGGTATATTCTCAAATTATTTGGTGTCCTTCACTTTCTTTGGTACCAAATATCCTCATTACTTGTGTTTACTGGTAATTCTTTTCATCCCAGAGCTGAACTCTTTATGTTATTAGCAAGTATTGTAAGTGTTATATATATATATATAGACACACAGTGTTTTTTAACTAAAAATGTATTGGAAAGCTGTGTGTATTTGTATTTTTCTGTTATATTTCAGCGATCTGACATTGTTTAATGACAGTTAGGCTACTGTACTTTCAAATGTGGAAATAAAATGTCAAATGAAAATTTGTCTGGTTTGAGCAATCATTATTCTTGATAAACTGCATGCTGTAAATATTAAATTAAATAAATAAATATATAGTGCAATAAGCGGCGGGCCGCGGTCAGCTCGCTCGAAAAGAGCGTTTGCCTTCGACGGGCCGCTGAAGGTCCGCCTTCGGTATAATGGGCTATATGCACGCATAAGTTCCGCATTTGACGTAAGGATGCTCGTCCATTTCCGGTTGTGTAGATTAAAGCGGAGGAAAACCGGAGAAAACGGGATTATGGCAGAGTCTTCAATATTTACTGTCCTCCCGTCTTTGAAACGAAACGTACATACGTTTAGATGTAATTTTATATATAGTTATGTTTATTTAATATAATTTTAAAAAGAAGCATAAACACAACGAGGGGTGTCTGTTTTATCTGTTTTTGTGACTAACGTTTCTTTAGTATAACCATGGAGTATAAAATTCAATATAAATTCTCGGTATTGCATTGGACTCTATGATCGGCGGAAGTTATCGAGCATCCTTAATCCTTCACCGGAAATAACGCCGTGCATAGAGCCCATAGGCGGCGGAACGGCGGCTGGCCGGCGGGCCGTCCGCGGAACGAAGGCGGTAGGAAGGCGGCAGACGCTTTTAAAAAGCGGCTGCCGCCGGCGGTCCGCCGTCAAACGTGTTTGCGATTTCGCCTTTCTGACGCTTCTACTGCCTCCGGAGCGTCTACTGCCTCCGGACTCAAGGATTATATAAACATGCAAACTCGTGAAACTGCAGTTCAATGGCACTAAAGGTAAATTTAAATGAACTACTCAAGCATACTTCTAGGTGGCATTATGATTTTATGGAACAGACAAGGTGCCATTGGCATGCCATTTCTCAGTGTTCCTTTAGGATAGACTGCTCCTTCTAAAGGCCCAAAGGATTGTCATCAGCTCCAAATAAAGAATCTGCATGACGTAATTCAGAGACACCCTGTCGCAGAGCAGCACATTTGCACAGTTCCCGTACGTGAAATGGAACCTGAGCCAAACAAATAATGCACCCCTGAGATTTCCGCCACTGCCTCGTGCTGACAGCGATGTTCAGCTGTCTTGATCATGAACTGTTTGGCTGCCAGTTCAGTGGAAGAAAACAAGCCTCTAAATAGGGTGATCTCACAGCAATTACTTCCCTTTCCCAGCAGCTACTAAATATGAAATATGTTATATGAAAGTAAGTGACAGTGCAAGGAGAAATACAAATGAGAAGAACTGCCTTTGGTCAGTCAGCTTTTTCTGTGAGAAACTTGGAACAGTTTACCTACATCTATTAAACTAAACCGTGACATCTACACGTTTTCCAAAGTGGACCAACGTGATTATTTCACGTCTTGTCGTGATACGGGGGCACTGAAGTTACAGGAGTTTCTTCCCGTTGCTAAGCAATGGAACTAGGTCGAGTATTTAAAAGGTTATGGTTTACATGGTTAACGTGGTTTAACGTCGATGTAATACGTTGTTTTTAGCGTACCTTTTGCTTAAACGAGAAGCTGGGGGGACGCCGGAAAAATTTTACTCATTAGGCTGCTTCATTAAAAATGTGATATAGACGTTTTCTTAGGCTACTGTAAAAACTCATAATTAAAGTTGATTTTAGTTGATCATTTTGAAAAGTATTAGATGGTGACCAAAATCTTGTTCAAAAAGCCTAATACACAGTGAAATCAATTCACCAAGTTAATAACATTAAAGATTTCTTTTAAAGGAGTGTATTTCATCTTACCTACTAAACTTAAAAAAGGTTAACACAAAAAAGGTTTTATATAAAGATAAACCTCATATTTCAGCATTTAAATCATCTCTATAAAAAGAATTGAGTCAAAGATACATTATACTGACATTTATAATGCACAGTAGTTTATCTTATATTATTAATAGTAAAATTCGTACCGATTTTCCCATGGCTGTCGATGCTACCATGCACTCATTACACTCTCCACAACGACAAAGGAGTTTTAGTAGCTTAATGTATTTCCACCACAGAAAAACGCTTGCTGTAGCTTTGCTAAAAGATTTATTTACGGAGAAGAGAAAAAAACACCCAAGTGTTTGGGTGCACGTGCACTCTGTGATGGCCACACACAGAGAAACTTCAGCCACACATGGAAACTTCAACTCACGGTGGTAACTTTTATTTGTTTGAGCACATTACATACAAAATAAATAACTGGACACATACACCTATTTTAGTTTTAAAAACAGTTTTATTAGTTATTTGACTTGGTTTTCTGTTTGGCACACATTTAGTTAATTTGGTTAATTCAGCTAATTTCAGGTCTATTATCTTTAAGTTACTTTCTGTGAAGTTAATACCTTTTCTTTTGAGTTACCAGTTTCTGGGGAGTTGCTGTTGGGGGTCTCCGGCTGGATGACAGGCCAAAGGATTTGCAACTGACTCTCAGCTGTTTAAGTAGGGGAATGGCTAATTGAACTGCACCATGTATGCCCATTTCATGGGGGTGGCAGAGTGTTACATTTTGAGTTTTGTTCTTTTTCTTTGCTATTTACATTTTGGTTATGATTTATTTGATTGCTTTGTCCTTAGTTCATATACAATAGCATTGGTTTGACATGTGTTGTAATTTCTCTGGTTTGTTTATATATTATGTGTTTCTCTACCCCTTTTGTGTCAGAATGGCCTAATCAGCCACTATATAAGTTTCCCCATGTCTCAGTTTAGTTAGGTCGGTTTTGTTCTGTTCAACCTCTGTTACCTGAGCTAAGTTCTGTTTAGTTGACCTCTTTTATGGGCCCAGAACTTCTTTTTTTGTGAAATAGTTATTTTTTTTGTTTGGAAATAAAATCTTATATTTTTGAAAATATACATTTTTTGTCTCTCCTCATGTCTGCCAGCTTGGTCCCTCACACACTCCCATACTGAAAAGTTTATGAGCGCGCTTCCCGTGCGCCTATTTGAAACATAGAGGATTTGAAATAACGACCTCGAGCGCGCAAAAGACGCGATACGTGAACTAATCAGGAGATCCCCTTGACATCGCTTCTGCGCACAGCACCTTCTCAGGAAGCAGGGCGCCATTAATAGAATCGAAATGATAAAAAATAGAAAAACTTCGCGGCACAGAGTATTTTTTTAACTGCTCGTGCTGCCCCCCATGTGACATGAAGAAATGCCGCCCCGGGCGACTGCCCGGTTCGCCCGTGCCTAGAACCGCTACTGCCTGTTCACCTTGAAAATAATACATTTTTTTGCATTTTAAATATTAGACCATTTCTCAGTGATCGTCAATAAAACAAAATTCCATTTTTCTCAGTTTAATGAAAACCAATAGGTAGTTTAAGTGTAAGTTTCACGTTTGAGGGGGTTTAAACTGTGACATCTACACGTTTTCAAAAGTGGACCAACGTCTTGTCACAATACCGGGTTGAAGAAATATTGTTTAGGCCACTTTGTTTGATATAATCACAACAATTTAACAAAAGTATGAGAATTGAACTCAGGTCTTCTTGATTAAAACCCAACGTTTTATCAACTGAGCCACTGAACCTGTTGATTTCAAGGGTGTATTGGACAGGGTTTTATTGCGGGTTTGTTTTCATTTGTTGGAAAAATAAATATAATTTGACACAAGAGGGCAGTATAGCCCTATTTATGGTTTTGAGTTTAAACTAAACCGTACCTTTTTAGCATACCTTTTGCTTAAACGAGCTGGGGGGACGACGGAAAAATAGACATTTTACTCATTAGGCTGCTTCATTTAAAACGTGATATTTAGACGTTTTCTTCGGCGTGGATCCATGCAAATGAATCATTTTCACCTTGAAAATAATATATATATTTTTTTCGCATTTTAAATAATAGAACATTTCTCTGTGATCGTAAATAAAACAAAATTCCATTTTCTCGGTTTAATGAAAACCAATAAGTCGTTATGGCAGAGGCGAATAAACATCCGGATATCTGGAGCGTGTTAACGCAAACGTGTAAGTTTCACGTTTGAGGGGGTTAAACCGTGACATCTACACATTTTCCATAGTGGACTATTTAGGCTGCTTCATTAAAAATGTGACATTTAGATGTTTTTTTCAGCGTGGATCGAGGCAAATGAATCCTGTTCACCTTGAAAATAATAAATGTGTTTTGCATTTTAAATATTAGACCATTTCTCAGTGATCGTCAATAAAACAAAATTCCATTTTTCTCAGTTTAATGAAAACCAATAGGTAAGTTTTAAGTTTCACGTTTGAGGGGGTTTAAACCGTGACATCTACGCGTTTTCAAAAGTGCACCAGTGATTATTTCACGTCTTGTCAAGATACCGCCCAGGTAGCAAACCGACGTTGGCCCAACGTTGGCCCAACATCTGTTGTTGTGTTGGGCCAACGTTGGGTGCTGCTAATTTTGTCCGTTGGGCCAACGTTGGGCCAACCATGTCATTGGATGGCCAGCAGACCTTCTGCCAACCAAAAAACCACAAAAACAACATTGGGCCAACGTTGGGCCAACCATGTCATTGGACATTCAGCAGACCTTCAGCCAACCTAAAAACCACTAAAACAACATTGGGCCAACGTTGGGCCAAGTATTCAGCAGTCGGCAGTAAAATTTCCCTTTTTATTGGTAACAAATTTAACTTAATAATGTTTAATGCAGTTCACAACGTGTTGTGTCGCTGATGTAAAAAAATGCGAACAAAATTCGCATTTTTTTTGCAACAAAAGGACCCAAAAAGTGACAAAAAAGGCGGCAAAGAAAATGCAGAAGGAGGCAAAAAGAAAAAAAAAACACTTAGTGGCTCTGATGATGAAGACGGAGTGGAGGAGGAGAAGCAGCATATACTCCTGTAAAAAAACAACAAACATACAAACAACTTTTTAGAACATTTAAGATACATTACATTTATTGTCATTCTTTTTAATTACACAAGTAATATTTGAGGGAAAAGTCGGATTTATTTTCTAGTAGGAGAGATTTTAATCATGTTGGGGTAGTAAATTTATTATACATCTAGTGTACGCCTAGTAAAGATGAAATACACCTCTGTTTAGAGGTGGGGTTAGACAGAGGAAGAAAAAAACAATCATTGGAAGACACTTACATTCACTTTCACAGCTGCTGGAATCTGCTTGAGTGGGAGGCATCTGCTTTTCTGTGTTAAAGAAAAAATATAGTAATTATCAAAATGTAAATTACTTAACTTATATATGAACATATATAATAATTAATAACATTTTGGACCAGCCTTAAAGGGATAGTTCACTTTGAAATTAATTTTTGATATGTTTTATCTTACCTCAAGGGCATCCAAGATGTAGGTGTCTTTGTTTCCACAGTAGTTTCAATTTTGACATTTTTCGGTCAAACCGTTGTTGTCTGTCAGCCATATAATGAAGGTCTATGGTCACCACCTCAAAGAGCATGCACAGAGAAGTTCAAATTAAACATGATTTATTGACTCATAAATGTAAGTACAGACTGATGGCCTAAGACACGAAACGAGCGGTTTGTGTGAAAAAACTAACAGTATTTATATCGTTTTTACCTCTTGTAACCACAGCCACATCCAAGTGATCTAAAGGCACGGGCGCTTCGGTCTTCGCAAGCGCCGGAAGTGATCTCTCACGTCTACATCACTCATTGTTTACACAGAGATTTCGGAAGTGTTACCTTTCACTGTAAAGATCTAAACATATTTAGATTAACGGGAAACCGCAATGGAAGACGATTTCGATATATGTAAATATGTTTAGTGAAAGGTAAAACTTCCGAAATCTCGGTGTAAACAATGAGTGATGTAGACGTGAGAGATCACTTCCGGCGTAACGTCTGGAGACGGTTCAGTTCGGTTCAGTTGAACATCTGATTCAGATCAGTTCGACATAGCTCTTTACAAGAGGTAAAAACGATATAAATACTGTTCGTTTTCTCACACAAACCGCTCGTTTCGTTTCTTAGGCCATAAGTGTGTTCACCAGTCATTAAATCATGTTTAATTTTGACTTCTCTGTGCATGCTCTTTGAGGTGGTGACCATAGACCTCCATTATATAACTGACAGACAAGGACGGTTTGACCAAAAAATGTCAAAATTGAAAATACTGTGGAAACAAAGACACCTACATCTTGGATGCCCTTGAGGTAAGCTAAAACATATCAAAAAATTGTTTCAAAGTGAACTATCCCTTTAAAAATGCCTTGTGTACCTTTTTTCTGTTGCTCTTGTTTTCTTCCTCTATTTCGGTCTGCACTATACACTTTTGTTTGATATAATCACAACAAATTAACACAAGAAGGGGAATTCAACTCAGGTCTTCTTGATTAAAGCCCAACACTTTATCAACTGAGCCACTGAATCTGTTGATTTTAAAGGACAACTCCGGCGCAAAATGAACCTTTGGTCTAATTACACATTGTTACCTAGTCAACCGTTATCTAAAAATTTTTTTCATGATTGCCGAATGTAAATAGTTTTATCTATAAAAACAGTTTAGCCTATAATGCTAGTATAACGCTAGTCTATAGGGCATAGAGTAATGACAAATAAAAATCGCTTTTTATTACCACTAACAAGGCTCAAAATAGCCCCACAGTAACACGGTAGCACAATAAGGATCCATACATTCAAACCGAAGCATTGAGAACTTTGTCAGTGTCCATACCGTTTAATAAGAAGATATTTTATACACACAGTCAACTTTGCGAATACAGGAAGAAGCCATCTTTGAAAAATAGTCTCTACCAGTCGATCTACGAACGCCGATCCAAGCGCGCTGGTGAGATGTGAATAAAGTGATAATGTGAGCGCGAACAGTAGGCAACATGTACATATTAAAGAGAAGAAAAGGGTTCGTGTTTGTGTTTCTTCCGGAAACAATGGACCATATAAGATTCTGCACAGTTCAGCGCACTTGGATCAGCGTTCGTAGATCGACTGGTAGAGACTATATTTTAAAGATGGCTTCTTCCTGTATTCGTGAAGTTGACTGTGTGTATAAAATATCTTCTTATTAAACTGTATGGACACTGACAAAGTTCTCAATGCTTCGTTTTGCATGTAGGGATCCTTATTGTGCTACCGTGTTACTGTGGGGCTATTTTGAGCCTTGTTAGTGGTAATAAAAAGCGATTTTTATTTGTCATTACTCTATGCCCTATAGACTAGCGTTATACTAGCATTATAGGCTAAACTGTTTTAATAGATACAACTATTTAGATTCGGCAATCATGAAAAAAAATCTCAGATAACGGTTGAATAGGTAACAATGTGCAATTAGACCAAAGGTTCATTTTGCGCCGGAGTTGTCCTTTAAGGGTGTATTGGACAGGGTTTTATTGCGGGTTTGGTTTTATTTATTGGAAAAATAAATATAGAAATATAATTTGACACAAGAGCTCAGTATAGCCCTATTCATGGTTTTGAGTTTAAATATATTGCTTCATATGGTCTATTTAAGATTAAATTACAATCATGGTTAAAGGACAATCAAGTGTGTACCCATAGTCTGTAGTTTTTAAAATCATCTTAATCATGTTTTGATTTGTTGTTCTTGTTGAATGTATTTTATGAGCTTTTATGTAATTTGTTTTAATGCATGTATATATTATTGTTGATTGTCTGAATGTATTTTATCGGTTATTACATACGCCCAGTGACTACAGTTGAAAATTAGCCAAGATGGCTAAACTGGTACATTTACGTAAGAGTTTAATGTGTGCGGTCCCTGTAACTTTAAACTGATTAAATAAAATATAACAATAGAATATAAAAGAAGGCATAACAAATGCAACAGGATTAAAAAATGTGAATAAGAGGCCGGAAAGGTGTGAAACGCATGCCTGCAAGCGCATAAATAATAAAAAGACAAAATGTATTTAAATAGAGTTAAATCTTAAACTCCAGTTCATTTTTAATGATTTGTTTTAATATAAAAAAATACAAAGTAATACAAATAAATATATAACAAACATCAAATATAATATCTGTACAGTTTGCAGCTCGGACAGGAGGATCAACCTCTGTCCCTGCGAAATAAGTTAACATCAGTCCAGTCTCATAATGCAGTGAGTGACCAACTGAGACCCTTCATCCTCCAGGAAAGTGTCAGCTGTCCCGTGATGAGGTCCCATGCAATCATTTCCGTAGCGGCACATGATGTCACATTAGCTATTAGGATGTAACAATGCTCAACATTGGGGAGTCCATTTCAGCTCAAGTGTCATTTCTGCAGTGTGTATGAGTGTGCGGGAGTGTGTTTTATGTTTTGAGAGCATCAATGGCAACGGCAATGATGCGTGGCATGCTGCGGTAAAACGCATCATTCTCCAAACCCACCAAGCTGTAAAAGGTCAAAGGTCGTCCACCAACTGTGGCCTTGATCCGTGACTGGTACAAACCACGGTCATTCTTAGTTTTCAGGTCGACCAGCACCTGAGATGAAGAACACACACAGAGATATACATAAAGAATTAAAATACAACAGTAAACATAAACAACATGGATAGACTATCACACAAACAAAATATGCAATACTATCCCATTCCGTAGATATAATGATATTCATACTGTACACACTGTATATTCTATCCCATAACCCTACAAATCAACAGAAAACTTTCTGCATTTTTAGATTTAAAAAAAAAAATTCACTTAGCATGATGTTTTTCTCACGGGGACCAAAAAATGTCCCCTCAAGGTCAAAGATTTTGGATATTGCTGTCTTTGTGGGGATATTTTGTCCCCATAACATAGGGTATACCTGAACCACACACACACACACACACACACACACACACCTCCTGGAAGATCATGTTTATGTTGTTAGATGGAACAGCCAGGATCCAGTTGTACATCTCTTTGGTGGTGCTGACCAGCTGAGCTGATTCAGTTACTCCTGAGCAAACTACAAAACACAAAGAACAAACACAGTTTTAAAACTCATATTCCTTAATATGAATATTAACCTAATATTAACCTAATAAATCCCAGTTGAAGTGTTCCATAACACAATAAGCCAGACAGAACTTTGGGAATATAAAAAAAAACTGCTAAACGTTAATTAAACGAGAAACTGTACCTTTGTCATTGACGCCTCGTATCAGTCGCTTGTGCAGGTCTCTCTTTCTCCTCTGCAGGAGCTCTGAAACAACACAAGTGGATTTGGGTTATTAGGTTGGAGATTCATGGTTTAACATCATTCTGCAATACTACTACTTTGTTGTAATTTTATTGTTGTGATTCAAAATATTTTCTTTATTTTATTATTTAAACTTTAAAAATGAAACAGGTCAAGAAAGAAATATTGCTAATACTACTGCACTGTAAAAAAACAGTATTGAATAGTAATATAAATAATCACTATATATATATATATTACATGAGAGTAAACTTTCAAATGTTAAAGTTTTTATTTTGGTCTAAAACTGCAAAGAAACCTTAAAGCTAGTTTGTACAGTCTACGTGCATTAAATTAATGTTTTTTTAACATATTCGAAGAACAAATTCTGTATAAATATGGAAAAATCATATCCCTGATAATGTAAATTACCACAGAAAAGAATTCTTTGTTTAAAAAAAGAAAAAAAGAGTAAAATAAAGGGGCCATTTGAGGTTAAACACAGTCTAGGCTTGTATTTTTGTCAAATCACTTGCAGATATTCTTTGTTTAAAATGTTATATTTGAGTTGTACAGTGGTCTAAAAAGTTGTTGTTGTGGTAGGATGACTGTTGTAGGTGAATAAAATTCTAGTTATTTCAGAAAAATCTATTTCAGAAGGTTTCCTGGTTTTCTTTCCCAATATTCTTTCCTATTTTCCTCTTACTTTCAAAGAGTGGCTGTTGAAGCTGGGGCATCTGGGTAGGCACAGAGCTTTTTTCGAGGAGTGAGTCAGAAGGTCCCAGGGTCTTGAGCTTCATTGGTTGTGCCGAAGGTTCTGCGGATGTGGATGTTGTATCCATATCATCCCGAGGGGATTCTGTCATCACCAGATGTCCTGTGACACTTCCTGTACCGCTTCCCCTGAGAACTTTATATATAAGAGAAGTCCAAATGTCAGCTGGCAGTACAGGCTCCCTTGAATGGGCACTATAATCCGGTTGTTGTTTTCCAGTGGTGGGAATGGTGAAATCCCTCTGAAACAGTTGGTGGTCCAATTCTGGTATGACAGGAATGCGCAGTGAATCTAGTTTGGATCGCAGGGCAGTGATGGATGAGCGCAGCGCTCCGTCGAGCTGCTGAAGAGGTGCCTTTTCACTCTTCTCATCCTGAAACTTTGATAAAAAAAACGAATTTAGTAAAAGGATAGTTCCTCATCTGTAATATAAAAAGAATCAAGCCAGACTCACACTACCTATTGGAAAATATTTTAAAATATATTTTATTCTTTTATCATTTTCAGCATAATTACTCCAGTCTTCAGTGTCACATGATCCTTCAGAAATCATTATAATATGCTGATTGTAACATTTATCATTTTTATCAGTATCAATTTTTAAAACATTGCTGCTTTTTTTCAGGATTCTTGGATGAATAGAAAGTCTCTTTTTTACTTTTGTAAAAATATAAATGTCTTTACCTAATCAATTTAATGCACCCCACCGACCACAATTTTTGAATTGTAGTGTAATCTTAGTTTGTTGTTAACTAATATCTGTGTAAACAAAACTAGATTTGATCCGAAATTAAACAAGATTACCGGTGTGAAGAGTTGTTGCTCCTGAGACAGGTTATTTGAGTCCTTTAGTTCTTTGTGTTGATCCAGATCTTCAGCAATGCCTCTGAGGTAGCTTTCCCAGTCGTCCACCAGAGGGCCCACTTGCTGGAATACTGCTGGCAGGCCTACCTGCTCTTTGAGAATAATATGTTGGTTAGAATAACAATATGTAGAATGATGAGAGTAATATCCTGAAAAATTTTACATCCTGGAAAGCATTGTATATCTTCTCTTGAGCCCTTGTTGGCTGTACATTTCATTTTAATGGCTCTACCTGTTTCAAGTGCATTTCTGCGTCTTCGTGGCACATGAGCAGAACTGTACACATTCTCCACCAACTGAGGAAGAGTCTGAGTGAGGAAGGTCAGATCGACTTTATCTCTGATATAGTCATCTGCTCTCTGAAGCAAGTCCAACAGAGTCTGAAGAAAGGAATGCAACTCTGTAGAGAGAAAGACATTCATACTTTTATTCAGAAAGGATGTTTTAAAGTTTTGTTTTAATTGTTACTGAAAAATTATATTTCAAATAGATGTTGTCCTTTTGAACTTTCTATTCGAATCCTGAAGAAAATGTATCATGATTTCAACAGAAATGTTAAGCAGCAATACAGTTTTCAACATCGATTATAAGAAATGTTTCTTGAGCACCAAATCAGCATATTAAAATAATTTCTGTAGGATCATGTGACACTGAAAACTGTAAAAGTCTAAAAGTAATGGCTGGTCAAAATTTATCTTTGCCATCACAGGAATTTAATTTTAAAATAGACTAAAATAATTGTTAATCACAAAAAAAAAAAAAAAAAAAAAACATTTTTAATCACAAAAGATACTTAAAAAAAAAAAAAAAAAAAATCTGAACAACCCCAAACTTTTTGAATGGTAAAATACACTGCAAGTCAAAGTTTGGACATGACTTAATTTATGATCTTGACATTTCCTTTAATTTAATTCAAAGGCTTAACTTTGAACGAAGTCTCTTACGCTCACCAAGGCTGCATTTTATGTGATCAAAATTACAGATAATAGTAATAATAAAAAATCAGTATGCACATCCAAACTAGCACTTCATTGAAGGTAAATGTTGTTAAAAAATATGTATGTTTTTTTTTTTAATTAAAATGTCTGGATAACTTACGGCACTTCTTAAATCGGCTTTGGCATTTGTCCAAGGCGAGACGCTGACAAGCAGAGGGGTCGAGGGTGGAGGAGCAGGATAGTGTGTAGTAATGGCAGAGAGTGTTGAACTCTGACATCTGCTGTTCCTCAGTCAGCTCAGTAGTCTTAAGAAGCTCAGGACATGTGGGCTCTCGACTCCCGAAGGACTCTGGAATTTGGAGAATGAAATGTAAATGGCTTATCCAGGCTTCGTGGCTTTACAAGGAGCAGAAAGTGTGGGAGGTGGTGGAGATATTCTTTGTTTCAGTAGTGTGTGCAACATGTTGAGCAACTCACTCTGTATCTCTGTCATGACCCAATCAGAGAAGGCGGTGACCCGTGTGTAAACGCCAGGCTTTCCCTTCTCTCCACAGCCATCACCCCAAGAGGTGATGCCAAACAGCTGAAACCGTCCTGATAAACGGTCCTGAAAGATCAACGGTCCTCCAGAATCACCCTGTACACATGCAAAAAGGCAAATTCAAGTCAGATTATTGTAAAGCAGATGCATTCTGGAAATCATTGCTGTCGGGAAGAAACCTTATATCTTATTTTTTTTCCCCATAAATCATTAATATAGATCACCCTTTGCACCTATCTGTGGGTTCTGAAAATATGTAACCATTGAAATGTATTAAAAGGTGCTTGTGACTGTAATTCCATTGGATCCTCAAACTGTCGGTCAAACCTCATAACTCCGCCCACTTCTATCTGCTTGTTTGCAATTCAAAGATAAAGAAAGAACTGGTTGTTTGAACAAGTACAGCATTTTCTTTACTCAAGAAACACTATATAAGGCTAATGTTTTATGTATTTGAGGAGCAGACAAAGAGTGTCTTAGTCTAGCATTTGCCATTGAGTCACAGCCAATACTGTCTTAAAGGGATACACCACTGTTTTTTCATATTAAACTATGTTATTCCCTTAACTAAGATGAGTTGATACATACCTCTCTCTTCGCAGTGCGAGATAAATCCACAATATCAACTATGACAAAACAGTGTTTAATTATTTAAAAATGACTATGTTTTTTCTATTTCCTGAAAAGGGAGGTTTTGGACATATACTGTACAAGGTTTCCACCCGTCAGTGATGATATGATGTTTCTTTATCAGGTGTGGTGTTCATAATGGAGGCGTGTATGGTAATGTGTGTTTATACCTGGCATGAGTCAATGCCTCCAGACAAGTACCCAGCGCAGAACATGGTGTTAGTGAGCAGCTCCTTCCCCAGAGCACTGCGACAGGTGGTCTGAGAGAGGAGGGGAACCTTCGCCTCCATCACCACATCTGCAGCGGGGCCGTCTACACACGTACAGAGAATCAAGACAAACATAAATAAAAAAACACGTTACAGAATTTTAGGGCAACTTTGTGTGCTCTTTTGCTAATACATGAGTTCAGCAGCATAATCTCTTACCCTCATACAGAGAGCCCCAGCCGGCGACCAGACAGGGTGTGCCAGCCGGTGGATCGAGGTCAGAGGGCAAGCAGACAGGTGTGACCCGTTCAGACAGTATCACTGGAGAACTCAGCTCCACCAGAGCAATGTCGTTATTGAAAGTCTTTGGGTTAAACTATAACAGGAGATAAGAATTGGACATTTAAAGATAATAAAGCTCTTTATCAATTTAAAAAAGTAAAAAAAACAATGCACATATACACAGGTGAGCCAAAACATTATGACCACCAGCCTAATAGTCAAGTCCAGTCACATTTATTTATATAGCGTTTTTTTACAATATACAGATTGTCTCTTTAAAAGCAGCTTTACAAAGATAACATGAAAATAATGCAACAAAGTTTGCTTCCAGAAGATTATAGCCTCACAGTCCAGCTTAAAGGAGTAGTTCACTTTTTAAAAAAAACTTTTGCTGATAATTTACTCACCCCCATGTCACCCAAGATGTTTCTTTCTTCAGTCGGAAAGAAATTACTGTAAGGTTTTTGATGAAAACATTCCAGGATTTTCTACATATAATGGACTTCATTGGGAACCAAACGGAGATCAAGGTCCAAATGAGAGTTTCAGTGCAAACTGTTCAAAGGGCTTTAAACGACACCAGACAATCATGAATAAGGGTTTTATCAAGGACCCTTCGAGCCATGACTCGAAAAAAGATTTGTTCATTTTGATGAACCAGTTCGAACAGGAGAGTCATGAACGCTCATCACAGAACAGAGCAAGATGACCATTTGAGCTTATAAAACTTCAACTTTTTCATTTATTTTTTAAATGACAGATCGTTTCGCTTTATAAGACCCTTATTCATCGTCTGGTGTCGTTTAAAGCCCTTGGAACCTGCACTGAAACTCTCATTTGGACCTTGAACCGGTTGGTTCCCATTGAAGTCCATTATATGGAGAAAATCCTGGAATGTTTTCATCAAAAACCTTAATTTCTTTTCGACTGAAGAAAGAATGACATGGACATCTTGGATGACATGGGGGTGAGTAAATTATCAGCAAAAACATTTTTTAAAGTGAACTACTCCTTCAAGTAAGTTCAGTGATGTTTCACTTTTGGTGTAAAAAAGTTATTAATTTAGTTCATTTATACATCTAGCCGCTCTGGAGAAAACCATGATGTCATCGTCAAGCTCAGTTCAGTTCTCATATAATGGTGTCAATACAGGCAGATCAATATTATTGTTGAATATTAAAATAAATGTTAAATTAAAGCAAAAAAGGCAATAGTGGCAAGGAACCAAAACTCCATCAGGTGGCAGGATGGAGAAAAAAACCTGGGCCTGTTCTCAAACAAATGAGAACTGAGTGTTTGCTTACCATCTAAATTACCCAGACCATGATATATGGCCTTGTTAGGATATGAATCAATGATATTCACTTCACCTTTGACTAGTCATCATGTTTTGGCTCATCATATACTGAATACAAAGCAAGGATAAATTAATAAGTCAAATATTTGACCGGTTGGATTTTTGATGCATTCACCTTTGGATGAGTGATGATGCGGTTGACTTTCATGATCTGCTCATCAGGGTCAGATTTTGTGAGATCAAACTCTCCCACTACAGCTGTCCAGTAACTCTCACTGCGGCTCCTATTGGGGGGAGAGATACATTTTGTACGTTCACAAACCATTTGAATACATTCAAAGACAGCAAAATGTATAATCATTTTCACATAAATGGTGACATCAGCAATATGGTAAAAGACAATGATCAAAAAAATGTACATAGTTATTCCACATCAGGTATTTGGTTCTTTGTTTTTCTGATATGGCACATTCAATTACTGTTAAGTGTGTGTATTTCTGATATTTTACAACAGCTTCAAATGTTGCTCATCGCGCCTCACATGAGATATGTCATTTGTGCTCTTACCCAGCAAAGCAGTGGGCGGCAGTGAGGACCCAAGAGCTGTCTACCAGCACGCCCCCACACATCAGAGCCCCATCCAGCCGCAGGTTCACCAGCCATGGCCAGCTGCCCAGAGGGGCAGGAGATCCCCCCATGATACGAGGACGAGGCTGTGTCAGGTTTTGTGTGACGGAGAAACGTTGGCCACACACAGCTACGACAAAGACACATCAAAGATGATTAGAATATGACATAACATTAATTGATAGTTTAGTGTCAGTTAGGTCTTTTAAATAATTGTATTAATGTATTAACAAAATATACACTACCAGTCCAAAGAATTATTAGGATCTTTTATGTTTTTGAAAGCAGTCTCTTTTGCTCACCAAGGGTGCATTTATTCAAAAAAAAAAATTCAATAACACAGTAAAACTATGAAATATTATTATAATTTAAAAGACCCATTTTATATTTGAATATACTTAATATAGTGTAATTGATTCATGTGATAGTTAAGCTGAAAATTCAGAAACATTATTATCAAAACAATATTCCTCAAGAAACATTTCTTATTATTAATGTTGAAAACAGCTTTCACTGCTTAATATTTTTGTACATTTACATTTTACAGGATTATTTGATGAATTAAACGTTCAAAAGAACATCATTTATTTAAAATAGAAATAAAAAAAAAAACTTTAAAAAAAAGTTTTGCTGATAATTTACTCACCCCCATGTCATCCAAGATGTCCATGTCTTTCTTCATTCGAAAAGAAATTAAGGTTTTTGATGAAAACATTCAAGGATTTTTCTCCATATAATGGACTTTACTGGGAACCAAATGGTTCAAGGTCCAAATGAGAGTTTCAGTGCAGCTTCAAAGGGCTTTAAACGACACAAGACGATGAATAAGGGTCTTATCTATACCCTTCGAGTCATGACTCGAAAAAAAGATTGTTCATTTTCATGAACGAGTTCGAACAGGAGAGTCACAGAACAGAGCAAGGCGAGCATTTGTGCTTATAAAACGTAAACTTTTTTATTTATTTTTTAAATGAGCGATCGTTTCGCTAGATAAGACCCTTATTCATCGTCTGGTGTCGTTTAAAGCCCTTTGAACAGTTTGCAGTTTGTACTGAAAGTGTCTTTTAGACCTTGAACCGTTTGGTTCCCAATGAAGTCCATTAAATGGAGAAAATCCTGGAATGTTTTCATCAAAAAACTTAATTTCTTTTCAACTGAAGAAAGAAAGGCGTGGACATCTTGGATGACATGGCAGTGAGTAAATTATCAGCAAAAGTTTTTATGCATTCTTGCTGAATGAAAGTCTTCTCGTGGTTTCCACAAAAATATTAAGCATCAAAAAGTTTGTCTGGTAATGTAGTTTTTACATAATCTAAACAATAAGCAAAAAAAACTTTTATAGGATTAATATTTGAATGTTGGCATAATTCAATGACATTTTGTATATTTTAAAAGACATTTGTCTTTACCCTGTGTCGTGGTCTGTGTGGCCGGCTCCAGATTCTGCATGGTGTTGAGCAGACTGCACTGCAGGACACGAGCGCTGCAGCTCTCTCCCATGACTCTGACGCACATGTCTTTGTTCACCTGTGCAGTCGTGCACCGCCGTCTGTAGAAGCCACAGGCCTGACTCAGCAGCCAGCTCCTCTCGCCTTCATCAGCTTCCTGCTGAGCGCGAGAGATGACCTCGCAACTCGGCTCCGACTGCATGTCCTCTGGAGATGCTACGGAATCACAAGCACCATTATTATCATCAGCACTTAAAGTCAAAAGTCCATGTAATGAAGCATGCATGGGTTCAAGATTACCACAGGCGCCTTTTCGCTGTCCACAGTCCTGAAACAGACAGGGCACACACCCTCTGCATCCTGCCTCAGCCTTACTACGGTCCGACACGGCAGCATCTACAGCAGACAGAGCGCGGGACAGAGCGGCCTCCATCACTACTGTTCCTCTGTCAGACAGCGCTGGAAAGATATGTAGGCAATGGTGAGTTCATGCCTCAAAACAGCCAACAAATAAAGCAAATCAGTAGATTATGCGCTATTGAAAACATTTAAACAAAGAAATATGAGACATTTATCTTCTGTGGAGAAGGAATTTGTGCTGACTTTACATGAGTCAGAGAAGACACTCTTAAAAATAAAGTTTCTTTATTGGCATTGATGGTTCCATGGAGAACGTTTTCATTCCACAAGGTTCTTCACATTGGAAAAAGGTTGCATTTTTAAAATGTTCTTCACATATATAAAAAAAAGGTTTTTTAGGAACTGTTCACTGAGAAATTCTTTGGGGAATCAAAAACGGTTGTTCTGTGGCATCGCTGCAAAAAAAAATCCCCCCGTTTGGAAAATTAGTTTTTTAAGAGTTAATCATATTTGGTTCAACAATAAAATGGTCAAATATGTGAATACACGTAAAAAGGCAGAGAGAAAATGAAACATTAGCACAGAAAACAATTGATTTCTTCAGTAAAAATAAATCCATTGGGAATCTCTCAATACCTTTACCTATCACTTGGTCTCCTGTGATGTGTGCAGAATTTGATCAGTCATGGTTTTTCCATCAGGACAAGTGAGCAAACTCATGCTCAAAGCAGTGCCGGAGACACCAAACACAAAGTTCAAACACATCATTCAGCCATCCCCTCTTCTCTATATCCCAGAGAGAGAGAGCGACTTGAGCTGATTGAGACCTTAATTAACGGCCTGAACTCTGGCCTCTATAGTGACTACGCTAAACTCCTGAACACAGTCTCACTGTGACAACACACAAGACTCTTACCAACTGAAATAATGTTTTATTTAACAGCATAGAGACTACTGTGAACAAAATAATATGTACTCCATGATTTCATTGAGAGTAGTAGTGTTTAATCAATATGACAAGAGTATGAGATTTGTGGATAAATCTCAAAGAAAGGATATAACATTTAAAGCAATATCAAAAGATAATCATTTTGACATGCAAATCATATTTAGATGCTTTTATTCAAAGCAACATAGGTAAAGAATGCTACAAAACAAGCGATTCATCCTAAATAAACAGTGAGACATTTTCTAGTTGGCCAGGCATGACTCTCATATAGATGGAAGAATCTGTCAGATGGATGGGTGTAAATGTCTTTTGAATATTACGCATGTCAAAAAGTTGATACTTTTTGAAACCCAATGTCAAAGCAAGGTGCCATCTCTGCTAACAACATCTTACATTAACAGTACAGCTTTTCATCTTTTGGTTAAGTGTGTGTATTTTCAACAGTTAGATCGGTTCGATGCCAGAGTGAGAAACAACACAAACATGTCCAGATGTCGAGCCTACCTTTGAGCGAGCTCTGTGGCATTCTGTACACTTCTCTCACCGGTGGTGCTCCACCACACCAGCCAATCAGCGTCAACAGCAGCAGTGACATCACACCCATGACTTCACTTCACCTGTCCACAGGTGAGTCTTCCGAGAGAAAAGCGTACTTTCTGAAAGCCTTGAGAAGTTCCACTTTTCAAAATGTCTGTGCAGTACGAGTGTCTCCCACGTCCTAACTGCCTCAGCTTTCTCCCACACTCCCTGTCGGAGTATCTGTTAGTGACAGAAGCTGATGGAACAATGGAAGAGCATGGAGCAGCCCTGCAGATATACGCAAGACCACTGGACCACTCTCTAAGGGGGTGGGCATCAGGGCCAATGCACTCCCAGTTGAATTCATTAAGACGATGAGAGCAAATCACGAGGAACTTGCCAAGGCTGGAAATGGCTTAGTTCTGTGGTGAGAGAAAAAGAGCGAAAGAGAAAGAGAGCTAGATGGGTAGGGGGCGGGTTGTTTGAATTCATTAACATTAGAGAGAGACAGAGAGGAGGGGGTGAGAGAGCATCTGTCATTCAGCCAATCTCTGAATGAGAGCATTGTGCTCCTCCCTGAGAGTTCAAAGCCAGCGAATGTGGCGATCAGAGGCACGCCGACCTCCTTGATCACTTTCACGCTTTTATGTGCTCCATTAAAATATTGTCAGTTCAGATTATTGCATCTTTCTCAGCTCAGCATAGCCTCATTGCATAAATATATACAACATTAAAAAACAACAGCTCATCATTTGTTTACTCATTACGGACTGGAGATTCGTAGAAAAGTTTGTGTTTTGCTTCCCAGTTTGTTGGACATTCACAAAAGCTGCTTTCCAAAACTTTTCCGAAAACACTTTTTCAAAATCAAGTTCAATGTTAACACAATATTTATCGAATTTGAGCTCTGCATAACAATATGAATAAGTCATTTATAGGAATGTTACTGCTATTTTTGTTTAACTGGAATTGCTTGACTGACTTACTTACTGATTGTAATAATTGTAAGTCATGAGTATAATAAAATTACCTTTACACTATGTGGCCTTTTTACCATTACAGTGCACATGATTCCATGGTATATTGGTTTACTGTTTGGTAAACCAAACCAGTATAGTCCCAGTTTTATTGTTACCACCAAATATTTTACATATTCATGAAGATATCTTTAAGTCTGGTTTGAGACCCAACCTTAGGTTATCCAACCTCTTTGGTCTAGACTCAGACTCGACTCGGACTCGACCCTCTATGGTCTCGGTCTCGACTCGGACTCGAGTGAGCTGGTCTCGTCTACAACACTGAGTAAACAATCAACAATAGTTCTTGGCAGTAGTTCTCAACCTTTTTGACTCCAAAACCCACCAATATTTGCAATATCTAAAATACAAAGCAATACTTTAGGGCCCCATCTCTTACCCAGTTTTACATGATTTACTCTACTTCCTTGTTTGATTTTGGAGTTTATTATTGTCGCTTTTTTGTTTTTCCAATTTCTAACTGTTAAAGCCACCTTTTTTTCAGCCCAGATTTTCTGGAGCTCAGCTACAACTACTTTGTATACAAACTGTCAACACACTCTCTACAGGTAAATGTTTTCTTTCTTAAAATGTCTACTTTCATTTTCAAATTGTAAATGGATTACCAATAATGTATTTTTCATTTATTTTAGTTTAACAGAACATGGAAGTGTGATCAGCTCATCTTCTCTTCTCCACCAAAGTAAGCAACAGATATTGAATTTGTGATTAATTTTTATTATGACTTTATGCATAAACATCAAAGCTATCCCATGACTTTATATATCTTTTGTAACATTGTAAAAGGCTCACATACTGTCCATTTTTGCTCATTTTGGCCTTTTGGACAAATGGAAGAGAAATAATGTAACTCTAAACTCAATCGTGTATATTTCAGATGGTGTCACACTCACATCCCACAGCCTCATCATCTACAGAGAGAAACTGTCACTCAAAAAAACACATCATAGAGCAGGGATGTCCAAACGCAGTCCGGCAGAGTTTGGATCTAACTTGCCTCAACACACCTGCCAGGAAGCTTCTAGTATGCCTAGTAAGACCTTTAGCTGGTTCAGGAGTGTTTTCCCAGCAAACACAGAACGTTCCCCTAACGTTCCCGAATGGTCCTATGAGGTTATTTTTTTGGGAACCAAACAAGAACGTTATAGGAAAGTTCCATGTAGGTTATTTTTAGGTTCCATTTTTATAACGTAGGGAGAATGTTTCGGGAACGTTCCCTTAACCTTAAGGGAAAGTTCTAGGAACGTTCTGGGAACCAAAAACTAACGTTCCCAGAACGTTCCCAGAACCTAAATTTGTTTGCTGGGTTATTGCAGTTGGAGTTTAACTCTGCAGGAGCAGTGCCACTGGAACTTGGTCCAGCAGGATAATGCGGCATGCGCCAAGCTCAAATCATCTCAACCTCTTTTCTTGGACATGACAATGACTACTCAAATCCACAGGAGATTCGCATCATGGACGTGTAGCGGAAAAATCAATATGGAGCAAAATCTCTGAGGAATGTTTCCAGCACCTTATTATATGAAGAGTTCAGATGCAAAAGCCTCTAAGTGCCATTTGAAATTTTCTTCTAGAATAATCATTTTTATCAAGATTTTATATTTAAGTTCAGTAATTTCACTTAAATGGCAATGAAGATTACCTATAAATTGTCATTTGAGTGAAATTACTGAACTTAAATATACAAGTGTGATAAAAAATGATCATTCTAGAAGAAAATTTCAAATGGCACTTAGAGGCTTTTGCATCTGAACTCTTCATATCTACAACAAGAAGAATTAGGAGAGTTCTGAAGGCAAAACGGGGTCCGACCCGGTACTAGCAAGGTAATAAAGTGGCCGGTGAGAGTATCCAAATTTTCAAGAAAGTCTAGTTCTTCAAATAAAAGTATATTAAAACAAGAAATATCTTAATTTTAAGTTGTTTTTGCTTATTTGAATGTATATTATACTAATCATTTTAAGTCATAATAATTTTCAATCAGGTCACCTTGGAAGTTTGCTTAGGCCCCTTGTTTTGCTCCAGTCCCCTGATTGAGAACCACTGGTCTATGGCACCCAGCAACATATGAAGAATTGACTCTGTACTCTGTTTAATATAACTTGCCAATGTGCTTATTGTCGATGTATAATGTCAGTTACCCTACTGTTTACCCACAAGTATAGATCATCATCTCAATGCTAATAATGCACACCACTGGTACACTAATGTTTTGGTTTTTTCAACAGTATATCTATTGATTTATTATTTGAAATCTAATATATAATAGGAGCATGAAGAATCATTTTCACACATGAATTAGCACCTCTGAGTCCAGACTTTAAATTCATTGAAAAAAATCACTTTTCAGAGTTCTGAACTCTTGCATTGTCAATACAAGATCATGACCAAAAATGTGTGCTGCTCTTGATATGAGGCAAGTGATGATTAGTGGCCTGAGTTATGGAATAATGGCACATGACAACTGAATGACTGTTCATTCAGATCATTCCGACTCAAATAAGGCAGGACATGACAATCAGAACAAAGCTAACCATAAAGGAGCGAATGCACAGACAGATATCCTCTTCAATTTGCTAATGAATGATCACTTTTAAGCTGTCACATGGTATCAGGTTGGTAGCATCTCTTTGATGTGGACTCTTGACAGGCTTTGTAAAGAAGTGTGGAGAGATTAGCGAGTCCAACTAAAGGACAAGACAGGAACACTGTGTAACGTACGTGTGCTGAGTCTGCAGTCAGGATGAGAGACCCAAATTGGAGTCATCTTTGAGCCAAGTGAGCAACTGAACACAGAGAGGGCAGGCGGAGCGGCAGGCCACTTTCAAAGTGCTTCACACAAGGCCTACACAGTATGTACTGTATGTATGTGTGTGTGTAAGTGTGTGTGAAAGAGAGCGACTAAGAGAGAAAACCTCTTTTGAAATACAGAGGCTCATGAAGCAGAAGGTGTTGGTCAGAAGAACAAGACAGGAAGAAAACATGCATCGGAGGGTGAGCAATATTTAAGCGGTGTGCTGGTGAACAATGTTTTAAAATACACCAAAAAAAAAAGACAAAAAGTAAACAGATAAAAGAACAGAGTTGAAAATTTCCAAAGGAAAGATGGATTTCCAGAGCAAGAGTCTCCCCATCTCACGTTCTCCTCCTCTTTTGGCACACAGAATAAAAACAGGAGCCGACAGTGTGTTCCAGGCGTTCTATGTGGCCCCTGCACAATGGTTTTGTCATCCTACTGCCAACTGAAGCACTGAGGGATGGCATGGAAGAAAGAAAAAAAGCAGGCGGCTGGTCTCCATTCATCTTTTGCCCCATTCCCTCCCTTCGCCCTGTCGCTCTCTTTGATGTCCCCTGATTAATCTGCCCTCCGCTCCCTCCAGTTTCTGTTGTCCACTTTGTGGTGCTCTGCCCAATCTCCTCCACGAACAAGATGCTGATCACAGCGCTAAAGGCGAAAGAGGGATTCACGGAAAAGTTCGGGAGAGAGCATGTGAGGATCCAATTCTACAGTGTTCGGTTAGAAGGAGAATAAGAGTGATCAAGAGTAAATATTACAGACAACTTTTAAAGCAAAGTTCTGGGTTAAGCTTTTCAAGATATATGGCATGCCATTGATTACCACATGAACTAGTTTAGAATTTTTCCTTAGTGTGTCAAAAACACAAAAGTCATGTCTTAAGTAATGCACTTTATAGTCGAGGTCAATACATTAGGTTTACAAACACAAATGTGAAGCTCAAATTTTGATAACACAGTAATATTATTTCTAACATTTTGTAAAGGTGTCTAAACACATCCTTGTATCTGTTATAGTATGTGAAAAGGAGGTTCTGGATGAAATTTGCTAGTTGTAGACAGCCCTTTATTGTCCTGTTCTGGTTTCCTTGCCTGTCTCCTTCCTTGCCTTTACATGGGACGAAATATTGGATTAAAAAAGCACAAAGTTATTGAGCCGTTTTATAGCAATAGTGTAGTCTCAAAAGGTATATCATTTAAGTTGCAAAATAAAGTGAATTTTAACATTCAGGTATAGTGATTTACCCCATAGACCTACACTACCATTAAAAAGAAAGAAATAAATATATACTGTACATTTATTCAGCAAGGACAGATTAAATTACAGTTTCTCCTTACCAACTTTCAGTTAGGCACAGCAGTTAATTTGAGATTGAAATTGACTTGATTAGAGACATACATTTTGAATGTAAAATCAACATCTGTGTCAAGCTGAAAGTTGGTAGAGAACTGTGTGAAGAGTTTTGAAAAAGTGACCCAAGTATTAAGAAATGTGTTGTGATGATTGTTAAAAAAACTGTAAATTCTGTTCTTTTTGAACTTTTTATTCATCAATTAATCCTGAAAACAAACTAAAATAAATTTTAAGAATGATTTCTTAAGGATCAAGCCAGGAATAACGGCTTCCGAAAATGTAATTGCACTATCATTACATTTTTAAATATATTAAAATGGAAAACAATAATAAACTAATATCTCACAATGTTACTGTTCAGACTGCATTTCAGATCAAATGAATGCAGCCTTGGTGAGCATTAGACACTTCAAACTTTTGTATGGTATATTGCAAGAACACTGTAAACAGTGTTTTCTTTGTCTTACCAAACTGATGGACAAATTGAAGTTGTTTTCTGTGGTAACTGACAGCATGAAAAAGATTTACTTGCATTTTACCCAGAACATTTCTTTGAGAGAAATCATCTGTGGGACAACAGCCCAGGCTAATCGCAGAAGACAACACTGTCCTTATGCAATTAAGCTCTAGTTGGGGTGTGAGTTGAATCTTCCACAGACAACCACTCATTCTCTCATTCGGCTGTAAAGATGAGCTTCGCGTGTGTCGTTTGTTGAGCCATGGATCAGTGAAACCATGCAAGTTGTCACAGCCTTGGGGTCTGACGCACAATTGGAGCCAATGAGAGGGCAACTTGAGTTTGAGTGTGTGTGAATGTGAAGTTGTCGCCTTTTCAATAGTACAGGGGGCAATACATGGAGGTTACATAAAGACATGGCGCACACACAAACACACAAAAAATACACCCAAACAATCCCTTCACAGTCCCACACAACTGTAATGTTGAGTAACACACAGGTATTGTGTACTACTTATGAAACCATTTGTCTCTATTGTCTGGTGCAGAGAACAATTGAAAAGTGGGTCAGTGGGCTGAAAAAAAATCAGCTCCTAACATTTCAGTTTGAGCAATTTTTTTTTTCCCAGAGAGTGTTTTCTGCGTGACATGCACGACCCCATTAGCTCACTTACCAGGCTCTTTCAGAACACAACCTCAGTGAGGAAGACATCTCTCTGTATTAGATGATTTTCTCACTAAGGTAAATGTTAGTCAAGTTGGTTTGTGCAAAAAAAAAAAAAAAAAAAAAAAATTGTGCATTTTGACAATAATCCCACTTATAGTTCGGTTCTCTTGTTTCTTTTGGTCCGGACCAAAAAAGAAAATTCTACATTAAGTCATGGTTCGCTTAGCCTTCACACTGTCATTTTTAACACCGAATGACATATATTTTGCGACAGATCTTGTCGAACATCCAAAACAATGCAGTGTGCTGGGCTAAATGCACTGTGGGTGACGCTGCATATGCGTACATACAGCCCATTCTCACTCCCAAGGCGTCACCTAACTGACGCCTTGGGAAGCATTTGACCATGCTTCAATATCTGACGCTTTAGGCGCCCTTTAGCGTCAGTTAGATGACGCCCTAGGATCGCGTGTACCCTACCCCCACCCCATACCTAAACCTAACCGCGTCCTCTAACTGACGCTTTCCTTTAGCGTCAGTTAGATGACGGCGTAGGATCGCGTCATGTAAGTGACGCTAAAGGGCGCCTAAAACGTCAAATATTGAAGCATGGTCAAAGGTGACGCCTTGGGGTGAGAATGTGTTGGTACATATGATGGTATTTGATGGAGCTGAGAACTCTCTTATAAAAAGTGTAAAGGAGTCAAAACAGCGGTAGGAATCCCTCTGTCACCCACAAAAGAAGACGCCCACAAAAGATGATGTCACAAGATGTCGCATCTTGTGACATCATGTCCTGTTTTTTAGTTAGTTTACATGTCTTTGGTCCGTGTTGTGTTCATATTTAATTCGAACCGAACCAGAGTTCTTTTCAGGGGTCTCGGTCCGCTTGTTTTGTGTGCACCAGGGTTCGGATAGCAGCGTTCACACTTAAATTACCAGCACTAAGGGTGTTCTCTATCAAGGCTACAGAACTTCGACATTATGAATGACGTAGATGGGAACTCCTCTCCTACTCCACTTCTGCTGAAATCTTATAGGCTAACGCCAGCCAAGCTGGCCAATTGACGTAAATATGCAAGTACTGAACACTGAATTATGAAAGCAGATGCAGTGTCAATATTCATCAGAATCTCTCTCTTCACGCTCAAATCGTGTGCTAGAAAGCTGATACTACATCTACATTTATTAAGGAAATTTTTGCCATCTTTGAAGGTGCGCCGAAGATACGTTGTACTGTCTTGCATCCAATGGCAACTATTTGTAACTTGTGCCCCCCATCGTGCCCCCGGACACACACCTGTTCTGCATCGCGTGCATGGGGCTGGCCCACGCTGAGTCGGCCTACATGTCCCTACGAGCTCTCAAGGCCAAGCGGGATAAAGCTCGCACAGCAGTGGGGAGCACTGCGTCCCCTTAGCAGCTGGTGGTCCCCCCCCCCCCCAAACCTTTGAGTCAAGGTACGGCCTCCGGTGAGTTTCCCCGATACCACCTTTCGACCCACCCCGCTGCGAGAGGTTGCCGACTTCGTCTCTTTCGGGGAGAGTGAGGAGGAGGACTCCATGTCTGCCTCCGAGAATGACCAGGACACCCCGACGGACCTACAGGACGAGTTTTTCCGCATCCTCTCTAAGGTCGTCAAGGAACTCTCTTGGAAGGCCCCGAATGAACCCTCTAAGAGCAAGCTAGACAAGTGGTTCCTTCAGTCGAGCCGCCACCAGACTGCTTTGAAGAGAGGAACCCCGTTCTTTCCTGACGTGCAACACATCGTGAAGAAGTAGGCGGCCCCGCAATCAGAGGAAGAAACGGGCGGAGCAGAGGAGCCCGTGCAGGAAGGCAAGAGGGGAAGAGAGCCCCAGGCTGGCTCTGCCCCCAAGCGCCGCGCTCTACAGCACTTACTCCCTCAGCGTTCCACGAGCGACACGTGCAATGGTTTAATGTTGTTTTATGTGTGTGTTCAATAAAGCAAACTACCTCTTCACAAACAGAGCTTTTTCCCCCTCTTGCACCACACCATGGGTGTTAAATATAATTCGGCATGGGTAAACCACCCTGCTTCTGCATCGAAATCCAGTCATTAACTTTGTCCCAAAACGTGCATATAATGAGACAGGAAGTGTGCAACTTGCTAGAGAAGAAAGCGATAGAATCGGTTCCCCCGAGCGAGCTGGAGAGCAGACTTTACAGCCGTTACTTTGTAGTGCCGAAGAAAGGAGGAGGTCTCTGCCCCATTCTGGATCTGTCAATAGACCTCCACAAGCGTGCCTTCAGGATGACCACTTTACAGCAGATCCTGGAGCAAATTCGCCCCAGGGATTGGATCGCTTCAGTGGATCTAAAGAACGCGTACTTCCATATCCAGATAGTAAAGCGTTACAGGCGATTCCTGAGGTTTGTGTTTGAGAATGCAGTGTACCAGTACACAGTGCTTCTGTTCAGTCTAGCCCTCGTGCCCCGAATCTTTTCGAAATGTTTGGACTTTCTCCCCTCTTTCTCCCCTCTTTTCACCAGACCACCACTTTTCTGGGAGTGCACTTTGATTCGGTGAGAAAGAGAGCGCGTCTCTCGCCCGAGCGAGGGGAGGCGCTGAGCACTTCTCTCGGTCTCTTCAGACCTGGCAAGCTTGTCCCACCGATGGAATTTCCGAGGTTATTGGGACGGATGGCAGCGGCATCGTCGGTGTGTCACCTAGGACTACTGCATATTAGACCACTTCATCACTGGCTAAAAGCACACATCCCTTTAAGTGTGTGGAATTCCGGCCATAAGCACATTATGGTCACTTGAGGCTGTGTTCACATGCTGGCTCCGTGGAAGAACCCAGAGCTTTTGAGATCGGGTGTCCCTCTGGGTATCGTGACACGGCGTGTGGAGGTCCTAACAGACGCATCGACCACCGAATGGGGACCTGTCTGCCTGGGCAAGCCCGCTTCGGGTCGGTGGTCAGAGAAGCAGGCAGAGTGTCACATAAAGAGCTAAAGGCAGTCTCCCTAGCCCTCGACGCCTTCCGGTCTCAGCTGGTGCACCGCCATGTGTTGATTCGCACCAACAACACATCCGTGGTTTCGTATATAAATCGCCAGGGCAGTGTGCATTCCAAAGCCCTATTCAAACAGGCAGAATCTCTTCTGTTGTGGACAGACCGTTTTTTCCTCTTTGTGAGAGCGACTCACATCCCCGGCGTTCTGAATCACGGGGCGGACATGCTCTTGAGGAATGGCATATATTAGCTGCACCGGGAACGGTGCAGCTAATATAGAGGCGTTTTGGCAGAGTGGAGGTCCATCTCTTCACGACGAGTTGACGGGCAGTCTATTGGTAGACATGCGTTTGTGATCGGGTTCCTCAAAGGAGCAAGGAGATTATGCCCTGCACGCCCACCTTCAGTGTCAACGTGGGATTTGGCTTTGGTTTTGGAGGTGTTTCCGCACCCGCCTTTCAAGCCTCTGGCTTAAAGAGCTTTCTGTCAAAACGGCTCTGCTTCTCGCACTTGCATCAGCAAAGCGGGTTGGGGATTTACAGACCTTCTCTGTGAGTGAAGATTGTATTCACTTTGGGCCAGGAAACTGTAATGTGTCGCTTAGGCCAAGGCCGGGCTATATCCCTAAATCACTCAATAACCCGATTAAAGTGCAGATTGTTTCACTTCCTGCCCTATCCTCTGAGGCATCAACATCTCTTTGGATGCTCAGAGTGCTGTGTGTCCGGTCAGAGCGCTCCAGGAGTATATTTCTCGCTCGGCCGCTTTCCGACAATCGGACCAGCTGTTTGTGTGCTTTGATGGATACAAGGGACGGGGGGGTCTCAAAACAGAGGTTCGCCTTAACATTAAAGCCCATTCGACAAGGACAATTTCCTCTTTGTGGGCCTGGACTAAGGGTGTGTCTATTCAAGATTTATGTCTTGCGGCTGGCTGGTCACCTCAGAACACGTTTGCCAGATTTTACAAGTTGTACATACCTTCGGTGGTGTCTCGGGTGCTTTCGGTGAACTGATTTGTGTTTACATAGCATTTTAATGTGGGCGAATCTGTGCTTAGCTCATGAGTTGTTCTGTTTGCTGATTGTGTGGGTTTTAATCGCGGTCAACGCTATGCGTTGACCTTCTCTTACAGTTGTTGCCCTGTGTGCTTCACAGAGCAAACTTTCCCCGATTATACTGCTCGAGATATGCAAATTCGGGCAGTATTTTGTGAGCGAGCGATTGGTCTATTTTTGCCTATCAGAGCTTGGTGGTTCGCTATTGGCTAACCTCAGCCTATCGGATGCTTGCTTTCTGGGGAGGCGGTGTTGGTATTGGGTCTGTCGTCAGTGGAGTGTTAGGCTTCACGGCAGGACACTGCATCTGCTTTTATACTGCAATGTGTTCAGTATTTACATATTTACATCAATAGGCCAGCTTGGCTGGTGTTAGCCTATACGATTTCAGCAGAAGTGGAGTAGGAGAGGAGTTCCCTTGCCTCTCAGGGAACAGAGGTTACGAAAGTAACCGGAGACGTTTTCACACTGGCAGTTTAGTTTGGAGCGGGGCATGGTTCAGATGAAAAATTGCTAAAGTGATAACTGTGATAACTGATAAGCATTCTGGAGGACCATGTGCCCCTAATGGTTCAAACATTGTGTATCAGCATGATAATGCACCAATACACACAGCAAGACTTGTGACAGAATGGTTTGATAAACATGAAAGTGAAGTTCAACATATCCCATAGCCTGCAGAGTCACCAGACTTTTTAAACCACTGGAGGAGCAATTCAGAAAACATATATCATCCACCAACATCACATAGGGACCTGTCCACTGTTCTCAAAGAGGAATGACTCAAGATCCACTATGAAGGACTTGTATCTGTCACTCCCAAAAGTCAAGACAAACTGTTGCTGTATTGGCCGCAAACGTAGGCCCAGCCTACACCATAATTGTTCACCAAAACAAGTGTTGCAGTTTCATTGTTCAACCCTGTAATTTCTAATTTAATTACAATTGTCACTGACCTGTTTTCTAAGATTAACAGAAAATGTGTGACGTGCTGACAGTGACAACACAAACAAATTGGAATATAGGCGTATATCACACAACCAATAAGAAGACAGAGTATTAACTTTATATTACCTTTAGACAGAGTATTACCTTTACCTTCATGATAGGTCGATCGCATAGGCAAAACGCTGATTATCCAAAGGGACCATCCGCCATCGCCAACGAGACTTTGAGGAGGGAACTCACAGGTTAGTTAGGCAATGTCAACAGCGCCTTCTACCGGACTAAGACGATATTGGCACATGAGTTTGATTTGATTTCGTATAATCTGTTTGTGATTTTACCTCCTGACAGAGTAACATGTACACTCCAGGAACCTCCTTTTTAAAATAAAAAAAAAATCAACCAATTAATTTTGGTTTACACCTGATTTGTCAATAAATCAGGGCAGGCCATCAACACTGAACAGCAACAAAATGGCAGTAGAAAGCCAAACTGTGAAAACATACTCTTTAAAGTAAATGTTCTTACAATGTTAGTCCTGATCGAATGCAATATTTTAATATTTTATTTGAGGGAAAAGATTTTCGTCACTTCACAAGATCATCTGTAAGCATGCACGAGCGCTGTCATACCAGTTTCCACAGAGACCGTCACGTTAATTTCGTGTGTGGGTAGGAAGTCTGCTTATCAGTTCGTAGGCCTACCATAGACAGTAAAAAAAAAAAAAAAAAAAAAAAAACACACACACACACACCAAATTGCACAAATATACACAAATATCTAAAACTGAGGCCTGTATCTCCAAAGTAATCTTCTTTCCAAATTTGGGTAAGGATACACATCTGGTGAGAACCTTCTTGTGATTCATTAAAATATGTTTTGTTTTCTCTTATGAATTTGTCTAATACCTTAAGTGTTTTTCCCCTGCTTGTAGCTACACTATAATATTTTGGTCAGCTGTTAGGCTTATGTAAATATAATGAGTTTATTTAAAAATTAGCCTACTTAAGTTATTAAGTCTTGTTTTCTGAAAAATCGATCAAAATTATGTGACTCAATGCTTAAAAAAATCTGCCATTTGGGTAGATTAATAAATTTAATTTAAAGGGAAAACAAGTTACTTGTACTTACCCCATTATCAGATTTTATTTGTCACTTAATTGCTATACTTTTTTTGTCACTTATGATACAAAATACAAGACTTCTTGTGTAATTTTGCCAATTTTGTGCTGTTTGAATGTTTGGCCTTAAATTAAATTGCTTATCTACACTGCATTGTTGATATTTCTGAAATGACAAACTTCTTAAATGCATTCACACTATAGAAATGAATTAATTAAAGAGGAGGCACTTCAGCATCCACTGCCACAGTACACAGTACAACAGCCCTAGTGCGCTCACCGCTCACCACACACCAGCTATAGGTGGAGAGAGGAGAGAGAGTGATGGAGCCTGTGGAAGGGGATTATTTGGAGGCCATGATTGGCAATAGCCAATTTAGGGAATTTGGCCAGGAGACCGTAGTTACACCCCTACTTTTTATGAGGTTTAACGTCTCATCTGAAGGTCGGTGCTCTTGACAGTATTGTGTCCGCATCACTATACTGGGGCGTTAGGGGCCTCACAGACCACAAAGTGAGCACCCCTTGCTGGCCTCACTAACACCTCTTCCAGCCGCAACCTGGCTTTCTCAGAAGGTCTTCCATCCAGGTACTAACCAGACTCAGCACTGCTTAGCTTCAGTGGTCAACCAGTCTTGGGCTACTGCTGACAAAATTAATAATAGTTATTATCATCTTCTCTAAACTTGCACGCCAAAATGTGTCACAAAATACAATAGAACTATCCATGGTGCTGAACATACAAACTAACATTAGGTTATTTTAAATTTAACATTAATATAATATTTTAGATTTGGATGCCTTAATGTGAGTCAAAATCAGTCATGATGGATGGAAATGTTTTAATATGACCATAGTTTTTCTTTTCTTTTCTTTTGATATTTCTTTTTTCTCTCTTTTTTTAACGAGCTCTCTTGTCTCCCTCTGGTGGATCTTTTAAGTTCAAACCAAATAAGCAACGCAATTTCACTTAGAGCTTGATCAATAAAATGTGTCAAATCATCAAAGTTTATTATGCACAACAATTCAGCATGCAGCATATTTGCTGATGCAGTGAAATATGCCTATTCAAGATGCAATAAATAAAGATTAAAAAAATTAAATAAAAACAAGACGGGCTATTTGCACTTAATGTAAGGGGACACTCCGAGCTAGATGTTTATGTTTAACAATGTAATACAATATTTTATTAGGCTATATTTTAGAGTACATCATTTCTATTTTTTTTTTTTCTCAATTTCTCGTGCAGGCTGTTTGGACGTATAATTTTGAATTTGGACTTTTGGCTGAAACCTTAGTTTACTGTGGTATTGTCCAAGTAAAAAAAAAAAATTAATTAATCGTAAAATATGAAATTGTGATTTGTGATCTCATTTCCAGCCGATACACTGATAAGATCAAAAGTTTGGAGTGTCAGAGGCCCATAATATAGGCAATACCCTGCAAGCAGAACAGTTCACTGCACACGACGCAGAGCTCGGTATAAAATAACAGATGTAAATCATATAGAGACATTTCAAGATGCATTAGTCCTTGTTTCCCTGCGCGTGCGTGAACGCTGTAATGAAGTGTGCTCGCGCTCGAGTCCCTCCGCCCAGAGCGTGATGGAGAGACGGAGAGAAACCTGTAACACGTCACCGTCCGAATCACAGCAAACCGGGAAAAAATCTGGGAGCATCTCATCAAGTAAGTCAAAACTCGACGTGTACCCAAAGTGCTTAATTGTATCATTTACAAAACATACCAAAACATTTCAGTCGTTGTAATTTGTATTATTTGTTATTAATCATACGTTATGAAATTAACAAGCTCAAATGTGAAGTGCATGTCTAAACATTTTTTGAATACATTTTTGTAAACTTTACTTTTGTCGTCAAAATATTAAATGTTTTATTACCGACAGGATTCTCAGCAATTTGATATATAGGCTGCCTAACATATTCTGAATGATTCAGTGATCTATTCCCTCAATCAATGATACAAAGACTTGCAAATTCATTTTAGCAATTTCTATATATACATATATATGTGTGTGTGTGTGTGTAATTTAATGTTATGTCACTTTCCTCATTTGTACAAATTTCACTAATTTCATTTAAAAAGACTAGAATGTGCAACAAAGTTTTCCAAAATACAATTTAGCTGTAATTATGTTTAGCTACGACTCAAAGATTCTAATAAGAGCAATTTACTCACAATCTAATGTGATTTTTATGCATCTTTCCTTTTTTTTCTATTTTTAAATTACAATTTTCTAATTTTGTTGCATCAACAGACTTTATGTATGTATGTACAGTATGTTCAGTAGGCTAGATTAAAATAGGTGAACCACATCTATTCGGTCTAATTTTCATTGTGGAAGCATTGAATCCATGTGCTTGATACCTATAAGTCACTGTAAATTACAGTTTAAAAGTTTTTCTGTTGTGAGCAAAGTTTTTAAAGTTTTAGTTTGCAAGACGTTAAAGCCGGCAAGTCAAAAGTGAATCTTCAATGTTAATAAGAGCAATTTACTCGCAAACACTTTATTGTGATGATTCCATTTGTGTGCGCTTGACATTTAATCACAACACAGTAAATCCCAGTAAGTGGACCAGTGTCCAGATGGCAGGTGTTTTCAAGGAGAACAAACACCACTGCATTCTCATTTACTAGTGTTTCATGTGGATTCTACATCCTCAATATTTATGCTGGGTTGTTTCAACCCATGTTTGGGTCAAATATCGTCAAACCCAACCGTTGGGTTTAAATATGTCATTTGAAAATTTAAACCAACCGTTGAGTTTGTCTATCTTTCACCCAAACATGGTTTGAAACAAACCAGCATTTTTTTAGAGTGTTGATCATTGGGCAGAAAATGATAATACCATAGTAATTAGACTGAATTAGACATCTGTTGTGGTTAGGTGTCATCAGGGGAATGGTTTTGAAAGATTTCAGATCCTCCGTCTCCTTATTCACCAAACTCCATCCAAACATTAGAATCTGTACCTGTGCAGAGACAGCAGGCTGTTGACTCGAGCATTACGTTTGTATGCATGTGCTGGAGCACTATTGACCAGTCTGTTAATGTTTCACACGCACATTCCCACTGTGACAGGATGAGAGCCGTTCGGTTGCCAGGCAGCGCGTGGGGTGGACACATCCAGTAGTGTGAAGGAGAGCTTGTGTCTGCTCTTAAAATGTTTCATGGTTGTTGAAGCAAATAATCCAATGTAAATTTGCTGTCACTGCCTCTGATATGTTGTGTAGATTTGGTTTAGAAAGTTTATAATCAGTCTCTATTTACCACAACTCATTACATCTACATTATTTAAAATAGTCTAACACTGGTGGTTTTGCTGTAAACAGAGTTATTTTATCGTTTTTGTTATTTTTTAAATAAATAAATAGACTTTTGATCGAATTAGATTAAATGATAATCCTATCAAATGATTAGATGATTTTACATTTCTGTTTTCATTTAGAAAATGTAGTAATTTTGTTGTTTTTGTCATTTTTATTAGCTTACAGTTTTTGTTACAAAGTTAATGTAATTTCTGTAATAAGTAAATAGGGAACAGGACTGTAAAATAAAGTGCTACGCTGTTATGATTACCAAAGTCAACATTTTAATTAAATGGAGCGTATTAATAATCGTGTTTAATATTCTTAAGGGATCTTGTTGCTGACATCCACTTAAGAAGCATAATTAACTAAGCTGATAACGTTCTCTTGAGGAAAATGCCAGGATTGAAAAACCGAACCACATGGGCACCACTTTCGCTGAAGACATCCCACATCACTTCCTGTGCCAACGGATGCTCTCTGGGCATTACAGCTCATCTGACATATGTGAATACTGACCCTGAACCTGTGGAGGGTAAGAGATCATGCACATATACACTCAAAAAAAACTTGTACCTTCACTGGGGCAGGGCCATTAAAGAAACAAATTTGTACCTTTTTGTACCCAAGTTCATGGCACCTCAAGGGAACATTAAGGCACCTTTTAGGGGTTTATAAGGTACAAGGTTGTCCTTTTAAAGGTACAGCCCCAGTGAAATGTTTTTACATCCCTTGATGTAGAATTGTAGTTGGCATTGACAGTGTCCTGCAGAACAATTCAGACACACTGAATATGTAAAAGGTAAGTAAACAAAGACTTAAAACAATGTCCTGGTCACCTGCTCAGGTGTGTTTGTGTATCCTCTGGGGGAGAAGGAGGTCGTGGTGAGTTTTGAGGCAGTGGTGTCTGGCAGGCTGGTCAGTGTGGAGCTCCAGAGCCGAGCGGACTGCTGTTTGGACTGTTGCCCAGGATCAGCGCTGCACACACAGTGTGGTCACAGCAAAGACTGGGGATGCTGTGGAGGAACCGGTCTGGAGATGCAGTGCTCCAATGGTGAGCGTTTTAAAGCTAGTTGACTCCAAGTACGATAACTATAAATATAACTATCAACAACTACATCAGCGTTCACACCGACTGACGATAATGTTTTATTTATTGTAACATGCCTTCTGCTGCTTTAAATATTTGAGCTTTTTAACGCCCCCGGTAGATTCTGATAGGCTGTCAGTGTTTTTATCCTTCATCATCTGGAAAAAATCATTCTGATTCTGAAAAAAAGATTCCAATGATATAGTGTCATTACTGTTATAACTGTGGTGTGGAGTTACTGTAGAATTATAACAATAATAAAACTTTATCAAGGTGTAATGAAGTCTTTAACCCACACATTGTTGTTTACATTCACTGCAAGCTGTTAACATGAAATTCTTATTTAATCTTGACTTAATCTTTAATTATTATTTTATTATTATTATATCGGAGCATTGTTTTACGATAAAATAATTGCAATAATAATCATCTCTCTAGGATTTTCAGGTGAGGAAGAAATTTGGACTTGCATGTTGTTCTTTTAAAACACTGATTCCAGATAAAGAAAAAACAGTATTTTCTTTCGATTGTCACACTACACACAACATATTAAAATATACACACACAAGCACACACTACAGAAGTGTGTTTGGTGTTTTCATAAATCTTTGTTCTCTCTTATACTGCTTTGTACTTGTACAGTCTGAAGTGTGAGGGCAGCATTCATTATTGCTTAGAGCTCTGTTGGCTCTGTGCCTGCACTTGGATGGTCCTTAGATACAAATTTCAATTTGGGGCTTTCTGTACAAAAAAAAAATGCAATATTGAACATTATTATTTTGTGTTTTGAAACATTTTAGATTAAATCCTGACATGCCAACAGCATTATTTTTCAGGTCTTTGAGCGATTGTTGCACTTATTTTTTCATTTCAGGTCATCTGTTGCTGGATGAGGATCTGGAGAGGAGCACTTTTATTGTGAGCACAGGACTGATTGGACCGCTAGAAATTGTGTCTGTTGTCATCAGTACCACCCTTGAACTTCCTACACTTGAAAATGGTGCAATCCGCCTGGTCTATCCCTCAGTGCTCACACCTATAGTCAGAACACGAATTCAATCAGGAAAAAGTGAAAATGGGGGGAAATCAGAGGAGAACAGGTAGAGTTAACTTCTTTAATTCTTCTCTATTGTTACTACTATTAATAATTGCAGTGGTCCTAAAAGGTATATCCACATTTAAAGGGTTAGTTAGTTAACCTAAATATGAAAACTGTCATTAATTACTCACCCTCATGTTGTTCCAAATCTGTAAGACTTTCGTTCATCTTTGAAACATAAATGAAGATCTTATTAATGAAATCTGAGAGATCTTAGTCCCCTCATTGACAGTCTACGCAACTACCACTTTATCATCAAAAAGTTCACATTGAAACCGTAAAACTAATCCATATGAATTGAGCAGTTTAGTCCAAATTTTCTGAAGAGATACAATCACTTTATATTATGAAAATATTTAATTTAGGCTTTTATTCACATGAGAGGGTACGTTAATGGGTTAGTTCACCCAAAAATACTCTCTTCTTTTAGCTAAACACAATCAGAGTTAAATTAAAAAAAATATCCTGGCTCTTCTGGGCATTAATGAAAGTGAATGGTACCTTAATTTTTTAAGCCCAAAAAAGCACATTCATCCATTATAAAAGTAATCCATACAGCTCTAATAAGCGAAGCAATGCATTTTTGTGAGAAAAATATCCATAATTATAACTTTATAAACTGTAGGCTAATCACTAGCGTCAATATATAGCTTATATAGTCCATTTCCATGACATTTTAAGGACACTGTATATTCACATTCATAAAACATACCCTTATTCAAAAGTTTGGGGTCACTAAAAATGTTTTTGAAAGAAGCTGCATTCATTTGATTAAAATACAATGCAAACAAAGATATTGTGGAAATTATTATCACAATCTAAAATAACTGTTTTCTATTTTTATGTATTTTAAATGTAGTTTAATGTAGTTTTAATCCTGTGATGGCAAAGCTGAAATTTCAGCATCATTACTCCAGTCTCCAGTCCCTTCAGAAATCATTCAAATATGGTGATCTTGTACTCAATAAACATGTTTTATTATTATTCTATTATTATCAATGCATTGTAAGGGTATAAAACACCTTTACTTTTTGCTTATTGATTTACATCACCTGAATAACAAAATTGTGAGTTTGACCTCCCAAGAATCCTATTTAACGTCTCTCCTTCAGCCCGACTACGTGCTTTGGCAATGTGTCTGGAAAGCAGGAGAGGATGCTGGGAGTCGGGCAGCAGTGCACACATGCTCTGCTCACCAGCTCTGCCACCAACCTCTCGCCTTATCAGCTCAGCTTCCAGCTGCTGGTTCGAGGAGCCTGTCTGCTAGCCGGTAACATTTATATCTTTCCGTCCAATCTACAAAACATAAGTCACTACAGCAAGAGCTTAAATGTAAAAGTTCTACAATTATGATATCTGGAGGAGGAGACAAAAAGTGGGCTTGTCTCTCACCTGAAGGACAATAGCCCCCTTTTAAGAGCATTGTACATTCATGCAGGTCCAGTTTGTGTTCTGAAATAATCCAGTTAGCGTAAAACTTGGCATGCCCATCAGTGATTATGATAGACATCAGTGAGCCTGCCAGAAGGAGCCAAAGTGTGTGTGTGTGTGAGGGTGTGTGCAGAGCAAGAGAGTGTTTGGCTCGGGCTCCAGGCCACTAAACAGAGGAGAGAGATTGAGGCAGGGTGATACAGAGTCCTAAATCACAGTAGTGACACTGTTCTGCTCCAGAGGAAAGTGGCCACTCTGTTTCAGCCGTCTTGACTTTAATGGACATTGAGCTGGACACTCCAAAGAATTTTTTTTTTAAAACTGAACCATGGTAATATACATTTTTTATTATATAAATATATTATATATAATACAAACAATATAAATTTACCATGTTAATAGCTATAATATTTGAATATTTGTTTGTACAAGTATCAGATTATTATAATTTTTTAGATATGTACCTTGTAATATAGTTTTAATTTTACATTTACCTTAGAAATATCATGAAATATACTGTATATACAGTATACTGTATATCATTTCAAAAGTTTGGGGTCAATAAGATTTGTTTATGTTTCTAAAAGAAGTCTCTAATGCTCACCAAGGCTGCAATTATTTGATCAATTATATAGTAAAACAGCAATATTGTGAAATGTTGTGAAAATATTAAAATAACCGTTTCCTATTTTTATATATTTTCAATGTAATTTGTTCCTGTGATGCAAAGCTGAATTTTCAGCATCACTACTCCAGTCTTCAGTGTCACATGATACTTCAGAAATCATTCAAATATTATGATTTGGTTGAGAAAACATTTATTAGTAGTATTATTATTATTTTACCAATGCTGAGAACCGCTGTGCTGCTTAATATTTTAGTGGATACCATGATTTATTTATTTTTTCAGGATACTCTGATGAATGGAAAGTTCAAATGAAACAAAATTTATTTGAAATCATTTGTAACATTATTTTGCTAAAGTATTCTTTTTTTCTCTTCAAACAGTTACTTTAAATCTTTTGACAATCTAAAAGACGTAAATTACATTTGTACGTATTATAAATAAAAGGCACCGGTTGTCCTGAATGTCAGCTTGCTTATTTCGCTCAAGATAAGGATTTATTACGTCCAAATGTCATGCAACATAGAAACGATGCTTCTAACCACAGGTCGAGAGCTGTCGTTCAAACCACACAACTATGCGATGAAGTTTGCGAATGTTCGTCGATGGTTTCGGGAAACACAGACTCGTTGAACTATGCTGATAACGACGGAACTTGCGGCCATAGTTGGCTAATGATGCTTTCGGGAAACGCACAACAGTTGTGGATATTTCATGTGTTCTAGCTCAAGCACACCTGGTGCAACTAATGAAGCCCTTGATTAGTTGTATCAGGTGTGATTGAGACTACTCCTGTTTTGCAGATTTGTGTTGTTGTGAGGGATTTTATTTAGGGGACTGAATAATTTTGAGACTGCAGAAGTCATTAAAAGTTGCATTTTCAGTTGAATTTTGGGAAAACACTTGACATTTGTTGTGCTATATTTCGATTTGTTCATTGCAAACAGCTGAATGACTGTAAATGTTGCCAACCAGATTTGCAAAGGGGGTTGAATGATTTTGATTACAACTGTGGATATCAAGATTTATATCAAATGTCTGACTGAAATGTAATTCAAGAGATTCAGGATCAATTTTATTATATAGCTTTAGTTCCCTGAGGCTTAGATGTCAAAGATTCCCACCAATAATATTCTTTAACAGCAGCAACTAATCAAATCAGTGCTGAAATGTCATGTGAACAGGCTCTGTAACCTCTTTTTATGCCGTCTCTGCATTTGCAGGTCTGGAAAGCCCCACCCATGCCCTGCGTGCAGATGCTGACCCCAGTGCACAGTCTGCCTATGCAACCTACATCACACTGGCCGAGGAGCATCCATGTGACCGACATCTGGAAATAATACTTCACCTTAGCGGTGAGAGCTAAGCCTAAAATGTTAAAATCTTAAACTTAAAGGTCATTAAGGTAACACCTCCACAGTTATTTTCAAGTTAAGCATGTCATATAGCCAGTATTTGCTTGAATGCAGACAGACATAATCTCCAAAACTATTTAGATTGCTTTTCAGTAACATATTGATATTTCAAAGCAGGAACAAATTCTGATTTCATCATACATTTAGCTTCTCCAGCTTAAATTATGCTACAAAATGTATTTATTTTTTTACAGCTAATGAAAATGTACATTTTATAGCAAAAAATACAGCTGATGACTAGTAAGACAAGGGTAATGCTTCCTTTTACAGTACAGTACTTACAATATACTTACAGTGTACTTACCTAGAAAGTACTGGCTAATATAAGGTAAGTACATGGAACAGGGGTAGTTTTAGGGGTAGGTTCAGGGTTAGTACTAGTTATTACCCAGTAATTGTAGTTACTAAAATAAGTACATAGTATTTACATGGGTAACTGGACTGTAAAAGGAAGTGTTACCACAATAGATTTTTAACTTTCTTCAGTTGCCAAATTGAGCATTGCAATTTCTCCCTTACATTTTTTTCTATGAGTGAAAAATGGTCAGCTAAATACTGTAAATCAGAAACTTGTTTATACAGTTTTGTGCCAAATCTTACCCTTCTTGGACCCCAAAGCATGACTGACTTTTTTGAGTAAACGATTCAGTGGCTGATGAGAAGTCATACAATATCGCTTTTAATACTATACCATTTAAAAGTTTGGGGAAGTTCACCGAGGCTACATTTATTTGATAAAAATACAGTAAAAAATAATGTTGTAAAATTTATCACAAGAATTTATTTCTGTGATGCTGTTTTTTTTTTTACATTGAAGTCTTTTGAAATATAAATAGTCAATCTAAAGTTTGAATTTGCAGTTTGCAATTTAGCAGAAGGCTGACAAGAAAAACTTTTTGATCAGCTACAGTTGAACAAAATACGACCATGACCACAATTCCATCCATGTAATTACCTGCAAGTCACTTCCCACTGTTGCCTGCAGAGCCTCACAGCCCATTGGTCATCCTAGAGAGGGGCCGGCTCACATTTAATGAATATGAGCAGCAGATCCGTGCTCGTCGTGATTTCATTCGCTGTGCCCGAAAGGAGGCAGAGTCTGAGAAGAGGGTATGATTACTGGTGTTAAACACTTGCATTGCTGACTTCATCGTGATTGTATTTAAGAACAGTATAATATATTTGTTCCTACATGTGTGTATGTGCCTCCCCCAGCTGGAATTCGTGCGGAGACGCTATCATAAGGATCTGCTCTTGAACCCGGTCCTGATGCTTAACTTCTCCCCAGATCTGCTGTCAGAACCAACAGAACTGCAGCAGGCCAGCAGGGAACTCATCTTCCTCATTGAAAACAGCAGCACAATGACACAGCACAACATCAACAAGATCAAGGTTCTTGCGACCTTCTGTATGAGCAGCTGCGTGTGAACAGTCCAGTAACATGCGCTTTTTTTTTTCTTAATTGATTCAGTACATACTTTTTTCTCAAAATGTTGTCATTGTTATAAAGCATAGATCATTGGTTCTTAAAATATTTGCTCTCACCAGGAGAAGCTCGAAAAAGCTAATTAAGCTTATTAAATATGGCCCTGAAAGGATTCCACTCTGAATATGCAGTATTATGCAAGTTGAAAATAACTATAAATGTTCCTTGCGCTTTCATATTTTTGACAGGAGGCGATGTTAGTTGCCATCAAGAGTCTGCCGAGCCGCACCATGCTGAACATCGCTGGCATTTGCTCTCCTGTCAGGCCTCTTTTCAGCTCCAGCAAGCCCTACACAGATGTGAGTCAAGTCACCTTTACTTTTATAGCACTATATACACTACAGATTGTTTCAAATCAGCTTCACAGTAATAAACAACCAATCAATGATGCAAACTTCACCAAATATAGGACAAATTCTAATTCTGCTGTAAAGCAGCTATACAAATACAATAGTTACATTACTCAACTCAAGACATTTCAGTGTTGGTTCAGAGCAGTTCAATAACTCTAATGGCGGGTTCAGAGTCAGACTACACGATATCACCCCGATTTTGGCGAGATCCGTTTGACGTATGGTGTGGTGGAGATTTTGTAAACAACAATGGCCACCAGGATGCTAAAATTGCTTAGAGTTATATATCATATAGTGTCATAGTGGACGACAACCGACAATGCGGCTTTTCATGAAGTTCCGACAGAAAAACTAGCATGTTAAAAAAAATTCCCGCTCGTCCACGACGGGTTTCATCACATTTGTGATGTTGACCAATATGAGTCAGTTCAATGTTGATTCAATTCAGTTCAATGACAGTGTTGCAAAATTAATTACTTATAAAATGGTCGATTCAGCTATAAAGCAGCTCTACAGAGGAGTGTAGTGTCATCTTCCAGCTCAATTCATTCTTCTAATAGTGCCAATATAGTTAAATCGATAATGCAGTATCAGAGAAACAATATCATTGGAATCACTTTCAGAATGATTTTATCCAGCTGATGAACGATAAAAACATTGACGGCCAATCAGAATCCATCCTGCTGTAACTAGCTTATGCATTTAAAGCAGCAGACAAAGACGCACTTTGAATAAAGAGAATAATATCATCCGCTGGTGTGAATGCTAATATAGTTATCTATAGATATCTTTAAAGTTATCATTATTTGTGTGAACGGGCCTTTACTGAATATTAAGGGGTCAGATTTACTAAACAGGCAATTTATCATGAGACTGCAATCCCATTAAGGGGACAATGGGAGTGGAAAGTTGTCATCCTAGCTGTATTAGCCAAACAAATCATAGTGTTTATTTCAAGAGAAACTCAGATGGAGGCTACATAGGGTTTCTGGATGTGTGTGAAATGGTTGATGTTTACCTGTGAGGGACCTGGGGCCAATTGATAACCATCTCTGTCCAGGTCGCTACTTCTGGTTTCCATGACGCTGCAATATCAGGTTCAAGCAGGTCCAGGGTCTGGCAGGACAAAGTGCTTTAAAACAGCGAGAGCCATATGGCACTGTCATACATTTATACAGCACGCAATGATAAAAAACAAACTTGTTTGCTCCATTATGCACCACTGCTCCACATCTACATCAAGAGAGGCTACTCTAGAGGATGTCAACTTAAGCCCTATGAACCATATTTACTTTTTTAACATTATTATTTTACTAAGGCTGTGTGGTGGGTAGACGTTGTTGATTAACTCTTTTATGATAAGGCTATGTTTAACCTGGAACATTTCTTTAAAACGTCACTGTTTAATGCTAAAGGGAATTCTGCCATTCTCTGCCTCTCTCGTTTCTCAGAGTACAGTGACTCGGGCATTGGAGTACATCCAGAAGATGCGCACAGACCAAGGTGGTGCTAACCTGTGGGCGACACTGTCCTGGGTTTATCAGCAGCCCGTCCACCGCAGCTGCCCACGACAGCTCTTCATCATCACGGACGGAGCCTTCAGCAATGTAGGCCGTGTGTTAGAACTGGTCAGGAGGAACGCATGTAACGTCAGGTAAAACTAATGTTGGTTTAAATTGGCATCGAAAACACTATGCCAGGTAACGCATATACTGTACTGTAAAATAATACCAATATGTATCTAAACAGAAACACTTTGCTTCAGCAAAAAAAAATATTACTGGTAAAATCTGAAAAGCCAGATCAAACTCATGATCCGTATCAGATAATCCCCTCACATGCTATTGTTTGGGGCTTAACTGTCTATATTTTGTCAAATAATTCATATATTATTTTGTTGACCCTTGAACAACATTCTTGCCCGAAAATGTATCCCTAAACCTACTCATAACTTAACCCTAGAATCGATGGTTATAACACTGATGTAGAAGCACCTAGCCTTGGTTGTAAGCCTAAACTTGACATACAGTCTTTTGGATTTTCTTCTCAAAACTAACCATTTTAGATTTGGCTCCCTAAGACTAACTATACTTGTAGGCTATAACTTAGACGCTAGCGCGTCTATATACATTTGACATTAGCTATGTTCACACATCAGCGAGTCTCCAGTCGACTACAGCGTCCAGAGTTGATAAATCTAACTTGTTCTCTTGCTGTGCAGCTTAAATGACAGACAGACTTGAGTAATTGTCTTTTAAATGCTCTCTATTACGGCCGGGAGTTCGCGAGCAGTTCTCTGAAAGTCTCCCAAAAACAAGCAATAAGCATGGCCGGAGTATCTCAGACAAATCCCATTGAGAATCCCACCAATAAACACAGATACAACAGTTTTTGTATAATAGGAAGGTATGGGAAAATGACATCATACATTACATAATTCACCTACAATTTGATTGGTTCTTCATTACTTCATAATCACAAGGTTTCAAACCTAGACTGTCTAGTTTTTCCCAAATTCCAATTCCAATTTCCCAAACTATGTTATTTATACACACACACACACATACACACTCAACATCACAGGTTTTCCATTGGTTTCGTATACATTCTGTTAAAAAGTTTAGATGTTAAATAAGGTTAGATGTTAGAAACATGGTTAGTTTAATATACAGTGTAAAATTTCCACGACAACAGTAAACTGTAAACATGTCCCTCAAATCATATTGGTTGACTGGGATGTTGTTCCAGGATCAACAAAGAACATATTGTATCAAAGAACATATTGTACTTGGTGAAAATCACGTTCACCCTATATATAGTCAGTATAAAAGGGATACAGAAAATACCTTTTAAAATTTTAATATTGCCCTTTTAACACTACACTGTAAAAGAAAATTGTGGATTTACAATTACAACAGATTACAAGCATTATTATTATATTAATTCAATTTAACAAATTAGAATTGAGTAATAATTAATCAAAATAATTATTTTAAGTTAAGTTAACCATTTAAAGTGAGTAAAACATACATTTAAGTCACCATTATGGTGATCGGTGTTTGTTTTAGGTTTGTTTTTAAATTACGGTTTTCTCCTTCAGTGATTCTGCCTGTTAACATTAGGTGTCTTCAGTGTTGGCAATATAAAAAAAATAAAGAGTTCTTAATTAATCTTTGATGTCTGTCTGTTATTCAGATATTTTTGTTTTGGTGTAAACATTGCTCATTTTAAAAAAAAATAAAATATCAGCATCCACACATAAAAGCAAAACACCTTTTACTACAGCAAAAGATGCTCAACACATTTCACACTGGCAAACACTTTTGTCACCGGCTAAACACTTCAATTTTATCCAGGGCATTACCATGGAAACACCCCATGCCTCAACAATGTATCCAAGTCAAAAACACTTTGTACTCGATTTTTAAACAATTTTTTCTGGTGTCTTTTCTGTATATATATATATATACACTGACTCCAGTATCTGTTATGATTTCACCTTAAAATGAATATCCCACATGACATTGTAAAGCTGAAGCTGAGAGAAATCGTTAAATTGTACCGTGGTTCACATTATACAGCACAAATAGTTTCCCCTCTCATAAATCACTGACTAATGTTTAGAGAGAAATGCTCTTCAACAAACACAGACACACACGCTCAGATATAGATTTCACCGTACTGGAACACAGACTCATTATTGATACTCAGTCAAGACATTTAAAAGCCTTCGACCCAGGCGGAGCAGACCTGAATTCAAAACAGCTTGTGTTGTGTGTGTGTCGTCTGGATTCTGTTTCCACACAGACATTTAATTAGCGAAATGGTCCAGATTATTGTCAGGGGAATACTAAACATATTCTATTTGCTCTCACACTCAATCCCTCATAGCAGACTGGCAATCCATTGCAGACAAACATATATGTCTTGAGTCATGAGAAATCGAATCATATACATACGTACATATATTCCTTTACTACTAAAGCTGCCAGTTTGCTGCAGGCACAAACCATGCAAAAGCAGTGTCCGAATTCACTCACTCGTTTTCATTCACTCAAGTGGATTATATTAGTGGAATAATGAATGAGGGTATAGCTGGGCGATTTCAAACACAGCACATGACTAAATGCATTAAGTTGCTCCCATGTGATTGGCTGATTAGGATATTTGTGTTAGTGAGCAGTTGAACGGGTTTACCTGATAAAGTGGTTGGTGACTGAACTATAATTTTTTTGTAAATACATGGATTTGACAATGAGCTATGAGGTATTGAGAGTGAGAGAAGGTGTACATTATATAAATAGTTAATGTATATTTACCTACCTATGTTATAACTTATGTTTGGTGTCATAGGTGTTTCGGCCTAGGTCTTGGTCCCCAGGCCTGTCGAAGGCTACTGCAGGGCATTGCCAAGGTGACGGGAGGCAGTATGGAGTTTCTCAGTGAGGAAGAGAGGCTTCAGCCAAAGGTGCGAGAGTACACAGCGCCCCCTACAGGGAGCAGAGACAGAACCGCTATTATCAACTCTGCTTTTATGACATGCTGAGGACAGTATGATTTAAAATGTGCTTTTATGGCAGTTTAAAAAAAAGATTTGTTATTGTTTGTTATTATACAAGTACAATATCTTATATTGTCAGGCATATGATCAGTTGAGGACAAAAAAAAAATAGAAACCCGTTTTCTCCCATTCTATAAGACTATATAATAATTATTATTATTCACAATACTATTTAAATAATCCATCCGTATATGACTATTGCAATAACACTAATAATACTATATATACAATTATATTTATTATTATTCAAAAAAATAAAAATTAAACAAATCAATAAATATATTCAATATATCAGTATATTGCCTTTGCAATAATATTATTGTACTATAAAAAACATATTTAGCAGTAGCAATAACAAATTATATTTTATTTTACAGAACAACAGTAACATTTCAATACTATTATTTATGTCTTAATTTTGGTTACAAAAAAAAAACTTACTGGTAGCTGAAAATTTTAATCTATTCAAAATATTTAATAAACTAATATTGTGTAGATGTGTAGAATTTTGTGAATGACGCGCATCTAAAATACAAAAACATACTATGAGAAGTGATGGCATTACTAGGTAAAACTTTGGTACCATGCTACTGAAATTCTTGTGCCATGGTATTTACATTGAACTCCAATTGAAAAATATCATGGAACATCAATATACCATGAAAGTACAGCGTTACCATGTCCAAAAACATGGTAGTACCTTGAAACTTTCTGTGGACATCAGCATAGCTGCTGTTGTGTAGTTACTAATGTCACAATTATTCTCTACAGTTGATTAAATGTCTAAAGAAAGCTCTGGAACCTGTGTTGACGGATGTACGGATTGACTGGTATGTGCCGGACAATGTCGAGGCGCTTCTCTCACCAAATGAAATCCCTCCGCTCTATCCTGGCAACTGCCTGATTGGCTACTGCACTCTCTACGACGTATCTGGATTCAGGGCCCAGAAATGTGAGGTGAGAGACTGTACATTTCCACACTTAGTTTTTCTTATGTTCAACATATGTCAAAAGAAGAAATGTCAATATAAACTAATAAAGACTTAGTGTGTGCACAATTTCTCATAAGCAGGTGAAGCCTCGTTCATACGGAAGCCGCCCACGTGGTTCAGAGGGGTCTGTTTTCGAGCTCTCACCCTCCACTTCCGAGCTCCTTCAGCCTCTGGTTCCCCCGGAGGAGCGCGAGAGAGATGCTGTAAAAGAAAGCGGGGGGGAGGGAGACTTTGAAGAAGCACTGCGGGAAATTTCTCGAGAAATCTCGTCGGAATTCTCCTGCGCACATGCCACCGATATTGCTGTCAGCCCGGGTAAGACGATGGGATCTGTTTAAGAATTAAGTGCATTGCATTGTGGGATTGCACATAATGTGCTCAGGCTGTAGGCATTACATTGGTTCTCAACCTTTTTGACTTCAGGCCCCCACTTTATCCACAACAATATCTGAAGGCCCCCCCTCACTTAGAATTTCTACCTGAGAAAATATTTTAGAACTTGGCATTAAAAGTATATTCATTATAAAAAATAACCCAATAATAATAAATGTCTTGATTTTTTTAATGGGTTTAGCTCAATGTAATGCTTGTTTTGTCTTATTTTAACTCCTCTTAAGCCTGGTTGAGAACCACTGACATAGTAGTAATAGAGCACAGTGTACATAATCAAAGTCCTTTTAAGACAAGTCAATTCATTCGGCGGCCATCTTTGAAACACCTCTCAGGCGTGCAAGTGCAGCCACCATCTTTTTGAATGGGGAAAAATCTAATTCTCCAAAACTGTTCGCCAAGCTTACGATTCAATTTCATATTTAAAATAACCAATCAAATCTGACAACAACTGTCTTATAAATTTTGTTTCCAAACGCTCGAATCATGACAGAAAACGGCATTTTGGCAGGATCAAGCTAATGAGCGTCTGGCGGCAGCTGCAGTGATGCGATGACTTTACAAATCGGCGATTGGCTCTTATTTAGAAGGTGGGAGTTATTCCGCCATATTGAGCATTGCACCTTTCCCCATTCAAAACAATACGAGTGACGCATCTTGTGTAATTCTATAGCCTTTGACATAATGCATGCTCAAAGGGATAGTCCACCCAAAAATACACATTTATGCAGTTTTTTCTCTCTATGAAACACACTAAAAGATATTTTGAATAGTGTTGTTAACCAAACAGTTTTGGTTCCCATTGATTTTCATTGTATTGTATGTCCATACAATGGAGGTCAATAGGAACCGAAACTGTTTGGTTACTAACATTCTTCAAATTATCTTCTTTTGTGTAACCACAGAAGGAAGAAAGTCACACAGGTTTTGAACACTATGCGTGTAAGTGAACTATAACTGCATGGATAATTTTTAGGTGGACTGTCCCCTTAAAAAAGCGGTAGCAGCCATTCCAAACATACCTTGCGTGTGCGTTATCTACAGGTGGTGACACTGACTACAGCACCAGCGATGTGCTCTGGCGTATTCAACAGGCTTCGTATGTTCAAGATCAGTACGTGTTGACACACTGTTCTCTGAGCAGCGAGAGGGCCTTCTCGTCTGTTTCTCCCCAAACAGAGAGCTCTATGCTGGGCATGGGTTCTCTGCCACATGGCTTGGAGAGAATGGAGCCAACACAGGGTCGAGGCCTTTCCCGCTGGGAGTCTCCGTGGATTCAGAATGCCACCTCTTCAGGCGGCGCAGATTCTGCATCAGGGAAGGTAACATCAGCATTATGATTTGTATTTAAGAATTCACTTGACATTGAGTAGAGAGAGTTTAACGTCATGTGCAATACCACTAATCTAAACAAGACAAGACAGCCTTAAAGGGATACTCCACTTTTGGGGGAAATAGGCTCATTTTACAACTCCTTCAGAGTTGAAGTTTCACCGTTTTCGAATCCCTTCAGACGATTTTCTGATATTTAGAAGAATATCAGTAACCAGACAGTTTCTGGTCTCATTGACTTCCATATCATATTTCCTACTATGGAAGTCAATGAGACCAGAAACTGTCTGGTTAATGATATTCTTCTAAATATCAGAAAATCGTCTGAAGGGATTCGAAAACGGTGAAACTCAACTGTTTAACTCTGGGGGAGTTGTAAAATGAGCCTATTTCCCCCAAAATTGGAGTATCCCTTTAAAGGAACAGTTCACTTTAAATTTAAAATGAAAATTCTGTCATCATTTTTACATACCCTCAAGTTGTTTAAAACCTGTATTAATTTATTCTGCTGAACACAAAGGAAGATATTTTGAACAATGTCAGTAACCAGACAGTTGATATACCCCATCAACTGTATGAAAAAAATTCTATGGAAGTCAATGGGGTACATCAACTTGATTTGGTTGCCGACATTCTTCAAAATATCTTCCTTTGTGTTCAGCAGAAGAAATTCATACAGGTTTTAAACAACTTGAAGGTTTCAGAATTTTCATTATAAAGTGAACAGTACTTTTAACATCAAGTAGAAATTTAAAAAAAATCAAAAGTATAATCCTAACTGTGTTTCTGTAGGCTGGCAAGCTCTTAGACCGTGATGAGTCTCGTCTCAGGCAGAGGGCGCTAGCTCGCTCCGCTCTGGCTGGCCGAAGTTTCTCATCTCCGCAGGGTGACCTGGACATGCACCGCCTGAGGAGGGCACTAGAGAAGATCTCATTTGAGCAGGCCTTGGGGGGACGACTTGAGGAGAGTGACACAGACACCCAAAGCACTTCACGAGGAGGTTTATCCCACCCCAGTCTGACTGACTCCAGTGAGGGAAAACAGTCTGCAGTCATTAACATAAATACATAGATGCATATCAGACATTGTCCAAATATTAATTAATCTGTTTCTTTTCCCCTATCCCTGTCTATCCAGATGGCCTCATGTTCCCTGCTTCCCCACTAGACTGGGACACCTTCACTGATCCTGAATGCCTGTTTTCAGCCGCTCCTCCAGGTGAGTTCCAGGCTTCAGGGGCCCAGTGTCGCTCAGTGATCCACGGCAAGCTGGGAGGACGGGCCGTATCCTGGGAGGTCCATGTGGATCTGTCCCTTTTGTGGGACACTGAGAACTCAGCAACCCTGCCACCCAGCACTGGGGCCTGGGATGAGATCATCCACCAGCTGACCGCACGATCCGTCATCACAGACTTTGAAAACATGGCGGAGAAAGAAACCGATATTGAAGCTGAAAGAGGTCTGATAGGAATAAAAAAACAAAGTGTTTAGGGTTTAAATCAAAATATGGACTGTTCCATCAACATTTTCTCATGTTTGAATGTGTTTTCTGGTACGGGTGTGCACGTAGGTCCTTCCAAGCGGTACAGAATGAAAGCGATCCAGACCAGCAAAAGCTGTGGAATTGTCTGCATGTACACAAGCTTCACCACTACAGACACCAATGCAAGAAATCAAGCTCAGGGCACAGATGCACGACACACAGGTACACACAAACAGCACATGTACACCACACACAATCTCACATAAAGACTGTGACACAAAACTGATACATATTTTATTGATGGATGAAATGAAATTCCCCTGTGTGTGTGTGTGTGTGTGTGTGTGTGTCAGGTGTGCGGTTTGTTACTAGACTCAGTTCTCATTCCGGTAGCAGAAGACAAAAGTTGTGCTCGGTGGGATTTGGACGCCACCCCTCCAGCAGAGGCAGCGAAGAGACAGAAAATACACACACCTCAACAGGTATCTCATCAATTATATATGTACTGTACAACAACATTAATATATATAAGTAACATGCCACAAACCAAAGTTTGTGTTCAGAAATTAACACTGATTCAGCAAGGACACATAGTGGAAAAGATTTCCATTTCAAATTAATTTGAAAAGAATCCTGAAGACTAGAGGAATGATGCTGGAAATTCAGCTTTGCCAGCCCAGCACAGGAATAAATTCCCTTTTAAAATTCATATAGAAAACAATTATTTCAATATTACTATGGGTTGTTGTTTTTTTTTTTTTTTGGAGCTTACGATTTCAGCTAACTCTTGCCATTTTTGCACGCAATATGCAATAAACAGTCCATAAACAGACCCAAGGCTCAACAAGCACTTCCATAAACACCAATGCAGATACCCGAAAAAGGAAAATAATCTGAAATACCAAGACCAAAAACCACAAGGCTATAAAAAACAATGTCTTTCCGTTCTGTGCAGTGCAACTCTGAATTTCTATTCTGTTTTCTTGGACCCAGACAGAGACGACACACCCGCATCTCCTTGTAGCATGACATCCTGGGATAGCAGTGAGTATACAGTATGAGAAGTAAGGATGCACTAAGGTGCGGTCACATTAGTGAAACTTTGGTGAAATTTCTTTCAGGCACAGGAGGGAGCGTCAGTCCATCAGCGGTTTCGTCTCGCTCTCAGCGCTCTGTGGAGAGCTTCTTCGGCTCCAAGTCTGCATAAGTATCACAAATTGTAATGATTTATACTGTACTTTATTATGCTATCACACTGAATTTCATTATATTCTCTCCAGGTTCAATCTGGGAAGACTAAAGGGCAATAATGGAAAACAAGCTCCTCTCAAACCTCACTGTTTCTCTGCAGAGACCGACAGACACATAGAGAGAGACAAGCCTGACTACTTGCCATTGGTTGGTGTAATTGTATACTGTGTGCTGGGCAGATTACTCACAAATTGTAAACCACTAAGGATTACAAATTACATTATGAACATTTTAGTTAGTAACAGAATCTGTTAGATTACTGTTTTCAGTAATCTAATCAGACTACTTTCTGATTACATTTGACCTGACTCGTTTATAACAGATTTGAATGGGATTATTGTGTACCACTTCGATTAATAGTAATTAAATCATATCAAATTAAATCAAATATTAAATCATATTTTGAATAATTAAATGTACAATTAAACACATCAAAATAAATCACATGAATAGTAAATATATTCATATTTTATTTGTTTACCTGCATGGCAGTGGGACCAAAAACCAAGATCAGTGAAATGCAAACATGCAAATGTGTTGTTAACTTATTTGAATGTTAACTTTAAGTGACCAAGTAAATATTTTAGGTCTAAGGGGTTTGGCTGACAAAAAAGTTTGAGAATACCTGCATTATATAAACAAACATTTATGAAGATAACAAGTGATGAATTACATGTCCAAAGTCTGGCAGGTTTTAAATATTTTTGTCCAGACTTCCAGAATCAATTAGTGAAGGTCACAGGATATGATGACGGTGTAGTATTTTATAGCCGTACAGTACATTGGCATCGTTTAACAGATTAAAGGAGTAGTTCATGTTTAAAAAAAAAATGCTGATAATTTACTCACCCCCATGTTATCCAAGATGTCCATGTCTTCTTTCTTTCTTCAGTCGAAAAGAAATGAAGGTTTTTGATGAAAACATTCCAGGATTTTTCTATATTGTGAATATAGTCAAAGCTAAACAGTATGACATAACAGGATTTTTTAGAAAATAAATGTAATAATTAGGCAGAGTCAGTAAATTAACAATTTACTGCCATTATGTGAATATATAATCATGTAATCATAAAAAGTAACTGTAATCTGATTATGCACATTTTAAAACGTAATATAATCTAATTACAAGTACATATTTGAATTATGTTTGTAATCCAGATTGCATGTAATCAGTTACTACCCAGCACTGCAAACTGATTTACAGAACTACTCAATGTAAAGCCAGTGTCACCCACTTCACTTCTCGTGTCCCCACAGGTACGCCTTCAGTTGGCGTCAGGTGCGTTTCTGCTGTCCGAATCGTACTCCGAGTGCATCCAGATCCCTCTGGACCGCCTAAAAAGAGCGTCCCCATACCTGAGCCACCGCAGCAGTCTGAGCCCTCCTTTCCATTGTACCTCACCACCCGCCGCCACTTCAGCGAGACACATGCAAGAGCCATGGCCCAACCCTTTGGAGGAGGGTTCTCCAAAATTGATGGGTGGAGTCCCACAGGTTGATAGTGGGCGGGGCTCTGAGGCTGACACGTGTGAAGGTCCTCCGTTGGATCCTGCAGATCCTCACGGAGAGAAACTGGAGCAGATGGATGTAGAAAGCTCCAGTTGGGCCACTGCGGTAGCTCTGGCCTGGCTGGAGCACCGCTGCGCTGGGTTCTTTGTGGAGTGGGAATTGGTGGCTGCCAAGGCAGATTTCTGGCTGAAGTGTCAATCGCTGCCAGAGGGCGTTGACATGGTAGGGTTGAGGGCAGCGGCCAGGCAGCTTTTTCTGCTGTTGCGTCACTGGGACGAAAATATTAAACTGAACGTGCTCTGCTATAACCCCAATAACATGTGAGGAGCTGACCTCAAAGATGAAGTTCTTGGGTCTTTAGTTGAATTTAAACCTGTTGGCTTGACTCCCAATTCAACTTTATAGCAGAATAGAATTTATCTAAGATGTCCTTTAAAGAGGAACGGAGATAAAGCTGAATTGTGGTTTCTCTCACGACCAGACTGCAATACTGTACAAGCTTTGCCTTAATCAATGGGCGTCAGTATAATTATGCAGTAGAATGTAGTTCAATGTTATCAACTGCAGGTCTGACAGCACTTTATGCTAGCAATAGCAAATTGACTAGTTTTGGATGCTTTATAAAACAAATCGCCAACATAAACAGGAAGCACTCTTTAATTTACACTACCATTTAGAAGCCAGTAAGATTTTTTTTTTTAAATGTAATACTTTTAATCAGCAAGGATGCATCAAATTGATCAAAAGTGACTGTAAAGATATTTACAATTGTACAAAATGTTTCAATTTCAAATCAATGCTGTTCTTTTGCTTTCAATCCATCAATCCTGAAAAATGCATCCGTTTACAAACAAATATGAAGCAGCAAAAATATTTTCAGTACTGATAACTGTTTCTTGAGCACCAATTCAGCATGTAATAATGCAGAAAATTCAGCTTTACTAATCACCAGAATATATTACATATATATATATATATATATATATATATATATATATATATATATAAGAAGTTATTTCAATTTCTAATATTTCACAATATTACTGTATTTTTGATCAAATAAATGCAGTCTAGGTGAACATAAGGCTTTCTACCCAAATTTTTTTTTTAAAATCTTAACTACCCCAAATTTTGAACGGTTGTGTACAGCTGCTTGAATCTGATAATAATAATAATAATAATCATTAAAAAAAAATAAAAAAATTCAAATCAAGTTTTAGACTAAACTGTACAATTTCACTCAGTTGATTCTCTCAGTCCAGTTTTGCAAATTATTGTTAAATTCCATTTTCTTAGGATCATTTGTTTGCTTATTTTGCCTCATTTGTTAAGTATTTTGGATGAAGGCATTTCATTTGTTCCATCAAAGTTAGTTTTCTGGTAACACCACATAAACAATGTGCAAACCATGGGGCTATATATTTTCATGTGCAAAAAAGGGATGATAACTATAGTAGTATATCAGAGATATAATGAACGTTATGAAATTGTTACTTTTTATTTTGCATCACTTACAAATCTATACAATAAAATGCTCTGAATGATACCAAATGATGCTTCATCAGGTTAAGATATAAGTATAATTTCAAACAGTAAGGGCTGTATTCGTTCACTGTACCTTCAACCTGGTTTTGGCCCAGACTTTTATACCCGTCTGTCATTAAACTTGGAAATGGAATAATATCACGGACTACAAGGTCTGTCAAACGATAAATCGCATCCAAAATAAAAGTTTGTGTTTACATGTGTGTGCACTGTGTATAATTATTTTATATATATAAACACACACACATGCTTGTATATATTTAAGAAAAAAAAGATTATTTATATATAAAATATTTATATTTATATATAATATAAATTATATATAAATATATATACAGAATATACATGAAAATATTTCTTAAATATATACATGCATGTGTGTGTATTTATATATATAAAATAATTATACACAGTGCACACACATATATTATGTAAACACAAACTTTTATTTTGGATGCGATTTGCAATTAATCGTTTGACAGCCCTACGGACTACAGTTGCATTGTGATTAGCGAAACCAATTTGGATTAAGCAAATGTATTTCATGCAAAGAATAAAAAATAAACTAATAAAAATAAATAAAAACAACTGCAAACAGATGCTAATAAGAACACTCATTCACTCTATATCACAGAAAAATGTAAATCACACCCAAAATGTTAAGCATTTCAGCACTCCTTCTAACTGTTCACTCCAGAAAAGAAAGAAAAAAACAAACAAACCACAAAATAATGAAAAAGGCTCAAGACGATACTGGAGGTTTATGGTTGACTTAAACTAAAAAGAAATGGAAAAGCAGATCTATGCTGTTCCTTTGTGCCCTATACATGTAACTAGTGGATATGATCCTGTTGAGCTCACAGTTAAAGGGATATTTCATCAAAAATTACACTTTTGTCATTATTTACTCACCCTCACCCTTTATTTCTTCTGCAGAACACAAAATATTTTTTTTGTTCATAAAATGTAATGCAATGGGCCAAAAGTTTTTTTCCCCCACAGAAGAAAATCAATACAGGACCTAGAAGAACTACATGAGGGTGAGTAAATAACACTTTTCTTTTTTTTTTCTTTTTGGTTAAACTTTACATGGAGACAAATCCCTGAACAGCTTTGAATAAAGGTACAATTATGAATTCACTTTAATTGAATTCATATTTGATTCATAATCAATTTAATGAATTTAACGTCACAGTTGAAATGCAGATATATTTTGTTATATATAGTATATATAACATCTTTAGGCCTATGTACCTAATTATAATGCATCCAAAGGTGACAACAAGAGACCACTGAGGTCTCAAAGGTCAACAGTGTTGGTACAGTGGTGCTCGCTGCATACACATTATATATGAAGAGTTCAGATGCAAAAGCCTCTAAATGCCATTTGAAATTTTCTTCTTTAATGATGATTTTTGTCAAACTTGTATATTTAAGTTCAGTAATTTCACTTAAATAACAATTATTAGGTAATTATCATTGCCATTTAAGTGAAATCACTGAACTTAAATATACAAGCTTGATAAAAATGATCATTCTAGAAGAAAATTTCAAATGGCACTTAGAGGCTTTTGCATCTGAACTCTTCATATATATATATATATATATATATATATATATATATATTATTTTTTCTACATTTCCTTCCAATAAAGCTCCACACAACATTCACATTTCTCGCTCCGATATCCCAGACAGAGCATTCCAATAGTCTTTAAGAATCCTGAGAAGCATTGTAAACTCTCTGTACCCCCATATATTAACATCACACTACCTCCATTAACAAAACCCCTTGATATGATTTGATCATACTCAGGGCACAGGGACCCGTTTGTCACTCCGGTACAGCGAGTGCCCCGGTCACACCAGGGTTTAGTGGTGCTTAGCCTTGTTCTCTGACCTCTGAGATGGAAGAGCTGGGGATGGGTTGAGCCACAAACAGAGCAGGATGATGAGATGGCAGACATGCAGCGATAGAGAGCTGTAGTTGGTGGACGGATACGTGTTCCAGGACAGCTCTATCAGACCCAAAATCAACACACTAAAAGAGAGTGAAATATATAGGGATGAGTTGGTGCAGAGTTGTGTGCGACAAAGTTTGATAACAATAATATTTACAATTAGCTTCTACACATTAACATTAGGTATTATGAACTAATAATAAAAAAATCTGCAACAATACTTAGGTAGGTGGTACATGTACAAATTTACATCCACGTGAATGGCCAGACCCAGGGATTCTCAGCCTATCACTAAAAGCCTTGACGACATAACAATTTGGCCCTGTTCAAAGTCACTCAGATATTTATTCCTGCACACTTCTCCTGCATCCAACACGTTGATTACAAGAACTGAGTGTTTGCTTAACATTTCATTTAACCAGACAATGATATGTGGCCTTGTTAGGCGATGATCAACAGTAATTGCTTCACCTGTGACTGGTCATAATGTATATACAAACACAAGAAAAAACAACTAAACAGTTCTATAAGGAAAAAATATCACATATGGAACATGTCTGTGCTGTACCGGAGAAGGTGGGCAAGCTTCTTGACTCCTCCACTCCACAGTAGGTAAGGTAGCGTATGAAAGTACCAGACATAAAACTGATAATGCAGAGATCTACTGAAGCACATGCCGATGAAGTTAGAGGTGAACAAAACCAGAACTGTCTGTAAGATCTGGGTTAAGGACTAATTATTCAAGTTTCAGGAATACCTGGGATATTCAAACTATTTAAAAAAAAAAATCAATCATATATATGAAGGATATGATCAGCATCGAGCTTGTGTGCAGTCTCTTTTCTCTCAGATGGATCTTTTAGAATAGACCAAATACTGTTTCCAGACCTGTAATGAACACACATTTTTTAATTGATGCAGTCAGCTCATTAAAACCATATTCCCAGACCTGTAGCATATTTCGTTTACTAAAAAGACTTAATATTGACCTTAGACTTCTAATAATGATTTTGTTCAACAAATCATGAGGGGAGAAATACTTGAAGTCAATAGGTTTGGTTAACAATCTTCAAAATATTTTCTTTTGTGTTCAGCAGAATAAAGAAATTCATAAAGGTTTGGGACAGCTCGAGGCCGAGTAAATGTTGACAGAATTGTCATTTTTTGGGTGAACTATCCACCTAATGTAAAGTAAGACCTTGTTTTTTGTACCTCTTCCATCTCTTCAGTGCGAACAGAAGCAATGTGGTAATGTGAGCCAAGAGCAGCACTAGGTGGAAGTATCGACTCAAAAACACATCCTCGGGAAGAAATCGCCAGTTCACGGTCCACTTAAACAGAAACTGCCTGCCCAGGTCAAAGGCCCGGTTAACATACCCGAGAGGGTTCACTAAGAGGAACGGCAGACCCAGTAACAGCTGTTAGAAAGGGAGAAAAAGAATGGTACATGAAAAGTCGGTGTGAGACAGCAAAAAGACATTTGATTCATGTAATAAATAAGTGAATGTGTTTCCTTATGTGTGTCTAACCTGAATGACAGCACAGAGAGTGAGCTTGGGTAAAGTTTTCCATAGACCGAACTCACTCAAGAGAAGGAAGAGGAGACCAGGAGCGAAGAGCAGAACGTTCATCTTCACAGACACAGCTAAACTGTCCATACAACAGAGAAATATTTACTTTAAATGCACACACATCGCTGAATGTTCATGTATTAAACATTATATTATTCTTCTGTAGTTTTGATCAGGCATCAAAATATTGTAATAGCAGCAGTAGTGGATAACATGAGTTAATGTTAAAGTGAGGGCGGCTCAAAGTAGATGTTGCTTGCAGGCAGCCAATGAGGAACATCCTGATCCTGGCATTATGCAATTTTGTTACAAACCCGCGTAAGTTTGTGTAGGAAGTAAGGCTGGAATTACAGACAACTCCTTTCAGGCAGTTCAGAATCGGTTCTTTCTTTCAGGAGAAAATAACTCCATTTATTGAGCACTTCGATTTTTTTTTAACTTTGCAGACCTTTTACAAATGCAAACAGCCATGTTACACGCATGACATGTAGCATTCTAAATCTTTCACCGCTATTGACAGAAAATTCCTGCAATACATGTTTTCACTGTTATATGGTAGGGGGCGCTATTACACATCATCTGAACAAGTACAGACTCTCCGGATCAAAACACAAGTGCAAAAGCAGCAGAAACAAGTCATAGAAGCATCGCTTATGCAAATGTTCACGTTCATCAAACATTAAACAGCATATAAATCAAAACTGCCTAATGGTACAGAATGAAATGTCGATCCAGGACGAGATTTAGGACTGTGAAGATTTGTTGATGGAAGTGATCTACTCCATCTATCTTTTGATCATCGTTCTGACTCCGACCCAGACACAGTCTTTGACAAAAATGTGATTTTCTCAGCTTTTTTAGTGTTGTTAAAAAGCAGAAGCTCTGTTCTTCCCTGTGATACACTGCAAGTTCAGTTACATACAACAAAATATGCTGGGGGCCATGCAAATTTTGTGAAAATTACCAAAAATGCTGCCATTGACTGACAACTTAAAAAAAAAACACTATATAGAATGAAGAAGTTGTTTCTACTTGCCTGTAAAGGGCACATCCTAGAGTCCAGTGGCCGTCCAGGAAGAGATTGATGGCTCCAAATAAGAGCATCATGGCCACCGGATCATTAAAGAGACGCAAGATGAAGATGGAGTGAATCCGATACGAAGCACAGCAGATGAAGAAGAACACGTAGGGAGGAACCTAGAGAAGAATAAACGTACAAGCACTTAAAGGGACACCATGCAGGAATTCAGTTGTCAAACAGCGACCTCTAGAGTTGCTGTGGAGTACTTGTATTTAACGTTACTGTCGTAAATAGCACTCGCGCAAAGCGTGACGTGTTACATAGTATACAATAGTACATTGTGTTGAATTTGTTGTTTAATGAGACCTAATATATGTTGTTAGTGATGAGAATTTTCACGTGATCAAATACAGAGATCCGACTATTATCCCCATGTACTTTAATGGTCCAGTGGCAGAACTTTTACCAAGCCTCTGGGTTCTAATCCGCACTAGTAGTATAGTTTATTTTCTTCATCAAAACCGATTGTTAATTAGTGGTTGTATTATCAGGGACACGTGCATTATTTTTGAGCATTAAGTTTTGTGATTTCACCATAACAAATGTACATCGTCTCTCAGTCCACCATTCAACTTGAAAGAAGTCATATAACCCATTTCAATAACTCTGAAGCTGTTCAGTTAAGCTAAAAAAAAAAAAAAAGCATAGGATCCCTATTACTATACAGACAAAATCAGAACAATGAAAGCAATCTTCTGTAAAGATCTAAATACCATAATAAATAAGCAAAGTATTGAAATATTAGTAAGGTTTTTATCATGTTAAGTAGTAATTAGTTGCTTTTGCTGGAATTCAGAGGTTCAAGTCTAGCAAAATATTTTTAGTTATGCCTTATGGTGTTGCATTCTTTTCATTCAAACTAGAAATATTACTGACACCAAACATTTGAATGGTAGCATGTACACTTTAAATTCATTGTGAAAATATCCTGGCTATTCTTGGGTAAAAAAAAAAAAAGAAAAAAGATGTCTGAACAGAATTACGCATTACTATTTCTTACTTTTTTGGTGTGATGGTAAATGCGGAACACAAGAAGGAGAGTGATGAGGTAGAACACAGCGAACACGTACTGACCCAAACGAATGTTCTGTCCATGATCAGTAAGATAATACAGCCCTGTGAATATATACACAAAACCAGCAGGATACCTGAAACACAAATACATACAATCCAGCAAATTATCAGTGGCCAGGTTTCCATTTAATATGACATTCCCAGAGGTGTACAAGAACAAGTAGACTACTGGACATCTAAAAGCTGGAATACACTAAATGACTTTTGCTCAGATATGCTTTTTTTTCTGGAGGAGTCAATGATTGTTCCTGAAAAAGGTCAAAGCCAGTCTTGCAGATTTTGGTCAGTCAGACTTGCCAGATTTGGCAGAAAATCATCTAATATATGATGGGCACTGTCAAAAGATAACAAACATGTTTAATATTTTGAAGTGATTTTAGAAACACATTGTTTTCATTTCCCATGCATCTCCGCATATTTCCACATGTTTGTGCATGAGATTTGATCTACTTGAAAGCCTTGTAGTGTGTAATTCTCAGTTGTTTAGAGTATGATGCCCAGTTTTTTTTTCTGTAAACATTTACAGTAAAATCAGAAAGTTTCATGCCAAGTGTTTTAAAATCTGTTCAGATTTTAAAAGTTGTGTAGTGTATTCTAGCCTCATTAAAGAAATCGTTCATCCAAAAATGTGAATTCTGTCATCTACTCACTCTGAAGTTGTTCCAAACCTGATGAATTTCATTCTTCTGCTGAACACAAAGAAGATATTTTGAAGAATGTCAATAACCAAACAACTGATATACCCAATTGACTCAATAATATGGAAATAAATTACTATGGAAGTCAATGGGGTACATATATTGTTTGATTACTGACACTCTATAAAATATCTTTTTTCAGCAAAAGAAGGATAGTCATACAGGTTTGGAACAACTTCAGGGTAAGTAGATGACAAAATTGTCATTTTTGGGTGAACAATCCCTTTATTTCCATTCTGAATTTATGGAATTCAACATATTAATATACTGTTATCTGTAGCGGGAAACAAAATGAGTCTAGTAATAAATAAACAAGGGCAGAAGATTTTGGCAGGGGATTGAAAATAGGCATGTATTACATATATAAATAACATAACTTTGCTTTTAAATAATTATTTTTTCCAACTCTCATGGTATATATACGTATATATAACATAGTTATGTTGACACTTACACCAGCGGTCCCGTGTCGCCCTTCAGCTGTGTGTAGTCATATGTGCCGTTAATAACGCCCTCCACCTCGTCCATGTATGCCTTCCAATCAATCTCTGTATCTACACACATAACATATAAATCATCAGACAGAGGAATAGCACCTGTCTTTTTTTAAGCGGCATAACTTTTCAGAGTGCAGTTCTGTCTATTTGAATTTATCGTGCGCGTGACTCGAGCTCTCTCGTCTCTTCACGTGCTCCCTTCCGAAATAAACAACACTAATTTAACACATTTTATAGAGGAACGTAAATGTAACTGTTCAAAAATAAATTAATAAACAATTGCATTAACAGCATGCACTAGAACAGTGCCCTATTTGAATATGTAAGTTAGAGATTATGCAGAATAGAATGATGTTCTGTGTCTTTAGTCTGCAGTTCCATGAATGAATTGACTATTATAAATATAAATTAATATAATGAGTTGACTATTATAAATATTCAAAGACCATGTCAGTGATTGATTTCTAATACACTTACATGTAACTCTTTGGATCACCCATATGTTAACCACAATTTCCAGAAGCCAAAGTACGGACGTGATCAAGAACGTGTACTCTGCTTTGAACAACACCATGTGTTTGTCCTGCCATATGGAGGAAAGTGTTTTTTGAAATCTTGATGGAAGAGTAGAGGATTTTTTCTTCCCTGCTGCCATGTTGGCCGCCTTGGTGAAGTCAGCGTCAGCGATTTCAACAAACGCGTATCGAAATCGGAAATACTGATTTGCAAATTAAAAGTCACTAAGGCAAAAAAATAAAAAAAATAAATAAAATAAAATAAAAATGCCATTGGGAAAAAAGCTATATATGTTGTTTTTATTTATTTATTAGCAACATATGCATTTATATGTATACAAATATAATTATGTAAACTTTTTTTCGTTCGCTTAAAATAGTTCAATGCCATTCCAATGCAATTTCTATTAAAGGAAAGCTAAAGAGGACAACCCCAATAAACAACATACTTAAAATGATCACATCAAGTATATGTTCAAATCTTTTTGGCTCATAGACTGTAAGGGTTTGGCTGCGTAAAGTTGTGTCACCAGATTCAGTCAGGCAAATTTCACAGCCACCCACGTTGACGTTGCCACGTGATCCAAACAACATCGTTTCCGGTAATGACTTCAGGAGGATCGTGTGAGTGATAAAGGTGATGTTCTGCTCCTTATTCACGTGATGTTCATTTCTGTTGTTTCAGACAGAACTTTAATATTTGTTTATGAGCATGTACATATGTTATAGTGGTCAAAGCATTTGATTAAAATCTTTAAAGGTCATTTATGGGTCACACATTTCATTTTGACAGCGGACAGATGATTCACCATGTTTGGAGAAATTTTGTTATCGTTATGTTATATAACGTTAACTCTTGTTATTGTGGGAGTGTAGTGTTTTTGGCGGTTTTCTTTAAATCGATGATTTAAAAAACACCCCAAATTCCCATGGACTTACATTGTTGGCATGTTTAACAGGCGCAACTATCAATTCTAATGTAAACACACATAAAAAGGCTCTCTGAAGTCTCTCTCTCTCATTATTGCTTTTTTTATATCCATTCATCAATAACAGCCAGAACACCCTGTCAATTCCGTACAACCACCAGAAAATGAATCCATAATCAAATCAGCATTAATATTTGTATTCATCTTGATGCTTACATCTGTTCACTATTATTTAACTGTGTTTTTAGTAGTCTAGAGAAGAGGAAGAGGGCGAGGTGGAAGATGGAGGATTTCCCCATCCGGACACTGGAAATTGTGTGTTTGGGTTCAAGTGTAGCTCTCTCTGGTCTGTTTTATTACATCTACAGAAAGAAAAGCAAAACTGTGCACAAGCTTAACGTGAGTACTGAGTAGCAATGCAATAATGATAATTAAGACAGCGATAGATAGATAGATAGATAGATAGATAGATAGATAGATAGATAGATAGATAGATAGATAGATAGATAGATAGATAGATCACAGTACACAAAACTTAATTTGTATTGAAGCCAGATAGTATATGCAATTAGTGATTTGGATTAAAAGTGTCTGCTACAGGACGTAAAAGAAACAATAAACTCATTTGTTTTGGATGTTAGGAAGCTCCAGTTCTGCCATTGGATGAGAAGTTAACAGATCTTTTAAATGCCTCACCGGGGAAATGTCTGCAGTATGTGGTCATCGAGGGTAACCTTTATTTTTGACTATATGTCTCAGCTGATGTGAAGAAGATAACTTTGTCTCTCTGTCTCTTTCAATTCCACTGATTTGCTTTCTGTCTGTCTTTCTTTCTTTCTCTGTAGGTACAGTTCAGCCTGTTGGGGAACCATTAAGGAGTCAGTTTCAAGAAGGCTCTGTTGGTGTCATCCAGAAACTGCTCCTCCGAGAACACAAGCTTGTGTGGAACAGTTTAGCACGCACCTGGTAAAACCTACTCTGGCTATTATAAATATACATTATCGATCAATGATTTGGGGTCAGCAAGATTTTAAATGTATCTTTTATTAAAACAAATTAATCATTTTATAGAGCAAGGATGCCTAAAAAGTACAGTAAAGGCATTTATAATGTTAACAAATTATTTAAAGATCATAGAATCTTGAAAAAAAATTTTTTTGGCATCACAACTGTGTTCAATATTTCTTCTAAAAAATGTTTTTTGAGCACCGAATCAGCATATTAGAATGATTTCTGAAGGATCACGCGACACTGAAGACTCGATTAATGCTGCTAAAAATTCTACTTTGCATCACAGGTATAAATGACATTTTATTACATATTAAAATAGAAAACAGTTATTTTAAATTCTAATAATATTTCACAATATTACAGTCTCACTGTATTTTTTGAGCATAAGAGACTTCTTTCAAAACATTTTAAAAATCTTACGGACCCCAAATTTATGAACGAGTGTTATGTACATCAGTCTAACATGGCAATCCTCAAACACAATTCTCATCCTTCAGGACAGACAGCGAGCGTTTGATTCACCAACGCGTGAATGCAGTGCCTTTTAACCTGCTGGGGGTCAACAAGGCGTTTGTGCGGGTGCTCTGCCCCCTGGAGGCCACGGGTCCCGACATGGAAATCACACACGAGAAGTTCCACCAGGCCAGTTATGGCTTCACGGACCTGATAGGTCAGTACCTGAGCGGAGAGAAGCCCAAAGGTCAACTTGAAACAGAGGAGATGCTGAAGGTGGGCGCATCCCTAACCGCAGTGGGTGAGCTCATCCTGGACACGGACCGCCTCCCTAAAATCCGCCCACCCACCGACGGCTCCGAGTACTTCCTGTGCACTTCGGACTTTGAGACTCTGCTGCGGGAGCAGGAAGGGCAGGCGGAGGTGTGGAGGGTGCTGGCGTGTGTTTGCGCATTGGCGGGTGCAGCCGTGCTGATGTGGGCGGGACGCAGGTACTACCAGCAACTGAAGCTGCGCTGGGAGCAAGAGAACATGAGGAGGGAGTTTGAACTGATGGGAGAAAGAGGGGAGGAGGAGAACGGCATGGATATTCCAGAGAATGCGTGCGTGATATGCCTGAGTAATCCACGAAGCTGCGTGCTGCTGGACTGCGGTCACGTGTGCTGCTGTTTCCGCTGCTATCAGGCCTTGCCACAACCCAACTGTCCCATCTGCAGACAGAACATCAAACGAGCCGTGCCTTTATACCAGGCCTGAGAGACTGATCTAGAACTATATAATGCATTGAGCAAATTTCAAACAACTAAACATGGTTTGATGTTATACTGTAAATGGACGGTTGTGCTGGATGTACATGTTGAAACAGCCTTAAACTTAAATGAAGTGTTATACTGTGAACAGGACACCTGCGATGGAAGCAGTCGCACAGATTCCTGATACGCACTTTAGTTTCACCGTTTAATGTATGTCAAGATTTTCAGAGCACTAAGTTGTCATCCTTACACAGTTTGAGATAAAATAACATAACATCAGAGCAAATATGCTTTGGTATTTTACTGAATATCCTTATAAGCAGATGTGTGTGAATGGAATATTTCTTTGACTTCCTGTTTATTATTTTAGTGCATCCCATGTTTGACACTCATCAAATGGTTACTCTAGTTAAATATTGTATTGAATGGCTCATATAAATAAACCTAAAACAATACATTATTTAATATGATTTGCTCAGTGCCTTAATTTATGAATGAGAGTTTTGGACGATTTCCAGAGTCTAAATGTTCAGCTCAACATGTAATGTTTTGGGCTTCTTTGTGTTTGACCAATAAAACACTTGTTTAAATGTGAGTTTTCACATATAGATTCTCTTAAATAACTCAGTTGTTGCCACATTCAGTTATATTGCTGATTTATTGTGCTTATGGCATGGAAAGTCTCTCTTCTGAGAGAGGTGTGTGTGTTCACCAGCAAGGAATCTTTCAAGGTTCATATGCAACAGCTGCTGTGATCCTGTTACACGTCTAACCCCTGTAAATCACCCACAACAGACTCCCCCTCTCCCTCTGTCTTCTCTCTTAAATGAAAGTAAATGAGATGAAAAAAAAAACTTCATCAAGGTCAAGCTGAACTTCTGATGATGTATTTTCCAGCAACGCTTGACATTTTATATTCAACCACTAGTGGGCAAAAGAGTGTCAGACTCTGGACAAGTGAAGAAAACGATTTGCCTAAATCAAAACATGTTGCTTTAAATTAGGAATTTAAAAAAGCTTGATTGGCACACATCCTCTTTTCCATTAGAGTTAACTCTGTCCCCTTTCCTATTCTATTTAAAAGAACTTTTCATTCATTTATAGAGATTTTGAAAACCTGATCAATTTCACAAGTAAAACATGCATGAGTTGACTGGGGAGAAGTACTTTGATCACCAGGGTTGCCAAGTTCACATTTTCCCGCGGAATTGAGCTGCCGACTGTATTGGATTGAAATGCTTGAATTGAAGTATTTTTCATTCTACCAACTATACAACTGTGCTAGATAATAGATTATGAGATTTGGGACTCGGGAGGGAGGGGCCTTTGAGCTTCTACTGAAAACAACAGACTGTTTACTACTATTTACTACTGTGTGCTATTGAACAACCAGTTGTGCCAGCATAGATAATTATGTATGTAAATATGACTTTTATTGAGGTTTTATTGATGGTTGAAATAGAGAATGGATGAATGAATTAATTGATAGTTGTATTTGAGTGACTTATTATAACATTTTATGTTGTATATTTTGTGTTTTAATTCACCTGCTCAGGGACTGCAGATGGAAACTAGCTTAAGCTAAATCTGGTGCAAACGTCAGTCATCGAGCACCACCTTACAGTTCCTCCAGAACCAAAACAGCGAGTTTAGGCTGCGTTAATGTCATAACATTTGGAAGATGGAAACCTGTAACGTTACTCAGAGTTTTATGGAAATGTATGCATTTCAATGGCAACACTATCAACACTGAAATGAACCCACAGCAGTCAGGTGGTACAGGTTTTCTTTAAAGGGTCATTCCACCTCTGGAAAGATGAATGTGTATTTAAAATGGGTAATTTATGTAGAAGAAATGTGAAATTATTTTTTAATTTCTAGACTGAGAAAATGTATTTCTAGCCAGAAAATGTATTTTTGGCTTGTGTGGATAAAAGATAACAACTCCCAGAATGCACTTCCTTCGCTGCCCTAGGAGGTAAGAGCGCAGTAGTTAAACAACAAGAATAGGCTACTAGCGAGTCTCCGTGATGAGATTGCCCGAAAATGTGTTTCGAAATCGCACAAAATGTGTCATTGTACTAGGAAGTGAAAAAGGTAAATAACAGATTTCTCTCGCCTCAGAGGAAAATGAGAGAGTGTTGCATCATGACCATTCAATAGTATGACTGGGTTTCTAACAATGAAAAACTTAATGCAAATGGGTGGAGTGTCCCTTTAAGTAGTTTTTGGTTCATTATATTGTTGTGTTAGGTGCTTTGAGATATGCAGTAGCTTTTGCCTCTAATATATACCATGGTTTTCCAGACAGCAACAAAGCCCATATCTGGTACATGTGGATTTCACATGCCTAGATGTGGGCCGGATATGGGCCGACTCTTTGGAAAACAGTCTTGAGCAGTCGAGCCACAAACGCCGAGCCAAGTGAGCTGGTGAGATGTGAACGAGCCAGAACTTGGCTCGGAGTTCGTGGTTCGAAAGGCTAAAAGCAGGTTTAGAACCTGCCCTATTGAAGTCAACAGGGTGCGAATTTTAAAAAGAGGATAACACAGTGTAGGCAACACCGATCTTTGTCATTTTTGTCTGTACTGACAGCACTCCCAATGTACAAAAAAGTTCTCCTTTAACACTATATATTTCTGCAGAAATATAATTCAAAGCTATCATGGCAAATAAAAGTGTTCGAAAAACACAGTAAGTTTCCTAAATTCACAATTACAAATAAGTCAGATGGCCTGCTATTATTGCCGTAACCCAGAATACTCCCCCTGTATTCCTGGCTGTGGGAGGAACAAATTAAGAGTGAGGAGTCGGGTGGTGGAGGGATGCTGAAAACTGTCAAGGAATGTATTATGCTTCCTCTCATGTTGATAGGATAGATGTGGATGTGGTAATTGCTGATGACGAGTTGATTGGATAGATTATTTGAACGCGCTCCTCCTGAACTTTGTTAATGAAACATTATGAAATCTACAGTAGCTGACAAGACAAGAACAGCACACACTGATGTGACAGGAGAACAAAAGCTCAGAGAGAATTTCACATTGAGTGAAAAAAACAACAACAACATGATGGCATTTTCCCAGCCACGTAACTCCTTATGCTTCTCAGTGTGACTCCTGGAACGCTGGAGGCGTCTCTGTGTGCCAGCTGTTCTCATCTCATCTCCAGTGATCTGCTTCTGTGCCACAAGCTTAAACAGGCTGTCTGTATATGCTCTTGCTTTAGTGTTTTTGACTAAAAGCTCCAGAGGGAAGAATGTGTGGGTGTGTGTGAAAAATACGGTGAACTGGGCAACACATTCTCAAAGACACTCATCAGCTGGTGCCAGTTACATTGCTACTCTGTCTTTAAGAGCCTACCCTCTCACATTTGAGCGAAACTGGCAGAGAAGAAGGTTGTTCTCACTTTTTTTTATTCCAACTACAGGTTGACAAAAAATATCTGATGATTTACATGTACAATACCATTCGAAAGTTTGAGGTTAGTAAGATTTGTCATGGGTTGAGTGTTTTGTGCACACCAATTATAAAGTAATATTGTGAAATATTATTAAAAATTAAAATAACTGTTTTATATTTGAATATATTTTAAAATGTAATTTATTCATGTGATGGCAAAGCTGAATGTTCAGTTTAATTATTTACATATTATCCTCAGAAATTATTCTAAAATGCTGATTAGGTGCTCAGAAATATTTATTATTGTTGATGTTGAAAATATTGTGCTGCTTAATATTTCAGTGGAAACAGTGGTACTTTTCTTTTCAGGATTCTTTGATGAATATAAAGTTTAAAAGAACAGCATTTATTTGAAATAAAAATAGTTATTATAAATAAAATAAAAAAATGTGTTTACTGTCACTTTTGATCTTTTTTTCACAAAAAAGGAAAAAAGAAAATAGTGCTGACCCCTTATGACCAGTTAAAATATAACATGTAGCCTATTTTCATAATTTTATAGATAGCATTTTGTATGCTAAATACAATATTTGAACATTTTCAAATAATATCTTTTATTTCTTTACTGATCACACTTGAAGGGTCAGAATCCCTTGTCTCATCAATTCAGATATATATCCTTTTTAATGATTACATTATTCATATAACAAGCACTAATCAATAATCATTACTATATTTAATAAGTGATTCACATATAGTTTTAGTCATATTTTTGTTGTTAGCATTTCTGCCAGTATCTTTCTAAGTGTCGTGTGGTGTCTGTGACTAATCTTCTGTGCCCCTGAGCTAGAACCTTAAATACAGGCTCTTTGTAAAGGCTAATAAAAGATGGTAAGCCTGAAGAAGACCCTCATCAGATGACTATGTCTGCTGACCCAGTTAAGGTTACAGGGGTCAGCCTATATGTAACTTATGTGATCTGGTTCACAGAATTGTACTTCTTTAATATGTATTTCTCTAAAGAAATAAAGTAAACATCACTTCTTTCAGAGGAGGGAAGGTTTATCAGTATTTTTGGTAGTCTGTCCTGATGATAATGAGCTCAGGCCCTATACAACCTTGGTCGATCAGCCATTCCCTTGTGCTTTTGTGTATGAGTTGAATGCTCTGTACAAGTCTCGTGATATGTGGCAGCAGATCTCATGACTCTTTACGATGACCTCTGAGGTCATCACCGGATTTCCATGGACTTGGATGACAATTATCTTAATTGATGTCAACATACTCTTCTATCTATTCATAAGTGTAGAATTGTTTAGACTTTATGTTCTCTTAGCCAATCAGAAGTGAATGTTTATGGAATGTATGCCCTTGGAAATGGTATAACTGGTGTATGATTTTGTGTAAGGTAGAGTTAGCTTGCGACCTCTTCGTGGTCTTTTTACGCTCTACCAATTTAACTGCAAACTATTCAGTAAATTTAACTTTTTTTAATTGAACTTCACGACTCCTGGTCTCCTTTCATCATATCTGTTCCTGGGTCTGAAAGCTGTGCAATGGGCAATCATTCTGTTGTGACACCCCTGGCAAGCCAACAAAAAAGGTAGGACTATTTATTATATTATAGGCTAGGGCTGTTGGAGTGGAAGAGCTTCACTCTGATGAGGAGAGTGAAGATTAATTATACTAAAGTTTAAAGTATAAAAGGAAGTCTCTGATAGCATTGTTTAAGGTTTAAAGTAAACGAGAGCAGACAGCGCAAGCGAAGCGTGCTTTGTGGGGTCCCCCCACTGGGCATTGTTGGTGTAGCAACACCCCAGCAGAATACATCCCTGGATTTAAGGTCCAAGGCACCGCGAACCTACTCTATCTGTTCCATCTCAGATAGGGATACCTCGAATTTAGTGTATTAGGCAGTTAGGGACTGAGAAATTAGTAAAAAAAATAGTAATAGAAACACGGTTGTTTGCCAGGGATGCATCAGGAACGATCCCCTCAAGTAAAATTATTACCTAAATTGGCATGGATCAGAATATGTGATTGGAAGTCGTGAGTAAAAAATACGTTGTGGTTTCTTTGTGTAGAAGTCAAGACTTGTCATTTAAAAACATGTTTTTTTCAATTCTTTGCTGCTAAAAAAACAAAACAAAACAAAACAAAAATTCTCTGTGGTGAGTTCCAACTGTGACCAACAATGACAGATAAAAGAAATATCTCAATTTGTTCTGACCAAAGTTATGCAGCTGAAGAGGGTGTATGCTGTAAAGTTAAACAGCTCTGCTCTGATGCGCTCAAATAAAAAAAATACACAAAACTGATTAAGAAAATGGTCAGCCAGGGTTTTAACTCTGATTGGAATGTCACACAGCAGATTGACTGGCTGCAAACAAGGAAAGAGGTTGACAGAGTTAAGTTTTTGTCTGTGTTTGCCTTTTCATGGATTTGTGAAATGGGTGGAATTCCCTCAACGAATATGATTAATGTGTGGAAGAGTTTAATTGTCCTACGTGATAGGATGGCGAAAATCATTGGGAAAGAAGTAGGGAGTGATCTGTGTAGTTTGATCAAAGGGCTTGAGGCGTTGTGTGAAAAGGCAGAAAAGGCTGTAAAAAAGGAGAAAGTTCTTTCTCCCTCCGCCCCCGCTTTCTCTTCTCATTCGGACAGACTGATAACCAGTATAGCGGACCAAAACTGAGGCATGCAACCTGTTGAATGTGGCTGTTGTAAGTCCCCCTCCATAGTTCAGAGATTCCTGCCGTGCAAGCAAAACAAACTGAATATAACTCAGGGGTCAAAGATCTTAACTTGACCTCCATGGAAGCATTTAAACCCAATGTTACTGCATCCGCCGCCTCTATTCGACACACGAATTGGGCTGGGTTGAATATTGAAATGGGTGCAGGGTGTGAGGATGGTCAATGGATCAGACTCACAGTCACTGAGAAAAACAGTTTGCTTGCAGAGTTGGAACCTTTTAAGTTGTATAACCCAAACAAGAGGCTGTTGCTAGGCAACAAAATCAGTTGTTGGTTGAAGGGTTAATTCCTTCCTCCAAATTAAGGGCTGTCCAGGGTGTGAACTTTCACCCTCGGGTCCCTGCAAATTAGGGTGAGAACAGCTGTAAAAGAATTGCTGGGTCGGGGTTATTTTCCGTGGTGAAGTGTGACCCAGATCGAACAGAAACCCGGTGAAAGCCCGTTGGAATATCTGGACCGGTTTCGTATTGCCTATGAGACTTTCTGTGCTGCTAATAACAATGATGAAGAGTTTGATTCTCCTATAGTAATAGAAACAGCCACAGTTGGTCTGAATGAGCAATACAAAGATATGCTGTTGAACAGTGCTGTTGATATCCAAACGTGCTGGGGAGATTTCCTTTTTGGTGCGCTGTAAGATGGAGTTGTTTGCAAATACGCAATGCTGATAATGTGAGCACTGGGAAAGCGGCTGGTGTCTCAGTTGAAGGGGAAACCACTCCCCGCAATGGTGTGACATGCTATAACTGTGATGAGTTAGGTCATACTTCCCGAAACTGTCCCAAGTCAGTTGCTAAATGTAGAAACTGTGGTAGGGAGGGTCACATTGCTAAATATTGCCGTAGACCCAAGAAGAAAGGAAACTAGAGAAAGGGAGGTAACAAAAAGTATGCTTCTAACAATAACTCCAAAAATGAAACTTCCCAATCTATCACTCTGTCTCAAGCTGATATTGCAAAGCTGAAACAGCTGATAGGTGGGGACTATGGGTCAGCGGCTTCCGGTACTAATAATTATGCTGACACTCATCCATTCATAAACGCCATGTTGAAGCCCATTCTCATCCCAAGATGTCATATAACTGACTTTTTTGACCATACGTCAACATCCGACGTTTTAGGGTACCCTTTAATCTAATCCTAACCGTAACCAGCCCGCGTCATCTAACTGACGCTAAAGGTAAAGGTAAGGCGTTGTATGACACCCTAGGATCGTCATCTAACTGACGTTAAAGGGTACCCTAAAACGTTGGATGTTGACGTATTGTCAATAGCGTCAGTTAGATGACGTCTTGGGATGAGAATGTGTTGTGTTAGGAGGCCGGCAGTGCATTGCTTTAATTGACACGGGAGCTACTGTAACGATTACTGATCTCGATCTTGAGGTCAGTTCTGAAACTTTGTATATAGAAGGCCTAAATGGCAAAAAGGTGTATCATAAATCAATTTCTGTTCCTCTGACCCTTTCTGATTTGGAAAAAGTGTACTGGACTGAGGTATGGGTGGAGGAAAATACTGAGGGACAATAATTGGTGTTGACATTCTAAAAGAACTTGAAGCTGATGTTTTGCTTTCAAAAGATAAGTGTGTGCTTGGCTGCAATGAAGCAATTCACTTATCTCACTCTGGCCCCCACCATGAGCAGAGATGTGCAGTGGCTGATCCTGTTGGTTTAACTGAAACTCGTCCTGAGTGGACGTTAACAATTTCAAAATTCCCAGAGGTATGGGCAAAAGATAAATATGATTGTGGCCTTGCACAGATCCAGCCACTGAGCATCCCAGGTCCTATGCATGTAGCCCAAAGACAATATCCTTTGAAAAATTAAGCTAGAGAAGGAGCGAGTTAAGTAAACAGGGAATAATTATTCCATGTTCTTCTCCCACTAATTCTCCAATGTGGCCTGTCAGAAAGCCGGATGGAAGTTGGCGCTTGACATTTGATTATACCGATTTGAATGCTGTTTCTGAGAAAGTGCATCCTCTGGTGGCCAACCCTGCAACTATCCTTCATGAAATAGGAGCTGAACATTGTAATTTTTCTGCTCTTGATCTTTCTAATGGTTTTTGAACTTGTCCCCTAGCCAAGGAGGACCAAGGAAAATTTGCTTTTACCAGCAGGAATTGCCAATGGACCCGGAGTCGGCTTCCGCAAGGCTTCTGCAACAGTCCCACCTTGTTTCATCAGGTACTAGCATCCTTCATTGATAAGAAAACAAATTGAAAATGACGGATCTGTTGTCCTGCAATATGTGGACCTCTTAATTGCTAGTCCAACTAAGTTCAAACATTTGACTGCTGTCCAAACTGTTTTGAATGCCCTCCAAAACGAGGGATTCAAAGTGAACTTGAAGAAAGCACAGCTAGCTTTGCCAGAAGTGACTTATCTTGGACAGATTGTTGGGGTGCATGGTAGACGCATCACCCCTGAACGAGTTAAAGCTATTGAACTTCTAAAGCCACACACTGTTACTGGTCTAAGACAAGTAATGGGTCTTTTGAATTACTCCCGCCAGTGTGTCTCTGAATACACTGAACTTTCTAAACCACTCACAGAGGCACTGAAAGGAGGAAAACCTGGAGCAGATCTGATCGAGTGGACTGAGGAGATTGAGGAGGCTTTTGTGAGTATTAAAGAAACTCTTGCTTCCTCCCCAGCGCTGCGTCATGCTGACGCAACCAGGCCTTTCCATCTGTGGACCTGGGTGGGAAACAGATCTTACACCGCTACCTTGGGTCAAAAGGTTCCAGGATACTATTCTGCTCCTATTCCTAATTCCATGGCAGGACAGCATCCATGTCTGATGATATGTGACAGCGTCGAGTGGGCAGTGAAGACTACAGGGAACATTGTGACACATCAAAAGGTGATTCTGCACACCAGACACCAGATTTTGAAACTGCTAACAAATACTCGTTTAGGCTCTATTTCTAACCAAAGAAGAGCTAAATGAGAAGCCACTCTTTTGAGTAAAAATGTGGAGATAGAAATTGACATCGAGACTGCTATAAACCCTGCCTCCTTGCTTCCAGGGGCTCAAGTTGCAGAGGTGCTTTAACCCGGCCATTACAGGACAGCAAAGGGAGACACATCAATATCTACACTGACAGTCGGTATGCTTTCGGCACGGTTCATGACTTCGGCCCTGTGTGGAAACGCAGGGGATTTCTAACCACGGCTGGTCTCCCAATCTCTCAACAACATCACGTTAAAGAATTGATGGCTGCCTGTGACCTCCCTGCAGCAGGGGCTGTCATCAAAATCACAGGACACTCCACTGACAGTTCACCGGAGGCCAAAGGGAATCAAGCTGCTGACACTGCTGCTAGAGAGGCCTGCGTGAGTGTGATGGCTCTTGCTCCCCAGGAGAGTGAACCCTCTAGAGACATTATTGAATTTTATGCGGAGGATGACCCTGAAGAGATAGAGCAATGGATAAAATTAGGTGCAAAGAAAAATACAGAAGGGTTGTGGAAATTCAATGACCGTTTCTGCGTTGTTTGCCCTGTTTCTGCTCGACTAGCAGTTGGCACATGCTGGTCCTGAGAAGTTACATGCAATGATTTCAAAAACCTGGTGGTGGCCAAAGCTGAGAGTTTCTTGCAATGAATTTTGCAAAATATGCTTAGTATGCCTTAAAGTGAATTCCTCCTCAAAGCTAAATGCAAAAGCTGTAAAAGCTCAAAGCATGCCCCTCGACCTCAAGGGCTGTGGACCCACCCTCAAATTGATTTCATTGGTTCCCGGCCCCCTAGTGGAGGTTTTTCATACATTCTGATGATTGTTGATTTGCTTTACAGATGGGTGGAGGCGTTTCCTCTGAAAAACTGCACTGCAAAAATTCTGTTGAATGAAGTTTTCCCCAGATGGGGTTTACCATTACACATTGATTCAGATCAGGGCACACATTTCACGGGGAAGGTAATGAAAAATGTGATGAAATTGCTGGGAGTGAAACAACACTTCCTCATACCGTTTCGTCCTCAGTCTAGTGGTTCTGTTGAACTTTCTAATCGGACGATTAAAACTTCATTGAGAAAGAGACTGCTGGAGTGGGGGAAGGGATGGCACTCTGCTATACCAACCATTCTTTTAAGTATGAGAGATTGCCCGAACAAAACTACTCAGATCAGTCCTTTTGAGATAATGACAGGTCGCTACATGAGCTCTGCTACAGTACATGAGGGACCGTCAGGGCCTTTGAAAGATGCTCTGCAAAATTATCTGAAGGCTTTGGATAACTGTTTAAGAGACACAAGGGTTAGTGTCAGTATCCGACAAGCGGATAAAGATAACACTGAGCAAAAAGACATGCCTGCGTTGCCTGAAATAGGATATCAGTGTAATGGTGCAAAGGGAGATGGTTTCTCCTCTAGGTCCGAAATTTGATGGACCTTACCAAGTTCTATTGACTACTAATACATCTGTGTTACTTGACAGAGGTGTATTGGGTACAGTGTGTAGACATTGGTCACAGGTGAAACCACTCGAGAGGTGTTACCACCTCATAACAACACGATACCTCGGCTCGGACATCTTAAATGTCTGTCGTAGGTGATTATCTAAATTCTGGCATTACTGTTTTATCATTTACAGATGGCTGAGCCAGACGACGAATTGAAGGTGATAATTCTTCAAGAAAAAATGCGTAATGAGAAGCGACAGAAAGTGAGACGGGCTTTTGTCAGATTAGTACCCCTGCTCTCTCTTTAATTCTGATCGCATTTTCATTCCTAACGTGGATACAGATTCCATTTGGACCGTTCGATTCCTTGCGTTTGCGACTAACTGGGATTGTGAAGAAATTAACAACCGTCCATCCTGGGTACAATACCCATGTCTAAATTCAACTGAGGGTCTAAATTTAATTCCGATTATGTACTAGAAAGTAAACGACAGATGCTCTCGGTTGGACGGAAATGAGTCAGTGACCGCTTGGTCACTCCCCAAATTATCCCGGTAATACCCTCATTATGCAAAAAGGTTGTTGGGCGAGAGATGGAGGTGTTTATGAACTTTTAGCTCCATGAGTTGATAGCATAGCACATGAAAACCACACTGCCTGCTTATTAGTTGAAACCCATGAAAAGGGAGAGTACAGCAGAGCGGAAGAAGCGTCAAATTGTAGCGTTAGGGGACTCCAACATGATTTCAGGTACCAGTGAAACTTCACCTTATCCTAGTGATGAGTGTAACATTTTCCCAAAGAACTGTGCTAAACACAGGTTGACGCATCCCATGGGTCCCACGTGGCGTCCAGTGGATAAGAGTGAAAGTGTTAATGGTTAGCGGAGAGTTTCCTTTGAGTTACTGAATTGAAGCAAGGAACTGAATATTTCCCGGCTCAGGTAAAGGCACAGGAAGCTCAGCAGAAGTACATCACAGCTTTCCTTGAGCAAGTAAAGATCACCGATCCATTTGCAGGTTCTGCCTGGTTTAAGTCAAAGGGAACTTCTCTTGTGTCGGACTGCGAACCAACATCTGCTATAGCTGTGGCTTTCGTTCTGGCTTTTTCGGTAGGGACTGTATTTACAGATAAGACAGAAACAGTAGTGGAGTATGTGAAGGATGCTTGGGAGGACTTTGTGGCTGGATTGGAGAATATACTCTTGACATTTGTTCATTATGTGCTGTATGCTGTTGGAGCCCTTGTGGGGGTGTTGGTCCTCTGTGTTTGTATTTGGTTGTGCCAATACGTCTGTTTTTGTTTCTCCTATCTTTGCAGGACTGCTTGCAGAAAATTACGACCCACCTGGGGGACAATCTGAATCGAGACAACATTGAAGCCCTGATGTGAGTGGAAGGTGGGAGAGCCTCTTAACGGGGACTGGACTTTTTAGTATCCAGCATGTCCGTGACGAGGTGAAGAGACAAGGGGTGACCCGTCAGGGAAGCATGCGTTACCACTCCATCTTCCATAGTGACCTCACTTGATAGACCAGACGTGGCGGTATTGGACCACACATCGGTCTAAAACGGGGGACTGAAGGGTTGGGGTCAGAATCCCTTGTCTTTTCAATTCAAATATATATATCCTTTTTAATGATTACATTATTCCTATAAGTGATTCACATATAGTTTTAGTCATATTTTTGTTGTTAGCGTTTCTGCCAGTATTTTTCTAAGTGTCTTGTGGTGTCTGTGACTAATCCTCTGTGCCCCTAAGCTAGGACCTTAAATACAGGCTCTTTGTATTGGGAAAGTCTAATAAACTAACTTTTGGAAAAACTTTGCCACAGCAAAACTATTTATTGTGGTGGAAATTGTGCCATAACTGAAAAATTTAATTATTCTTAAGTGGCTTGCTGACCATAGCAACTGAAAAGTAAGTGCATATATTTTGTTACCCTTCTCACATATACACTACATCTGTACATTTTATCATCCATCCCTTGAAACCTAATTTTTGCTTTCACTTTTTCATTTGACTCAGGATTTTGTGTTTTTCCCCCCTGCTAGTGAGTCAGCAGTTACGTTGCATGAGTCAGCAGAGGCCAAACACTTCGCTCAGTGCACACTTATACACACACAGCCCACTTCTGTGAATTCAGAACACAATGCTCACAACACCTGTAGTCCAAGGACGAAAGAAGTTAAGAAGTTCAGTTAGTTGACAAAGAGTTAACTGAAGACAAATTTCTCTACACTTCCATGGCCATAGAAAAATGACGATCCAGCCTCAAACTAATTTAAAGGGATAGTTGACCCAAAAATGAAAATTCTGCATCAATAAAATCTGAGAGCTTTCTGTCCCTCCATTGACAGCTACGCAACTACCACTTTGACACTTCAAAAAGTTTGTAAAGAGATCTTTGTTTTTTTGATGAGACGTGATTGCTTTAAATGATGAATAGATTTAATTTAGGCTTTTATTTACATAAAAAAAAGTTCATTAACTTGTACATCAATGTTTTTTTTGACCCAACCCCTTCATATACTACCACATTCCAACTAAGTTTGGAATGACATGAGGGTGAATAAATGATGGCAGAATTTTCATTTTTGGGCGAACTGGCCATTTAAACCATATGGTTTAAACTGTCTTCAAAGCTTTTTAAAAGCATAGTATGCAACTCTAGCAGGTTAAAAAAAAAAAACTGCATTCTGGGAAAGAACATAGTTACAGTATGTACTTCGGCTCTTGCTTGACTGTGCTGATGAAAATGTCCCTTCACAATAGATAATGCTTTACAATGAACTCTGTTAGAGAGCTATGGCAGTTTATCTGCTCAATAAAATACCTCATTTACCGCTGAGAATGCATCTGCATCGCATTTACAACAGTTCAAACCCCTCAGTTCTTGCCATCTCCGAAAATCCAAGTCAATGTTGATTCTCGTTTTATTCTTTGGCTCTGTTAGCCCTTAGGTTTAGAAGTTAAGTTAGACATTGAAATGTCTAAATAAAACAGGCATTCACCTATCTGCTGCACAACACTGGAGCTCTGGAGCTTTTATTTCGGATACCAGACCACTGGTTTTCAAATTACCTGTCTGTGTGGATAGGCCTACTGTCATTCATTCATTTACTTGAGCAGTGGAGCAGCACAGATTATGAAAATCCCTTTGCTCAGGAGGACAGTGAAGATATGAAAATGAGCTTTGAGAACTGCAGTTTTCTAAGGACTGTTGCCATGCCAACAATCAAATGCATGAGTTGGGGGGGGGGGGGGGGAAGCCTATAGTTGTTATCCTGCAGGGGATAAAGTAAAATATAGGCTAGAGGTTTATTTATCCTGTATTGACATTAGGCTATATTTTGGCCCTTGTGAGCTCTATCCATGGTGCTGAAATGTGCCTCAGGGCCGGCACTCGACATATATAGTCTAAGTTTACTTGAAAGGAAGTAAAGGCAACAGGTGAGCCACGATGACGAATAACATCCGGCATCTGGAGACCGAGGACATGCGACGCGTATCTGACGTGCGCTGATGACGCCATCAGCAGCAGCAGCAGCAGGCATCACTGTCGTGTAGCCTACGGTGATCATTTCCAAAGCAGCCTAAGCCTATAAGGTAATCGGGCTAAAACAATACAAAAACATTTTTCAGATTTTCTTAACTTTCATTTATCTTGAACCATAAGTCAAAGGCCATTCACTGGCAACATGCTAATAACAGGCTACTGTTTGAGTTCATTCGCAACGTGAAGAGAAAACTGTTGCCTAAACACTGCTTTGGATGGGTTCTCTTTTAAAGTACAAACCCAAAGCAGTTTTCTTACTTTGTCTAAGTAACGAAACCGTATTAATGTGAGATAGCCTAGAGCCTAGACAAATTACACGTTTAATAGCATTCTTTTGAACATTTATTTATTAAAATTTGTATTAAACTTGTCACGGTAAAATGTACGTTCATCAAGACTGATAAACTGCTTTGTGCACAGATTGATTGGAAATGCAAATTCCTTCTTAGTTTTCTTTTGTTTTCTTCAATCATTAAGCATGTTCTTCACTGAGCTGTCACTTTTGGTAGGCTATACACTAACTAAGACATTTTCACACAATTGAAATGAGTCATGCTTATTTCACTTTTTGCTTTCAAAAAAGTACTGTAACAATTGATGTTTTGATGAGTTTTCATAGTTTAGGATTGAAAGTCTGAGTCATGTATATGCTATAAAAACAGTGTAGCCTTCAAAGTATACAAAACAAAGTAGGCCTATATAAAATACGCTTGAAAAGTAGCAACAATAAATTATAAAGGCATGGATAAAACTTTATTTAAAAAAAGTTGAGAAATTACACATGACCCTGCTATGCACCAAAACAGTGACAACAATGCACATTTAACAGCAGATAGGCTATAAGATAATAAATGTTGTTGTATAAAGTTGAGCTCCATAAATCGGCTGTTTATTTCGATATTATCTTTTAGCTTTTTATCACTTCAGTGTTTCCTCTCGCCATTCTCAGCTGTTACCTGATGGGGCCACCCTTGCGCCTCTCTCTCTCTCTCTCTCTCTCTCTCTCTCTCTCTCTCTCTCTCTCTCTCTCTCTCTCTCCTAAACACACACACGCCCGGATGGATGACTTCACTGTTCCGCCCGGGTTTCCTTTATGATCGCAGGATCTCCCGTATCTTACAGCAAACTTCACCTGACCGCTGGTGTAGCCGTACACTCAACCTCGCTCTCTCTCTCTCTCTCGCTCGCTCTCCCCAACACGACGGACTCTGCACCGAGCACTCCAGTCACTTGGAAGTTGGCGGTGCGAGGAGTCTGACATTTACGCGCGGGGATCTCTACTTAAAAATAAGAAGAAGTGCACTTGTTTTGCGGGGATAGTTGCCATATCCACCGTAGCTGCCTACCTACTTCAGTTTAGCGCCTTCTGCGTCGCGAGCCCGTCCTTCACAGCAGCCATGTCCGAGGTTCTGCCGTACGGAGAGGGGAAAATGAACGGATACGGAGCGGACAACGATGTCAGTCAGATGTCCTTCAGCTGCGGGCTGCAGGACACCAACTCGTTCTTCGGAGCGTCGCAAGCGAAAAGACCTCCAAAACTTGGACAGATCGGCAGAGCGAAGAGAGGTGAGAATGTTACGCCGATGAAAGATAACTTACTTAAGTTAAAGGAGTAGAGACTTCTGTAATTTAGGCTACTCACTTTCTTTTCAATGTGCAAAATAAAAGATGGTGTTAGTTAGAATGACAGTTACCATTCACTTTTATTGCAAAAGCAATGGTGACCGTCCATAACAGTTCACAAAAAGTCACAGGCTACAACATCAAGGCGATCAAACGATAGAGTTCTATTTTTAAAGTGAATTTCTAATTTAAATGCATGTTATACGATTGGAACATTTGGAGACGTTAAAACGTATCTCCAAATCATTTCAAAGATGTTTATCTGTATTAGTCTTCCTCAGGCTATTTGATGCAACCCGACTGAGAAGTTTCCGCAATTTAGGTGACATTGTTGATTTGAAAACGCATTTAATATGCATTTTAACATTTGAATTCGTTTGTACTGCATGTGTTCAGTCTAGTTGCGCAGTTTCAAAGCGCGCAAATGCGCAGATGGAAGATTGTGGGTCTTGACATCAGCTGTCTATCTTCTTCTTCACAGTGGTCATCGAGGACGACCGAATAGACGAGGTCCTGAAAGGCATGACCGACAAATCATCACCAGGCGTTTAAACCCGCGCGATGCCTTGCAGACATTTCAATTTTTTATCACCGATTCGAAGCACTTGTCGGTCGTGCATGTGAAGAAGATTGCAAAGAGATGGAAGGACGGTGGCACGACGCTCGAACCACGAGGAGGCTAAAAACAAAAAGGGAAAACGAGAATGAAAGAAGGGAGAGAAGGAATTTCCTTTGGGGTTTGCTGGCAATTCTCCTATACAAACGACACCCGAATGAAAGCTTTGAGGAAGATGTCGGAGGCGCTGTTGTGGCTGCGCGCGCTGCGGCTCTGTGAATAAAGATGGATGGACTTGTCATTATTGTTCCACGACCATCATCTTCCAAAAGCGCTGTAAGCAACACAAAGTTCAACCGAAGACTGAACCGCATCTTACACTCTGTTACTATAGCTGTACAGTATCTTTGCTCAAAGACCTTCCCCTTCACACACACATACAGGAATCTGCCTTGAGCGTCGACTTCAATCCGACTGCTGCTTTTAGAGACAATGTAGACTTCACACAAATATATTGAGCTCCCATTATGATAATTGAACTATATGTAGGCTAAGGATGGTGCAATGTGAATATTTTCTTTGACTATATTTTGCATCATGTTCTTTTTCAGAAATTGAGAATATTATCACACACATGCCCACAGGTGTTGAAGCGTAAGCGTCGTTTGCTGATCTATTGTTTTGCCCTTCACTGCAGCTGATTTGCGCACCTGCGCCACGGATTCACATCATCAGTACAGCACAGAGGAACATTGTGCATTACCACCTCGTGTAATTAAACCAACATGAATGCATCTTGGTTTCTTCCAAACCCTTTTATGTTTTCTTCATCGGCTCCTCATTTCTTTTGTCGTGTCCATCTCTTTGCATGAACTTTCACTTTGGTGCCAACAGAGGTGCCACCATGAATTGTATACCCTGGCACGCTTCTTTTAAAAAAAAGTCATATTTGTATTTTTATATCTAAATATTTGTTATTTAAAATGATATGCTAGTATGTCGTCTTAAAGATTCATCAACAAGGATGTTTATATTTCAGAGAAAAAAATCTTTAGACAGGGGCGAGAGGATAATTCAGGTTGGTTGGGATGTTGTTTTTTTTAAAGACTTGATGAATGAATGTTTCTCTGGTTTTTTGCACACCTACACATCTGTGTTGAACTACTGTTATATGGAAATCGTAAACTGTGACTTGAGCTTTGTTGAATTTGTTAGAAAAATGGCGATATTAGAGATACTGCGCTGTTTACGAATATCTTCAAATAACTTGTCACTTGACAGGTTTTTGGACACTATGTTTCTTTTGTTGATTTTATTTTATTTATTTATTTTGCTTTGTTTTGTACCATTATTCTAAGGAAACTGACTATGGTTTGTTATGCATGAAACCTTAATACTTTTCAATAATGGAACATCATTTTACTAAGCAAAAAAGCGACAAAAAATGTCATGACATTCTAAGAATGAATCATTGCATATTAAAATACCATTTTCACTGTATTTGGTGAACTAATAAATGGTGGAAGAACATACATATATGGATTTTTGTCGTCATTTGACTGCATGACAAAGAGGTAAACAAGTAAACAAGGTAAACAAATTGATTTTGAGGCCCCGCTACACATGATGCACAGTCTGCTGGTGAACCCATCTGCATTTAGAGACAGGCCTACTAATAAACAAGACTTGATATTGGCATCTCAGCTGAGCATATATATATATGTATATATATATATATATAAAGAGTTCAGCATGCAAAAGCCTCTAAGTGCCATTCGAAATTTTCTTCTAGAATGATCATTTTTATCAAGCTTGTATATTTAAGTTCAGTGATTTCACTTCAATGGCAATGATGATTAGATTACCTATTAATTGTTATTTAAGTGAAATTACTGAACTTAAATATACAAGTTTGAGAAAAATCATCATTCAAGAAGAAAATTTCAAATGACATTTAGAGGCTTTTGCATCTGAACTCTTCATATATATATATATATATATATAAAAGACAAATATCCACAAAATGATAAAAAATTAGTCACATGCTTAAAAAGATCCACATGCTGTTTTGAATGATTAGATCAAGCTGTTTTCGTCTAATTAAATATTAAAGGGAGCGTATGTGATTTGTTCCAGAAACGTTTTTTTGTTATGTTGGTTGAAATTCTCTTCACATCTTGATAGCAATCACTAAGTGGTCTAATTTTAAATATATATATATATATATATATATATATATATATATATATATATATATATATATATACAGTATATAGTCTGTGGACAGTGTAGGACCATAAAATGTTTGTCCAATCATTGCATTTGGTCCAAATGCAATGATACGATGTCTGCCTGTCAATGCATATGTATTTATATACACACCCTGCTCACACAGACATCACACGTCTTCAGTGCGTTTCATGCTATGCAGAGTTAGACAGACGTTAGTAACCAAGCACGAAAACAGCAGCCACCTACAGTTCCTCCTGAACCAAAACAACAAGCTTATATGCTGCGTTCACATCGTAACTTCTGTCATTTGGAAGAGATGGAAACCTGTGACGTTATACTCGGAGTGGTTCGTGACTCGAAATTATGCGTTTCAATGGCAACATCATCAATGCCAAAATTAATCTGCAGCTGTTACCACTCTTTAAGTTGTTTATGTTCATTATTATTGTAATGTTATGTGCTCTGAGATATGAGGTAGTTTAATCAATTTCAAACTCTGCTGTGTGTTCCTGTGTTTTGAAGGCATGGCTTTCACAAGTTCACACTTACATACAATTAGCCTTTCGCCGAGCCCCGCCCCCCTTAGTTACTGCTGCTACCTCCGTCAAACAAATGGTCAAACACGGGCAGCGCGACAGATTGCCATGACGGCAAAGGGTATTCCCGTGCGTGTCGGTGACCTTTTTTGGAGCAATACCTCCGCGATATCAAGCAAGATCGAAGCAAAAGGGGTTACGGTATGCGGTGGAGGGATTTATTCCAAATATAAAATTAAGAAATGAATGAGACACGACTACTATTGATGCTAATGCTTACCAGTCTCAAGAAAAATCAGAAAAACCCCATGACCATGCTAAGTTACCTCAAATGCAACCAGCACAGCCTTGAAGATTTTATAAACTGGTTCAGTGGCTAATTGTTTGGAGTTCGAAATATATAACTTGCGCTGCATATTTATTCATTTTGCCTCCGATACAGGAGTACACGTTCGCTTTAACAAGCAGGTTGTTCATTAGCACAGCAACCGATTGCGTGTCATGCTCATGCTGAATGCGATTTTCGTGTTTAAAAAGTAACTAACGTTATGCATAAGAGACGGAAAGAGGCAGAGAGAACCATACGTTATTTAAGGTTATTTCTATTCGTTACGATATTGATATATGAACTGATGTTGTCATGTAAGCTTCATGCTTTCCCCGTTGCGAACGTCCTCTAAACTGTAGTCTACGGTGCTGCACTGCTAACTTAGCTGACTGCTGCTCATTTTCCCAGAGAATATCATGGTATGTTAACAACAACCCTTTAGAAAATGTACAGTAAGTCCTTTGTGGATCTTGATCTGCTTTCTCCGTGCTTCTTTGACTAATCTCAGTCGCACGCACGCTGCACGCGAGACGAGTTAACCATGTTCGACACATTTAACTGGAATTGGGGCGTCCACACTGTTTAATACATCTTAGGCACCGCTCGGAAAAAACACAACTTCTCCAGACAGTCTCTCGGGGTATCATGTGTCCGATTTACTAACGCCATGGGCGCACCGCTTACTGTTTGACGGAACAGCTCACACAGTAACGGTTGCTATGATGTGTGATTGGACAATGGCCATTTTGTGGGAGGGGCCGGCGAAAGGTCAATTAGAGTGGATAAGGTTTAATGCGGGGGGAGGGCTCCAAGCTCGGAGTTTAGCCCGAACTCAGAGTATTCCCCCCACCGTAAGTGTTTAGGCCTAGAATTGTGGAGAAGGGGCGGTGGGGGGATGCTGCTAACTAAACTATCAATGGAGTGAGGTGAGATTGCTGAATCAATATAAACCTTATCATTGATTGCTGGGTGCACTCCACTCGTGTTAATTAACTGAACGTGCTCCTCCCGAGCTTTGTTAATAAAACATAATTTGGAGACGCTCTGAAGGAAGGGTGGGATCTCATGCTTTCAAAGTTAACTTGCTATTGCTAGCAGCTCTGAAAATTGCCTACCCTACCTTTAATGCTTCAATATATGGAGCGTTGGTGTGTTCCAGGCCTGTATTTCCTAAAGGACATAGTGAAGTTTGGCACCAGTTCTGATGCCCATGTAATTATGCTCAGACTGATCTCAGGCTAAGCTCACGGTCATGCTGACAGGGAGACCGTACGTGTGGCATAAGGCCTCATGAGAGCTTTGAGCTGTGCTGCTACATTTACTTGAGGACCTTCTGCACCTCGACATTGGAAGATGGATTATAGGCCTTGATGAAGGAGACTGACGGTAAATCATCTGACGGTTTCCTTGAAATCTTTAAAGGGATAGTACACCCCAAAATTAAAATGTCATGTCGTCATTTACTCACCCTCATGTAATTCCAAACCGGTATGACTTTCTTTCTTCACTGATCCGACAAAACCTACAGAACATGTCAGTTGCTGTTGGTTGGCATCTGTCAGTCCAGTATCAATTATCTTTTACCTTGCATTCAAGGTAAACATATCAGCACATGTATCCTCTGGGATTTGAACCCATTCCCTTGGTGTTGCTAGCACCATGCTCTACTTTGAGCTACAGGAATACTACAGGAATACTTGGGTTAGTTCACCCAAGAATGAAAAGTCTGTAATTTACTCACCCTTATGTTGTTTCAAACCTGTAGCGCCGCCTTCACACTGGCAGTAATCAGTAATACGCAATACGTTCCCAACGGATGTCGTACTACACAGTGAAAAGCGTCGGACGCGGGTATAACAAAAATGGCGGAGAGATTAGAAAGGTTGATTCTGTCAGTTCTGTATGATCTCTCTGATGAGGGTTATAGAGATATTAATAGGAAGGCTGCTGCGTGAGGAAAGTTGCCAAGGACGTTAACATGTCAGGTCGACTAAAAACTGTGATATGGTGGTCAATAGTTCAATGTCTGCCTACAATTTAATTGTATTAACTGCCCTAATAACGTTAGAAAGTCACGAAAAAAAAAAATGACATGACAACTTCTCGTTATAAAATCATTACTTATTTTATTAAACGTTAACAATTCAGGTTTGTTTATCAGTACCATAGCAACGCTCAACTTCGGCTGGAATGGGCTCTATGCACGGCGGTATTTCTGGTGAAGGTGTAAGGATGCTCGATAACTTCCGCCGATCGTAGAGTCCAATGCAATACCGAGAACCTATATTGAATTTTATACTCCATGGTTATACTAAAGAAACGTTAGTCACAAAAACAGATAAAACAGACACCCCTCGTTGTGTTTATGCTTCTTTTTAAAATTATATTAAATAAACATAATTATATATAAAATTACATCTAAATGTATGAAAGTACAGTAAATTTTGAAGAATCTGCCATAATCACATTTTCCTCGGTTTTCCTCCACTTTATTTTCCCCAACCGGAAACTGAAGAGCATTCGTGCGTCAAATGCGGAACTTGTGCGTGCATAAAATCCATTGTCGTTTGGGAACCGCCCGTAGCTTTTCGCAAGAGTTCAATTTTTTGATCGCATCTGGATGACCAACGGACACGACTGTCTTCGCACCACACCCGGCCGGACCCGTTTTGGACCCATTCGGATGCGGTCTGCGAATCTCCATAGGAAATGAATGACTTCCGGCCGTTTCAAAGTCGTATCGGAAAGGATTTCTACTGCCAGTGTAAAGGCGGCGTAAGAGTTTTTTTTCTTCTTCTATGGAACACAAAAGAAGATATTTTGAAGAATGTTGGTATTCAAAGAGTTGACGGTAGCCATTGACTTACAAGTACATAGTCGGAAAAAAAATACTACGATGACTATCGTTAAATTTCTGGTCAACATTCTTCAAAAAATCTTCTTTTGTTATTGACAGAAGAAAGAAACTCATACAGGTTTGGAACAACATAAGAGCGAGTAAATGATGACAGAATTTTCGTTTTTGGGCGAACAGTAATTAGACTGAAAACACAATCAGGATGTTACTGGTCATTTAAAAATGGTTTTCTCTGGCGAGGTTATTCATTTATTAATTCCAAACAGCTTGGATAAATCTATGTTTACACCGAACGCTCTAAAACATCTAGTGCAGTTAAATTTCACAGGAATATTGATGCTTTTCTTCAACACACACTCACACACACCCCCCAATACAATGTGTGTGATTCAACCGCAAGAGAATCAATCGCTTTTATCCGCGATCTATGCCGTCATGCGCCCATGATTGACCTTTGTGTCAGCCACGTCCGATGAGTGCAATGAGGCTCAGGATCCATCTGGAAACAAGTCAGGCTTACCCTGAATCAATTTAAACTCCAATACTTATCCAATCCTGATAACATTCCATAACTCTCCAGTTGACCCAAGCTCAAGTTTGGCCAGTAAAATTTCAAACGATTTTTTTGGATAATCGATGTCAGTTTAACCTCAGTGGTCATCACATACTCCTGATATCTGTGCGTGTTTATTCGAAAAGACTCGACGAGGTCCTCACACAGCAGAAAGTCCATCAGTCAGTTACTCAACCGAAGTCAAGGACACTCAGCTTCACCATCTCAGTCTATTAATACACCTTCATGGCTGTTGCAGTGTTCCTGAATGGCTCCAATGCCCAGGGGAATCCTTACCGCTTCACACAGGCTGCTCAGAGCTGGAGATTACTGATACACTATCTGAACAGACAGGCGGCCCGCGGCAGCTCTGGAGTGACTGAGCCACGCTGTGGCCTGACCCAATATGGAAAGCTCAACCCTCGGCAGATAATGGCAGCGTGATAACGGAAGAAAGAGGGAGAGATGACATTCTAAGATTCTCAAAGAATGAGCTCTCTGCCGGTGAGAAAGACATTTGATTTAAGAGCATTGTCCTTGATTCATCCCAGCTTGTTGTTCTCAGTTGGTGCTCCTTCCTTAGATCTCCTTCTCCCAAAAAATCTTGCAGTATCCTCATTTAACACCAATGTGAGTCAAAATGAAGGTGTTTGAACTGGATCGTATAAACCATAGGTATACCGAAAATTGTGCCACTGAAATAAAAAAAAAAATCTTTTTTATTTTGTTCATTTGTATCTACTTTTTATTAGGCATTGTAGAGAGACAACAGGAAATGACAAGCAAGGGGTCAAATGTAATTTGGAAACATTGCAAACCAAATTCAAACTGTCATTTACTGTGCGGCTCCACTTTACTGTGATTATCCAAGACCAGTTGGATCCTGGTCAGTCCTGGTGGAATATTTCCAACATCCAATCATATTTCAGGATTAGGTTCAGGGCTTGGCTTGGGACTTAACATTCATATGATTATCCTATCATTTTGCTTTGATTTTAGGGACAGCTTATGGATTAGAAACTTGGATCTATGACAGGAATGTTGTTCCAGAACCTGCAGCTCTTCTGCAGTCTCAGTGCAGTCTGATATATAATATTTAAAATACATGAATAGTTGTCGTTTTTTTTTTTTCAGTATTTATAATTTGGATACATTTCTGAGATTTCTGTTAATTTATAGAAGCTGTATTTCACCCTTATATCAGTTGCAGAATTTAGATCATTTTGAGAAAATAATGTAAAAGTTGTAAACATTCATGTTGTCATTTATGTCTAGCCTATATCAGCCTTACATTCCTCACCAAGCTCTCTAAACATTAGCATGGGCCATTGAAAAACACATTACAATTTAATTTAGATTCTGAAACGCATTACATAATCCTACACATAACAGAGAGATGCAGGGATAGCAGAGTTAAGTAAACAGTTTGTTTTTACCAAATAAATGAAATCAATTAGGTTTTGAAGTGCTGCACTCTAATCCAAAAATACCCCTGCTTTGACCTTAAAAGCAATAGTGAAGAACCCCCAATACCAGCCCGACCCACACACACGCACACCTCGGTCCTCAACGTAGCTTAGTGAAATGTTTACCCTAGTGTTGTCAGTGTGTCGGCTGTGAGCAGGGGTTTGGGTGTCTGCTATCAACACCACGGACTATGCTGTTGTCGGCTGCGCTGCTGGATGATGATGTAATGGTGTGTCCTGACCCCTCCCCCCAGCTGAACAACAACACACATTTGTCCCTACAGAAACATGAGCCTGAACAGGCAGATGCCAATCTTACAATAATGATATTAAAGGGACATATTATCATTTTGGATTAATTTCTTATGGGTGCAATAATAGTGATGATTACAAACAACAACAAATTATATATATCAACTCATTTACCTATCACCTGCCCATCCATCCATCCATCCATCCATCCATCCATCCATCCATCCATCCATCCATCTATCATCTATCCATCTATCTATCTATCTATCTATCTATCTATCTATCTATCTATCTATCTATCTATCTATCTATCTATCTATCTATCTATCTATCTATCTATCTATCTATCTATCTATCTATCTATCTATCATCTATCTATCTATCGCCTGGCCAACCATCTACTCATCCATCCATCGTAAATTTTGCTTTGTTGTAGGTTAGGTACAACAACTGTTTATGACATTTAAAAGCCAAATTATCCAATTACATTTGGTGAGCACCATAGAAGGACTAATTTCATTCTTCTCGAATACAAGCCAACATCTCAGAAAATATCATACAAGTACACTACTGAAATAACTCATAATCAAATATTTAAAAAAATCATCATAAGAATGTCAAAATAAAGTAAAACTTGAATGTGGGTTTGTATTGCAAGGCTGTAAACAAAACATAACCAGCCATTAGACTAATCAGGGTCTCCTGTTCGCCAGCAGCTTTGCGGTGTTTAGGCAGCGATAAGTTCCTGAAGAACCATCACACAGCATGGTGTGAGGATACGATCACAGAATAAATCTACACCAGATACCTACGGCTCACCTGATACCAGCGGCCATCTGATACCATCCCTGGTCTGACGTCATTTCTTAGTGCTTCAGTGAAGGGGAAAGACCTGTGACTACATCATCAGCTTTCACGGGAGATACATTCAATCTGAACATGATCAGCTCTGAACTAAAAGTTTATGAAACTGTCTGCTACAGGTATATTTTATTAGTTTTTCACGGGGTTAGGGCTTCAAAATCAATCAGTTAAGTATTAATTTGGGTGCATACTGTAACTCATCCCACACGAACATGAATAGTTCCTCAAATTGTTAATTTAGAGGAAAGATCTTCCTATTATACTTTTCAAAGTGATTAAACTTCCAATTTTCTCAAGAAGGCAGTAATTTTTTTAAAAAATTTTGATTTTAAAATCCCATTGATTTACCCAAGCCATCCCTAAGAATAAAAATATCATACTTGGAGATGCTCTGGAAGAAACCACATATTAACCACTCGGGACATATTAGCAACCACTTGGTAATGCCGTGGCAAACATTCACAACAAAGTGGGTTTAAATATGCTTTGGACTCTCTTAATTCAAGACTAACTTTCCTCTATTTACTATTAAAAATCACAGTGTAACATTTCAATCTATGTTCACATTGGCACACAGGAAGCTGTTCTGAAATTCAGGCACCTTCCTCAAGTCTTAAAAATAGACAGTAATTACATTCCAGAGCAAAATTAAAAATAGATGATTTCTGGTTTATTAATGGCCTCCTCCGATTCACTGCAGCCATTCCTCATCCAAAGCAGTGCACACACACACACACATACACGTCTGTCATATTCTGGCACACAGCAGGGTTGTTTGTTTACTTTCTGTCTGTTTATTTGTTGTTTGAGAAGCATTTGTGACAGATTTGTCTCTACACAGGTCACTCAACATGTTATTCCAATCAACACAATCGCACAGAGAAATAGGCCAGAGAGAGAGAATGCAAAATAGACTTAAACTGCACATGAAAGAGTCCTAAAAAAGCATGGTATGAAAAGCTTTTAAAAAAGAGACACGATATGTGTTTACAAGCTTACTGTAGTTTCAAATCAATGTATCAAACCAACTCAAAAACGATACAGTGTGGCATAAAAGTCAAACATGGCATTTCAAAAGTTCACAGCATCTAAAAGCGTTTTTTTTAACGTCCCCAGATAAACAGAGCAATCCTGTTTAAAAAAAAAGAAGGCCAGCGAACTGTTAAAGGGATTTAACAGTGTTGGAACAATGTGGGATGTTGTATTAAAAATCTGTATTTTCTTTCTTTCCTCGAACACAAAAGCATATTAAAGAAAAGAAAAAAGAAACCTTTTCCATGAAAGAAAGATGAATTTGGAACAACATTGATGCTTGACAAATGCTGTACAAGTCCCTATAATCCAATGTTATTTAGGAAGTCCTCAGAGTCCACTTCCTGAAATGTGACATAAGTGGGTGAAGCCTGAGTTTCCTGGAGCGGACTCTTCTCCAGTGCCGCATCCTCTGAGTTAAGCTCCTCCCCTTTGGTGAGAACATACAGGAAGTAGTGGAAGCTGCTGCCATAGTGATAGTGCTTGATAGACCAGTCGTACTTTGCTCGAGCGTAGAGTCTCTTACGGAAATGTGGCTGCGCAAATGTAACAGAGATGAATCGGCCTCCGGGTTTCAAAACACGACTGACCTGCAGGGCAAAAAAAAAAAAAAAAAAAAATCACCTGATTTCTATAATTATTATGAGCGTCACCTACATTTATTCACTTAGCTGACGCTTTTATCCAAAGCGACTCACAATTGCTATATATGTCAGAGTTCGCACGCCTAACTTGGGGTTAAGTGTCTTGCTCAGGGACACATTGGTGTCTCACAGTGGATTCAAACCTGTGTCTCTCACACCAAAGGCATGTGTCTAATCCACTGTGCCATCACCACCCCCTTGATTAAATCTAACTAAAACTAAAATGAAAATTAAATCAACATTTACCCACCCTGGTGTTTTTCATGCCATATGGACTTCTTTCTTTTTCACACCACAAAAGGAGAATTAAAAAAAAAAAAATCTTGCTCACGCTCGTCCTTATAATGGCAGCGAATAGCGATCAGCATCAAACTTTAAAAAATTGTGTTCTGGGGTATACGATAGGGTTTGGTGAAAAAAACAACAGAATTTGAATGTGTTATTTAAAGAAAATCCTGACCTTTGCCGTTGGTCTTCGACATGAGTGTTCATGAAATTCTATAAGCACCACAGTTCACTCCACAATTTGTGAGAAATCAAAAAGAGACATGAATTATAATCAACGTACCTTCTTCACTGAGGTGAAAATATCCAATGTGTTCATCGCATAAAGAACATATCGTATTCTCATCTGTAAACTGTCATCAGACAACTGGAGTTCAACACAGTGAAGAAACGTGAACTGCAGTGCTAATAGTCTCATGAACGCACACGTCGCATAGCTGTGCACAGAAGACAAACAGTCAAGGTCAGGATTTTCAGTTACACTTCATCTTACAGTAGGCCCTATGTGTACTACTACCCAAGAAAGTTACCATTATAACCCAATGAATACATGGGTTAGATTAGGTTAGGTTTAAGGATAGTTTCAGGTTTAGTACCGAGTTATAACCCAGTTATTGTAATTGCTATAATAAGTACGTACATGTGGAAAGTAAAGTGCTACCGGATTTTCTTTAAATAATACATTCAATTTCAGTTTGTTTTTCACCAAACCCAATCATATAACCCCAAAACATTTGGAATATACACCACGTGTCGCTTGGGATCATTCTGTGATGCGTTCGCATTGGCCCTCCAGGGCAAGATTTGAGGAACCCTGGCATACAAAATTAAAATTACAGTGTAAGTAAATAATGAATTAATTTTAATTTTTAGAATACTAATCTTTAAAATACTATGACAAACTTTTCATTGTAATACATTCGTTGTGTAATTTCAATATGATATTGTGGTTAAAAATTATTTCCTTTACTGCCACTAATGCCAAACCTTTGATTGAATCAACTGAAATCACATTTTTAATGAATTATATGCTTATTCTCTGCAGGGGAACGGAAGTTGCAGATTTTTCTTTAAAAAACCTCTCACAGATGCAGCCAAAGAAAAATGCAATGCACAGTAATGTACCTTACAGCTACGTTTTGAGTGCATGTGTATATGGGTTTACTAGCTGTAGATTTACTTTATAGACAAACATTTTCTTGCAATTTATCGAAGTATGATAAAATCACCATTTGAAGAGATCAAAGGACATTCTCAAAAGTAAAAATAAAAAATAAGATTGTTTTAATCTAAAACTGCTAAAAGTCTTGTAGATTTACAGCAAGTATTTAGTTTTTAAAGAAAACTTTATATAAAAACAATATGACCCAAGTGGTTTTACACTTAAAGTGTGTGTTTATGAGTATGTTTGTTTACACTATTGATAAAAAGTTTTTGGTCAATAAGATTTATTTAATTTTTTAAGTCTTTTATGCTCACCTTAGCTACATTTATTTGATTAAAAACACAGTCAAAACTGTAATGGTGTGAAGTCCTGTCTTCAGTGTCACATGATCCTTCAGAAATCATTTTAGTATGCTAATTTGATGAGCAAGAAATATTTCTTATAATAATCAATGTTGAAAGCTACTGTGCTGCATCATATTTTCTGTGGAAACTGTGATACATTTTTCAGGGTACTTGAATGAATAGGAAGTTTAAATTAACAGCATTTATTTGAAAAAAAAAAAATCCTTATAACCTTATAGATGTATTTGCCGTCACGTTTGACCAGTTTAATGTATCCTTGTTAAATACAAATATTAATTTTGTATACTGAGCTCACACCTTTGAACGGCAGTGTATCTGTGCCCATGAGCATGTTGGAGTGTTTGTGTGTATTGGTTGGTGTGCATGAGTGTGAGTGCATCACATGCCCCTACCACCCATTCTTCATCTGCCTGAAGAAATGAATAATTCACAGTTTCTGATGTCAACATGGAATCTGAGAGTGTGAAAGAGAGAGAATAGAGAGAGAAACTTCCAGACTTCCACTAAAAACTTGAATGTCACAGTCTTTCTCCCAGTTTAAAATAAATAAATGTTTTCCAGTTAATTCTAGACTGATGTGCTATTGAGTTTTGATTCTTAAAGGGCTCGTTCTTCTGTGGAACTCCAAAAAAGTATAATAAAATTATAGCCCATACAAAATGTAGAGTGTGTCATGACTCATGATTCACTCAAAATCTTGCCTTCTGCTGTATCTCATTCAATTCAAATTCGGCAAATCAAGACAAGATGTGTTGCGTTTGACATCAAGGGCTATGTGTCCATCGACCTGCTTGTATGTGAATTTTGGGATATTAAATAAAAAACGCTGGATGGAAAGCCCAGATGAGCATATTCTAAATATATAACGAAAAAACGTATGTTCATTTGAGACAGATCTTTTTTTTTATAGATAAGAAAGCATGCGCATAAACTATGATGGAAACACATTGACCAAAGTAAATCGTTCGATGGGCAACACAATACTTTACATCACCAGAGGATGTGCTTGGATAGATAAAACAAGTGGACTAATTTCATTCTATCGCATTTCAAATGTTGGTAAGTTCATTCTGAAATGCCTGAGTCAAAGTCTGTAATCAGAATGATTAGGTATAATGACCTCCCAGAAGAGTCCTCACATGACTACATTCCCAAACACCAAGCATCCACCTCCAAATGCAAGATAACATGACAGCATTTATTCCATATATTGCATTTCGTTGCATTATGATGTAAAAAAAAGCCACAGTAGCTTGCCCGATTGCAACAACTATTTTTATTACAGATATTTTGTGCCAATATCCCAGGAAGTGACGATTTTGTTCTCTCGAATGCATCGGATGCATCGAATGCTTTATTTGCAAATGTATCATGCACAAGTTAAATTCGCAACCTTTTTGCTCACAAGTCACTGAGGCAAGTGGTTTTCCAAAGTTACAAGCCACAATCTTGACATTGATACCATGGGGCCATTTTTTTAATATCTCATAATTTGGCAGCAGGTCTATTATGCTGCCGTCACTTTAAGACCTGATGCACAGATCCATTATACTGTTATACATGCGTTTTCTTTTTCAACGGTTTATGTTAATTTAAAACACAGCTAACAGTGTTTATGTTAATACTGGCCAAGATCGGCGTTTTGACATTATTTTCAGTGTATTATTTTCATTGTTTTCACTGTTTAAGTAGCCTGGCTAACGCCAGATCACGTATCATTGAGAATGAGGCGTGGTCTGGAAACCACATGTTCATTTTCTCGTATTTGAGGCGTGGTTTACGAATGCCCAGAGTCGTATTATTGGGTGCTACAAATGTCTATCAAATGCGCCTGTGCGTAGCTCATAGCCAATCGGTTCAATGATACCAGATTACGCATGTGGAGCGACAGAAAATTAGATTGGTCAGAGATTTAGGAGATTTATGTATACACAAAGGCTGTATCAAAAGGTAACTTTGCATCCGCTGCCAAGATGGATCCACAGATATAAACAAACTGCTTCGGTGTGTCGCATATACAGTACGTCATCATCGTTTTGCAGCTCCCACCCCGTTCTGTGATTGGTTCCCTGTCTCAGGCGAAAATTTGGTTCATGGTGTCCAGGCTGCCTAGCAGCATGAATAAAACCGTACTGCGGCAAGGCAGCATGGGGGAACCCAGGATACTGTTTAAGTGCAAAAAGCAATGAAAAATAACTCACTTAGGTACTAAGAGGCGGCTTAATGTGCGCGGGTTTGAGAGCAAAATCCGCGGGAATGAGTGAAAATATTCTATGCAGAAAAACAACATCAACAATATTCATCAGGGGCAAATGAAACAAGTTTGTGTGTCAACTTGCTGTTGGAGAGATGAGAGAGCGAGAAAGCGCAGTGTATCTATTATGCGTAAAAAGAGTATTGGAAGCGTTTAAGATAGTTAAGTATTGAAAAATCTATATTTTTGACAAATCTACATTGCTATTAGTTTATTATTTCAGATGCCTTTTTAAAAAAACTACAACTGAAAGATGTAGGATCACTCTTCCTATGTTTCATAGATGTAAAAGCAAGCATAGACAGTAAAAACCACGGTTACTTCTCTTCGCCAGTAGCGTCCAGTATGAAACAGTGAACATGACACTAAACAGTTTCTCCTGGGTGAAGTGCCAGATCTTACCGTGAAACAGATGATCTCAGCTCGCCGTTAGCAGCTGATGAGACTAATGATCAGGTTTATTGATCTCTCTCTCTGATTTATGACCCTCTGACACCAAACCAGTCTCAAGGTGAATGCTAAACCCTGGATCACACACATTACAGCGATCACAGTCAATGTGCCTTTGGTTTGTTGTTGTTTTTTGTTTTGCTTTGACACAAAAAGACATATGAATGAATAGCCGTGCGTTCTATCAGACATGACATCTGAATGAGAAAGTGGTGGTTAAAAGACAGGGAGGGTTTTCTTCAATAAAAGCAGACCTCATCTGCAGAATTACTGTTGCCATTATAATAATTATCTTGCTCCACTTACTGTATGATGTCAGCATCACACTTCTGCTGTTATGGGCCCTGCAACAATTACACCTAACCTGAAGTTCAAAACACTCTGGTTAATGGCGCATTAAGGTTCTTGTCCAAAGCCATCATTACAGAGAATCACGTCTTGAGTTATCATTATTTACACAGTGCTATTAACTATGATTTGTTGTTAACTTAATGTAAGTTTTATAGCCACCTGAAAAAAGAGCCAGTGGCCTGTGGCCTTGACTTAAAATGAATATTGGTATTAATACGAGTTTTTAAATAGAAGTTGTTTGATGACAACTTCTATAGACGTCTGATATCACTTCATGTGTACAAAAGGAGATTTCAGAGATGAAAAACATGCTAAAAGCTTCGAAAGTACACTGGTGTTTAAAAGTTTGGGATCGGCAATATTTGTATTTGATTCAGTTTTAGTTTTTTTTTGCAACAAGTCTCTCATGCTCACAAAAAATAGAGTAAAACCGTAAGATTGTGACATATTAACACTGTTTTGTCTTTTAACATTTTAAAATGTCATTTATTCCTGTAATGCAAAACTGAATTTAGCACCATTACTCCAGTATCATTCTATTTAAAATTATCAAATTATTCCAATATGCTGATTTGCTGCTCGAGAAACATTTCTTAATAAATCAAAATTTAAAACAGTTGTGCTGCTTAATATTTTTGTGGACACCATTACTCTTTTATTTTCGGGATTCTTAGTTGAATAAAACCTTCCATATTTTGTACACTGTGATTTGGGGGTCACACTAATCCTAATCTTGAATGCTAAATGGTAGCTATTTAGTATGCTGTCCTTCCCCTAGTGCACTTTTTCTGGTGTTTTGTTTTGTCTTTAATTGGATGAAGAACTGCTGACTGCTGAGGAAACTTGCACAAAAAAAGGGCTGCAAATTGGGAAAGGCTGACAGGGGATTTGTGTTTGTTTGGTAAGGTTTGTTATTTTGAAACACAGCGTGGAGGGCAGACTGCAACTTTATTTACACAGATGATTTTTTTTTTTTTTACATAGATACTTTATTTACACCGATTTTATTAAAGACCCATAAATTTAGTTTATTTTCATGTGTTGTCAAACGTCCAATTGAAAAAGGATTTGTGTGGCACATAGCAAGTGGAATGAGCCTTTTTTTGGTTACACTTTATTTCGATGGTCCACTTTAGACATTCTACTAACTAACTTTTGCAACAACATGTCGACTAACTCTCATTAGAGTATTATTAGACTGTAAACTGTTAGGTTAGGGTATGTTGTTAAGGTTTGGGTTAGTAGAATAAGTTGAGAAATGTACTTGCAAAGTTACTTATAGTCAGTAGAATGTCTGTTGGGGGAGCATCAAATAAAGTGTAAGCAGATATTAAACAGACAGTCGACTAATACTCTAATGCGAGTTAGTTGACATGTAGTTGCAAAGTTACTTAGAGTTAGTGGGCCCTATCTTGCACCCAGCACAACGGCCCTGACGAGAACATCGATCTCCTCAGCCGTGAACCGATTCTGAAGCGCGACTGGTAAATGAGCCGTTATAATAGAATTGCGCCATGGAACAAGCGCACCTTCTTCATCATGCTCTTAAAGGGAATGTGATATGACACTCTTATTGGTTTGTTTCCCGTTACGCCTAAACCACACCTATGAATAATGAAGCTACTTCAGACCAACCCCTTTTAGATTTGCGTTGAGCGCAAGAATCATTTATCGTGCCGGTTAAAAAGCAACAGCGCCAAGATCCACCAACAAAGTTACTTGCGCTTTGCGAGGTTGTTATTTTAATGTTCAGATCGTTAAAATAGGGCCCAGTATGTCTAAAGTGGAACATCGAAATAAAGTTTTACCCCTAGTTTAATAGTGGATTATCTTATGGATTAAAATTGTCATTGTGTAATATGAATATTGTTGGCTCCCCTTAAAGTCTCTGTTAAATGAATGTAAATAATACTAATAATCACCTGATTAATTGATTATTTTATTGTCATTACACAACAAATTTAAGTAGCAATCCTTGTAATGTTAATAAAAGCCACAAAACACAAATTTTGATTTCATGGGGTCTTTAAAATCAGCATGAAATTGAAGCTGTGATGAATGAATCAACAAATGATGCGAAGCTTCTCAAAGAAAAATGTGATTTTGTCCATGGGGAATTGACTGGATGGTTGTGGTTTGCTATTGGCCGATCTCATTTTAAAAAAGTGATGTGCACAGATAAATCATTTTTAATAAATACTGCAATATTCCATAAATATCAAGATGGCGAAAAGGCAGATAATATTACTGTTTATAGGTCACATTTAACTTTTTTTCACCCCAAATTAATGCTTCAAATTATATGAGCGCTACTTAATTTAGTCTATCCGTGCACAGAGTCTGGCATGTGAGGTTGCAGAAACGTGTAATTTTCTGACCTAGAATCTTCCTCCTGCTTGTTAGCAGCCAGAAAGTCCTTTAACAAAGCAACTCCCAGCATCCTCAGGGGCATTAGTAACAGCATGCTCTCATCTTCATATCGTTGTCTGGTGCTCTTTCTCTTCCCCGCCGTGAATGTCTCCTTCAAGGACCCTGAGCTCAAAGCCACCATCTGCCCAGCAGCGAAGGGCATGAATGTGTGTGTATGCAGAAAACCAACACATAGCATTGTGGAGAGACTATAATGATGGCTTTCTAGTGTGCTAACAGCTGTCATATCAGCACTCAGCCCTCGGGGAATCAAGATCCTTTACGGCCACTGAGAGCTGCCACATTTTCCAGCAGACGCAATTATCAAACTAACAGTGTGTGAAACCGCACAGGTGATGAGGTCATTTATTCATCCTTCTCCATTAAAGGTGAAGTGTGTTAATTATTCAACGTGTTTATATCTCGTTAAAGGACAGTAATAACGAAGACGAGTGATGCACAAAAATGTGCGTCATGGTGATAAATAAATGCTTTGATTAAAACGTTGATGTAATATGAGGAAGATAAAAAATACAGCATGATGCACCAACGTTCAAAAGTTTGGGGTCGGTAAGATTTTTTTATTTTTTTTAAGAAATTAATACTTTTATTTAGCAAGGATGAATTAATTTGATTAAAAAAAATGACAGTATTATGTTAAAAAAAAGGTTTCTATTTCAAATAAATGTTATTTTTTACTTTCTGTTCATCATAGAATCATAAGGATCCTATGGATTCCTATATAGAAATACACATTCACTCAAATATTGTAATAGTAACACTAAAAATGTTTCTTGAGCAGCAAATCAGCACATTATAATGATTTCTGAAGGATCATGTGACACTGAAGACTGGAGTAATGATGCTAAAAAAATTACCTTTGGGTAACAAGAATAAATTACATTTAAAATATATTAAAACAGAAAAAAAGTTATTTTAAATACTAATATTTCACAATGATATGCTACTGTTTTACTGTATTCTTGATCAAATAAATGCAGCCTTGAGACAAAAGCCAAAAACCTTTAAGTGTTTTCATTCACAATAAGAACATGATTTCAGAGTGAAATTGACTAAAATTAAGGACTATGACATGGAAAACTGAATATATTTTAAAGAGTGTTTTTTTTTTATTTTTTTTATTTTTTTTATCAAAAGACAAATACTGTGATTAGCCCTCAATCGGGTCATAGGGTCTATATGACCACAATCGGCTTTTACTTAAAGGTTCCCTTCATCTCAGTGGAATAAGATTTTGTGACTTTTCATACATTATCTATCTATACACACACACACACACACACACACACACACACACACAAAACTGGGCTTGATTCGGTTGTTCTGAAGGTATGTAAAAAAAATGTTTACATTTCTTGTCTTCGGGGTCACACATTGAAATAAATGGGAAATGTGAAAAAAAACTAAATATATTTTCTTCATGTGTCAAAAAAATCTGGCATAAATCTGAAAATTATTACACAGAAATGTGCTAGAGCATAAATGCAATGTACTTGTATCACAAAAAAATATTATTTCATGCTAATGCTAAAGCTAATGATGTAGTTGAGGAATTGTGTGGTATATGGATACAAAAGTACTTTATATCTCCAAAAACACAGTATTAATGAATAGATGAGAAGTAAACAACAAAAAAAATGATATATTATTTGTTTGATTAAAAATTTATATTTTTTGTACAATTACTCAATCAATTGTTGGGGTCGTATAGACCCCGAAGCCCAGAAGTGTAAACAGGAAACGAAGACCATTTGAAGGTTAAAATTAAAACCTGAAAAGTAGTCATTTAGATCATCAAAACATTGCTGTTTGTTCAAACATCCCACCTTGACACTGCAATACTGGCATAACCAATTATGTGAGTTTGGGGTTAGACTACGAGTTTGTCCAACCAAATGAGTGCTCAGGAAACCTTTGGAAACAATAATTTTGCTATTTAGTTTAGTTTGTTAGTGGCACATGAAAACACACACACTTCAGCTTTAAGGATGTGATACAGCCTGTTAAAAATAACTGATATGTAATCAACCCTCTCTTGCATTTCAGCGAATATGATGTGAACTCGTTCACCTTTATAAACTCACTTCTCTAAACTGCTCATCTTAACCAAACTCACAGCTGTAGCAGAAGTCCATGAGTCACTCATTATGGCTAACGCCTCGAGTTAAAACCAGATCACAACATGTCTTTATGCAAAGAAGGTGCTGCTGTCTTTGGCTCACATCGCAGCGCGCACAACCATTGTTAATTAAGAGATTCAAAAACATTTATCACTTTATTAACACTTTAACCGAATCACACATTAAGCCATCTGGATTGGAGATTACAAGGCAACCAACAGCAACTTTGCATGACACTACTATAGTATGTAGTATGTATAATGCAAGTGGTGGGTGGAAACTGATGACATGTAATCTGGATTCCAAAAATTAATTGCGCTTTAAAATATCCATAATCAGACTTTTTTGTTTACATGATTCACACAATGGCAATAAACCATTCATAATTTATTGATTCTCTCTACTTAGTCTTTTTCATGTTTTAAAGTTTCCTTTCTATCAAAGCGTATCACTTATATAGCCCAGCCACCAATCGGATGCTATTAAAATGACATGGAAAATTATCCCCAAAGCATTTGACCACTGGATTTGCAGAAATCATTTCACTTTTCTCAACATTGCTATCGAATCAACTCCTGACAAACACATGTATTATTATTAGCATTATCGCTTGTATTGAAAAGTCTTTGGAAGCTCTTTGTCACAACACATTTTCATTAGATTTTTTATTATTTTAAAATTTAAAATGTGTATGATTTATTTAATGATTAGCTTTTCAATAAACTCACAAACCCCCAGCATTTCCTTCACAAACTCCATTTTTGGAAACCCTGACGAATATAATGATAAATGACCTGCATGTTATTGATACAAAGAATGGAATATATGTTCTTTCTCTCTGTATTTTTATATAAATATGGTGCAACATTATCACACTCTAAAAAATGCTGGGTTGTTTTAACCCAATTTTGGGTAAAATATGGACAAACCCAGCCATTGAGTTAAAAATGTAATTTAAACATTTATTTTTATCCCAAATTTGTATCCAATATTTTTTTTAACCAAAATTGTGTTAAAACAACAGCATTTTTTAGAGTGCATATTCAATTCAATATGATAAATGAGTATTCAAAAGTCAGATTATATTACTATTATTTACTCTAACTAACTACAATTTTTGTCATGTAAATTTTTGGAATCGGTAATCTGTGCATACCCATAAGAACATTACAATGGATAGTCTATCCATCCCACGATGCAATTAACTTGTATTTCTAGAGTGATGAATAAAACTGAAGATATATCAACTCTGACTCGTAACATCTTTTGTTTGACTTATTTTAGAGGGCCAAAAAATAAGACCTAAACACAAAATTGAATTATTGACATATTGAAGACAAGCAACATTGAAGTAGCATACTCAAAACATTTAGCACTGCATACTGAATCGCAAGGCAGTATACAGTATATACTTCAATATGTGCACTCTATTATTGTGAACCTTTCAGGTTTGGTCTTGATCGGTCAGTGCAGGTTGTGGGACTCAGCATCAGAAAGGTTTGCTAGACTCGCTCCGGCTCTGATAATACTGCACTCAGCACGTCTGATTTGTCCGCAGGCCGGGAGACTGTGGCCTGGATTTTGAAATGAGGGGTTTGGATGCTTTTTGCGCTGTGATGCATAATTGCAGAATTTATACTACTCGTGCCCAGGAGGGATAAATATAACATTCCTTTAACGTTTTTTTTGTTGTTGCCTTGATTTGATGAATATAGCAGTTAGCAGAGTGAATTACCATATAAATCGCGGTTAGAAAGCGGTTAGAAAGCAAATCATGAGAGTCGATCAAACTGTCTTCAGAGAAGCTGCCCTACCTGCTGGCAGAAAGCCTCTGACTAGAAGTGTGTTTCTGAGGACGGCATACTTTAGGAACAAAATGACGAATAGCTAACTAGACTAAACTTTTGTGGACATCCTCAAATAGAGAATGGGAATGGAGTACTAAAGTACTGCTTACTATATATATATATATATATATATATATATATATTGCCTAGTTTTTGTAACAATAATGTATAACAAAAATAATATGTATAATAATAATAATAATAATAACCTTTCCAACAGTAGTATACTACTATATATTGTTGTCACATGACCTCACAGTTATCCTTTTAGAAATAATCTGAAAAATACACTCACCTAAAGGATTAATAGGAACACCTGTTCAATTTCTCATTAATGGAATTAATATAATCAACCAATCACATAGCAGTTGCTTCAATGCATTTAGGGGTGTGGTCCTGGACAAGTCAATCTCCCGAACTCCAAACTGGATGTCAGAAATGGGAAAGAAATGTGATTTAAGCAATTTTGAGCGTGGCATGGTTGTTGGTACCAGACGGGCCAGTTTGAGTATTTCACAATCTGCTCAGCTACTGGGATTTTCACGTGCAACCATTTCTAGGGTTTACAAAGAATGGTGTGAAAAGGGAAAAACATCCAGTATGCGGCAGTCCTGTAAATGCCTTGTTGATGCTAGAGGTCAGAGGAGAATGGGCCGACTGATTCAAGCTGATAGAAGAGCAACTTTGACTGAAATAACCACTCGTTACAACCGAGGTATGCAACAAAGCATTTGTGAAGCCACAACACGCACAGCCTTGAGGCGGATGGGCTACAAGAGCAGAAGACCCCACCGGGTACCACTCATCTCCACTACAAATAGGAAAAAGAGGCTACAATTTGCAAGAGCTCACCAAAATTTGAAAGTTGAAGACTGGAAAAATGTTGCCAGGTCTGATGAGTCTCGATTTCTGTTGAGACATTCAGATGGTAGAGTCAGAATTTGGCGTAAACAGAATGAGAACATGAATCCATCATGCCTTGTTTATCATGGATCCATCATGCCAGTGTATATAACAGCCAATATTAGGCAACTGCTGGTTTATTTGTCACACTGGAAATGAAAAGTCATGTTAAGTGTATTGTATTGTGGGAGAGTGCTCTGTGTAGGGCTATGCAATTAAATGCAATAAAACAGAAATATGGCATATGAGATACCATCTGGCACAGTGCGATTATCATATCACAAATTTAAAATACACTAAGTTTACTATACAAAAATACCAATGTTCCATGGAGATAACTAGTCAGCAAATACATTGGATTTCTAGATCATTCTGAATGAAACCAAACCACATAAATTATACATTCATCACAGATGCACACTACTGACTATGAGTGCCAGAATGCATGTTTGCGCATGTGTGCATTAGTTTGTGTCCATTCATGCATATGTATATGTGTTTGCGCATCTGTCTGAGTGTGTGTATACTATAGCGTTTGGAAGGCTTGGTGAGGACTAATGCTTTAACGCCTTTATGTGTGATTCGTAAATATTGATCACTAGATAGAGTGAGGCATTCTGATTTAAACTCTTCCAGGATATCGATTTCCGCAATTAACATAATGCACCCAACTGACCTTTGACTTCTGCGTCAGATCCTGCAAACTTATGAATGAGCGGAGAAGATCATTTATTCTCTCAATCTGTTTCCCAGCACCTGGCCATTACATAACATATCTTAATTACACAAGCTGAACGGCTTCTCTGATTGGATGCCAGACAGAAAAGTTCCAGTGGGCTTTCAGTCCAGAACAGAGTCATAAAAGTTGCACACAGGTTTGAAAGTCATTTATCAGTTTTCGGATCATCAATAACGACTTGAATCTGTCTGTATTTGTGTTTTTAAGATCAGAGACGTGTCTGGATGTTCTGCTGCCAACTGGTGGGATGCATCAAGTATTTGTCTTTTATGAGCTCTTCAAATTACTTGGCTGAAAACATTTTCCCAAGGCTCTGGCAATTTCCTACATGGGGTTGCCATGGAAACAAAAGTTTCTACACTGCAAAAAAAAAAAAGAAAGAAAGAAAGAAAAAAGTCAATCATTTGGGTCATGATGTAACACAAAAGAGCAGCACGTACTGTGTGCACGTCTAACATATGCTTGTGTGTCATTTTTGCATCACTGGAAGCCAAGTGCATCTGTGCATAAAATGCAACCTATATATTTAGTGTTGCATAAATAAAGGCATGATAAAAATCACAATGTGCTGCAAATGTCAAATTACTGTAAAGTGCATTCGCTAGCACATTCTCTCCTTATTAGGATGTGTGATTTAATACTTCTTATGATGACATCGATTTAACAGAGTTAAAACAGTAATCACTGAGCAGCCTAGCCAGATGGCATTTTCAGACATGTTGCAAACTGTATGCAGCCTTATACGATACTTTTATAAGGCAGCATTGTGAATGACTTTGCAAATAAGGCAATTCCAGAAGGTACTGTCAAAAATAAACAAATAAAAAATAGATGGTGAACGAAGTCAAGATTCAATGACATTGAGCCCAAACTTTTGAACTGTATATCAAATTGAAAACTGGGGATAGGATAGGATCCAATTTACTTTCAAAAAATGGATAAGAAAAAAAAAAAAATAGAGAAATTTTTCATTTTAAAGTTATGGACCAACCCGTCCCATATGGATGAAGAAGACAGAATTTTCTTTTTTTGGGGGTGAACAATTCCTTTAGGTTAGGATGCTGTTGTATAAAGTAGCAGACAGCAAGACAGTGCAATAGGTTTTGGAAAAGAGAAATTGTTTACAGTTTTGTTACAGTAATATAGTATGCATATATTTCTTTATCCAACAAGCTTTTATTTGGTATAATTCACTGCAAAGAACGGCGGATCTATCCTTTTTTCCCAATTCCCTCTTACTTGAAGCATCTTAAAAATACACAAACACAATGTGGGTGTCAGACAGATTGTTTGTTCTAATTAATGAGCTGGTCTATAAACCTGCAAAGTGTGGCACCCTCTAACACCCCAACATACACACCCCCTCTATAAACACACAAACAAGCAAAAAGACAAACAAACAGCCGCCACCTACATATCTGCTCCGCCCACTTCACCACAGCACGCAGCTCCATACACCAACCCATATGGCACGATAACAGATTAAAACACACTACAGTACATGTCCAAAAGTATGTGGACATCCAAACAGCATTTGATAATCCCAAACAATTATCCCTGAATCTCTTAAAAGTGTGGTTGCTGTTGAGAGAGAAAGCAAAGAAGAAAATGAAAGAGAAAGGATGCTCCTCCTGTACTACTACACCCCAGGGGGAATTAATACACTTACAGCTGCTAAAGGCACTAGGTAAATAGGGCAAAAGTGAGTGTGTGAGTGAGAGACTGTGTTTGAGTGGATAACACCAAGTATATGGGGCAGTGTGCCTGGCAGTCCTGAGGATGCCCATGGGACGGCAATCACTATGGATACCACCGTAGCAATGGCAACAAGCTTTCGCTTGGAGCAACCGGCCGCTGACCATCAGACTGTGCCGAGTCACATGCAAACAACATGCAGGACAGATACCAAAAGCCGACGTGGAAAATGCACATGAACACCCCCTCATGTGGTATTTTCCACTGGGCAACTCGTAGAATATTTTGATGGACGAGTTGCCGAGATGAGATAACCTTTGACCTTTTCAAAATGGCGAAGAGCACCGCGAGAGTCGTGAATGGTAAAAATATATACTATTCATGATCTAGAAAATATAGGCTACAGCATATTATTTACCTTTTGAGTTTTGATAAATCATTTTCTTGCTGTTGCAGATGACTTAAGCAGTCTAAAATAGTTTTAGCTAAATAAGAGGTCTGGATCTCCATGTTTTACCACATTACGACAACAAAAGCACTTGAACGCAACACACTGGTAAATACCAGTTCACAAGTGGAAAATATCCTATTTTCCATAGCACGTGAATGCACCAAGAATTTAACCAGTTAATATAGGGTTAGACAGTCAACACAGCTGGTTACAGAAACATTAAAGTGACAGTTCACCCATGATGACACAGTCGACATTTACTCACCACAATATGACACAAAAGAAGTCGAGAACACTAAGGTCCAAACAACTTTGGATGCCATTGACTTTCATTGTATGCACAAAGAAAACAGACTTTTTTTCAAAATATCAACTTTTGTTTTCCACAAAAGTGAGAAAATCATACAGGTTTGCATAGGCTGAGGGTGAACCAACTCCAGGGAAATGCTAAAAGGCGCATATATATATACACATCATAAACCCATCTTTTTAAGTAAGTACCAGATATAGGTGTCGTCATAAAATATTTTTTAAATACGACTGAACATATGATCACAATGTAATAAAAACATTGTAGGTTAACAATTATAACGCTTTCATTTCTACAGTTATTCAAATAACTTAGCAAGCGTGTGCAATAAACAAAACCGTAACAATAATCTGAACGCCTCGAATTGGCCATTGCATTCATAAGCACATGTAAAGAGAAGTATGAGCAGATCTAAATTTAATACTGTAATCGACACATCATTTCATTTTTACTTTACTAGATTTAGTTAAATTGTGCATGGGCCTGTTCATTTCCAACCTGTGCCCACACATGCTTCGCCTATGCAGGTTTGAAATGACATGAGGGTGAAGATGACAGAAGACAAAAAAATAAAAATAAAATAAAATTAACACTGATCTCATTTACTTCCTTATTATTATTGTGAATGGTCTGTGTTCAGAATATGATGATTCCTGGTGATAAATGTCTCTAAAATTATCACCTCCTTCAATACAATATTCCACGCTATACCATGCAATTTATTCATATAAAAATGACCATTTATAAAAGTATTCTTGATTGACTTTTCAATTTATTTATTTTTTTGTCCTGAATAGTCCCTGACCAGGCCTGGATTCACAATTGTATATATTTGAAACTGAAAGCCTTTCCAGGCTGTCTGCCATAACCTGAGGGTCTATATCGCTTTTACTGGCACTACAGAACTCCGGGGTTTAGGTAGTAACCCGACCACAAAAAGAACTACAAAATTCGACTGCTTTACGTCAAGCGCTACAATAGTCATTATTTTGTTAATCTTCATTTCAGCCTTGGTGAACATAAAATACTTCTTTCAAAAACATAAAAAATTCTTACTGACCCTAAACTTTTAAACTTAATGTATGTTATGAGGATGTGGAGACCGTTGGATCCTGGGAAACAGTCAATCATCTTTCAAGTGAGACGGGAAGCTGTAATTGATCTTAAACTTTCCTTGTACACACAAATATTTCGAAGACATTCTGTATGAAGCTTACTTAAACACAAACTAAACAAATAGTTCTAATACTAAAGCCAAGAAACAGCTGTTTGGTGCAGCTCCGACATGGTGGAAACACACTTCATTAAGTAACTATTTACACAACTTGTTGACAAACAGCTTGACTATTGATTTATTGGCAAAATAAGATACAGCAAACGATCCGATACAGATGTGCCAGAACACAAGGTGGTCTCCCTGGAAACTGTTTATCTGTAAACCTCAACATAGACGATGCTTAATAACGACCTGTTTGCTATCTCCACCGTAGAGAGAGAGAGAGAGGGAGAATGTGAACTCCAAGCTCTATGTGTATGGAAAACCCTTTCTGGGAACCAAGGTTCCACTCCGAAGCAATGAATAAATATAGCCCAAAACATCCAGCCGAACACTCTGAATATGGTCTGACTCTCTTTCAAACACGACGTGGTTAGCAGAGCTTCTCAAAGCTGTGTCATGATAAAAACTAATTAAACAATGTGACAGTTTGTCTGGAGTTCGGTCACCTGGGGTAATCTGCCCTGGGAAACGCTGGTCTGGGATCAGCATATCTGTGCATGTTACTCAAAGGTGAACACAGAAACTGTGTCAGGCTGACTGCAGATCAGTCGTGATGTATCAATATCCCTGATCCATGTTAATCAAAGCTGATTTACTATAACCGGACTCCTGTTAACAGATTAGGGATCTATTCTGAGCCGTGCGACCGTGTGAATTTCCGAACATCAAGCACTCTATCCCAATACACACACTCTGTTTTTGGCTGCTCGTCTCAGGGGGGCTTCTGGGTTTCCCCCTGTGTTGTCCTGTGATGGAACGTGGATGGTATTTTCCATTCCAGCAGGTCCCAGTCATGCAGACCCCCTTGCTATCGCTCACACACATAAAGCTCAGTGACAGAACGTCCTTGGACGACGCTGACACAGGAGTCAAGTGACCCCGGGATTACCAAGTCTGGCAGACGTGTGACAGTCACTCAGGAAAATTAATGGTCCTGGAATACAGCCACAAAAGGGGAGAGAGAGAAAGATTAGGGAGGGGCAAGGAAGGGTGTGGAATAACTCTTGAGCCACAATTTTGACAGCACTGACCTCCATACATGGACTCACAGATGCCTCGTATTATCACACTAACATCTCCCTCTGAACTACCCATGTTAATGCCGAGCTGTGTTTTATTCAATTTTATAGAGCACTCGCAATCATTCAAAAAGCAGCTGTTTTAAAGGAATGGTTTCAGCCAAACATCTTTAATTTTTGTCATTGCTGGCCGTTGAAAAGTAGTTGACAAAATAAAATATTTTGCAAATAATATCTAAAATTGCACACACACACAGAGCAGCAGAATGATGCTGAATGCCATGGTTCTCACCTGTCAATAGGCATATATTACATAATTTTTATTTTTTTTTACCCAGCAGGGGCATCAAGGTTAATTTTTTTAAACAAATTACTTTTAAATAAATACGTTTTAAATAAAAAAAAATTACATTTAAAAATCATACTTAAAGTTGGTCACGGAGGTTTTTGGTAAATAATAGACGGTTTGCATCTGTGATCCTCTAATTTAAAGATAGGATTAATAAATAAAAAAATCCAAGGATGAAATCATCTGAGCCAAAGGTCATGTGCTACTATGACATAGACCTGAACATCTGCTGGGTTCAATCTACGATGGCCATCGGATTATCATGATGCCAGCTAAGGTACAGGATTTACAGACAATGAAAACATCTGGACTGCAACCTAAAGCCTCTGGTCAGTTGGTGTTAAATTGACCATAGGAGTGAATTATGCTTTAAGATCTTGACTCAGATTTTTTTTACCATCTAGAAACGAGTGTTTAGCATTATCTGCTGAAAATAGAATTAGCACAGTGACTTCTCTTGACACCTGACCTCAGTTAGGACAATGCTGTCACTTTCCCTGAACTTTGCCTAATAAGGGTGACAAAACAAGTGCTATATGTGTCACAATCAGGCAAGTGTCTCAGATGCAACATTACTAAAAGAAACCTCATCCAAGTTAGCCTCTGTACTGTAAATAAACGCATACATTGTGCAATACAGATCTAAAACTACAGTTTTTCACAAAATATGATCCTAATTCATGAATCATGCATGCATTTGTACAAATTGTGTACATTTTATCGAAATTGACCGAAACAGTGTTATGTGTTCAGCGTCCATTTGGTGCACATAGAAAATAATAAACATGGATGAACACCAGAAGGTATGGTGATAGAAACAGTACAAATGTCTCATGTAATCACTTAATGTAATTATTTAATGTATGTTTGAATATGTTGCATGAATGTTTGTATGTTTTGAATGTTTGATTAAATGAGTGCAGCAGGCGCGATGACTCCCGGTCACGTTGAAAGCTGGGCACTATTTTTAGGCGCTGCGCCATATCATTACGCCTGCTACACTCATGGTACGACAGTGAAGTTTCCTGATTATTACGCAGGAATGAGAGTATAGATCCCAGTCATATCAGCCTAGAAAATCACAACTTTACATTTTCCGCCTGTCTTAGTGCACGATGTAGCTATAGAAGAGTCAAGTTTTAAATAGGAAAAATATTGAAACACTTAGGTATTTTTTTGGGAGAAATGCTAATGGTCTTGTGCACTTCAATGATGTATGCTAAGCTATGCTAAAAGTGGTACCGCCAGAAACGGAGATCGGCTGAATGGATTCAAAAAAGATAAAACACAACAGTTTAACTTTGGGGGAGTTGTAAAATGAGCGTATTTCCAAAAAAAGTGGAGTATCCCTAACAGCGATCATATCTTAAGCATTTTATTTGACAGGTGGCTTATAATAGCCAAAAATAACACACCATACACCAACACAACACACCAACAAGGTTTTTGAATATACTAACTAAAAACATGTATAAATATCTACCTAAATATCAATATGTACACAAATGAACAGTTCAGTATAAGTTGTTGACTCTCTGAACTCCTGATGGTGCGTCCTCTTGAGAAGTGAGAAATGAAACGAGCCAAAGCTTGTTTTTGCTTATAATTAAGATTCCAGCGCTCACAATCTGGGTGCTGCTACCAATCAAAGCAGACTGGGAGATCTGCTCTGTGATGGCAGCTGCCAAACATTAAAGTAAAATCTGTTCGGTCTGTGTACACACACACACGCACACACACAATACTCAGCTGTGTATGAAACAGAAAGGAACCCAAATAGACATTTGGCTGTGTTTGGACATCTCTAACTGTAAAAATTGAAAGCAAGCAAGTCATTTTTTCTCCTTTAGCTCTTTCTCCCAACAAAATGCAACTGAAGCTCAGCAGATGCTGTGAGAAAACACACAAATCTAATTTAGGAAACCCACACTGTTCTCGGATTTAAATAACAGAAAATCATTTCATATAATGATCCAACACATGAAGGCCCTGTTTACACCTGGTATTAAGTTGTATTTTGGTTGTGGTTTAATCCGTTTGTTTTATCCACTTTCTATCACTTCTATCCTGATATTTTTCGATAGGAGGGTCTATGGACAGGTGAATGTATGGGTTTTTTCAGATCTTTCGATCTAATGGACAAAATAAGCTTGTGCAATTTGCATGAATGTGAGTGGAGACAACAGCAAAATCAGGTTTAGTTTCTGCTATGACAGCTGCAAGACCACGCCGAACCCAGTGAATTTGTGTTAAAAATCAGGAATGGTGAGAGAACATTGTGCTTGGTGCTTTTTTTCGTCTTCAAACCAAACTTGGGTCTCCAGCCGACAAAGTTTAAATCCCATCTGGCAAATGCGATTCCCATACCCGTTTACTCATTAGATTAGTAGGCGGAGAGTAGGTTTGCTTTTGTAGCTGTTTGAACACATTCGGACATATTTACAATACGAAAGTAATCTGAGTAATCGAATGTGTTTTTGACTACCTTTGGAAGTGGTGGAAAGTGGACAAGCTCAAAATTGTTTAACACCCCGTTTACATCTGTATTTAGTGTCGTCCACTTGTGATCCGTTTGGCCAAAACGCATCTTAATAACAGGCCAAAGACTCAAACAAGAACAAAAACAACTGTAAAATCTAACAGAAAATACTATGGTACCTTGATAATTACCATAGTGCTGAAATGGTGCTATGGTGCATGTCCAAAAAACACATGGTTCATGGATTATCACCACAGAACGTTTCTGTAATGGCATGTTCGCCATGTATTTGAATGTGTTTTTGTCCCAAGTGACTGCAACACAGTTGCAGCTAGCAGAAGTATATCAGAGTGAAACTTTGGTTGCTTTTCACACTAAGGCTTTGCTAAACCCCCCCTCATCAGGATGAGTCATGCTCGCCTTCCAGTAGGCACTGTGATCCAGTTTCTATAGAAACCTGTTGCTATGGAAACACCTCTTCCTCAAGAGTCATAAGGGGATACACAAACACTAGCACAGGTGACCGGGGTAAATCAGACGGGATTTTAATAAGATAATCAAGACGGCCCCGTTTCTAAAGATCTCATTGCTTGAAATGTCAGAACAAACAGCCATCTGCATAACGCTTCCTCTTCTATGAATAGTGTGGAGGGCTTCACAACTTTATGGATTAACTACTTCATACTCTCTACTAGAGCTGGATGATTTTGGATAAAGAAAGAATCACATTTTTGGGGGGGTTTCAACTAGAGATCATGATTTTACTGAGCCCCTAAAGGGGGAAAAAATTAAATTGGAGGGAAAATTATTTGCCAATGCTTTCGCGTTTCCCTGAGAAACTTTGCATTTGCTTGCAAAATGTTTGCATTTCCCTGAGAAACTTTGCATTTGCTTGCAAAATGTTCCGTTTCCAGCCAAAAAAACTGTACCATCCCCAAGTCTATGGTATTTTCATCCCCATATTATTTGGACTATTTTATTCTTTGTACCTCCTTTCAAAAATGAACCATTGGACTGTCATTTGCATCAGATGCCAACACTGCCCTTCAAAAGTTTGGGATCAGTAAGATTTAAAGATATATACTGTATATATATATATATATATATATATATATATATATTATTCAGCAAGAATTCATTACATTTATCAAAAGGGACAGTAAAACATTTGTTACAAAAGATTCATATTTACACTATTCAGCACAAAATAAAAAAAAAATCATAATTTTTTTCATTAATATATTTAGCAGCACAACTGTTTTCAACATTGATGATAATAAGTAATGTTTATTGATCGTCAAATCATCATATTAGAATGATTTCTGAAAGATCAAGTGACACTGAAGACTGATCCTGAAAATTCACAGGTTTCACAATTCACAGTAATTTCACTTAAATAACAATTAATAGGTAATTATCATTGCCATTGAAGTGAAATCACTGAACTTAAATATACAAGTTTGATAAAAATCATAATTAAAGAAGAAAATTTCAAATGGCATTTAGAGGCTTTTGCATCTGAACTCTTCATATGTACTAATGTTGTAAATGTATTTTTCATGTATATATACACTTTATGAAGTTATTTTTCGATTTGATCAAGAACGTAAACTAATGCCAACTCTCTTTGTGTATATAGTAGCCAGCTAGTTAGTTCGATGCTATTGTGTAAAACAAACGTGTATGAATTTAAAAAAATACAGGCAAATCACCATTCAGAAACGTTTAGTAAGAGCCGTGTGTGGTGAGGTTCTGCTTGCCTCTCTTCATCGCCACTTTCTGGGTCTGATTCTGGCTCAAACTGATACTGCAGGATCGACACCATTATGTACATTTGACAGGAACACAACATGTAACTTCGCCCGTAAAAGCAATGGGCGTGAAGTTTCCGGACAAGGTGCACTACAGTTTAGCCAATCACAACACACTGAGGGAGAGAGTGGTTTCATAGACTCAGGAAGTCAACCGGTCTTTCAAATGACAGAGAAGAGCGCGGCTTACAATAAATGTGAAATTTATGAAAAATAAAGACTTTTAAAAAAAAGAAAAATCACGAATACATGATATATTGCACCCCATAAACACAATCATGCAAAGAAAAAAAGCAGTAAACCAACCCTTTAAATTAGAAAACTAAAAAATATTTGTTATCGTATTTTTTATATTTGACTGTATTTTGATCAAATAAATTCAGCCTTGGCGAGCACAAGAGATTACTTCCAAAAACATTATAAAATTGTACCAACACAAAATGTTCTAATGGCACTGTATGGTATTGAAATTAATTTATTGCACTCATCATAGCACTTATTGATTTCCCATAGTACTGCCATTTTACAGGAATTTACACCATTTATGGAAGTCCTGGCATTCTTGTACAAGTACCTTTTTCAAATATTGTAGAAAAATGATAACATTTAATTGTTCGGAAATGGCCTGAAATGAAATCCAGGACCCCACAAGAGTGCAGCTCTAATGTAAAAAGCACACGTATATCAGCTGCCTGTAGAGAGCCAGAGATCAAATCACTGTCCTGCCGTCTTCACCTCATGCAATGAAAGTGAAGCTCAGTCAACCTTATTTGACATTAAATCCTCTGGAGAAAAGCACAGAGGCTTTGAGAGGATTCAAACAGCATGATGTGTACATGTGTGCTCTTGTTTGAGTGTGTGTGTGGTGTCCTTAAAAATGGAGCAAGAAAAAAAAAATCTCATTGAAATTCTGGTCAATGCTGCCAGCTCTTTATACACTAAATATTACGTAACTAGAAAATAATACAGCTTCATCTGCCCTCAAACCCCCACCTCTGCGCTGAGATGGACCGGCTGAGGCACTTACATAAACTCAGATACCCATACTCATCAACTGTGACTCTGTCTCTCTGTCTGTCTGTGGAGGTATTAGAGAGTGGGCAGGTGGGAAGTGAGCGAGTACTGTTTGGTAAGTGGGAGTGGGTGTGAGGTAGACCGAGGTAGTGAGAGGACAAAGTCTATCTTTCTTCATTATATGTTCTTATATGTTCAAAAACTAGTTTAGTCTTTTACTGCATTTTTCTGCATTACTGCAATACTTATTTAGAATTATTATGCAGATTTTATTACTCTATTTATTGAGATATAATTTTACCAAATAAAAAATGTTTTATGGACCATTTAAAATGAATTATTAAAAGGTCAAAAGTTTATAAAAAAAGGGCTAAACAAAAACAATGTTGACTACTTACAGGACCAAAGATATGCACTTTCCCTTATATATTACATATACTATTCAACACATATCCAGCTCATGACGTTAAACCGAGCCTGAACGGCGAGTGACGGTTAAGTAACTGGTGTAGTTCACAAGTCGTGAATAGTAGGGTGTGATAATACCATTGAGAGTTTAAAGCTATTTAAAATGGCAGGCCTCACAATGACGTCAACAGTGTTACCAATGCTAAAGTACTAGCTAGTGAGGAGAGGTAGCATGGAACCGACTTGTGAAACAACCCACAAGAAACAATCATGAGTAGACGACTAAATAGAGAAAAATGCCAGCTGGACAAATAAGAGCCCTGTCGTAGGTCAAGGGCGCAAATCGGCACATGGAACGTAAGGACACTTTGGAAGGATGGAAGCCTCGAATTACTTGTCGGCCAACTTAACAAGTGATTCAAATGGGACGCCATTGGTCTGCCTGAGGTGTGTAAAAACGGAACAAGGCATAGTAGAAAAAGCTGGACATAAGCTCTTGTATTTGGGTGATGAAAAGACACAGAGTCTGCTTTTTTCAAAGAAGGCAATCCAAGAGTTTAATTGATTGAAACCCGGTGTCTTCAAGTTTAATCAATCATGCAAGATTCATTGGCAACACTATTATCCGAGCATATGCACCTAGCCAACTACTAGCCATAGTAACGACACTGTGGACGACTTTTATAAGACGTTACAACACGCCATCGATAACGTGCCAAATAGGAACATTAAGATCTTAATGGGGTACTTCAATGCACAGGTTTACACAGACAACGTTACATGGAAAAGTGTTTGGGGAACTTTGGATATGGATCAATGCCTGATTGAGGGGAGCAACGTTTTGTAGGCTCAACAAGCTAAACATTGTTAACACTCGATTCAGACACAAACCGTCATACAAAGAGACTCCTAGGCCGAGACAAAGAGACTTGATCGATCAGAGAAGAAGAAGCTAGGCAATGGGCAAATTTAGGATGTGGTTTAAGCTTAAAAAGAGGACAAACAACAAGAAATTCAAAACAGTCAAAATGCGCTATGAGATCGGGCTCAAGAACAGTTTTGAGGTGCTTGGCTGGCAACACGATAGAAGAATTCAGCTTGGATGATGCACTCAACATTATCAATGGCACGATAAAGAAAACAGCTCGGCTTTAGATGTTTAGAAGACATAAAAACACTCCTCGTGCAAGGTGATGAACACTGAGATGTCAGCAAAAAGAACAACTACAGCCCAGATTATGTAAATTTAAAACAAGGATACTCTCGGCTGAACACCGACATAGACAACAAGGTTGAGAAAAGCCACAACGACTGGTTCAACAAACAGTGTTGCGAAGCATAAGCAAGCCGAAAGAACGACATTCACACTCTTTTTTTTTAAAAAAGGTCAAAACGCTCAAGAAAGGAGTCAAAATAATTGAAAGGCTCCTGGAATCAATGGCATCGAAGGAGAGCCAATCAAAGCCGGCGGTTAGGCCATAGCCCATATCATGCATAAAATTTGGAGTAAAATTTGGACCACTGGTGAGTTTCCTATGCTGTGGACAAAGTCCCTAGTGGTTACCAACCCAAAGAAAGGGGATACAACCAAATGTGAAAATCACTTTACAATTAGCCTCATCTGAAACTCAAGTAAGCTTACCAGGAGCCAGATGAAGAACGATATTGAATTACAAATGTGGGAGGAACAAGCCGGATTCAGACCAGGTAGAGGCACTATCGAACTGATTGTATCACTCAGATTGATAGTAGAGAAGTATCTCAGACTGCAAGACAAATCTTTATTGATTTCAAGAAAGCCTTTGATTGAGTGTGGCATCAAGGCCTTTGGAAAGTAATACACCACTATGGAATCAATCTGATTGAGAATCTGTATCAGAAATTGCAAAGTGTTATAAGAGCCGGGAACAACATGACAGGTTCCTGCAAACATTCGGTGTCCGACAAGGCTGCGTTTTGTCTCCAGGTCTCTTCAACATCTATCTGGAGCACATTACGCAAGAGGCACCTGACGGTCTGGAGAGCCACGGATCATGTGTAAATGGCAGAACACTTAACAACTTACGTTTTGCCGATGATATTGGTCTCTTGACATAACAACTTAGACATGCTCAGGTCCTTTTGGACAGAGTTGACAATGTCAGCTCAAGAGATTAGTGGCTCCAAAACAGAGTGGATCCTGCTACAAGTACAAAATAGAGAAAAGTAAGGACTGTTTCTCAGAGGGAAGGAGAGAGTCAGGCAGATTTTTATTTTTAAAAGCCAGTTATTTCATGGATCCAGGATAATATGCATCCTGATAAAGTTCCCTTGGCCTTTGGAATTAAAATATCCCCACATCATCACACACCTTCCACCACACCTAGAGATTGGCATGGGATTGCAAATCAAACCAGCTATTAGGCTATCTGAAGTAAAACCATGCCAATCTCTAGGCATGGTGAATGGTGTGTGATGATGTGGGTCTATTTTAATTCCAAAGGCCAAGGGAACTTTATCAGGATGCATATTATCCTGGATCCATGAAATAACTGGCTTTTAAAAATAAAAATCTGCCTGACTCTATGGGAATTTAACATAGGAGTGCCCTGACTTAAGCACCATGTATTTTAAGGAAAAACATTTATTTATTTATGATACATTATTCATTCACAAAGAAAATGTGTGTCCTTAAAGGTTGGAGTTTTCCTCATTTTTTTAATTAAGCCATTAAGATCAATATCCAAAAGGTGATTTTTTATTCCTCTTTTTAGGCAACTTTAGCATGGGTGTCCAAACTTGATCACATCACTGTAAGAGACGACTTTCAAAAAAATAAAAAAGGTGGTGTATTTATTAACCCAAATGTTGATACTGATGAAGAAAAAGCTCACAGCAACAAGCTACAAAAGTGTATATTTTCCTTATTTTTCACCTAGAGATCAACAAAATGCACCAACACAATCCCCACAATAACGTGTAGGCTCAAAATCCCATGGGAGTATCTTTTAAATACATCATTTTAGGCTCGCTCCTGTGTTCTCTCATCGATCAGAGCACTAGCAATGCTTGTCAGGCCTCCTCCCATTCACCTGCATCCCGCAGGCTACACATTGCCATGGGAACAGCCAAGGTGAATGAGCAGAGGTCACGAATGACTGGTTCAGCCCCATAAGCAGTCACCTGGGTCTCAGGACGGCAGTGGAAAGTTAAACCTCCGATCTAAGACACAGCATGGAATGTTTTTTTATTTCTGCTGCATCATTTGCAAGTCTACAGAGAAAATGCACACACTTATTAGCAAGCATATACACACAACCCACTCAGCATGCACCGCAGCGTTCCCCTGAGAGGAGGAACAAGAGAGCGTGAGAGAGAGAAAGAGAGCGAGAGGGGATGGTGACCTTGGTCAGGCCTTTAATGAGATGGAAAAGTCCAGAAAATCTGTTTCTACTCCACACTCAGCAGTCTCTAAACTGCATTACACTCTGTCAGCATGAATCTGATGAGGAGATAGTCAAATGTGTGTGTGTGTGTGTGTGTGTGTGAGATATGTGAGAGACAGATAAGCTATTTTTCCATAATAATATAGACGACTGTTGTTGGCTAAGGTCACTAAGCATGTGGAACAGAGATCAGTGAGCTATCTCTGTATTTGTGTGTGTGTTTGTGAGGGAGGACAGTGCTGTAAACCTTTTTTTATATTCCACTCAACGACTTGGAGTATTGGACCCCGCAGTGGAGTGGTTTGGTTTGGGAGGGGGGGTGTCAAACCAGTTTTAATGTCAGACACAAGTGTGGGGATGTGTACTTTGACACACACAGACACACACACACAAACTAACACAAACACAAAAAGAGAGGATGTCCTCTGGGAAAGTCTAGTGAAATGTTTAAAGGTGCAGTGTGCAATTTTTTGCACCACTAGTGGCAACCAAGCGTGCCGCACAAGCCATGAAAAGTGAAGCCAAAACGTCTTGATCGCCCCCTAGTGGCTGGTCCTAGTATAGGCCATAAATCCCACCTCCCCGTGTTATTCAACAGGACGTGAGACCGACTAAACAATTAAATTACACTTCAAATATCTTTTTTTTCAAAGGCGGTTTCTGTCATTTGCTGCCGTTTTTATCACCCCGATGTAAGTTCAAGTGTCTGTTTTTAAAATAAGTTTGCATTTTAGTTAGTTACGTGATGTTATAAAAACAGTGGTGTAACGTCATGATTGACAGCTGTGATTGACAGATTCTCTGTCATCGAAGATCCCGAAAAAAAAGTCTGTGGGTGCCTAAGAGGACTGAGGAGATTGTATTTACTTTATTCTTGTCGGACATCAAATTTTGAGCAGAACGGAGGAACGGAGCAGACCAGGCCACTTAAAAAACGTGCAGGGAGAGAGCATTCTCCGAGAGTGAGGGCGGAGCCTTGGTTTCGCGGCTTTACTTCCTGCTCACTACTGCACAGGTCTGGTCCCGAGACCGCTACTACGCAGACTCAAGTCCCAAGACGTCAGCACCATATCGGGACACTGCCGACTTCAGTTCTCGCCAAATGGAAGAGAGAAAAAGAGCGTCGTCCATCATTTTTTACAGTCTATGGTGGTAACAAACACGACTGCAAAAATAATTCTAATCTATTTCAATAAAAAAATAAAACTGCATAAAATTATTAAAACAAAACTAAAACAAAAATGTTATATAAAAATGTAAACTAATTCTAATTATTATTAAAAAATATAATAGGATAATAATAGACTTTAAAAAACACTAATTTAAAACAGGAAGTGTGTGTGAACCAATCATAATCATTATAATTATTTCATATTCAATATTAGTAGATACTTCATCTTGTTAAAACTGTGAAATAAACTTTAGCAGACATCACTCCCTGTCTGTTGCCGTTCAGCTCAGAGTAGTTGCAAATGAAGGTTTAGGGACTGATGTTGTAATTTCCGAACGGCTCCAGAACGAGCTGTCGTGACATTTACCGCTCAGCTGATTGCCTCAAAATCAACAAGTATCAAGTGCAGCGGGCCGAGAAACTTATTTCCAAATGAACAGGAATGCTAATGAACTTTCTCAAGGTATTAAAGACTTTCTATGGACAAAATATGACACTTCATAACTTTCTATCTATCTAGTTCTTTTGTGGGATGAAGCGATATGATGGTTATTACACTCTTACTCTTTCATCAGACATGGATGAGGGCACCTGCGTACTTCTCTGCTTAGCATTCAAATCTAATCTGCTCTGCATACTCAGCAACCCCTATGCAGAGAGAAAAGAGAGATGATCATGGGACTATTTTGATGACACGCATCTACAAAAGTTGATGAGCAATTGGAAAACACACACACACACACAAGCTTGATGACTATGTTTGCTGCTGACACTTTTCTTTTTAGCTTCATTGATCAAAGTTTGTAGTCCTAAAACCCATCATGACTGAAAAGAGAAACATTGGTGTTCAAGTAAAGCATCTTCCCTATAAGATAGAAAGACTGTTTTGTGTTTCTTTCACTGTATGAAACGCAGCAACGCTCTACTGCAGTGCTGCTGCTGACGCAATATCAGGAAAGTTCATCTGTGCGCTAATATTCAGCTCTGACTCACAATGTTTACACAAACAGTCCATAAAAACTAATGATCGCATCAGAAAACCTTAATGAACTACTAAATGAGATCACTCATCAGACACGCTCACATCTATATCCCTCACTGCAATCCCAAGCTTCTGTCATAGACATCAATTTGTCTCATAATTTGATGCAACCTGCTTTGTTTACTCACACGGACATAAGGTGGTATTCTCCGATTGGCTGGACAGGCTTGGCATCACTAAAGGGACAACAATTACATCATACTTAAAACTAATTACATGTAGAAATTATATTGCTAGACAAGATTACTGATGCCAAAGAGACAAACAGTACACAATTGTATTTTTATGATTTTCTCTGGACGTGGTAGTTTGATATATCTCAAAATATTGGAGTTCATGTACTATGGTATTTACAAAACCAATAAAGCACAGATGACAAAACCAAGGATTTAAACAAAAATACAACATAGTAAAGAAATGTATGTACATTAGCTTATATAAGGTACCCTGTGGTACTTCCAAGACTACCATAGTAATACCATGGTTTATTAAAAAAAAAAAAAAATGAGTTTAAAAACCCATGGTCCTTATATGGCACCTCTGGTATGTATGTGTGTATCATGGTATTCTTGGAAGTACCTTGGAAATTACAAATTGGTAACAGTTTAGTTTATTTCTCTATTCAATAATACCTAGTTGCTTATTAGCAATTATGCGCATATGATTAGGACATTGGTTTATTAGTACTTATAAAGCACATATTACCTTATTCTGCGTGACCATATTTTATATTCCTAATCCTACCCAAAACCTAAATGTAATAACTACCACTATTAATAACTATTAATAAGAAGCAAGTAGGAGTTTATTAAGACAAAAGTCATAGTTAATAGTTAGTTAATAATAGTGAGAATTGGACCTTAAAGGGATACTCCACTTTTTTGGAAATAGGCTCATTTTGCAACTCCCCCAGAGTTAAATAGTTATGTTTAACCGTTTTCAAATACATTCAGCCTATTTTCTGATAAAAAATATCAGTAACCAGACAGTTTCTGGTCTCATTGACTTTCCCTACTATGGAAGTCAATGAGACCAGAAACTGTCTGCTTACTGATATTCTTCTAAATATCAGAAAATCGGCTGAATGGATTCAAAAACGGTAAAACTCAACTGTTTAACTCTGGGGGAGTTGTAAACTGAGCCTATTTCCAAAAAAGTGGAGTATCCCTTTAATCTAAAGTGTGACTGACATAGTATATATGAATATGGCATATCATACTTATTAAAATAACCATGGTATTCTAGGAAGTTCCTTGGAGTACCATGCTTCACAATACAGTACCCTGGCAGTAACATAGTAATATTATTGTACTCTGATGTATAGTGAACCATGGTACTAAAATTTCACCATGGAGTTTATGGCACTCCAAGGTACTTCTGAGGATACCATGGTGGTTTTGTATGATTGCCGTATTCATAAAATAAGGCAATTCCAAGGTACTTCAAAGAATACCTGATATTAACTTCATAATAGGGTCCAAAAACCATTAAATTAACCTGGAATTGTGTCCAAAAATATACAGATTACCATTCAAACATTTGTGGTCGCTGGTCGGTAAGATTTAAGATTGTGGGTCAGTAAGAAGTCTCTAATGCTCACCAAGGCTGCATTTATTCGATCAAAAACACAATACAAACAGTAATATTTTGAACTATTATAACAATTTAAAATAACTGTTTTGTATTTTAATACATTTTAAAATGCAATTTATTCCTGTGATGGCAATTCTTAATTTTCAGCAGCTATTACTCTTAATTGTCACATGATCTTTCAGCAATCATTTTCACATGCTTATTTTATATTACTCATGATTATCAAAACAGTTGCACTTCTTAATACTTTTCTTTTTTCAGGATTATACTATACGAACACGAACAGCTATACTAATTTACTAATATAATAATCCCATGGTCGTTTTTCTATGGGAATTAGACAAATTCATCCAAGCAGAAATAAATAAAGCTTAATAAAGAGTATAAACCAACATATAATGGCAACAATAAAGAGCTGTAAGAGAGAAAAAGAGATGCGGCTATAATCCATCCATGCCGAAACGAAGGCAGCGCCTCCCTGAAAACTGGACTGAACCTGCTCTGACTGTACACACTGTGCCGAGCTCGAACTGTCGTCTTCTCTCTGTCTCTCGTCTTGTCTATCTGTCTCTCGTTGGCTCTAATTAATGGTGGCCCCTCTCCCAGTAGGCATCCAACGTTTCCATAGCAACGCTGCTCTGCAGTCGATACTAGCCTCTCGTCTCCGTGGTAACTGAGTTGGGATGCGAGAGGTTCTGTCTCTGTGATTTTGGGCTGCAGTGTGTGGGGGACGTGCTGCATGTGCACAAACATCCACGCAAACAAACATCCACGAAGCAGCTAAAACGCTCCATGACAAGACCTCTTGACAACTTTGACAAGTTGCAGGATTACAGACACAAACCCACATGTGTATCGTACATGCTGCTGACACAGTTGGAGATGCCAAGAGACTTATTTCAACTTTTTTCATTAGAACAAAACTCGTACGCCTAGGCATAATCAGTAACTATCCAACTATAAGCTGGTACCATGGTATTACAATGAAATATACCAAGTAAAAACAGTGGAAGTGCCATTTTATTCCATTCTGTCAATAAAATGTTGAAAAAAGGTCAAGGATCAAAACTGAAATCTAAACAAAAACTCATTATTAATTAATAATGAACATTATAAGAGAGAATTCAGTAACACTTTAAATATAACTTTAATTATGCTTTGCATGGTCTCACGAATAACTGCAACCCCAGTTATAACACATTCTAATACTCGTCTATTCATTGTCACACCTTTAGAAAGTATCCATTTAAAAATACATGACAAACAACCAACTTCAGATGTAACAAGGAATCTGCAATGAATTTTAACTTTTTAATTTTTAACTGGTTACAATTCTTTATTACAAGACATAATGCTTTATAACGTACATTATGAACACCTTTATGATAAATTATTCATAGGGCTATAAGTAAAGAGTTTCCAAGATTTATTGTGATTTTATTCTCCTATTCATTATAGGAAACATACAAAGCAAATCTAAACCAGTCTAGATACACTGTATATAATATACGCGAGTTATTTCCAATCACACAGAAAGAAAAAGTAACAATGAACAGAAAACAAATGAGCTGACATGCCAAGTCCTCTTAACCAGGTGCTGAAGGGATCACATGAGGAAAAACAAGAGAAAAGAAACGAGGGATTTTGTCCTTTCATGAGTGAAGATAAATCCTGAATGAAGGATTAAAGGAGTAATGCCCTGCCTAAGTAGGAAAAGAAAAAGGAGAGACAGAGAAGATGGAGAGAGACAGAGAGAGGACAAGAGAGGAAATCAGAGTGATGAGATAAATGAGAATGTGTGCGTGTGTGTGTGTGTGCGTGCATGTGTGTGTGTGTGTGTGCGTGTGTGTGTGTGTGTGTGTGTGATCTAGAAATATAATGAGCACTAAAGCCATCTTATGGGCTAATCACCAATCAAAACACAAGGACCTGGAAATGACCATCAAACTAGCCCGGAAACAAAAAACGTGTGTGTGTGTGTGTGTGTGTGTGTGTGTGTATAAAGCTGTTCTTAATGCATAACATATTTATTATTTCACTGCATCATTAGTATCATATATACAAACACTTAAATAATAACTTTTATTCAATTTATTCAAACATATTTATTCTAACATACAATTTATTCAAACATACATAGAATAATGACGATATATAACATTTAACAAAACTAGTCCTTTTTTTAGATAACTCATGAGCTATGGACATTTCTGAGGTGAATGTAACATTAAAGGGATAGTTAAATTAATTAATTAAAGAAATTAATTTTTGATATGTTTTAGCTTACCTCAAGGGCATCCAAGATGTAGGTGTCTTTGTTTCCACAGTATTTTCAATTTTGATATTTTTAGGTCAAACCGTTGTTGTCTGTCAGTCATATAATGGAGGTATATGGGGTTCACCTCAAAGAGCATGCACAGAGAAGTCCAAATTAAACATGATTTAATGACTCGTAATAAATGTACACATTGATGGCCTAAGACACAAAACAAGCGGTTTGTGTGAGTAAACGAACAGTATTTATAGCGGTTTTACCTCTTGTAACCACAGCCACGTCCAAGTACTCGGGCGAGGGCGCTTCGGTCTGCGCAAGCGCCGGAAAGCACCGGAAGTGATCTCTTGTGCGGTTCCAAAAAAAAAAAAATTTATTTCGATATCTGTTGATATATCGAAATCGTCTTCCATTGCAATTTCCTGTATATCTAAATATGTTTAGATCTTCACAGTGAAGGATAACACTTCTAAAATCTCTGTATAAACAATGAGTGACCTACTCGCACGAGACATCACTTCCTTGCGTGTGGACGTGACTGTACGTGGACGTGGCTGTGATTACAAGAGGTAAAAACGATATAAATACTGTTCGTTTTCTCACACAAACCGCTCGTTTCGTGTCTTAGATCATCAATGTGTACTTACATTTACGAGTCATTATTCTCTGTGCATGCTCTTTGAGATGGACCCCATAAACCTCCATTATATGACTGACAGACAAGAACGCTTTGACCTAAAAATATCAAAATTGAAAATACTACGGAAACAAAGACAATGACATCTTGGATGCCCTTGAGGTAAGCTAAAACATATCAAAAAATAATTTCAAAGTGAACTATCCCTTTAAGTGACATTGTTTACAAGCTGTTTTACTGACGTCTTTCCATGGTTGAACCATTGTGTGAGACCTAATTCATAAACCTAAAATTCAGAGACCTAAATTAATAAAAAAAATCTCTATTTTATTTTGCCTTCTTGTGTTTGTCCTTGAAGTCTTCAACCAAAAGCAGCATCTAAAATGAGTCTAGTGCTAATTGTAGGACTGAAGTGAAATGTTATTGAAACGCTGAAGTTAAAATGCCATGGTCTATGGGCTCAGAACTCAAAGCAGAATTGTTTTTCTCAGGCCTGGATTCTTCTTTTAACGCGTATACATTCGCATACATTCGGGTCTGAATAATGCCTGCATGTGATCATGCCAGTTCCATCTCTAAACAAATCGAGTGCTGTTATTCAGGAGAAATTCAGAAATAAAACATTTAAGACCAAAGAGCAAAACTTAATGAGTAACTTCCATTCATCCTATGTCATGCCAAAAATGTCACATATTGTTGGGCCCATACAGGTTAACATTAGTAATGCTTACTTTTATTTCTTTATTTCTGTTTAATAATTTAGGTAACTTATTAAAATGTTGGAAACATTACGGTAACAATCATTTTGGGTCACCACTAAAAGCCAATAATAAAAATCTGGTTCCTGAAACAAATCCAGTTGAGAACGACTGATTATTGATATTAAATGTCAACTGCGCTCATTGTCTCAAATTGTGCTCAGATTTGTCGATATATTGAAGTGTGCAATCAAAATAAATTTCATTATGAACTTAATGATTTCTCATCACAATCTTACAGATCTGAAAAGTCCAAATTATCCAAGCTGTCATGAATTTTACAGCTGTATGTATGCGTGCCAACAAACCTTTTTTTTTTTATTCAAGGATTATCTGAATTATCTGAGCTCATTTACTTAAACGCAACAATTTGAGAGAATTCTTAAACCATCAGCCATGAAAGAGCAATCTCTGAGCAAACACATTTTTCTCGGGGAGTTTGAAGATCAAGACGCACAAACCATGAGGGATGCATCGCATCTCGCTTCTCTGATCAATAACTGGAAGCAGAAACATAACAATTTAATTGCAGATACATGTTAAATGCTGTGTGTGTGTGTGTGTGTGTGTGTGTGTGTGTGTGTGTGTGTGTGTGTGTGTGTGACCGAGTGGACATACTGTCAACCATCTGCGTTCAGGATGAGAGGTGAAAGTATGAGGAGAGAAACACAGCTTGTTTAATCAGCCTCAGGCGCACACACACACACACACACACAGAGAGAGAGAGGGAAATAGTGTTTCTCTGTCCTACTGTCCATATGCCTCTCTTTTCCACTAAATAGCTTTCTGTTTCTTTGCTCTGCCTCTAATAATGCTTTCATTTTGTATTTTCTCCATCTGCTTTATTTCACTTCTTTTTTCAGTCAGACTACACGCTGTACTCCTCTACATTGAAGTGCATCAGTAAGGGGCCAAAATGTGCATGGTCTAGACAGTTTTTTAAACTTAGTTTAACTTGAGTGCCACATTTTTAAAATGCAAGACGCAAACGCAACAGTCAAACGTCCGTCTAGCACGTTTACATTGGAAAACAATTGAAAGTACAGCAGTGGAATGAAAAAAAAATATGTTCTGCGTGAAACGGTCCTAAGACAGCTCCAAAGGGAGTGATATGATACTTTTTAAGTTTAGTGCAATATATAGACAGCCTAAAAAAGTGGTTTACAACTGGTGGTTCATGACCCAAAAAAGTGTCACATATCTGTTATAATTAAGGTAAAAATCAATGCATGAAAATGAAATGCAACTAATTATAAAACGGTTAGTTCCAATCCTTGATTGAGTCAATAGCTGCGCTTTATTCATGATAGAACACACATGATAGAACACTATGACCGCGTCACCCAACGGTCTCTATGTATCACTGGTTCCTATGTTGTTTTTAGGTGAGCTTTTATGCATATTATTACACATTGGAACATTGTTGCTGTTCATGGTCAGGGACTATTTTTTTTTCTAGTGGAAAGAAGGCTTTTAGTGACTTTACTTCATGAAAGTTGCACTAATAGATTTTTTTTTACTTGAATATTTTTATTGTGTGGTAACCGTTTTATAAAAGCAATAAGGTACTCAAGACAAGTTGTATCGTGAATACTCCGCTTCGCATTGTGCTTATTGAGAATGAGGAGTTGTCGTCATTGTACAGAGCCCCTCCCCTCTCCGCCATGTTGGTTGGATTCCCACGGCAAAACATGATTGTTTACGATTTTCATAACTCTGTAGTAGAGAAAGTTCTCGCAATACCGCACTGTTTTACCATGTCTGGAAGTCACTGCTGCGTTGAAAAATGCTCCAGTACCTCACACGATACATATGGAAAACATAGGAACAATGGGATACAGTTTTTTAGGTTACTGAAATGGACACAGCATCAGGGAGAGTCTCTGACCTGACGAGGAGACACCGGATTGCTTGGTTGGCTGATGCCTTCAATATACGATGTTCACTGTTTGCTGTGCCTTAACGAACATACGCAAAAGTGTTGTTTGAGTGCCTTGTTCATTACTTTTTTTATTTCCTGAAATAAATGTTTGAAACAACTTGATATGGCTTAATATTTATTAAGAACTGAAATATACATAAATATATAAATATATATATTTTTTTGGACAACATAAGTTTCATGGACAACATAAGTAATAATAATAAAATAATAATACTGTTATTAGTGCAAAAAAACAAATATATTGATGGTGCGTCTCCAAATACAGTCGTTTTGCGCTTTGTGTGAGTTTGTTCCTTTAAGGTCCCTTTTCTTTCGCCTTATCTTTTTGCATTGCTTTACTTTCTTCTGTTTTTTTCTCGTATTCTTAGATCCGTCTCTGTCCTGCCAAAATAATAAGTGCGCGAAAATTAAAGAGCTCTGGAATGTTTAGTCGCGTCTCTGTGATGTTCTAAAAGCGTTGCCGCTGGTAACCGATAGCATCTCCTACCATCATAGCCGACCGGCTCAGACCCCGCCCAAATCAGCACGTGACTCCTCATTCTCAAGTCATACAGCAACCTCTCGTACTTTATTGCTTACCTATATAATTGTGCATAATGAGGGGAACAATATATATATATAAACTTTTTTTAGTTGTTGAGGTCACATTTAATTTTACAGTATTTTAGTGCAAATTTGCCAAATAAGACAATATGGACAGGTTGGCAGCATTCCTTACTTGAACAAAACTATGAAAGGTAAAAGAAAATACAACAAAGATCATCCAGTTCAACTTCACACAACAATGAAATGTGTCGAGAACAAAGGCAGTGAATTATTGGCTCCCAAGAACATCCATCCATCTACTATCCATCAATCTACTGTATCTATCTCCATAATGTCTTCAGGATCAATCTGCCTTCAAGGATTTCTTGCACTACAGCAGGGGCAGGAAGAGTGTGATGTGGGCTGGTTGCTGTGAGGAAGTTTCTGGAAAATTTCTCAAGACTTGAATAAATTCATTTTAAGCTGTATGTATACAGCGTCCTACAAAACCATTCACATTTGCTGCCAGGGTGTTGGTGTCAGATGATGAAATTTTAATCTGTATGTAACAGCAGTTCTCTGCCAGTCAGGTCAGTGTTTATGTAAAGCCTGCAGGCAGTCAGCTGAGTTCCTAAATCTTTAATAAGACAAAATACACAGGTCCCAGAATCATCTCTCCAAATCTCCCAGCTGCAATTCTCTCTAACACACACAGGTACTTGTATGCATTCACACATGAAAACACACACACACACACACACAAGAAATCACAAACAAGGGCGGTCTCATCCAGGGCACGAAGCTCCCATTCCTCCAAATCCCAAAGATGCTCTATTGGGTTGAGATCTGGTGACTGTGGGGGCCATTTTAGTACAGTGAACTCATTGGCATGTTCAAGAAACCAATTTGAAATTATTTGAGCTTCATGACATGGTGCATTATCCTGCTGGAAGTAGCCATCAGAGGATGGGCACATGGTGGCAATAAAGGGATGGACATGGTCAGAAACAATGCATGGTCAGTTAAATGGCATTTAAACAACGCCCAATTGGCACTAAGGGGCCTAAAGTGTGCCAAGAAAACATCCCCCACAGCATTACACCACCACCACCAGCCTGCACAGTGGTAACAAGGCATGATGGATCCATGATCTCATTCTGTTTACGCCAAATTCTGACTCTACCATCTGAATGTCTCAACAGAAATCAAGACTCATCAGACCTGGCAACATTTTTCCAATCTTCAACTGTCCAATTTTGATGAGCTCTTGCAAATTGTAGCCTCTTTTTTCCTATTTGTAGTGGAGATGAGTGGTACCCGGTGGGGTCTTCTGCTGTTGTAGCCCATCCGCCTCAAGGTTGTGCTTGTAAAAATGCTTTCACAAATTTCTAAATGCTTCACAAATGCTTTGCTGCATACCTCGGTTGTAACGAGTGGTTATTTCAGTCAAAGTTGCTCTTCTATCAGCTTAAACTGTCGGCCCATTCTCCTCTGACCTCTAGCATCAACAAGGCATTTTAGCCCACAGGACTGCCACATTACGGATGTTTTCCCTTTTCACACCATTCTTTGTAAACCCTAGAAATGGTTGTTCGTGAAAATCCCAGTAGCTGAGCAGATTGTGAAATACTCAGACCGGCCCGTCTGGCACCATTAACCATGACATGCTCAAAATTACTTAAATCACATTTATTTTCCATTCATCAGTTTGGAGTTCAGGAGATGGTCTTGACCAGCACCACACTCCTAAATGCATTGAAGCAATGTGATTGGTTGATTAGATAATTGCATTAATGAGAAATTGAACAGGTGTTCCTAATCATCCTTTAGTTGAGTATGTATTTGATGTGTGAATTTGAATTGAATTGGCCAAAAACCACAGGAAGATCAATTGGAGTTTACTAAATTACCATTCAAAAAAATTTAACACAGGTAATGTATTATGGGAAGTGTTTTTCCACCCTAGTCCAATTCATTTATTAATTATGATGAATTCTTTCTTTCTTTCTTTCTTTCTTTCTTTCTTTCTTTCTTTCTTTCTTTCTTTCTTTCTTTCTTTCTTTCTTTCTTTCTTTCTTTCTTTCCTTCCTTCCTTCCTTCCTTCCTTCCTTCCTTCCTTCCTTCCTTCCTTCCTTCCATCCAATCAGTCTGTAAGGCCCATAAACTGCCAAACTTCAAAGCTTTTTATACTTTTTTGTAAACTTTCAAACAAGGCTTTGTCAAGTCATCATTCAAAATGTGTTGTGACAAACAATGTTATGCGAGTTATTTTGAATTTCAATAGATTTAATTCTACTACCTTGAATTCAAATTGCAAATCTACATCCTATTTGCAGAAATCAAATGCAATTCAAATTACAGAATCAAGTTGGCATTTAAAAGACATTCTCAATTCAATTCTGAAGAGTGTACAATCCTGTTCCTGAACACTCAAAAAACTACTGTTAGATGACAAACACGGTTTACCGCACCCTCAAACTACACTTCACACCTCACAAGTGGCTAATACCTCACACACTTTATCCCACACACAGAGATGATCACATCCCAAATTTCATTTTGCAACATCTGAAGGATATGAGCACAAATCTGACTGTCTGAGTCTAAGGAATCATGACTGCAGTATTACATAACTCTGGCTCTAGTTTGCACACTGCTGTGTATGTATGATGATAACAAGGGAGCTATCAAGACTTTGATGAGCTGACAGATAAATGAGCTCACCCACATAGACGGAAGCATAGAAATCTCATCTCTCTTTCTTTCCCTGTATTTTTCTATTCAATACACAATATCTAACTGCATGCTTTTAAAAAACACACTTACACGCATTCAATTGATTTTTAAAAATCACATTTTCATCTACCATAATGACTTTATCTTTGTCAATTAAAATTATTTGTATTCTTTTTTGGAACTTTTTCCCACAAGTATAGTACTTTTTTTCTTTTAATATTGACATATGCAATAAATTGCAATTATCTGCATATCACGTAATTCATTTGATTAAAAATTATAATCAACTGACTGCAGGAACACAGTCATTTAAAGTGAAGAAATCTGATAAGACTCTCATCCTCTTGATCCTGGCTTTCTACTCTTTCTTTCGTTTCCTTTTTCCAATGAGCGTAAGAGCCGGAGGGCAAAGAAAGGATAGGGAAAATGAAGAAAACAAGCAGACAGAAAATGAGAGTTGATGTGCAATTTAACCATCCAATCCGCAGTCTCCCTCCTCAGCTGCTTCCATCTCTCTCTCTGTCTCTCTCTCTCTGTTGAAATATTATGTAACCTGGCCTTAGGCATTGTAATTAGGAAGCTTTAGGTATTAGCTAAGACCAAAGACGAGAACAAAAGTAATGTAAGAGACTGAGTGTGTGTGGGCATCTTTCTCCACTTCCACATATAAAGGTTGAGCCCTTAGAGAGGAGGTTTTTTGACCAGTCAGATGTGTCTGAGACTTTCTTCAAGATAGCACTGAACTTCTGGACTACTCCTGACCCCTGAGTGTGTCTCATGCAAATCACAGGAAAAACTAATGGTATATATCTGATACATTAAAGTTATAGTTTGATTGTGCATCCGATCCTTTCATGGAAAGTGTTTTCTTCACTTAATTGGAATGCTATTCCATTCTATTGTATTCTATTCTACAGTGTGCATCAGTGCCAGCCCACTTTTCAGCAGCGCTGCTTCTGGAAGTATTTGTTCCATTCATTTATCCCATAAGGATTTCAAAAAGTCTTAGTTAAAGAGTTATAAACCATGAACAAAGTCAACCAGCAAAGGTGAATGAAAACATTACAAACTTTGATTTGAAGCAAAAAAAAGTATTTAAAAACTGGACAAAAACACAAAGCTACAAGACGGTGTTCTTAATGGCTTTAGTGAGGGAAAGAACTACAATCCCATGAAGCACTGCAAACAGCATGATCGATTTAAATATACATTCAAATTAAATACATATTCAAATATTTAAGTATTTTGAGAGAGGGAAACTGGCTTGATTGTCATTTGTGGTGCTTCATGGGAAAGGGCGGACTAAATAGATCTTTTGGCAATAAGCTTTGCTAGTTTCGACTCACTGATTGGTTAAATTTTCAGTACAGCATCAGGGGTAATGTAGTTTTCACCACGAATTCCGCCTTTAAACGATTATTTTAATGCTAAGTTGAAATAATGAAGGTTGACAGAGGCAAATACTATCAATTTACAACCTCGTAGCTCTCAGTAAAGCGGTCTTTAAAGGTTTATAAGTTATTATTAAAACTCAGTTTTCACACGTTTTTTCTTCCGAAATCTCACTGTTGCACTCTATTTCACTCCAGAGCCCAGACTATTTTCCTGAGTGCTATGCGTGTGGATGGATAAAATAATAACAATAATAAAACACAGATGCCTTTCTTTGACATTATGAAAGGATGACACATAATAACAGTAAATTGTACTGTATTGTATAATATAAATAAACATTTTAATGAACAAAATGCAAGGTTACATTTGAATTGTAATATTTAAAAATATATTATCATCAGGGCAAAGCAAATGAGTTTTGCAAATGACCCCAAAATATTACATAAGGTGTTGTTTGAAAAATGGCGACAGAAGAACCAATACAGCAATAAATCATAATTGTGTCGGAGTTACGCTTCCATACTTTATATAGATATATGAATGCAAACCTGTGCGTTCATGTGCCAAAACATCAGAAAGTACAAGACTAGATTCCAGTCAACTTCACACACACGAGCAAACTCAGGTGGGTCCTGTAAAGACTGTCTGGTGTAAAAATACAAGATTCTATGGTGTAGGTTTGTCTATAGTAAATATAATTAGCTTTATATAAAAACAAATAAATCTAAACAAGTGAGTCCTTGTTCAGATAACTAGATAGCCAGTCAACATGCGAGACAGATGGACTGAAGACTTGTTTACTCTGTAAGGGTCAGCAGAGTGAATCTACACAATATCAGACAAATATCTCACTTCTTCACCACAGGCGAGTGTGACACTCACCGAAGCAATCTCTGTGTCTGTGTGCGCATGTTTGAGGAGGGAGTCCTGTGTGTGCGGACAGCGTTTCTATGGAAACGGGTGTAGGTGATTCATGGAGCGTGTCAGGCTGAAAAATAAATTTCACACCTACATGTGTGTGTGAGAGAGACAGAGATTATGATGTTTTCATGTTTTCAAGTGTTTAAGAGTGTTTTGATGCGTCAGATTGTTAAGAATGTGTGTGTGCGTGTGTTTGTCTGTGTGTGTCATAAGGACAGTTCTGATTTTGTGCCAATATTCATTAAAGGCTCTTCAAATACATCAACAGCACGTTATTTTACTAATGCTTTTTCTAAATTGTCTTTCAAAAAGTTGTAAAAAAAGCCAAAGATTATTGTAGTACATTTTACAAGAAAATACAACTTCAATCTTTCTAGTTCCAAATCTAACGTTTGATTTAATAGTGTGACTTATTTGTACTTCTTTGTAATTATTTGTGAAATGTACACAAATTTGAATTGTGAATTAGTGAATTATTTTTAAATGCATTTTTTTTCAGAGCAGTATATATTTAAAAATGATTATCTATTATATACAATTTATAAATATAAATGATATACAAAATAAAATCTTAATATTTAAAATATAATATTATATACACAATACAATAGTAATAATAACATAGTAGTATCATTTTTCTTATAAATGTAAAATACATGTATTATATACAATTAAAATACAATACAATTTCTACATTATATAGAATTTAATATATTAGTGTATGTAATATAATATTTATAGTATAAAATTATATATATATAGATAGATAGATAGATAGATAGATAGATAGATAGATAGATAGATAGATAGATAGATAGATAGATAGATAGATAGATAGATAGATAGATAGATAGATAGATAGATAGATAGATAGATAGATAGATAGATAGATAGATAGATAGATAGATAGATAGATAGATACATATTTATTATATATATAGATACATACATATTTATTATATATTTATTGTGTGACATTTAGTATGTCAGCATGCTCATAGACACAGTGGTTACAGTAACACAGTATATATATAGAAGATCTCCAGTTTATGAATCGTCCTGTTGTAAAACTAGATCTAACTCAAACTACTTCCTTTTCCTTTCTCATTTTAACTTTTTAAAACTTTTATTATGAGCACAAATCATAAGTAGTGATATCAGATTCAGACTTGATATTTTTCACCTGTCAGTGGATTTAATATACTTTAAACTTTAATCAATGACTAATATTGGCCAGGCAATAATACTATTGCGAGGCTCAGCTCAGAGTTTAGGTTTTAATTTATTTTTAATCTTGTGCATGAAGCTGAAGTGGAGCCTTTATAAAGCTTTAAAAAAAAGCCCAAATATATTATTTTGTTCTACCAGTAATCTGATAATAATGGCATTTCTAAATGTAAAGTGTGTAATATTATTATTACTTTCACTTTTCCCAGCTTAAATGTGCAAAGGCTAACCTAAAAACACACATCAATGATTGGAGAGTGGCACAATCAGATTAACAATTTGTTTGAAAACATAACAGAATATGTAACTTATTTTCCTTTCCACATCTGGACTCATCCACACTGATATCCACTCCGAGTTAATACCTAAAGCTGCAAATTACCACAAACACTAGAATAGAGGAAGAGAGGACATTGTTCCTTCATAACTGGCAACATAAAACAGCTTTCATGTTTGGGACTTTCCATAGACATAATGCTTTTATACTGTACAAACTGTATATTCTATACCCTAACCATCACAGAAAACTTTCTGAATTTTTACATTGTTAAAAATCATCACTTAATATGATTTATAACTTGTGCCCAAAAATGTCACCACAAGGACAAGGACAAGGATATTGCCATTTTTGTGGGGACATTTCGTCCCGATAATATAGGGTTTACCAGACCACACACACACACACACACACACATCAGACTGCCAGCCTAATCTGTGCTGCTCTGACATACTGATGAATAAACTATGAGGAGAGGAAACTGAACTGACTGTTACACTATTAACATGAGAGAAAGAGATTAAATATAAATGGCACTGTGATTTCTGCTGTGATGAAAGGCTAGATTGTACGGAAATATTTCCTATGAGTCAAAACATCTATTAGTAGACCTTTAACACGCAAAAAAAAAAAAATAAATAAAAAAACACAGGGTTGCTCTTATGCTGCGTGGCACTCACTGAGACATCTGATGAATAATTCTTGTAGTAGTGCACTGTGGGATTGAGTGAAAGCCACTTAGCACCTGTGAGTTTAATAACACAAGGTTTAAATCAATCATTTAAGGATAAAAGGGAAAAACACATTACATCTGTGGCCCCTTATGTCACTGAGCATGAGTCAGCATGGCATCTGTACTGTGATTTTCCTTTCCTCTAATCTTCATTAAGGGATGTGACAGATGTGGAAGTTCTTCAAATTTCGAAGAGTGGAATTAATTTCTACCTAAGAGGTAAAAATGTACTCATACAGCATACGTGAAATGCTTCTCCTCAGCATATGTGAAATGATGTCTGTATTTCCTTTCTCGAGCAGGAAGTATACAATTTTCAATGGAGGGACAGAAAACTCTCTGACTAAATCTAAAATATCTTAAACTGTGTTCCGAAGATGACTGGAGGTCTTACGGGCTTGGAACCACATGAGGGAGAGCCATTAATGACATAGTTTTCATTTTTGGGTGAACTAACCCTTTAAACATAAGCAAACTTAAGCCTGTAAAAAGGTAAAGCATGGATTGTGCTTAATCTTTTTTGCTTGAGGGGAACAGGAACTCTTGGCTCATCCAATGGTGTTAGTTTGGGGAAGGACCACCAGTTTGGAAGAACAATTGTATTTTTCTGCCACTAGCAATGAAGAAATTGCATTCTTCACCTTTATCCATCTAGAACCCAATAGTCTCCAGAATTCAGACAGCTAAAGCCCCTCAAAGTCAAAATGTTACACTGTCGTTCCTCACCTCTAAGAGAACCTGGTGCAGCAGTCGGGCCGCCTTCTCGGAGACCTTCCACGGGTCGGTCTCGTCCACCAGCATGGCGTCCAGAGTTCCCTTCTCCAAAACCACATCAAACACACCGTCAGAGAAGGCCAGTCGACGGGCGTCCATGCACAACCAGCTGAGCTGAGCGCAGTCCTTGTGCCTCTCCGCCATGCTCTCCACACAAACACTGGAGTAATCCACATTAGTGATGGAGGTGTAGCCGGCCTGGTACATATCATAGCTCAGAGCACTGTTACCACAACCTGAGAGACAGAGAGAAAGAGTCAAGTGAAAAACAGTTTGAGATTTCTGTTCCTGTACATTTATAAAATTCTTTGATGAACAGGAGATATCAGAGGCCACATACATAGTATGATTTTCACTGCATATAAATACCTTTACACAGGCCTTCTGTCAGCTTATTCAATGTGCATGTCTGTTTAGTTATTAATGTCAAAACCAAACTTTAAAGATTTCAAACTCTCATGTATATGGTTCACTGTTGATATAAGTTTTCTACACTACCATTCAAAAGTTATTGTTTTGTTAAACGGGACCTATTACACAAAATTCACTTTTACTTTGTGATTAAACATAAATGTGTGTCAGCAGTGTGTCAACAACCACCCTTTATCAAAAAAAAATCTTTCCACCATAGGTTCTACACACATTACGGTGCAGAGAATATATAAAAGCAGTTTTATACAGAAAATATGTTTGCTGTGTTGCTAATATTGTGTTTCTAAACATGTTGCTTGCTGCATTGCAATGGATACCACTATGTTTCCCATCTCAATTCTGGGAGTAAAGACTTGGAGTGAAAATATAGTAGTCGTTTTCACAAATAAATATAGTCACTCTCGACTTACTGCATTCTTGTGTAAGTTAGCACACAGCAGCATAAAAGTGATAACTTTCTCATAATCAAAACCTTCTAATTTTAAAATGTGCCACCCGTGTGACTTTTTGTATAAAAAGTTGTCAGGTGATTCAAAATCACCAGTCTAACCAGAGGTGTGAGTGACAGGAAGTCACATGTTGTGGCGCGGGGTTGTACGTCTCAGCTCCTGAGGCGAGAGCAACTTTAATTATCGCCTTCTTCGTTAGTCTAATTAAAGGTTGCTTAACAAGCAATCTTACAGAGGGCGTTTAATCAAAGGCATTTTCTCAGTCTGTAGTCAACACTTCTCTCTTCTCACTTAACGCTGAATGTAAAGATAAAGTCATGAAGTCATTTTTCACAGGAAAGTTGGTGCACTATTAGTGTTATCTAGAAGCTTGCGTGCTGTCATCTCGGCTGGACAAAAGGCGTTTCCCTGGAGGCACCTAATGGTATGTTTAAATCAAAGTGTCCCAAATTCGATTTATAGCTCTTTATAGAGTTTATCTCGCTCATGCTGCCACTCTTCTCCCAGATCTCATTACAAAACCATTCAGTTCAAGTGTGCCAGTGGGAAAAAAACAATGCTTTTTTTTTTCTTTTTTAGCATATCAAAACCTAACAAGTTCACTTCAGTAAAACAACCCTTAATTTCCCTTAACATACTTAATATAGATATTATTCTTCTCACTACAATAAACCTAAATAAATTAAACAACCCGACAGAGATTTAAAAATCTCTTTACGCAAAGGAGGAAGTTCAGTATTAATTATAATTGGTATAGTATTTATTCATATTTTGAATAAGCTTTTTATTGTTACATTCAGTTTTCGTTTTATTATTAGTATTTTTTGTTAATTGCTTTTGTCATTTTTATATTTTATTTAACTATTTTTATTTCCGTTTTAGCTTAGTATTTTTCTTACTTCAAATAAAATGGATTTCAATTAGTTGCCATAGTTTTACATCTAATATTTGTATTTTATTTCAGCTTTGTTTCAATTACCCAAAATAATTTGTAATACTTTTAGTTAACAATCCTGAATCCAATGTTAACTTGTTTTAAATTTATAGTAGAAGTAAATATGGCCTAATTATGGTATTTTGGCAAAAAAATAAAATAATAATTTATCCTATTCAATCTCAAAGGTGAAATGTGTAATTTCTGCACCACTACTGGTAACAAATGGAATTGCAATATTATATATTTTTTGACATAACTAACTTACCCACACCACAGACATTGTTTTTAGACAGATTTTTTTGACCAATGGCAGACACGGCTTTCTATTTAGGAAACCTGACTTGAAAAGTCGTTATTTCACCAATTCTGTTTCGTGCCACTAGAAAGACAAAACCGACACACTTAAATGTATATTTAAATGACTATCGTGTCCCAAAAAACTTGAACATGAGACATGTTTATGCTGATATTAATACAGCCTCACAGGTGTTGATGGTTTATAAGGTCACTACATCAGCGTACCTAAATGTGTGTATGCAGAGAAAGAGAAGAGAAGAGAAGAGAGAGAGAGAGAGTATTCCTAAGCTGTCAAGTAAACCACTCCACTCATAAACAGTCCTTGTTTCCGCTCTCTCCATGACATCACCAGCTACACATGGCCCCTGACCTTTTCTAGCACTGCCTGTGTCTGGATCTCCCTCCTCAGAGCTTTCAGAGAATCGAGGACCTGGGAATTTCCAGAGCGGACACACTAACAGGACAGGACGCTAAGGTTAGTCTAGCATATCACGCGTAGCATTCCTTCATTCACTGCTCTCTCACTCTCTCCTTCTCCACATAGGGAGACGGAAAAAATGTTTCCACATCTCAGACAGTCACGAGACGTGTCGAACAAACATCACAAGACCCAGAGACTCAAGAACGTGCCATACACAGTCTCTGGAATAGAAAGCAATAGGATTCACTGTATAAACTCTTTCCTAATCAGGATGCAATTTCACAAAACCTCTCTCTTTCAGAAACTGAATGTTTAAAATGTCCATAGCGTAACTGAGGATAAGTTGATGTTTTAGACGACGAAAGTGGCTCATCCATGATTTCCCATAATGCACAAATGCTGCAGTGTAGCGTAAATGATTTAGCACCATGAAGTCATACCAAGTGGAGCATGACATTTCAATGAATTACGCAACACTAGCAGAATAAAGACATGACTAGGCCTCTGAAAATAAAATAGTGATGTCACAGTCAGTTAGACTTTTTAGGGCCATTTTGTTTTAACTTGACAATTCCATTGGCTGATTGGCCGATTATTAAAAGTGAAACCTACTGGGAATCAATGGATAGTTAAGGCCTGCTCAACAATAACCATAACCATACTATAAACTTAAAAATTGTAAAATGTAATTTCAAAGCCTGCTTTTTGATGATAAACAATAGTACCATGTTGGATTGCCACTGGATATCCAATGTAAAACATGACTCCTGAAGCAAAACCTTTAGAGAACCACAAATCTAGACTATTGAAGTTGTTCACAAGAGACACAACAAAGCAGTTGCTCTGCATGTCTGTAATGCATGTTTGAGAAAGAAATGCATGAAGAGATACAGATCACCATCTGAATGAGAGGACAAACATTTTCTAAGATAAATAATCATCACTTCCCCGGAATTTGTGACTACTTCTCATACACGTTTTCTCTGAACACGCATGTTCTTCCCTGAAAAACCTCCACACCTTTTCCTCTATATAGTATTAACATTGCCCTTGATGTTAAACCCATAAAGACAATTCCGTGCGCACACAAACTCTCATATAGTTCCCGGAAATGTCATCTTCACGGAGGGAGCGGCTCTGTTGCCTTGGTGATGTGAGATAGAGCGCATATAGGCAGACTCCCACAGGGCTTTGTTTACCAGCCTCCCAAAGCATGCTGGGAATAGCAGATACACAAGAACACACAGGAGGAACAGAGAGAGAGAGAAAATAACCATCGTCAGCAGCGCCGTAATTAGGTCACGAGAGTGCAAACGCATAGGACGAGAAAAGCAGTGAGCATATGTTTCACTGTTTACGGCTATGAACATGTTCTTTCCACTACAAGCAGTGATGTGTCTGTTTATCTCTGTCACACACACACTGAGATCGCTACACACACGCTATCTGATAGATTCTCCAATGAAGCGTTCAACCAAACTAAACTCATCCCTAATGAACTCAGATGTAACTTTCACTGTTACACAGACACCAATATTGAACATGACTGATATATTATTTGACAACAAGACTATCGATGCAACTCTCAGTGTGAAATGTTTCAAATCATTGAGACGGAGGTCAGAGATCAAAGCTGCAGTTCAAGTTAAGCTGACATCATGTTTGTTATCACATCCTCTGAACTCTCAGGCAGTCATGGCATCAAGATTGCACCTGCAATGAAGTGTTCAGTGGAAGAGTGTAGTCACGACAGGATAATGTCAGCGTCTCGTATGAATAGCGCTGTGGTGATTTTTTTAGATAACCCTGAAAGTGAACGGCGTGGTGAAAAACAGAATTATCATACAGGAGACTTTTACCCCAGTAATGCCTTTAGTTCAACAGGAAAAAAAAAGATAATTTTGTACCAATGTTCCCCCAAGATAAGTTGCTGATCACGGAGTTGTCCAGACATGGAGAAATTGCGTCACAAAATGAAAAAAGTTCCATTGGGCTGTAAATCCCCTTTACTCAAACAGTCTCATTTAGACGGCAAGTTTACATGGTACTAAAAAGCGGAATTGAGGAAATGTGCCATTTAGATCTGATGGCTTTGATTATGTTGTGTTTGTTCTAAGATGATGAAAAGTGGAAGTTTGTGTCCAGAACAGACTGAGGACACTAGTGCAGTGGCTAAGGCAGCAGCTGTGGAGAATGATGCTGTCACAGCAGTCGAGTGCGAACGAGCTGAATGTGTGAGTGATAAAGCAGAGGCTAGGATGGGAGGTTCGGGAATGGTAAAAGGGGGAAACATCAAATGTTATTGACAAAACAGGTGATCTGGTAATGGAAGATGAACCCAATGATGGTGCACTTTTTAAAGCGCCCTCTGTTGAGAGGAAAAGAAACAAAATGAAAAAAAGGGATGCAAAGCCAAAACAACTGCCAGAAATACAACTTGATGCATGCAAGGATGATGAAAGGAATACTGCTGTAGACTTTGATAGTGATACTTAGGACAAAAGGAGTAGGCGTAGTGCTTGCTCTTTTGGAAAAGTTAGGTAATTTTTACAAAAAAACTAAAACAAAACAACAAAATGTGAAAAATGCCCAGGTTACAGATTTCTTTCAGACAGCAAAATGTTTGGTGACTCTGTGGGGATGTTAATACGAGGCGAGGCTAAAGAACAGTTTACTGTTCAAGAAATCTATAGATTAAAGAAAATTGTTGCAAAATTGAGAACTTGGGTTCGATGGCGATGTTTGTCTATTTTGCTCCTACATCTTGTCGTGATTTTAATATTTCTCTCATAATTTTCAATGAGTGTAGTTAGGCACTCTTAATATGAATGGGGCACGAGATGCGTATAAAAGAGCACTGTAATTTGAATTAATAAAACAAAAGCAAATAGATGTTGTGTTCATTCATTCACAGTGACGGTCTAAATGAAATTGACAGGAGAAAAGAATGGGAAGAAGTGGTACTGTCCTCTCAAATGAGTTCTAGAGGAGGGGTGGCTGTATTATCTGCTAAACATTTTACTCTTGCCACTTTTGAGATGAAGCAAGAAATGTAGACTTATTGCTATACATGCACAATTTGAAAATTTCAATGTGTTTATTAAGGTATATGCCCACACTAATGGCACTGAGAGAGTTTGTTTGTTGAATAATCTCAATGGAATTTGGCAGATTAGTTTAATTAGTTTTTAGGTGGTTATTTCAACTGTACAGAGAATTATGTATTGGATCGGAATCATGCAGAACCTCATGAAGCCTCAAGCCTTGGTATACGAACATTGATTGAGACTCATAAATTGTGTGATATATGGAGGCGTTTAGTCAAAGGAGCTCGTTTTGATTTATCAAATGACTGTTTCCCAGGTCTTACGCTAAGGCTATCTGGCTCTGGTATGGTAAAACTAAAAGATTTAATTGATGTGGTAGGACCTGACTTAAATCAAGCATAGCGTCAGTTCTGGCAGGTCACGCTAGTCAAGCTCGCATCAGTGACTCTTAGCTGATCCACGTCTACCTATAGACCATTTTGCAAGATGTAAACAACACTGGTCCAGAAACACTTCCTGTTTCAGTTTGTAACGGTTTTCTTTATTTCACATGTAAGAAAACATCTTAAAGATGCTTGTTTAACTTTTTGATTCAGTTTTATATGTTCTGTTGGTTGTATTTTATCCCAGCTTTTATGTATGTGTTAAAAAAACTGAAACAGGAAGTGCTTCTGGACCAGTGTTGTTTACATCTTGCAAAATGGTCATGACTCTTATCATTTTATACATATATAAGCTCTTTCAGTATTATCAGCAGCTATCGTGTTCCTCGGGAGCTGATTGTCCTCCTCCATCCCCAGTTCCTCCTCTCGTCCAGTCAGGATTTGGCATTCTGATTTCCCTTAAATCAGAATAAATTATGTTTATTCTGTACATATTATGTACATATAAAATTATGTACGAATGATGTTGTACTTTAAAACCTTGAATTAATAATATTTGCAATACATATTATTTGCTCTTATCCATGCTAGTCTGCATGAAAGCGCAGGGAGTTCTCACCCAGAACAGAACCGTATTTGACATTAACAGAGGAAGAATTAATCCTGTTGCAAAATGTAATGGAAGCCTTTTTCCAAATATGAGAGATCTCTTTCTGAAAATTGTCATTTCACCAGATTTAAAGGGTGTGTCTGGTATTCTGCTGGATTTAAAAGGGTTGCATGATTTTGACTAGGGTTTGGTTGCAGGAAAATTGTTGTATAGGAGTTTTGTTAAAGTCTTAAATAAAGTCCCATTAAATTAGAAGAAAGACACTGTGTGGTGAGAAAAGTTTGGGTTACAAGAAGAAGATAAGCCAGTTTGGAGGGTGATATACAAACCACCATTGAACAACCATTTGCAGTAGCGTATATTGCATGGGGCTATAGCAATGCTTTTGTTTCTGTTATAAACTCAGATGTTGTTGACAAATGAGCATTTTGTGGAGCCAGAGAAACGGTTTTTCATTGTTTTATAGAATGTATTAAATTGGGATTTACTTTTTGTTTTATTGAAGGATTTGTTTTTAAGATTTCAGGAGAATTTCATGTTTAATGTGTTTATTTTGGGATTGAGATATGGTCAAAAACATTCTGAAGAGCTCAGAGAATTCAAGTGTGGTATTGTGGATGTTACTTTTGCAATAAGTAAATTTCATACCTGCTAAATGTTCCAGAGTCAATTGTAAGTGTTATTATTGGAAACTGGAAAAGTTTAAAAACAGCAGCAAAAACTATGCAGTGGGAGCCTCATGGAATGGCTCTCCATGGCCAAGCAAACCTCACATCACCAATTACAATGCCAAGCATCAGATGAAGTGGTGTAAAGCACACCTCCATTGGACTCTAGAGAAATGGAAACGTGTTCTGTAGCGTGACAAATCACACTTCTCTTCTTCACAAGTCTGGGTTTGGCGAATGCCAGGAGAACGTTCCCTGCCAGACTGCATTGTGCACTGTCAACTGTAAAGTATAATGGTATGGGGCTGTTTTTCAGGGGTTGGACTTGGACCCTTATTTCCAATGGAGGGAAAACATAATGCGTCAGCTTACCAAGACATTTTGGACTATGCTATGCTTCCAACTTTGTGGGAACAGTTTGGGGAAGGCCCTTTTCTATTCCAGCATGACTGTGCCCCAGTGCACAAAGGTCAAGAAAGACATGGTTAGATGAGCTTGGTGTGGAAGAACTTGACAGGCACGCACAGAGCCCTGACCTCAAGCCCATCAAACACCTTTGGGATGAACTGAGACATGCCTGACCTCACAAATGCTCTACTGGATGAATTGGAAAAGAATCCCACAGAAACACTCCAAAATCTTGTGAAAAGACTTCCCAGAAGATTGGAAGCTGTTATAGCTGCAAACAAAGAGGGGACCAACTCCCTAAAAATGTCTAGATGTATTTACTATGTGATGTCATTATATATAATAAATGTTTCTTGAGCAACCAATCAGCATATTTGAATGATTTACGAAGAATCATGTGACACTGAAGACTGGAGTAATGGGCACTGAAAAATTTAGCTACAGGAATAAATTATATTTGATCATGTGATCCTGGGTGGTGCATTTGAAATCTGAGGTAATGTCACATTGTTACATGGGATCACATGATCCTCAAAACTTACCGGTTTGTTTGTTTTACAAAGAGTTACAATGAAAGACACAAATTGAAATAAACTTGAACTCAAGACAAATAGAAGCTATCTGACGCAAAGGTTTCATTTAATAAAACAACCTTAAGAACCATAAACCTGCATTTCAGTGCTTAAGGTACAAAAATGACCCAAAATAAAGTGAGTAGGGCATAGCAATGTTCGAATTCACCCAAAGAAAAAGGGAACAAAGGTGTAGCGGCCAAAGCGACATTTCCAATCACCCTCCTGCCAGGCTGCAGTCTGCTCTCTCTCTCTCTCTCTCTCTCACACACACACACACACACACACTCTTCTCACATACTAGCTTTTACAAGAACACAAGGGAGCATTTAAGTGTATTTTCAAGTGCGTATTAATATCTTTTTTCTCTTGAGCGGGGATCGCCGCATAGTATGTGTGTGTGACTGTTTGTAAGGGAGAGGATGTCCCCAATTGTGTGCCCCAAAGTGTTGAGAGAAAGTGTGTGTTTGGTGCAGAGATAACTCTAGGTGAATTCCTGATGAGACTCAAGGAGCTTTTCCAAACATACACACACACACACACACAGTTTAGCTGGAGGGGATGTTAGCAGTCGACTCACGGCAAGAGAAAATGAGAGCAGGACGGAGAGATTAAAGAGCTTACTCACCACAATCTGTACACAGAGAGAGAGAACGATAGAGGGGATAGAGGGATGAAAGGATGAAAAGAAGGTGTAAAGGACATCTCAGACCTCTTTAACGTCATTGTGACCTTATTGTGAGGAAGTTTATAAACATTTATGCCAACTTTGTCATTTCACGAACATGTGTCGATAAAGTTACAAATCCTCTGCCCTTTACCTTTGTTGTTAGTGAGACTGTTGCTGAGTTTGAAACCCATGGCAACATTTGCATACTAGCAAACTACTATTTTCTGCCATAGAAAGATGTGGTAAAAGTAATACGAGTATTATATACTAGTATGCAGTTCTGAATTCAGCATGTGACCTGCCACAGGGACTCTCCCAGAATGCTCTCTGCTCTGACAACGACTGCGATGCTGATTATGTAACAGAATGCACACTCTTTGGTGGCCTAACTACTGATTCAGGGGGCCAGGTGGATAAACCAATCTACTTTTTTATTCAACTATAGGTTAGCTTAAAAAAAGTTTTGAAGAAAAAAATTAGATGACTAACTTGTAAGACTTAGCAGTTTATGCACACGGCAACAGTTGATTGGTTGAGTAAGAATGGTCTAAAATGTGACGTGTGCAAAGAAGTTAATTTAACCAAAGATCACAGGTAGTTCTTTTTCAACATCATTAGACATTATAGCTCAGGTCCATCCTTTATTATTAAACCAGAAGATTTTATGGCCTTTTCATTAATAAACAAGCAAACTTGTGAGTCTAACAAAAGCAATACCTTTACTCCTTTCCCTCAAAAAGTTTGCAAGGATTTTTGAACATAAAACTAGCGAGAAAAAGTCAAGTCAAGTCAAGTCACATTTATTTATATAGCGCTTTTCACAATACAGATTGTATCAAAGCAGCTTCACAGTGATAACATGAAAGTAGTACAACACAGATCAATAATATTGTTAAATATTAAATATTAAATAACCCTGAATAAGCAAGCCAAAAGCAAGGCAAAAGCAAGGCGACAGTAGCAAGGAACCAAAACTGGAAAAAGAGGAAAAGAAAGCGGGAGAGAGAAAGCGAGAGAGCAGCTGGACTGTGTGTCACTCAGTACAGCATCTCTCTTGACCTGATATGATGATGTAATGCCCTGATATGATGATGTAATGCTTTGTCTCTGCCCCAGACACACACACACACGTGCGTGTGACACACAAGAAACAAGAGTAGAAGATAGTGAATTAAGCGAGAGACGATGAGAAAGACGGTATTTCTCTAACCTCACAACAGAAGTTACTACTAATATCAGAGAACACAGAGTAAATGACCCACAGCCAACAGCTTATCAGCCTATGTTTGTGTCTGTGCCATCATAAAGATGTTTTTTTTTAAATTAAATTAGCATATTTACTGTTTTAGGTTTTAAAATTCAACCTTGAATTTTTCCTAAAGTAAAGCTTACAATTTCAAATGTGAAAACCACAAATTTGTAAATATAATTTTTAGTTTTAGTCTTTAAACATTGACTCTTTTGATTATTTTAGTGCTAAAACTTCAAATCTACTGGTTTGTTTACAGTTTTAGTGCCCTTTGTAGCAAGTTTACTGTAACATTTTGTATTGGCTTGTTTGCACTGCAGTGCAGTTTTAAGAAGCTTATATGCTAGTTTGCAATAAGTTTAAAATTGTATTGCTAAAACCTCAAACCTACTGGCTTGTTTACTCTTTTAGTGCCCTTTATCGAAAGTTTACTGTAAAATTTCACATTTCACTTATAAAACTGCTTGCTTACAGTATAATTTAACATTTTTACGAAGCAAGATTATATGCTAATTTTAGTGCTGAAACCTCAACACCCACTTGTTTACCGTTTTTGTGTCCTTCACAAGTTTAATGTTTCTGTTTTTAAAATGGTCTTCGTTAGTCAAATTTAAACCATTCAAACATAACCCTATTTGCTTGTTTAAAGTAAAGTTTACAAGTTATGTCTTAACCATCTCAGCTGGGACTGAAGGGCTACATATGGAAGGACAAGACAATATTTTCTTTATATGTTTAATCATGATCTTAAGTCAGTCTGTGGCAGTCTTCCAGGCAAAAGGATTTGACTTTATTAATCTTTTCCCAAGTAATCTCTGTGGATGAGTTTGTGTGAGTAAGGGAGAGAGATAAGACATTATTTGATTTGTCAATAATTCTAATTTCCTTAATTTACACTGTACAGCTATTCTCATGCAAATAAATCATACTCCACTAAAATGGAAAGAGATAGTCGATGGACACCAATTACAGCAGTACCAACATGCTTTCATTTTCATTTTATTTTCATTTATTTTGTTAAAAATGATTCTCTAATTATCTAATTAGTGTGTGTGTGTATGTAAACTATGAAGCCAGTGTGGGGTCAGAGCTGCCAAACACCTTCATTCTCTGCAAATATTGAAGAAACAAAACAAGCCTGAGCTGACCGGAGCTAAAGGTGAGCGGAGGACGACGTGATAGAGCAACAGAGAGCGAGAGAATGTTTTAGAGTTGATTACCATGTTGCATGTATGCAGAAGAATTGCGGAGGATTTGGAAATGAAAGGCTCATCTCTGTCCATCTGTTGGATTTCGAAGCAAAAGATAGGGTATAAGACAAGATACCTGCGTGTGGGCGAGAGGGGGAACGACAATGTTTTTTTTTTTTTTTTTCTGTGCTTGTCTTTTTTGAAAAGGGCAGAGGACTCTGGCAGCCTCTGAACTCCCACAGGAAAGCATTTCTACAGAGTTACTTTTATTCTGAACTCAACAGACATCAAATCTACCACAAGAACACTCCGCTGTCTAACACCCCACACACTTCAACACTGTACACCCACGAGAGATGGAGCCCGAACTCCAGAAAGTTTCACTCCAACACAAAAAAAGATAGGTTTTTGGTATAAACCCCAAATCTTCTGCAAAGTCAGTAGAAATCTGCCTTCCTGAATTATCAAAACATACTGGGATGAACTGACATACTGGCATAACAGACAAATTAGTGTGTGTCTTGCCAAATCCAAGACCCCATTCAACCCGTCTGGACCTCAATGGACAGGAGTGTATAATGCCAGGTCAAAAATCTGATAGTTACCTGATTACAAAAATATTATCATAACAGCAATGCGTATAGCGTATAATATAATATGGCTGTCAAAAAAACGCTTTAATTTCTGCTATGAATATTTTCTGTTTAACGCACTAAAAATATTTAACAGCACAGTTAGTTTTTTTTTTTAATTCTTTTGGTTAGTGTTAAAGTAAGTGCAAAAATAAGTGTAAATACTTGCAATACTGATGTTACATATCGAAATGATTGATCCTAATAGAAAAATATTTATATAAATATTTTAACTGTCTATTTTCTAACAATGAAAAATAATGCAAAAAAATAAACTTTGTGGGGAAAACATGAACTGACATCTATTCACAGAGAGCTGATATTGACAGAGACAGAAACACCACTAAACAATATACAACACTATATAGGCGCAGCAGCAACATGTGACATTTATTATAATGGATTTATGCAATGATTGTTTGATGAAGTTCACATGCATTGAGAGAGGATGTACACTTTGAGAATGATCGGGGTAAATTGTTTTGTCTTCTGGGAAACATGAAAATATCGTATGTTACTTCTTTAGGACAGTACTAAATTTATATATATATACATATATATATATATATATACTGTATATATTATTATTATTATTATTATTATTATTATTAATTTGATTTGTTTCTGTGGTTACAAGCATTTGTTAACCTAATTAGTTACTTAGCTAAATCTAAGTTGTTGTATTTTTTTTTCAATCCCAAAATATTTCATTTTACTTTTTTGTAGCTTTGGTAATATTATGATGCTCTATTTAAAACGCATAAATTTACATATTTTGATGGTTAAGAAGAATCCATTTAAGGATTTCTAATCAAAAACCAAACAGAATATCGTAACCGGACCGCCCACCATCCCTCTTGTTTAGAGGTCCAAGAGGGTTCCATTTTTAATGGGTACTTGGATTTGGCATGACACCAGCAGCCAGAATCACACAGTAGTTGAGAGTTAGTCCTGAGGCTCAAAGCTTTATCTCTGCTTGTAATTCTCTTCCTCAATGCTTCCAAATCCAGTTCTTTGTTTGTGACTGAAAACTGGGCAAAGGTCAAAGACAATGACCTCTTCTGCACCTGATATCTCAGCAGAACGACTTACTGAGTCAGCACGTCTATTTGAGCTGACTGTCATGAATATCCAGCATTTTAATTCAACCACAAACTGTAAACACTTTTCACAGGGCAGGATGGATCCATTACCTGAGGGAGGTCAAAGAGACATCAATGAAGCAGTACGCGTTTTAAAAAGTATGGTATAAAAAATCAGTTGGAAAAATAAATATATTTTCTAAATATTTTGTGCGGTTTACCCAGGACCCCATAATTTCAAGCAATGGCCCTGGGTACCACACATGGGTTCTGGCGGTCATTGGGTTTAGTGTTTGTTTAAAGGAGAACTCCGGCGCAAAATGAACCTTTGGTCGAATAAAACATCGGTACCTAGTCAACCGTTCTCTGAGATTTGTTTTCATGATAATCGAATGTAAAGAGTTTTATCTCTTAAAGCTGTTTAGCGTATAACGCTAATAATGGGGGCATTTACAAAGTAAAAAGAAATCACTAGTTTATACCACTAACAAGGCTCAAAATAGCCCCACACTAATGCAGTAACATAATGAGGCTCCATACATGCAAAACGAAGCATTGAGAACTTTGTAAGTGTACAGACCGTTTAATAAGAAGATACTTTATAAAGACAGTTCACTTCGTGTATACAGACAGGAGCCATCTTAGAAAACAGCCTCAATAAGTCAATCCCCGAATGCGCTGAACTTCAAACAGTTCAGCTCACTCAGCACGACGTTCGTGGTTTGACTTGAATCAGCTGAGGGGCAGAATTTGCACGGAAATGGTTTGGGGAACAAACAAACAAACACATTCCTACATGACATCTGCTTTATGATGGAGTCCAAATCTTTTTGCAGCTGTGATATGACACCTGAGCTAAATCTAAAGGTAACAAACAGCATTTACTAACTTCAGCTCAAGTCTACCGTTAAACCTGTAAAATCAGCCATCTGTCGAGTGGGAGAAGAATTTGATTCCAAACCTGCTAATGAAGTAACAAGCACTGTTTTAGACTTCATTAAAATGTACGAATGTTTGAAAGTGTTAGTGCGGAGAGATCTGGGATCAATATGAACCTGCTGGAGAGGTTGCAGTGGTATAAAGTGGGGCAAAGGAACCAAAACTCTACAGATGCGACTGTTGCTTAGAAACAGTTTATCCCATGCCCGATCCACTCAAGACAGACAAAGCTCTGCGTGTGAGCACACAGACACATTCACATGCATATGAAAGCATGCCATGCCCACATATTGGCCACACATGTTTGTGTGTATATGCAAAGTATATCTTATTAGGGAAGGCAGCTGCTGCTTTGCTAATTAACTGTATTGTTAAAGAGGGGCTATCATATATAGCCTTTATAAAAGAAAGCGAGAGTGGCAAAGAGACTGCATCATTTGTTAGAAGGTGACGGAAAGTTGCTGGCAGACAAAGGTGCATGCTGAACAGGATTACATAACGGCAGCAGGGGTCCTCCTCCTCTCTCTCATTGTCATTAAAATCGGATTACATGTGCAGAGAACAAACGCTTTAAGACCACTGCAGCAGGTCTAAGAGAAAGGAGAAGACAGACAGTCAAACAGACAGAAAAACAAGTAAATTAATTGATTCTTGTGAATTCATCACTTTTCAAGATGGATGGATGGATGGATGGATGGACAGACAGACAAAAGAAAAAGAATAGAATAGATACAAACAGGTAGATTGAATAACTCCCAGGAATGGGAGATGGATAGATGGATCGACCTTGTTTAAAAGTTTTGAAAAAATAAAAAGCCCTTTCTATTCATAGATGACACTAATTAGCTTGCTACGGTAGCATATACAGTGTATGCTAGTAAAAATACATTAATATATTTATTTACATTCATAGACAGATTGACAAAACTATATGAAAGACGGATATATCTATAGAACGATAGATTAAAAGACAGACAATACAAATCAAATCGTCTGGTGGAAGTATTTTTTGAAAATTGCTGTTGAAAAGTGGATTGAACTGAGCACCAAAACACACTTGTAGCCAATCAGCAGTGAGGGGCGGGCACTTAAAAAGAAAGGTTACGATCAGGCAAGAGGGTTGAACCCGCGTTAATATTGAAGAAGCTTTCCATTGCCGGAGGACATTAAGGGCGGGAAGGCCTGAAAATGGACGGCGAGATATACGGCTGAAATTTCTTCTCGATACACGAATAATGTTGGTTTTGTGTGTTTCACAGAACGAAGATATGCTGTCGTTTTCTAGAATATACTCGTGTCATCTTCGCTTGTTTATTCATTTACATTATTAGCTTCAAATGTCTAAACCCCTCCACTGCTCAGCTCCCAAAGTGTGTCCGAAAAGGGAGAAAAGAAAATAACTATTTTTCCTTTTGGTTCCCTTTAAGTGATCGCTATAACCCGTTAATCTTGCTCTGTTCATGGAAACTGTTTGATTTTGGGGATGGAAGGAATGAATTTGCCATCAAGGGAGTGGAGGAGCTAAAAAACAATTCGAAATTTGACCTGAATTATGTTTCCATCCATCCATCTTTATGTGAATTTTAGTTTATTGCATAAAAGACTGCTGTATAGAAATGGCAAGATGCGTATAAAACAATTCATGCCTCTTAAAAAACAAAGTTGCACAAGTAATTTTATTCGCAAAGGTTTTATGCGATATTCCAAATTTGAGCACAAGTTAAATTCGCAACTTTGTATGGGATTGGGAACCCAGACTGATTCATGAAATGGCGTATGTATGACACGCCAATTCATATTTCCATTTTTGCCATGCTATCAACACGCATAATCGCTTTTCAGCGTGTTTATCAACGCCGTTGACTTAACGTTACATTACCGTATATATAAATATACGACCTACCCCAACCCCATCCCTAAACCTACCCGTCACTGGGGTTAATAACATTTATGAGTCTTCCCCTACAACCCTAAAAGAAATATCCCTCCCCAGATAGATCTACATTTTGCTTCGTTTCGCTCGGACATTTAATGGCATCATTGGCATGTAAATATATGCGGAATCACTCTGACATTTAACGGCAGAGACATACACGCAAAAGATGACGATTCGTTTCGGTGTGGACATATACGCGGATAGCTCAAATTGCGTATAGATAACACGCCACTTGACTTGAAATTGGTGTGTATGTTTATGCAAAGTCATGTTGCCATGTTGCCTAGCAATAGACAGACTTTGCTTATACCCTCAGGTGGAGGCACCGCAGATTCCGGAGGAATTAAGTTTGTTACGGTGATTTCAAAAATCAACAGTTTTTACCAGAAATTGCTTGCTGTTTCACAAAAGGCAACACCAGCAATAAGCCTCTCTGTAATAATGTCCTCCAACTAACCTCTAATGAGTATGTACACACACTCACGTGGATACACGTGTTTTCCAGATACAGATGGTCAAAGGAACAAACTGTTTCTCTGTGTTGGTACACTGACAAGTAAACAGCTGATATGAGCATACATGAGGTAAGGTACTCCGAGGAAAGGAGCTTACGAGGAAGTCATGGGACACTGAACCATCATATGAGCGGTGTGTTCTGATGCTGGTAGGTGGTAGTCAGTGTTTTAATCAAAAATATCTATTTATGAGTATAAACAAACCATAATTTAGTACTTGTTGCAGATGTATACAAAAAAAAAACATAGTAATTCTCTTTTGCAAAATGGTGCAGGAGGAATTTTCGTCTCAAAATCACACCCAGCTAATACGCCAAACAGTCACAAGACGAGTCAGTCGTGACACTTGAGGTTTCACACACCCGTTCACATCTAGATTAACACAAAGTGAAGTGTGAGATGGGATACATAACACTAATTCCCACACATATCAGTACTGCTGCTGTTGAGAGTTTGTCTTGTCTGTTAGTCAGACCCGAGATCTGTCAGGAGTCGACAGACACAACTCACTTCCTGTGGACAAACGCCATCTGGCCCTCAAACACCCCTCCAGAGAACTTCCAGTCCTTGTACAGTCACACACTTCAGGGAATGAATATTGTGCAATGTTTCCAGTTTAATTAATGATACTACTGACTATATTACTGTTAACTGCTCACAATCAATGCAGATTTGATTATGAATAAATCAAAAATGATTTTTTCATCTTTTTTGAGTACATTAAAGAAATATATTTTATAAAAGATTACATGATATTATATAAAAATATCTGTTTATATTTATTGAGTAAAAATGCATGAATTTTTTTTTTTAAATGACTGTAAAAAAACAAATAGTTATAATAAGAAATCCCGGTAATAATAAGAAATGTTTTTTCAGATCCTTTAATATTTCTAAAGGATCATGATTATCTGACACAGAAGACTGGAGTAATGGCTGCTAAACTGTGCATATAAAAAGAAGATTTCAACAATTTGTCTGGAAAGTAAAAGGCTGAAAAATAGGAATGGAGTGACAGTCAAATGAACTAAGCTGCTGGTGTTTTGAAAACTTCCCTTGGTGACAACATCATCCTTCCCTCTTGCCAGTGGTGTTTAGTGGTTCTTTGTATAAGACCATCAAGTAAACAGGGCAAATGTCAAATTTTCCATTACAGAATGGTGGAAATTGGAAAACACATGGAATGGATTCAGATTGTGCCCTGGCACCGACCAGTATAATGTAGGTGGGAAAAGTATTTCAGAGATGAGAAACTTCACTGCAGAATCCCTGGTTTCCATAGTTACGATTCACAATGCACCACTCAGAGTCAGAATTCAGGCTCTGGCCTGGTCCAGTACAATGAAGTGGAAGTAAAACTAGTAATGACCCAAAATCAGTTCCCCATCAATCTTTAACACAATCTGAAGCCAATATAAAATCTGAGCCAATGACAAACTTCTCTCAGCAGAGACAACTTATGCAAATCCAGCAGTCTGACAAACCACAAACACATTCAGAGAAGAACTAATGCCAGACTCACAGGTTGAGGGATCAACAATACACAAAGTGTTAATAAAAATGAACCCAAGAGAGAAATATATGTGAATGTGAGTCAGAGTTGGTTAGTTGGATCCTTATGGAAATAAGATACAAGTGTGTGGTAGTGATGCGCAGATCACGGTTATATCTGCGGAGGTGTAAAGACAACCTGAAAACCATCAAGTAAAGGTAAAGATACCTTACAGTGAACTTGACTCCATTACAAGTTACAAGTCACTAATTCCAATACCACTTGAGTAAAAGTCTTAGAGTATCTGATTTTAAGAGCACTTAAGTATTTTACTCGCACTGAGTGTAGTGTCAAAGATGCACACCTCAAGTTCACTTGTGCATTTTGTGTGGATATTGTTTTATGGTTTTAGATCTACCAACAATATAAGTTGTCTGTTTATACAATAAATATTGTATTAATTTTGTATAAATATCAATTTCTAAATATCTACTCAAGTAATGCTCTCCAATGACTTGTTTGCATTATTTAGGCATTTTTCTATTTGTAAGGCAATAGTTTTTTTTATATAAAAAGATGACCATAGGAGTGTTAAATTATTTTAAAACTCATACTAGTTCAAACTACTGACTACTGTACTGTACATGTTTGATTTATTTGAAATGCTCGGGACATTAATGGTGAGACTTTTGATTTTTAAATAAGGCTCTCCAAAAATTTAGATCTATTAGCCAATATATCGGCTTTCAAACATAAAGAATTATCGGTTATTGCTATCTGCCAAAATTCTTCATAGAAAATTTTCAAGAGAAATTTCAAAAAGGAGAAAAAGGAGAAAAACAAAACAAGAGGAAAGAGAGAAGAAGAAGTACCGTATGTGAGCATTTTAGTGAAGTAGTTAACCAGGACGAATCAAGTGTGATATAACGGCTATGAAGCACTGTACATATGACAATAAACTAATAAAGCCTATATATTCCACTGGGAAGTTGCAGTTCCAATTTAAGTTTGAAGGGAGTAAAACCTGTGTTTAGGCAATTAAGGAAATGCAATTTTGCCAAAGAAGAAATTTTACTTTATAATATATACATTTTCACTTAAAAGCAGCCTTCTTCAGTGTAATTTGCTCCATATCATTATGCTTCACACTGATTATTAGAATAATTGTAAAATGACAATCGGATGGGGGAGGTTTGGATGATTTATGTTTAACAGCGGATTTCTTAGTTGATCTAGTGTACAGTTATCAGGTACAGGGTTAAACTCAACGCCTTTCATAAATCACACATAACCAAACGGTTTTCTTTCATGTGCATCCGCTGCCCCATTTATCGGAGGAGAGCCCATCTATCATCCAAGCCCTGTTGCCCGGGTAACCCAGTTAACAATCCAGACACGAGCCACAGAGAGAGAAATAAAGAGAGAGAGAGAGAATGGGAGGAATTCTCCCTGATCTGCAAACAAATAAGCAACACACAAAGCCAGATTTTCACATGGTCACATAATGCATATGTGTATTATACAAGGTCATGCATAATACAAAATACATGTGTATTATACAAGGTCATGCATAATACAAAATACATAGGCTAAATATAACCTACACAAAAAAACACAAACATTAATATTATATATCAGATACACAATGCACACTCTTTATATATATATATTTTTATAGAAAATCATAACCATGCAAATTGAATTAAATTTTTCAACTAAGCAGAAGCAGAACAAAAAAAAAATAATAATAATAAAAAAATCAAGCATATTAGACTTTCTGAAGGATCATGTGACACTGAAGACTGGATTAATGGCTGCTGAATATTCAACTTATTCAATATATATATACACACACACACACACACACACACACTGTATATATAGTTCAGATGCAAAAGCCTCTAAGTGCCATTTGAAATTTTCTTCTAAAATTATCATTTTTATCAAGCTTATATATTCAAGTTCAGTAATTTCACTTAAATGACAATTAATAGGTAATCCTCATTGCAATTTAAGTGAAATTACTGAACTTAAATATACAAGCTTGATAAAAATGATCATTCTAGAAGAAAATTTCAAATGGCACTTAGAGGCTTTTGCATCTGAACTCTTCATATATATATATATATATATATATATATATATATATATATATATATATATATATATATATATATATATATATATACAGTATATATATATATATATATATTATTTTAATTTTTAATAATATTCCACAATATTACTGCATTTTTGATCAAATAAATGAGCCAAAGAAATAAAAATTATATATATATATATATATATATATATATATATATATATATATTTTTTTTTTTTTTTTTAAATAAGCTGGTATAGTGTATAAAGCAAATACGCACATTTTTACATGATTAAAACAGTGAAACATAAAGACATATACATAAAAAACAAGGTCCAAACACGACAAAAGTTATGCAGGAACACCCATATAAAACTATACAAATATTTTGCAAATTTTTTCAAGATCACATCCAGCAATACACACGAAACACATTTCATGTCTGTGTTGACAGTAGAACTCATACCGATCCTCAGCCAGCGGTTGTCATATGCTTAAACAGTATGAATGCAAAATATGTATTAAACACAAAAAAACAATCTTAATATCACGCACAAAATTATAGTAAAACACACTATATTCTAATGAATATACAGTATACGTTGAAAATACATTAAAATAGGCAAAACAAGTCAAGACCGATATTCCCACTTGAGCACAACAGTGGGTGAGCACACACAATTCGCTCACATGCAACCCATTTCTTCATTCAATTTTCCCAACTTTCATTCATAAACTGCAGAGGTTGTGGTAAGAAGGGAGGGAGGGGGTAACCCCCACATGACTGCAGTACTTTCCAGCAGCATTGATTCCCCTCAGCCAATCAGACGGCAGGAAGACAAGAAGGAAACACAAAAAAAGCATTGGCGGGGCCAAGTATATACCGCATAACACCGCAGCCTTCCCCTCCCCCACACTTCATTCATTCGCTCGCTTTCTTTCATTCATCCCTTCACCGATTCATTCAATCATTCATAAAGTGAAGTATATCTTTAACTCAACCGCAGCAGATCTAGCCTGCAGGACTTCAGGGTTCAGAACGTGTGACGTGTCTCTGGGGGTAATGAATGCCGAGAGTGAGAGAAAAGAGATGCGAGCACGTTGACTCACACTCATTCTGACCGATAGTGACTCATTTCTCTATTCAAGATGGTTCATTCAAAACTCAATTCCCTCAAACTCTTCAGGATTTCACTGAATATGAAATGTGATTGTTCTGACGCACTACAAAAGGACACTTGAAGAACGCATCTCTCCTTTGTTAGATTGTTCACTGCAGTGAAACCAATAGCAACCGAGAGAGGAGTGTGCATGGGGGGACCCTGCTGGAACGAGCTGCCATGGCACTTCAAAGACCACCCTATCGCCTCCCTCCTCTATCTTTGCTCTTTCCATTCAGTCAGCAGTGACTCTAATGAATGTGATTTTGCCCACTGACTGAGTGGAAAAAAAAAACACTTGAGAAGACGTACTAGGAATACACATGGGTAACAACATTGAAGGAATGCTCCAGGTTTAATACAAATCCATCAACAGCATACTGTCAAATACCACAGAAAATGATATCTACTCTTCCCTTGAATTTCAAAGGCCTAACTAATGGTTTTAAAAAGATAGTTCCTGCTTGACTTTCACTCTTCTACTGCAGAACACAAAATATGATATTGTGGTAACGCTTCTTTTTACAGTCTAGTTACGCATGTTAATAATATGTACTTATTTTAGTAACTACAATTACTGGGTAATAACTAGTACTAACCCCAAAACATACCCCTGTTCCATGTTCTTACCTTATATTAGCCAGTACTTTATAGGTAAGTACACTAAGTACACTTTAAGTACTGTACTGTAAAAGGAAGCGTTACTGATATTTTTTTAAAGAACTGTTTTCATCCAAAACAGCGATGGACCCCATTTATAAATGCAAAAAAATAAAAAATAAAAATCACTAAGACATTTTTCAAAAAAATGAAAATGGCAATTTGCAATTTTTGCAGAAAAAGACATTAGAGTAAGTAAATTATGAGTTTTCATTTTGGGGTGAACTATCACTTTAAACTGCGGAATGTGCCATTTTCTGAATGTATAGGTAGAAATGAATGGGTAATTGAGGCAAACACGATTTGTCATGAAGACCGCTTCTCAAAATCCAGTTATTTCCTGATGGATGTACTCGCAAAAACACTTAGGCTAACATTCAAAATTTGAGGTCAGTAATTTTTGAAAGAAAGAAATACTTTGATTCAGCAAAGATCCATTAAATTTATCAAAAATTACACATTTATGTTACAATAAAAGTATATATTTCATATAAATGATGTTATTTTGAACTTCCTATTCATCAATGAATCCTGTAAAAATAATTGCATGAAAGTTTCTTAGAAAAATATGAAGCAGCACAACTGTTTTCAAGGATGACTAATAAGAAATGTTTCTTAAGCAGCAAAACAGCATAGAATGATTTCTGAAGGTTCATGTGACACTGAAGATTGGAGTAACGATGCTGAAAATTCAGCTTTGCCATCAAAGGAATAAATTACTTTATAAAATATATTTTAAAAGAAAACAGTCATTTTAAATTGTCATATAATATTAAAGCCTTGGTGATGAGCATACGAGGATTTTGGATTTCTTCCAAAATACGGTACAACACGATTTCTTGATCACTTTAACATACACAGTGCCCATTCTTGCATATACTTTTATCAGGCCAAGAATTAAGGTTTCTTGTACCAAAAAAAAGGCATAATATATATTTTTTGTGATCATTTCCACACCCCCACATAGAACTAAACACAGTTTTTGCTACCTTTAAAACCACTATATGTAAATGACATCCATCATGATCACATAACCTCCACATGCTAGCACAGTTTACACGTCGTTCATCAGGGTGAGACAAATTGCTGAATAGACATTGATATGCAAATGGTGATGGTTGTGTCATCATAGCCATGACCATTTACGATTCTGAGACATTTTTGTCTCTGTGGACTAGGAAGAAAATGTATATCTATGTATCTCTTATTTTAACAGATCAAATAAGATCTCGCTTCCCATATTCTACGTTTCATGTACACTTATGAAAGGCATGCTGGGATATGAACTGCCTGCTTGTAACAGAATCAGCTAATGCTAACTGAGGGAAAACCACTTCTCCTCATGCAACAAACCATTACACAACCACAGAAACCTGAGACACATGCAGCCTGCTCAGGAATCTGCCCTGAGCTAGTGCATTCTGGGTAAGGGTGGACACAAATGTTGCAGTTCTGAAGTATCCTTGAGCATGGAACAATTAAATAAACCCTGATCCACTAGACATTTGTTATACGCGCGCACACACACACAAGACGAGAACTGAGAAAGAGATGGATGGAGAGAAAGAGAACATTACATAACCAAAGATAACACAACAACACAATCCCAAGCAATTCCGCAGCAATTTAGAGAAAGAAAAAAGAGCTGGAGGGATAACAAATATTTTATAACTATAAGATGAACAAAGAAGCGACAGAGAATGTTCTATTCAGCATCAATACGAGGTAAAGGGGTAATGCATTAGATAAATAAAAGACATTACATTAATTGTGTCAGAGGTCACAAGTGAAGCACATGAGAGAGGGTGTGCGGAAGAACTCCTCGCCCTGTTCCCCGCTTGAGAAAGGTCATGTTGTGAACTGTGGAGGGAATGCATGATGTCTGTGTGGGGATAGACAGAATGAAAAAGAGAGAAACAGAAGAGGAGATAGAAAAGAAGAAAGGCGTTTCCTCACTGATCTGATAAAATCAAATCCTATTTTTTTGTTAAACATGTATTCCTGAAGTCAGTGAGCAGATATATCTATATATTACTGAAATATACTTATTTCAGTAATATATAGATATATCTGCTCACTGACTTCAGGAATACATGTTTAACTATATATATATATATATATATATATATATATATATATATATTACAACATTTAAACATTACTCAAACACTTTTAAATTAATTAGCAAAATCGAACTCAGGGATTTTCAAGGGAACCAGTAAAAATGGGGGTCCGAAGAAAAGTTTAGAGAAAAACAAATCTAAATACTAAAATTAGATTAAAACTAATATAAATATTTAAGCTAAATAAATTAAACATGATTTAAATAAATGTCATTTTTTTATCACCAATAAAAAAATATTAAAATAAATACAAATGAATGTAAATAAAATAATGTAGTGATGCAACATAATAGAATGTAAAATATTTTCCAAATAATATTATACACATTTATAATACTAATTTTCACAGTATTAATTTGATCTTTATATATTATACTCCTTCGCACACAAAGAAGATCATGATCGCCAAAATCTGTGGCATCTAAAAGATTGAAAATCTCTAATCAAAGTAACCAGAATCTACCCACATCAGACTAAAAAAACAACACTACTGCCTGGTTTTACAGACTGGGTTTAGTTGAAGCCAGGATTAGGTCTTAGTTCAATTAGGACATTAAGTAGCGTTTATAAACATACCTTGGAAAAAAAAAACATTACTAGTATGCATCTTGAAACAAAACAATGGCACTGACATTATGTTGCTATCAGTTAAAATACCTCAAACATGCATTTAGTCTGAGACTAGGCTTAAGCCTTGTCGGTGAAACTGGGCATACAATTCCAATGTAAACCACTGGTCTTCAAACGTTAGGTTAGGAACACAAAATTCATTGATCCAGCTCTTTAAAGCTGCGTGAAATAAAGATCAAATTGACCCACACTAGCCCCTAAACCAATGCGCTTTTATTATGCCACTTTAAGTGTTGGTAATTGGATTGAGATATAGCTGAACCAGCCCCTGAGGGATGGGAGCGTGTGTCAGTGCATTGAAGAACAGATCTGGAGCTCAGAGAGCATGTCAGAGGTCCACACTCATTTCCAATTCAGCACCAGCTGAATATAATCCATATTGTGAGTGAGTTGAGCAACATTGCCCCCTTCAGCTCATTGTTTGTCTGCCTGACATGATTTTTTTTAAATAACAAATCTGGGACTACAAAATGTTGAACAAGTATCAAGAAACCAATGTTCCTTGTCTAGGCCAACCAGATGATAGGAGACCATTCTTGAGCTTCTCTTTGTGATACGTAGTTGTGAGTATTTGCTAGGTTGCTGGGGTTACATGCTTTTAAAAAGCTGGACGGCAAGGAAGGTCGAAGCCTCGAAGGTTCAAACCCTGTAAGGAGTTCCTGAATGTCCAACATGCCAACAAGTAACATGATCCCATTATACCCAAAGGGGGACATCCCTGAAGGATCTGTACTGTCAAGCGTCTGCAATACTAGAATAACTGATATTAGGAGAATTAGAATAGAAGAATAAAACAGAAGTTGCAATAGCTTCTGGTTTGTATTTCGACAGCATGGAGGTAAGATCTTACGGATTTATGAATGAACAGCTCGCTTTAAAATCTTTCCAGTTAACCGACATTTCCAAAAGGTAAAATTGGCCACAAAAAAATAGCTTGGTGCGCAAAAAACAAAACAAAAAACACAAAGTGCACTAGCGCCCCCTACTGATTATATGTATTACACAATATAAAATATTACTCGTATTGAAAATGTAGTTTTTAGACTGTCTAACTTACCCAGCATCAAAATGTTTTCGTCAGATCCCACATGCTGTTTGAGCAGATGTCCAAATTTAGTGAAGTCTCCGAACCACTCGAAGCTTTCCTCCGTCCTGTACCGCTCATTCCAGTAATCCACATCTTTATATCTGGCATTAGAGTCTGGCAAATGTTCCATACTTCTTTAAAATATAAACGAAAGTCCTACTATTATTAAACGACTGCGGGAATGTTATTAAAATAGTCGTTGCTGACTGTCATCTCAACTAGTGTGACGGTTTGTATAACGTTATCTGTTTTATCTTATCTCTGTAAATATTTTGCATAAACACTGTTGGTTTATAAACACTGATAGTTCAATGCGGTTAGAACGAGTTCAGCTGGCAAACTATAAAATAAACATCGGTATTCAGGGGCTCTTACCAGCTCAATATGTGTATAAGTTTCAATATGAATTAAAACATGTGCGTCTAAAACATGAATAAAAGAATGGGCGAAAAAAAATTGTCTGAGAAGACAACCCACGTGTGTTTCTTTTTTTCATGCACTCTAACCCCGTGACGTCACGTGTGGGAAATTAACGCAATGGTGTCAAAATAAAAGTTTAACTAAATGCAAGAGGTTGCTATTGGGAATAACTATTTTATGTAGGTTTTATGTATTTTATGTACACAATTTACCACTGCTTTAATGTAGCGTTTCGTTGTAGGTGCTTCCAATCACAATCAATCGACACTATCATCATTTTTCCAAACTGCCCATGAAGTCCATTATCAACCTTTCAATGATCGTCTCTATTTAGAAGGATTCATCTGCACTGTTCGCAGCTTGTCACGGTTTTATTTGCAGTCATTGTTATTCTGATGGTCATTGATGATGATGATGGTCCTGTGAAGAAAACTCATGAAAGCTAAGAGACTTGGTAAATCCTTGATATCTTGATTTAAATCGCCCCAAAAACGTTTCAAAAACTAGACAGGTGGACTAAAATAATTAAAATGTTCAAGAATAAAATAAAACAAAAACAACTAGAACAAACATGAAATAATGCTATAAACATGAACTAATCAATGCTGACAAGCACTCCAACATAAGTGAGATGATTTAGCAGAACAGATTTTTGGAAATGTATCTAGGCTACTTTTTACTTATAAAACATTCTTATTCCATAAATATATACTTTAAAAAATATATTTTTGATTTTTATATTTAATAATTATATTATATTTGATATTTATATCAAAATATTTGTTTGTTTGTTTTTGCAAAATTGTTTCTTTCTTTAATTCTTTAAAAATCGCGAAATCACTCCATTATCGCACAGTAGTGTGGCGCCCTCTACTGATGGCTTGAGCACTTATGAGTGGGCGGAGTCAGTGATGATGACGAACTTCCTTTGGCGCGCAGTGTGAAATTCAAAGCTGCAACTCAAACCGTTCTGTAATCCAGTCAACTTTCTTTCTTCGGGTTAGTTCATCTGATTAGCTGTTGGTCGGAATAAATCGGTCCTGTTGCACGGTTGGTTTTTCTGATATGTGATATTTTTTGATGTGTGATATATTTTTTTAAATTGATAAGTGTCGTTTACTAAGAAAAAAAGCGAGTTTTGTCTGTTTATTATACTGCGAGTTAGCTTAGCATGTTAGCTTAACGTTACCCTGTCAAACAAAACAGACGTTTTGCTTCAGTTTTATCAAATAAAACGCGTTAATTTCTTTTTCTTTTTTTTTGCGATTACGGTAAACAAGGTAACGTTAATAAATTAATTTAAAATGTATGACCTTTTGTAAGACGTATAACAGTTACATATGTAAACATGTCATGCAGTGACTTTGGTTCCTACAGATGAACATTGTTATATTCACTGCGTGTTGTTTAGGCGTGCAGAAAATGTCGTGGGATTTTATCGTGCCGGTTTGTTTGGATGATCTCGTGAAGTCTGGTGCTGTTAACCAGTATGTGGTCCAGGATGTGCTGTCTGTTAAACAGCTCCCCTCTCACATCAACAGTAAGTGCTGCTGGGCTCTTCTAATCTGTAGTGCTATACATTTCACTTTCTGCTCTGTAGTGGAACTGTGGAATAATTGCTACTTTTTTCTGTTTCTCACGAAGGCTTTAAAGCAGCACTGAGAAGTCAAGGGTCCCTGTGCATCCTGGAGCATTTTGACACCGCATACAGTGTTTTGCAGTAAGTTATTTTTTAGATAAATTAGTGTAAAATTGATTAAAGTTTTGTTAATTTTTTGGCAGCAATTAAACCTGTGAACATTTTTCTTGGCCAAATTAGTATTAATTAGGGGTGTACTTATATATCATGCCACAATATATTGCATTACAAAAATGCAACAATGTGAATGGTGACAATATGTATATTCATATCCATCGGTAGCTATGCAACTACCACTTTGATGCTTCAAAAGTTCATAAAGCAGGCAGCTTTTGGTTCTTGCAAACGCTCAAACATGTCCAATCACACACGAAATTGAACCTCATTGGTTTTTGCACATCAACCGAACATGCTTGAGCTTTTGTTTACCATAACTGATGTGTGTGTTGATTAAATCAAATGTTTGTGAATACGTTTAAATTAAATCTGTTTATCATATATTTGTAATGTGTGTCTCCAGAAATTTTGGACTAAACTCTGCAATTCTTATGGATTAGTTTTATGATCTCTTTATGAACTTTTTAAAGCGTCAAAGTTGCCCGTTGCTGTCAGTGAAGGGACAGAAAGCTCTCAGATTTCATAAATATCTTCATTTGTGTTGCAATGATTACTGAAAGTTCTACAAGTTTGGAACGAAATAAGAGTGTGTATTGATGACAATTTTCATTTGAGTCATCTATCGCTTTAACCTCACGATTTGGCTAAGAATAATTTCCTTATTGCATTTAGACATTGTCGCACAGTGGATGTGGCAGTGAAAGAAGACATGCTGGAGTTGCTGATACAAGGTTGGTATCTCTCATAATCAAATTAAATAATTCTAGTTACGTTCAAAGTATCAAATATACATTTCCAACATTGTATCACAATGCTGTTTTTCTCAGTGGTCAGGGGCCTGTCGGTTTCCCTGCCGACTCTCCTCCTGTCGGGCTCTCTGTCAGCTGTGGACCGCAAACAGCAACTCAACGCTGTGAAAATGAGTGTTTTTCTGCTATGCAAACTCACAGAAACACTTGAGAGTGACTCATACAGGGAGACTATCGTCACAGCGCCCAGCAAGGTACAGCTGAATGTTATTAAGTTGTTCATTAGTTTAATCTATGCCCCATGATGAGAACTAGGCAAATATGAGCTTATTGGCTGGGATCTTGTGCTCTCTTGCTATCTGATTGGTGGGTAATCTTGGCAGAGCAGTGGAGATTTGCTGCGCTGCTGTAAGGGCCCACCCATATTGATGTCAGCTGTCACTCATGATACAATTCTCCTTTAGAAATGGGCATTTGTCACTGATTTGACAGCTTACAGTGTGTGTGTTTGAGTATGTCCCTGATTGTGTGTGTGTGTGTGTGTGTGTGTGTGTGTGTGTGTGTGTGTGTGTGTGTGTGTGTGTGTGTGTGTGTGTGTGTGTGTGTGTGTGTGTGTGTGTAAATGTGTCGGTTAGCAGAGTCACATCTCCTAATACGCCAACCAGCTGTGAATGTTTTCTTTGGTAATCTGAGGGCAACAAGTGTTGCTTCGGAGTTTGTGGATCTTATCTGTATAAAATATTAAACGTCACTGACACTGTGTTTCTTTCAGGGTCGTAAGAAGGATAAAGGTGCCGGAAAAGGTCTCCTGCAGTGGGACGGTGAGAGAGAGACAGTTCTTCAGTGTTTGACTCAACTGCTGCAGCTGGACATTCGTACTCTGTGGAGTCTGTCTCTAGTGGAGGAGGAGTTTGTCAGGTAAATGTTTTCCTCTTAAACAGTCACTCACCTTGGCTTTGTTTAATCTTTTTAAACTTTCTCTGTCTTCATTAATCTCAAATGTCGGTTTATGTAGCTGTGTGACATGCTGTTGCTATAAACTCCTGGAAAACCCCACCATAAGCCACATGAAGAGCAAGTCCACCAGAGACGCCATCATTCATGTGCTCGGAATCATGGTGAAGAAATACAACCACATGTTGGGTGGGTTTATATGCACGTCACACACCCATGAGTGGGTTTGCAATGTTGTAGATGTTGAGATGCTGAGTGTGTTGTCCTGAATATGCTCTCTCTGTCTTGTACAGGAGCATGTGTGAAGGTGATCCAGCTTCTGCAGCACTTTGAGCAGCTGGCATCAGTCTGTGCACAAGCTGTGGCCGCCTGGAGCACAGAGTATGGGGTCAAGGCCATCGTTGGAGAGGTCATGAGGTGAAATTGAAGTCTTTTTAGTTTTCTTCTTCTGCTTGAATGGCATTCCTGGGTATATAGACTGCTTTACAGTGTGATTCGACCAGTATTTGGTTACAAATAGAAATAAGATTGATAAGTTTAGTCGATAGCAATAGTTCTCTACCTTTTTGACTCCATGACCTCAATATTGGAAAATCCTTCTATTTAACCTGATATGTGTATGTATTTCAGAGAGATCGGTCAAAAGTCGAGTGAGGAACTAGCTAGAGAAGCTTCGGGTGTGAAGGCTTTCTCCAGCTTTCTGTCTGAACTCAGTACTCTGGTACCTGAAACCATGATCCCCAACATCAGCGTTCTCCTGGCTCACCTTGAAGGAGAGGTACAGTCGGGTATTTTCTCTATTGCATCGCCTCTGTCATTGGATTTTTGCCCGGTGATGAGACCAAGGCGAATATGAGCCCACTGAGTTTGAGTCTGAGCTCTCCTGTGTTCCTATTGGCTGGTAATCTTGGCTGGGCAGTGAAGGTTTGCTGTCTTGCTGTAAGGGCCTGCCTACATTCAACAAGCCTCTTCCTCTTAAAATCCTATCCTTTGAAGATATAGGGGAGGAGAAAGAAGGGGGCTTACATTTGTTGTTTTTGTGTGCATATGAGGGTCACAGGTTGAGTCTCAGTTCTCTGGAATAATTCTGTTGGCGTTGAGCTCTCTCTTTGGTAATCTGAGGGCAACCTTTAAAGTTTTATTTATTTATTTTTTGGACCATTATTTATATTAATGCATTTAGCAGCTGCTTTTATCCAAAGCAACTTACAATTGTCGAGCATGAGCTGTTTGTCACAGAGCCAGCAATGTTTGCACAATACAATGCATCTTTTGCGTTTGTGTTTGGACAGAGTCCGAGTCTGCGAGTGGCTGTGTGTGAGGTTCTCGGGGAGGTTCTGGTCCGGGTTCTGTCTGGTGATAAGCTGGATGATTCTGCTCGTGCCAGCCGAGATCGCTTTTTGGACACACTGCAGGAGCACATCCATGATGCCCACTCGCATGTCCGAGCACGTGTGCTGCAAGTCTATGCACGAATTGTCAACAGTAAGGTGAGTGGCTTGTGGGGCTTCCCCCCCCTTCATGATAACAGAAAACAAGGTGTTTTTACTTGATATTATTCCTTTTCTTCCTCTGACAGGCCTTGCCGCTGTGCAGGTACACTGAAGTTATGGAGCTGACTGTCGGGCGTCTCGGTGACAAGTCTGTCCATGTGTGTAAGAGTGCCATCCAGCTGCTGGCTGCCTTCATTGCTCATAACCCTTACAGCTGCAAGGTATAAACATGCTCTGTTAAAACATCTGGTACTGTCAGTTCATTTTATATATATATTTTTTGACTGGAGTAATGATGCTGAAAATTCAGCTCTGCCGTCACAGGAATTAATTTTAAAATGTATTAAAATAGAAAAGCTATTTTATTATATTTTACTACATTATTTTTTACTGTATTGATAAACAAAAAAGCTTTGAGCATGAGAGACTTCCTTAATCTTATCTCAAACTTTTGAGCACACTTAATCCAATTACAGAAATAAAAGATACCTGTGTTTGTTATTTTTGTGTTAAGTTGAGCAGTGTAGATCTAAAAAAGCCCCTGGATAAGGAGATGGCCAAATTAAAAGAGATGAGAGAGAACCAGAAAGAGCAAGTGCCTGGTATGTTGCTTTTATAATTGAATTGTTCCTTGCAGTCATTAGCTGGTCACTATTACTATCAATTTGTGTCCAGCTGTAAGATTATAGCTTTGTGTTTGTAGTTGCAGTCATCACAGCAGCTGATCTTTGGGATGCAATGAAGCCTGAGGTGGAGATGACTGTGAAAGCACAGCTTGAGCCTGGAAGTGAGGAGGAGGAGGAAGAAGAGGAGGTGGAGAAGGATGACGACGATACTGGGGGAGAGGGTGAAAGAAGCGACCGGGACACTGCAATCCAAATTGCACAGCTTCTCCGGGAAAGTAAATACAGGTACATGTGAACTAACTAACATTCACTCATACCCTTATTTCAGCACACAGACATGCAATGTGTGATGTTTAATTGTGTGTAGGAAGGCAGTTGGTCTGTGTATGAGGGCACACTCCATGTTCCCAGAGTCATCATTCTTCTCAGATCTGGCTGACTTGAATGCAGAAAAGCTGATCAACACACTCGCAACACTTTTCAAGGGTATGTTTTCTGCTACTTTGAATGGTCTTCTAAATAACTTCCATTTTTAAGCATCATTCTGAGGAGCACGATAGTGTCAGACAGAAACTTGTGCATCGTCTCACCTCCCTAGATAAGATGACGGGGTTCCTAGTCCAACTAAAAACATGTGCATCTCTCTCCTCAGGCCCAGAGCAAGAGACACCTGAGGCTGCGACGAGTGACGCTCCACTCAGCCCACAGAAAGAGGATGGAGGTAATGAAGGGAGAGAGAGTGAACTCAAGAAGCAGGAGATGTTGGTTCAGTACTTGAAAGACACAGAGAGCTTTGCTCTACAAGTGGAAAGAGCCATTGCTGTCATTAACAACATGCTGTACTGGAAAACTACTACAGGTAATTACAATGAAGTAATTTCATAAATTACTTCATTTTTTTTTTTTTTCAATAATTCCTCAAATACACATCATAGCACAGAAGAAAAGATCTGTTGCTACTTCTGATTCGAGACATTTTATATAAATAAAATGTTTAGTTTTCTCTGACCTGTGTCCTTGTCCCAGTTGTGCAGGAGGCGGTGCAGTTCTGTGTCACAGCATTTGAGTTTAGTGTGGCTGACTCTGTGTGTGGAGTCAGAAAGATGCTGCCTCTGGTCTGGTCCACTGATGTTACGATCAAGGACGCCATTATCCAGGCCTACAGGCGGCTGTACCTCAACCCTCATGGGGATAACACCAGGTATGCAAACGTTTTTATTTGCTCAAGGCTTGAAGAGTACAATTTAATGTACTGTAGCTCAAATGGCTTTTTGTGTTTGTCCATCAGAGCGAAGGCTCAGACTTTAGTGGACAATCTGTCAGAGCTGATGGTCGACGCTTCATTGGGGACAGTCCAGTGTCTGGAGGAGATTGTGAGTGCCTTAAGCCCCTCATTTGAGCAGTCACTCCCACACTTGATTCTTTTGACAGTTGTTGTTGGTGTTTTTTTCTTGATGCAGGTTCAGGAGTTTTTCAGCAATGAAAGTGCCCTGCAGACTTCAGTGGTACAGGTTTTGTGGGAGCGGTTCTCTGGTAAACGAGAGACTAAGGCACTTCATAGGAGAGCTGCAGTGCTACTGCTGGGTATGGCAGCACGGTGAGACCTTCAAGCTCTTTTTACTTCCTGGATGTGTTGATATTTAATGTCACAGCATAATAAAACTGTTGCCCAATGATGAGACCAAGGCGAATGTGAGCTCAGTGGGTAAGGGTCAGAGCTCTCCTGTGTTCCTGTTGGCTGGTAATCTTGGCTGGGCAGCGGAGATTTGTTGCTTTGCTGTAAGGGCCTGCCTACATTAAGTTAGTTCTTCCCCTCAAGCTCTTCTTCAGAGAAATGCAGGAGAGGGATGGGAAGGGTAATCAGTGTGTGTGTTTGTGTGTGTCTGGGGGGACATGGGTTGAAGCTCTGTTCTCTCTAATGTCCATTGAGCTATGAGCTGGTTCTTTAGAAATCTGAGGGCATTGTTGTCTTTGAGATGCTGCTTAAGAAATGTGGTATTTTGAGGCATGGTGAACTACTTGTCTGACTTTTTTTTGTACGTGTTTAGTGCTGAGAGGGAGGTGGTTCTGAGTAATTTGGACACACTCTGCTCTGTCGCTCTGGGTGAGAAGGTTGCTGAAGATTATCTGCTGGCTCGAGACACACTCATCACCATCGTTAATATAACAGACCATGTGAGGGTATGTGTACTCTATATACTACCCTTGAAAAGGTTCGGAAGGGTCGCAATACTTTTTTTTGTTTTTGAAAAGTCTCTTATGATCACAGAGGAAGCTTAAATGTACAGTACAAATTAGTATTGTTAAATATTACAATTTAAAATCATGGTTTAAAGATATTTTAAAGTGTGATTTCTTCCTGTGATGGCCAAGCTAAATTTACAGAAGCAATTACTGCATGCTTCAGTGTCACATGATTGTAATATGCTGATATGTATGTTCTTGTGTGTTAAAGCAATCCAAGGGTGTCCCCTTCAGGCTTCCAATGGACCACCATCTCTTCAGCTGTCTGTCCCAGGCCATTGCTGATGGTGTGTTCTGTTAGTTTTTTTTTTTTTGTGTGTGTTTGTTTACACCTCATATTAGCTTTTGTCTTGGGTGATCTGATCGTAAGAGTTGGTTAAACCTCTTGCTTTGCCACAATCACCCAATCTGTTGCTGCAGGATGTAACATGGTCTCTCTCTCATTTCCCTCTTTCTCATCTGATTTCTCTTTCATACATATCTTGTGTTTGGTAACGCCATTCTTCATTTGAACAGGAGTAGTCCAGTCTGACCCCCATTGGCAGACCTTCATGGAACAGGCTGTCCGTCTCATCTACTTCTTAGCAGAGTCACCTGACCAGCTATGCTCCCATCTCCTCCAACGCTCTGCTCGTCTCCTATTGGAACAAATCACAGAAGGCAGAGAGTCCACCCAAACACCACTGCAGGAAGGTGCGTCCCAGGGCTCTGAGGAACAAGGTAATGTGGACATGAGATGTAACTTTTTTTTGCATAGTTTTAGAAAATGTTTAGGGTCATTAAGTTTTCAAAAGAAAATCTTGCTTTTACTCAGCAATGAGGCTTTCAACTGACGTTACATTGTTACAAAAAGCAATCAAAGAATTTTATTTCTATTCAAACATAGATTTCACAAAAATATCAAGTACCATAACTGTTTCAACATTGATTAGGCTAATAAGAGATTTTTCTTAAGCACCAACATGTTCGAATGATTTCTGAAGGTTCATGTGATGCTGAAGACTAGACTAAGGATGTTAACAATTCTGCTTTGCCATCAAATTAATGTTGCATTTTAAAATGTATTAAAATTGAAAATGTAATAAAATTTCAGAATATTACCATTTCTGAACGCAAACGTTTGTGGTCCGTAAGATTTTCTCATTCGTTTTCCAGTGAATTGTGTGAGCTTGGCCCAGGTGCTGTCACTGTGTGGAGCTGTGGCCTTCTGGCAGGTATCTCACCTTGAGAGGAGTGTCAGCTCTGAGCTACGGCGGAGGAGAGGACAAAAGGAAGAAGAGGAGAAAGAGAATGCACCTGCCAACAAAAAGGTTAACAAAGACGGGCCCCTGTTTGGTCATTACCTGTTTTCTGCACTTCACATTGAAGTGTTGATCTATTATAATGCTGCTAACTGATTTGTGCCTCTTTTGCTAGGCGGCTAATGACAGTTGTGTGGAGGAGGAGCTCGGGCTAGTTGGTGCTTCAGCTGAGGACACTGAAGCGGAGTTTATCCGCAAGATCTGTGAGACTGAATTATTAGCTGGTGAGCCCATCTAATAAAACAAATTTGACTTGATGTTTTGGCTTGGAATGCAAAAAAATCAAGTCCTCATTGTTTATAGAAGGATTTACCTGCTTGACAAAGCACTAAAGCACTGATCCATGTTGCACTTTGCAGAAGGGAACATGTTGAGTGCATTTCTGCCTCTGCTGGTGAAAGTTTGCAGTTCTCCAGGCAAATATTCCCACCCTCAACTCACCACTGCTGCCTGCCTGGCTCTGTCACAGTATATGATGATCAGGTATTTATATTATATTTTACACTAAAATGTAAACGTTTGTCAATTTTTGAAATGGCTAAAAAAAAAAAAAAGCAGCATTAATACATTTATTTTAAGAATTCCTTGAATTGAAGCTTCAAAATAACAGCATTTATTGGAAATAAAAATCTTTTGTAACATTGTCTTTACTGCCAACATTTTTGAACTTGTTATATTGTATAATATTTGCTGCTTCAGTCAACCAATTTTAATCTGTCTTTCTCTAGTCCTCCTGTTTGTAAAGACAATATCAGGCTGCTGTTCACGGTGCTGGAGAAATCCCCACTTCCTGTTGTTAGAGCCAACACAATTGTTGCTCTTGGTGACCTAACAGTCCGCTTTCCCAACATCCTGGAACCCTGGACGCCCAACCTTTATGCCAGGTAGTTCCGAGCCAAAAGGTCTTTCATTAATTTCTGTCTGATAAACAACTACTGGTTTTGGGATATTTTGTATAGTTGTTGTTCCGGAAAGAAATCGTTCTTTCCACCTTACTAAACGTATTACTTTGTTTAAATTAGTAAAGTGCCCTATATTGAAATGAATCAGAACTTTCAAACGGTGGCAGAGTTGTAATTTCACAATTTGGTTTGCAGAGGGCTAAGTTGAATTTAGAGATCCCCCTGATGTATTGGCCAATGATCAGTATAGAACAAAGGCTTTCAAAGTCTGTCCATTTTATCACAATTCAAACAATGGTGTTTTGACTCTTAAATGTGGCATGACCGATCACTGTAGTGCTTCTGTTCAAGCGGCAGTGCAGAACATGAGTTATCTCTTCCACTCTAATACAAATTATAGCACAAAAAACATACATGAACATCAGAATATATGTTGAAAGATACATTACAGCTTACTGAAATGAACCATGTCTCATGTTGTCGTCGCCTAATCAGTGTTTCAACTGGAAACACGTCAGTAAAACAGCTTGTGAACCGTGTTGTCAATTTATTAGTTGGCTTAAAAACACTAGAGAGGAGCTTATATGTATGCTTGAATAAATTTGTCATGAAGTGTTTATGAAAACTACTGTATGAGTTGAATATAATTGCTCTGTTAACTTTAACCTCTAACATTATAAAGCATCTGCAAATATCATTCGGAATAATCAGCTATCAGACCCTCTGAGTATTTAGTATCGGTGCTATAGTTGAAATGTTTATTACGATGGTGATCAGTATTGTAACTGGTTTGTCTTAAGGTTGAGTGATGAGAACTCGTCTGTGCGTCTGACCGCCATCATGGTGTTGACGCAGCTGGTGCTTAAGGATGTGATGAAGGTCAAAGGTCAGGTTAGTGAGGTGGCAGTGCTGCTGCTAGACCCTGAGTCGCACATTGCCAGCCTCGCTCTCAACTTCTTCAACGAGCTCTCTGCAAAGGTAGCATTTCGGTTGCAGCTCTGCTGTCTCTCATATCCCCCTCATAACTCTGAAAACGAGAAGTCCCAATTATAATACTCTGCTTATATCTTCAGGACAACGCCATTTACAACCTGCTTCCAGACATCATCAGCCGATTATCTGATCCTGAGCGTGGAATGAAGGAGGAGGATTTCAACACCATCATGAAGTGAGATATTGTTAATGCTGCTATGGCAGTTTCATTTATTCTGCATGACAAATCACTTTGATTTATCCTTCTCTCTCTCAGACAACTCTTTTCCTACATCACTAAAGAGAGACAGACAGAGAGTTTAGTGGAGAAGCTCTGCCAACGATTCAGAACTGCAAAGTGAGTATCGGACACAATGTGCAATTCGTCTATCTGCCTAACCTTAATAGAGCAGCATTTGTGTTGTAAGATTGTGCTGCTTCATGACATGGTCATCTGTCCTGTTCTGTCTGCAGGACCGAGCGTCAGTGGGCAGATCTGGCCGTGTCTCTTTCCCTGTTGTCTGTGTGCGAGCGAGGTTTCAAGAAGCTGCAGGAGTGCTGGGACTGTTACAGTGATAAACTCACCGAGTCTGGAGTCTATCAGCCTCTCCTGTCCATTGCGGCAAAGCTCCGTAGAAGAGCAAAACCACAGTTTAAGGTACTACAATTGCAAATGTGTGGTGGGAAGGGTATCCGCACAGGGCATTTATCATGACCGGTTGCTGTTTGTTCTAGTATGCTGAAAGTAGCTGTTTGTTTAGGCACAGGTTGAAGACTATGAGAAGCGTTTGACGGCTGTTCACACTAAAGGGCTGGAGAATGTGGAGAGCGAGGAGAGAGAACAGCAGACAGGAGACGCACAGAGCCAAAACTTGCATACGCCACAGCCACTGAAGAGTGTGCGCAAATCCACACGAGGTGAAGGTTCAAGCTGAATAGTTCATGAATTAGCATGTACTGTCTGTCATATTTACATCCGGTTATTCTTTGTTATAGATTTGAAAAATAGATTTGTTTGGCTTTACAAGTGAGACTATAGTAGTATTTGTAGATGGTCATTTCTACTAATCCAAAGAGATTTGGTGTCTGATTTCACGGAGCAGAACTATGATAAAATGAATCTTATTGTGCATCTCCCTCTCCTTCAGGCCGTGGTAAACCAAAATTGGATGACAGTGATCTTGTAACCCCAAGAATATCTCGTTCTCGTCCCAAACCTGCCATCACTTTCACCAGTGATGAAGAGGAAGAGGGTCAGTTACTTTCATATTTTTATCTCTTGATTTGTTTTGCAGAGCTCTTATTAATTCTGATTTTTTATTTATTTTTTATTTTTTTGCAGATGCTGTCATGGCTGAGAGTGAGACTCCTAAAGTGACGACACCCATCGCCCGCACACGACGCACTCGTCTCAGACACTGAGCATGCTTTGATTTTTTTTTTTTTTTTTTTTTTTTAATACTATTTCATCTTATTTTAAACATTATGTCTGTGACTTTTTAAATGTTTAGTATTTTAGTTGTCTCCAGTATGCTATAATCTCTGGATTTTTTTTATTTTTTTTAATTAAACGTTTTTAAAACACAAAAATAGCTCTGAATGTTTGCTGTTGCATAGTCTTTTTTATGTAAATGCTTTTAAAATGTTATTTTTCACACCTGTTGAAGGGTTGCACTAACTAGTTCATAAATTAGCATGTAGTCTGTCACATTTACATCCAGTTTTTCTTTGTTTTAAGGCTTTACAAGTGGGACTTTAGTTTTGTAGGCGGTCATTTCTACTAATCTGAAGAGATTTAGTGTCTGATTTCACGGAGCTGAACTATGTCTGGACAGCTTTTCTTGGTTCTCCAATGCTTCCATTTGTCTTTTCTAGTTTTATAGGACGCACTTTCATTTTTAAGTTTGTTGCAAAGAACGGTAAAAACTTTAAAGGAAACTAAAATAAGATAATGGACCGTGTAAAAGTTCCAGCTGTTTGAGTAATGTCGGGTGGTAGAAACGACCTCAAAGCGCTAATTTTGTAAAGTCGAGTCCACAGTTAAAGGCTCATAATGAGTTTGTTTGTGCTTCGCAAAACCCTTTTTATACGCTGTCTGAAATACGCCAACAACAATGAAACGTATGAGCGAGGTTATTGGCGACAAATGTGCACATTCAAAACATCTGTACCAAAAAACTTCTGCGATTATGAGAGCATGAGACGGGATTACAACATACAAATTCCTCTGCAGTTTAACTTTGCAAAAGATGTGCTCGAGCAGTGGGAAACAAAAGAAAAGGTAATTTAAGAAGTGTATTAATTCTGCTTCTGGCGTTTTTATTTGAAGCGGGATATTTTTTAATAATATTAAAGAAATTGTGTAGTACTAAACATTTCAGGACATTGAAAATACACGAGAGAGAGAAAAAAAGACAGATCAAATTCGAAGTTGTCGAGGAAACCTGTTTGTTTTGTCATTCCGTCATGCGGTACTTTTTGAATTTGCTAGCGTGTAAATTATTCAAATGAATAAAGTGGAAATAAGGACTTAATTGAGATTACGATTTAATGAGTGTCTGCTTTCTGTCTTTTAAAATTGTTATAAAATGTATGGTGGGACTAAAAGTGAAATACCACAAAACGTGACTAAAGTCATCAGGTCAGTTACTAATAATAATTGAAGCTCTAAGTTGTATTTTTTTCACTCCAAAATGGTCAGTTATGGAGCTTGGTTTTATTAGTTCGTTTAAAAACAAAATTTCATAATTTACTAAACCTCCAGTTGTTCCATATTAATTGATTTAACTAACACAAAAGGAGCTATTAGCAGGTAATTAGGTAGGAATTATAATTTTGTGGGTTTTTGTTTTTTGGTGACTAGTGCAACAGAAACTCATGCACATAGAGATATATAATGTAACAATGTCTGTGGTGACTTAAAGCAGTAGTTAACTTTAAAAAAAAAAAAAAACTTATTCTGATAATTTACTCACCCCCATGTCTTCCAAGATGTCCATGTCTTTCTTTCTTTCTAATAGAAATTTTGAAAAGGTTTTTGATCAGAAACTCGTGCACATAGAGATATATAATGTAACAATGTCTGTGGTGACTTAAAGCAGTAGTTAACTTTAAAAAAAAAAAAAACTTATTCTGATAATTTACTCACCCCCATGTCATCCAAGATGTCCATGTCTTTCTTTCTTTCGAATAGAAATTTTGAAAAGGTTTTTGATGAAAACATTCCAGGATTTTCTCCATAAAATGGACTTCATTGCGAACCAAACAGTTCATGGTCCAAATGAGAGTTTCAGTGCAGCTTTAAAGGGGGGATTGACTGCTTTTTTTCTTTGCATGATTGTTTTATGGGGTGCAATATAACATGTATTCGTGGTTTTTCTTTTTTTTTAAATCTTATTTTTCATAAACTTCACCTTTATTGTAGCCGCGCTCTCCTCTGTCCTCGAACGAGCGGTTGACTTCCTGATTCTATGAAACCACTTCCTCAGAAACAGGCAGTGGGCTCAGATTGGTTAGTTTGGGCTGGTGTGTGGTGATTGACATTACCTTCACGGGCGAAACGTGCCTGCGCTCCGGTCCATTCATGTCGTCGATACTACAGTATCAGTTTGAGGCAGAATCAGACCGAGAAAGTCATGAAGCATATATACATGAAAAATACATTTACAACATACTTATACAAAATTCAGGTCCATAATGTTTGTACGCGTTTGTCGTAGACACAAAATAGCATAACTAGTAGCCTAGTGGTGGCTATAAAGCCAGCGCTGGCATTTGAAAAAAAATAAAACACAAGGCTCCGTCTGGAATTATACGTACTACATTTAAAATGATTAAGTCTTAGCGTACTTACAGGTTGTGTCCCAACAACTGCTGCCTCTGGTTTTAAAGTTGGAACTGCTTCATGTTTTAGTAACAGTTTCTTGTTGAATCTGGCATTGAATTCATGGAGATTCTGGAAGCTGTCTTCCATAAAATGCGCAGCACAGAGAGCTAGATTACGATCGTCATTTTCAGGAACATAATCAAAGATAAATTGTATCCATTATTGACGAAGTACAGCATCCGTGGGAAGCTCGAACACAGAAGACCTGACATCTGCGTGAACAACACACTTGACCAGCTGCAGTAATATGCGCATGCCCTTTTTTGCATTTTCCGGAGGGAGGGGTTGATGCAAATGTGTGGGTTAGTGACGTCTAAAACCCAGCTGTAGTCCCAATCGAGTCGTTTTTGTAGGCAATGTACTTCCTGATTTTTAAAAGACGATTGCTGTGTCCGAAATCTCCACTCAAAGCACTACTCCCTACCCCCTATGTTGGGGGTATAGAGCAGAGCACTATATAGTGAGCTCACCAGCATAATAGAAACACCACTTTCGGACACTACTCGATCGTCTCTCGGCGCCGTTGATTACATCATCTGTCAGCTGGTGCCGAGCCGCCTCTGGGCTAAATAGATTTTTAAAAATAAATACATAACATTTTATTGAGCTTATTTCTCCAAAATTTGAAAACTAAAAGTGATTTCTGACTGTTTTTGTTATAATGAGCTACTCCACACATGATTAACGTACTTTTACGATCAGTGCAATGCATGATGGTATGTAGGGCTTAGGTTAGTGACCATCGGTTGTACACTACTTTTCAAAATGCATTCTGGGATATATTGAGTGGACTATATAGGGTATAATAATCATCACTATACATTCGGACAGCACTACAAAATGGTGAGCTCACTATATAGTCCACTATATAGTGAGTAATGGGTGATTTCGGACACAGCAGATATCTCTGCTTACACTGAACTTTCAGCGCTGCAACTTTGCAGATACTGTTCATGCACCAACAGCAACATTACACACAGTATTTAAAATGAAAAAATTGAAATCGCAATCAACCCCCCTTTAAATGAGCAATCGTTTCGCTTGATAAGACCCTTATTCATCGTCTGAAATTGTTTAAAGCCCTTTGAAGCTGCACTGGAACTCTTGTTTGGACCTTGAACCGTTTGGTTCCCATTGAAGTCCACTATATGGAGAAAATCCTGGAATGTCTTTTTGACTGAAGAAAGAAAGTCATGGATATCTTGGATGACATGGGGGTGAGTAAATTATCAGCAATTATCAGTTTTTTTTAAAAGTGAACTAATCCTTTAATAAAAAAAATACTGTATAGTATTATCCAAGCTCAATTTTAATGTCTTTTAATTTGTAAAAACTAAAAATGTACAATGCAGATGCTTGTGAGAAAGTTTGATGTACTGTTGCTGTATATTACAGAACGGACAGAGGTCGTCTCTTCCAGCTCTGTGGTGGGTGAATGACAGCGGAGAAGAGGTCAGATGGAGTTTTGAGGAGTTGGGATTCCACTCAAGAAAACTTGCAAATGTTCTGCATCAGGTGTGCAGTTTGGAAAGAGGGGATCGTGTGTTCCTCATTTTAACCCGAGTCCCTGAGTGGTGGCTGGTTAATGTAGCATGTCTCAGAACAGGTACAGTCTTACAGACCTGCTGAAATAGATCGTTGTTGGGGTTAAACTGTAATCTACTTTTATTGCTTCACACTGCTGGGGAAATATGCTGGTTTGGACCAGCTTAAAGTTGAATTGTGTCATTTTAATATGGTTAAAATAAAATAAAAACCTATCCACTAATGGATAAGCTGCAGACATTTAAATTCCTCACTATTTTGCCTAAAATAAATGTTGAACATGTTTTTCTAAATGCTGAAGTTAAATGTAGCCATCAGAATATTGTAATATAGGGTTAATTCAGGATAACTGAAACATTTTTTAGTTTATTTTTAAAAAATGTCCCAATTTACCCTACAGTACTATGAGTAGGCAGTTCACTACTTAACCTCTTCTCGCTTGTCCTTTAAACACCTTTCATCCTTACCCCATTTCCTCACACAGGTACGGTTCTGATCCCCGGCACCTCTCAGCTCACGGCTCGAGATATCCGCCACCGGCTGCAGTCGTCTGGGGCCAAGTGTGTAATCACAGATGAAACTTTGGCCCCACTCTTGGACACAGTAGCCTCAGAATGCCCTTCCATCTCCACCAAGCTTCTGCTATCCCGCAGGGCCATGCATGGCTGGGGCAACCTGACAGAACTCATGGGGTCAGTGGAGAACAAGGCATATGAATGTACAGGGGACACTTTAAATTAGTGAAGAAATGGCTGAGTGCATACATTAAACGGGTGAAAAATTATAAAGTAGTGAGACCTTTATAGAGACATTTTTAATGTTATTACCAGATGTTTTGTTTGCGTTGTAGAAGAGTGTCAGATGATCATGTTTGCGTGGACACCAGGAGTGAGGAGGCCATGACTATCTTCTTCACTAGTGGCACAACCGGCTCTCCAAAAATGACCCAACAAAGCCACTGTAGTTACGGTCTTGGACTCACGGTGAACGGCAGGTTTGTGACATCATTCCAAGGGTCAGTGGGCTGAATTTATGACTGATCAGCACTGCATTGAGAAGTTAAAAAAAACATATACAGTAGCTAAGGATACATTTCAAGTTTATATATATATATATATATATATATATATATATATATATATATATATTATAATTGTACACTACTGTTCCAAAGTTTTGTGTCAGATTCTTTTGCCCTGAAAGCATTTATTTTGCAAGAACAACATTAAATTGATAACTTAAAAAGTGACTTTAAAGCTACACTGTGTGATTTTTACCCCCATCTAGTGGTGAAAAGGTATATGAACATCCAGGGAATATCGTTTTAACTCCTACGGTGGCCAATGTAGTCCAAGATTAACATGGCTTCCAGTTCGACCTCGTCCATGAGTGTTAACTCAAACGTAAACGCGAAAGGCGAAGCTTGAATTAATGGGTATGTCCCTCTTTGGCTAATGTACTTTCAAGATGGAGGGGCAACATGACGACAGACATTAGAACCCCTTAACCGTATGTATTTTCAGCGGCATATTATACACTCACAAGAATACTTTATTACTTGAACGAAGTAAATATACATTAATAAGCACATATATTTTTGAAAGAACTAAGTGTTTTAGCTAAGAATAAACTAAAAGAGTTACACAGTGTAGCTTTAAAGACATTTATAAAGTTAAAAAAAAAGGTTTATATTAATTAAATGTTGTTCTTTTGAACTTTCTGTTTACCAAAGAATCTTGACAAAATGCATTTCGAATATTAAGCAGCAGAACTGTTTTCAACATTGATATTAATTAAAAATTGTTAATTCAGCATCAAATCAAATTTAAACAGAAGTGTATAATGAAATCTAAATGTATATAAATTGTGTGACTTCTGCAGGTATTGGCTGGATCTGACTGAGCAGGATGTGTTTTGGAACACGTCAGACACGGGTTGGGCCAAGTCGGCGTGGAGCAGCGTGTTTGCTCCGTGGATCCAGGGAGCATGTGTGTTTGTTCACCACATGCCACGCTTTGAGACAAGTACAGTTCTCAAGGTACAGGAAGATCACAGGTCCATTCTTGACAAGAATGTTCTGCTTGGAAGTTAAGGATCAAAAGGATCAATCGTGTTGTATGAAAATGTTTTATGGAAAACGAAATCACAACACTTAATCCTACTTTAAAGAGACATTGCAAATAGACAGTAGCTTTGGAGTTGGTAAGAATTTCTTCTGCTCACCAAGACTGCATTTATTTGATCAAAAACACAGTAAAATGTAATATTGTGAAATATTATTCGAATTTTAAATAACAATTTGAATATATTTTAATATATAAGTATATAATTTACTTTGATTAATAGAAAGTTCAAAAGAACATAATTTATTTAAAATGGGAATCTTTTGTAATGCTATAAATCCTTGCTAAATAAAAGTATGAATTTCTTAGTGACCTTTGAACAGTAGCGCATTTATTATTTATTGACTTATTTTACTAGAACACATTCAATGAAAGCTTTCTGGTAACACTCATGTTTTCTCCTAACAGACTTTGAGCAGCTATCCCATCACCACCTTCTGCACGGCACCAACAGCCTATCGAATGCTTGTACAGGACGACATATCCAGGTACTGACTGTCCTATGATATATTTGAATTCAAACGAATTATCTAAAGTTACAAGTTCTTTATAGACTTCATTTGTTGGTTTTATGATTGCGTTTGTATATAGTGTCTGTAAAAGTTAATTTTGTTGAATTGAATAGCATATAAGTTGCAAAATGTTTAACTGACCTGGCTAGTAAATGACTGAGGCCTTATCCCGGACTTGGAATCCAGATGAATATGTCTGGTCCAGGTGTAATCCTCATCTTTGCCTGTGGTTTCTGGCAGGTATAAGTTCCCTGCTCTTGAGCACTGTCTGTGTGCAGGAGAGCCCATTAACCCAGAGGTGATGTGGAAATGGAAAGAACTCACTGGACTGGACATCTATGAAGGATATGGACAGACTGAGACTGTAAGGATCAATATAGACAGGGCTGAAAATGGGTCCTGCATCTGTTTTCATTCATATTATATAGTCATTGATTCATTAACAAAATTCATAATGAACAGAACGAGAGTAAAGTAAATCTAACCTTAGCCTTGTGTGCTGTCACACACAATATAGTCATTCCTCTGTTTTTTTTTTCTCCCAGGTTTTAATAGCTGGCACATTCAAAGGCATGAAGATCAAACCAGGATCTTTTGGAAAGGCTTCTCCAGGATATGATGTTCAGGTGCAGTGACAAGTCTGTCCAGGGTTTAAACTGGGAATAATAGTGGTTAAGTTGTATACTTACTGGCTTCATATTTAATTTACTATGAAATCAAAATGGACCATTCCTATTTTTTTATGGAATATTACATTATTGATGTTACATTAAAATAACTTTCCCTACCTCTTGCAGCGCCTCTTCTCTTCTCTGAGATGTTTACTGGTTTGAGGGCGGGGCAACCTGTCACTCACATGACATCACAGCAATAACAAATCACAACCATCAAATCTATTCCTGATGGACAAAATCAAGCCCTGCCCAACTTTTTTTTTGTTTGAGAAGCCGTTTCACTCAAATATACATCATAAAAGTGATGAAGACTTGTTTCATGCTGACTTTAAAGCTGCTTTTTTTTACTTTTTACAACTCTTTAGTGTGTAATTTTGCGGTTTGGACGCAAACAACTGAGATAACAGGTGTTTTTTTTTTTAAACAGGAGCTTTTCACTGATTTTCTGTGAGGTGTTTTAGTAATTGTGGACTGCTTTGGTTTAAGGTGCTAGATGAAGATGGTTCTGTTGTGCCACAAGGACAAGAGGGAGACCTCGGCATCAGAGTGAAACCAGACAGACCCTTCTCTCTTTTTACAGAGTATACGGTACGTTTTCATTTTCTCAGCTCTGTACTACTAACAATAAAGCTGTTGAGCTGGAGTTGATTGATCTAAATTCATCCTGTAGGGGGAGCCGGAGCGCACGGCCGAATGTTTCCGTGGTGATTTCTACCTGACGGGTGACAGGGGAATGATGGATGAAGAAGGATACCTGTGGTTCATTGGCAGAGCTGATGATGTCATCCTGTCCGCAGGGTATGAATTCTGCTTTGGTTATGATGATGATGATGATGTCAGGTTTTGTAATCTGACATCTATGGAGTGTGCGTTTTAGGTACCGCATTGGTCCGTTTGAGGTGGAAAACGCTCTGATAGAGCATCCAGCTGTAGCAGAATCTGCTGTGGTCAGCAGCCCTGATCCGGTTCGTGGAGAGGTAGTGCAATGCATTCTGGGATTTCCTTCTCAGTAAAGGGTACATGCAGTGTGACCTTAGAATTGGACAAAAATGTACAAAACTTTAAAAAATGCTGTCTAAGTAGGCAGCTCAATTAATCTTCTATTTAGTTTAAGTAAAATTGTAACCATAATTTTTACACGCATGGAATACAACATGTAAATTGCATTGACTTCATGTTTCAGGTGGTGAAGGCTTTTGTAGTGCTGACAGCAGATTTTAAATTTAGGGACCATAAGGAACTGATCCAGGAACTGCAAACTCATGTGAAGACTGTCACTGCTCCTTATAAATATCCACGCAAGGTAACTTACAAATAGAGCTAAATTAATTCTTTCAATTTAGTCAATTTTAAAGGTATATTTTGTTCCAACATTCAAATGTTTAAACCTTTTTTTTTTTTTTTTTTTTGTCAGATTGAGTTTGTGGATCATCTGCCCAAGACAATAAGCGGGAAAATAAGACGAGTGGAGTTAAGAAAAAAGGAATGGGGACAGGAAACTAAAAGCTAAAACTGGATATGAGAAAACAGGTTTCTGTTCAAATCGCATTCCTAACTTTATGTCAGATAGTTCAGTCTCATAAATTGATCTATAAACCTGTAGTCCTTCGGCACGCCTGCAGATAGCAGCATTTCATTACAATCAAGTTGCAAAACTCATTTCTAATTTCATGCCAAATACAATTTAATAGGTTTTAATGATTCTACCTCACGTTAAAGTAACAAAAAATGTATAAGCTTTGCCATTCAAAAATATATCTTTTGTTATTTTAATCTTAAATTGTAGACTATATTCTGCATATGCAAAAATGTATATGTTTTGCATAATAGTAAGCAAAGCATTTATATAATTAAAAGCCCCTTTTGAATGAATAAATAAAATAGTTTTTGGGTGACTTTGTTTGATAAACCATGTTTCTTCCAAACACAGAGCGCGCCTTTATTCCTCAATATTAGTCCATGATGTCATGTGATTGATGACCGGTGACAGACACAAATCTGATCTTTGCAGAATGATAAGACTATTTTACGGTTATGAAGATTTCTGAATTTGATTACATTTTACCCTACAGAGGAATGCAGTGACTTATCATATGGCAACTCTGTTGGTAAACTAGTTTTGACCACAGCATCACTGCTACAGCAGACAGATGACTTTAGCTTTTCAATAAATAAATAAATAAAATAACACCCACAATTTATGAAAAATATTTTCAACATTTTTCAAGCTGCTCAAACCTAAACTAGCCGAGCTGTGAATTGCCCACACTGGTTATTCAAAGAGCACAGAGTGAGAAATGTGATGGCGCAGCAGTAAAGACACACAGGTGCTTGTGTAATTGACCTGTTAATGGGGCTTATGCTTATCAGGTGGAAAAACAGAGCCATAGATTTTATTACTGAAATATCAAGCCAAAATAACCAGAAATCATGCCTGGTGTATGTCATTAAATCTGACTTTGGATGTTTGTTTTGACAGCCTGAAGGATGTCGTATGTGTATCTCAGAGCATTTGCAGATGAATCTGTCGGATTTGGTTTGCAGCAACTGATTTGAATTGCTCAAACTGCAAACTCGATGTCAAAACCCGTGAGCCGCGTAGGCCTACCTGTCCTTACAAAACAAAAAGTACTATGGCTGTACCTTCAATGGTACCAGATGGTAATATGTATGTTGGTATGCAGTGGTTTGATACAGGTTTGAGAACTCTAATGAAGGGGAAAAAAATGTGTGTGTGTGTGTGTATATATATCTATATATATATATATATATATATATATATGAATTACATGTATAGGGTTAGGTTTAAGATTAATTGCGTGTAATTATGCATAATTTGTTGTTATTAGTAGGCCTAACTGCTACATGTAATGACAAAGGCACTGTAAAATAAAGTGTTATCATTTGGATAGAAAACTTGGACTTCAGAATGTCCAATTTGGTCTGTCATTATCATTTTTAGTTGTCTTAGTTAGAATTTAAATTCAGCTATATAGGCCTGTGGTCTAAGACTATCACCGTTTTAATCCTCTTTTTGCCACCAGTCCTGCGGTGTGACAAGTTATTTGTCAAAACTAGAAATACTCCATAAAGTGTCTAATTTGAGGTCATATTGACTTTTAAAGAATTAGCAATGCTGTTTAAAATAGTTTTAGACGGAGTACAGCATATTACAAAGTCAACGTGGTCAAGCATTTCATGTCGACTACACGTTTAGGCCTACTTCAGAGAAAGTTACCATGGTAATATTACCATTAATACTATTATAGTTATATATATAACTAGAGAAAATGGTAGTAACCTACTTGTAGTCAGTCAGTGTCGAGCCAGCGTTTTTGTACATGAGTTGCTATCAGAGTCAGCTGCACGCGCCGATGATGCCCAGGAAAGCTGTTTAGGTAGAAAGAAGCGCACTACTGGTTTTGATTAAAAGAGGGTTTTAGGGCATTAACTTGAGCTTTGTCAGGGAAAAAACAGCAGTGAGGTGCGCACGGGTCACCGACTCGGATCTTTATGGATTATTATTTTTCTCTGCATCAACAACTGCAAATCACGTGAGATGAATGTGCAATGACAGTGTCCCGACACCGAACGGTCTCACGCAGTTCTCGAGGAACGGACACGCGCTCACACACCTTCATGTAATCTAGCACTTCATCGTATTTTTTTTTTACTGTTTTTTTTTTTTCTTTCTTTTTATTTTGCTTTTTGGTTTGGGTTATTTCCCAGCAATGGCTTGGCCGTGTATCAGCAGAGTCTGTTGCTTGGCTCGCTTCTGGAACCAGTTCGATAAATCGGATTTGTCGGTTCCGCTAACGATTCAGAACTACTCGGACATCGCGGAGCATGAGGTGCGATCTGTCACCAAACTCGTTTCCACGGAGCAGGCACCGAGGGTCGACTTCGTTACGCCGGATCACGCTGCTGGAGTCCGGCGGCCTCAGCGGGGACGGACCGAACCGAGTTATAAACCCCGCGAGGACTACCATCCCTCGGGTGTGCCTTTCCCGAGCATCACCCAGTATAAACAGGATTACAAACCCTGGCCCATCCCGAAGAAGGATAACTTTCCCTGGATTAGTAACGGAGGGAAAGGCGGCACTTTGACGGACAGCCCGGTGAACGGGTACCCTGACGGGGCGGAGAGACAGGAGCGTGGCGGCCGGCAGAGAGCAGGAGATCAGATCAGCTCATACAGGTACGTTCCTGCTGTTCTTCAGCACATCTCAGTCACTGCAACACACTCTCACTACTCAACAGAATAGTTATTATCAGAATCATGGGTAAATAGGTTTTACTGATCCAGCAAAGATTGGTATGGGAGTTTATTTTAGTAAGTATACACATTACATAGGCTAGATAAAAAATTCCATAATAATATTTTTATTTTATTTAGCCTAGCTAGATGTACTGAGTAAAAATAAATCTAAAGACAATTTTTTTTCTCTATTTTGTATGCACCAAATACTCCTTTTAAGTATAATAATAACACACTCATATTTATTTTGTATGACAGATAAAATGTGGTGTCTCTGAGATATGTCCACTATAATGTTCAAAAATCAATCGATGGGGAATACATTTGATAGCTTTCAAAGTGCCCTTTCTTTGAAGATAGTTTGCTGTGGTGCTGTAACGGGACATGGTTGTGCATTGCAGTGATTTTCAGATAGTGTGATCACTGTCATGCATATTTCATCTGATGGATCATGAAAGACCATAATGACACTAAAATAATCACATAAAACAGTTATTTAATTAGAACACAATGAATTATGAACAGTCCTCTCTGTGTTCATCAGCCTTTGGTTTCTAAAGGAAGTGATCAGTGGATGCTGTCATCATATAAAACCTACACTTCCAACATTATTGACCCGAACATTTCATAGATTCTCTAACTTTAGTTTCACTTCTAAATTCCTGAACAGGAATGTAGAGTACGGATAGTGAGCATCATTTTTCATACAGGTTATGCTAAAGTAAATCTATGGTGGGGAAAGTTGCTTTTAAAAAGTAATGCATTAAAGTATTGCATTACTCCCTAAAAAAGTAACTTGCATGTCTGAGTTACTTATTATGTTAGTAATTTGTTGTTACTTTTTTCTCATCTGGACTAGGCTTGCTTGTTTTTTTTAATACAAAAAAGTTCTATTTTTGGCTAATTTAATGGCGCTTTCACACCAAAAGTGAAATAAATAAGCCTCAGATTGAAGGAAATGCAAATTCACGCCAGTAGAAAGCGCAGGTCAAATAAACATTTCAGCTGTGCCACCATTCTCGGACGCAGGAGAATAAAGTTTAAAACCCTTCAGCCAAAAAAAGAAAAAGATATTCAGACATTTAGTTGTAAATGTAATAATAATGCGTTACTTAAAGGAGTAGTTCACTTTTAAAAAAACGTTTGCTGATAATTTACTCACCCCCATGTTTTCCAAGATGTCCATGCCTTTCTTTCTTCAGTCGAAAAGAAATTAAGGTTTTTGATGAAAACATTCCAGGATTTTCTATATATAATGGACTTCATTGGGAACCAAACGCTTCAAGGTCCAAATGAAAGTTTCATTGCAGCTTCAAAGGGCTTTAAACGATTCCAGATGATGAATAGGGGTCTTAACTAGGTCCCTTTGAGTCATGACTCGAAAAAAGATTTGTTCATTTTGTTGAACGAGTTTGAACAGGAGAGTCACGAACGCTCATCACAGAACAGAGCAATGAGAGCATTTGTGCTTATAAAACTTAAAACTTTTTTTATTTATTTTTTAAATGAGCGATCGTTTCGCTTGATAAGACCCTTATTCATCGTCTGGTGCCGTTTAAAGCCCATTGAAGCTGCAATGAAACTCTCATTTGGACCTTGAACCATTTGGTTCCCATTGAAGTCCATTATATGGAGAAAATCCTGGATTTTTTTTAAAAGTGAACTACTCCTTTAACTAGTTACTGAGAAAAGTAATCTGATAACATAAATTGCGTTACTTGTAATGCGCTACTCCCAACACTGACGTTGGGCACCTGTTGCTCTCATTTTGCAGCCTGACTTTAACTCAGCCCGACATCTGCTGCTCTTCACTGCAGATCCTCAGGGCTCCCTCTCTGTTTTTGCCTGTCTGTCTTTTTCTGTCCCTGTCTGATACATTTAATCTTTCTCTGGAATCAGACAGGAGCACCAGCCCTGGTCTGGAGCCCGGCCGCCAAAGCCTGGCCACAAACGGCCCACTTTCCTGGGTACAGGTGCTGACAAGCCCCCGCCGGAGACCAGCTACCAGGCCGCCTTCAGCACGGACACACACAGACACACGGACGGGGTACAGGAGACCAGCACACGCGGCCTGTCAGAGAGAGCACACACACACAGGACAGAGATCAGCATGAAACCAGAGGTGAGTGTGAGGACGGATCAGAGGAGACGTGGGGAGAAGAGGAGGAGTTTAAATCTGACAGCCGCTGATGTGACAGAAACTTTCAAACCATACTCAGCTGAATGAGCATGAACTGCTTCCACTGTGATATAATCAGCAGCAGATCAATGTGTGAAACCAAGTTCAAATATATATATATATATATTCTTTATGTTTACAGGCAAATCATTAAGAACAAGTTCTTATTTACAATGGCAGCCTAACAAGTTGAATAACCACTTAATAATATATATATATATATATATATATATATATCGATTTAATATGTACTTGCTGAATTATTAATTTCTTTAAATAAATTATATATATATATATATATATATATATATAATTTATTTAAAGAAATTAATAATTCAGCAAGTACATATTAAATCGATAACAAGTGACAATATAGATTTAAATTACTAACAAACAAAACTTTTAATAAATGTTGGTTTGAACTTTCTGTTTATCAAAGAATCCTGGATAAAAATATCAGTGTTTATCACAAAATAAAAATATATATAAAAATATTTATCACAAAAATATGAAGAAGCACAATGTTATCAACACTGATAACACGAAATTTTTCTTGAGCACCAAATAAGCATATTAGAATGTATCATGTGACACTGAAGACTGGAGCAATGATGCTGAAAATTCAGCTTTGCATCACAGGATCAAATTAAATGGAAGTAAACAGGTATTGGGATGGTTTTAGCAGAAATATGCAAATGTTATAGTTGTGAAAGCATTTGCATGAATTATTCACGTTTAATATTTGAGCTGTAAAGTTGACACATCATCCTTTTGAAGTGGGTTTACTTTTCAAGGTAAATGAACTTGTCGCAATAACCGATGTCATTTATAACTGTAACATTGTGACAAATCATAATGACTTTCTGTGGTAATCATCATATTTAAACCTAAACCCATAATTATGTAAGCAGAGATATTGATTTGGGTAACCTTTTAGGTTAATCTGCTAAATCAAGCCTAATATGAAATTAAATTATTATATATATATATATATATATATATTATTAACACTGATCCCTTTCTGGGACAAATGAGAGTTTTCGGTCAGTCTTTAGGGCTGATCTGGTAAAAGCGCTGATTCATTGGGATTATGTCATCGGTGACCCGCTCCTGTGTCCTGTTATGTGAATCTAGTCTGAGCGCTACCCGTCAATAATGATCCAAACTAACTGAAACAGCTGAAGAGGTCAGCTTTAACCCTGCTTACTGTCCAACAAAAAAGCAGGATTGAGACCTGCAGTAAAGTATGCACTAATTAGGGTTCATCATTTAGTCCTAATTACTCCCTGGGTAACCCATGCATGCTGTACCTCACGCATGACCAGTGAGGAAAGAAACACACAATGCCAGGAGTCTGAGAGGCAGATCAATGAGAATTTGTGAAGCATTTGTTCTCCTGGTTTAATGTCTCTGTGATTGAGTTGTAACTCGGCACTCTCCATTTGTCAAGCTGTCATATAGATCCACTAGTCTGACTTGTTTTTTTTTTTATGAAGGTTGTACGGGTCTGATATCCCTCTATGGGAGTAGTTGGATCTCTATACGAGAGATTTTAACACACAATTGTGAGAACACTTATAATGTTGAACATACGGCTACTGCATCATACTCTGCAGTAGAGAAGTAGACGTGCTCTCTTTCAAATATCAGAGGGACCATTCTTTCTACTTCATTATTGTTATAATTTTTTTTAATTTTTATGTTTGTGAGGCTGATTTGTTTGCTTACAATGTGTGGGTTATGTGTACTGATAGAGTCTAGTACACTGGGGAGTTGCGTGACTAAGCCAGCTGGCATTATTTAAGCCGTCCCAAGGCTTTAACTCACACACAGCTCGTCCTGCCCTCCCAATCTCCCTCCAGATGATGCATCTAATTTAATTGTAAAAGGCAGACTGACCCTCCACTGTTCCTAATGGAGAGACAAAACCAGATGATCATTCTTTAATCTATTCATTATTGTTTTCTGTAAGACCATCAGTTTGTTACGGAAGCTAATTTCTGCCGACTTTTTCTCCCACAATTCTGACTTTTTTTTCTGCAATTGCAAGTTTATATCTCAGTTCTGAGAAAAAAAAGTCAGAATAGCAGGATATAAATTTGCAATTGTGAGAAAAAAAGTCAGAATTTGGAGTTAATCATCTCACAATTATGACTTTTCTCTCAGAATTATGAGATTTAAAGTCAGAATTTGGGATATATAAACTCAAAATTGTGAGGAAAAAAGTCGCAATCAACTTTTTTACACGATACCGCGTTTAACTAAAAAACTGAAAACTTTTTATGCATTTTGACCATTTGTTTACACGACAGCTGCAAAACCAACCGGCACCTTCTGGTCTCTCTTGAATCCAACATGGAAGTGACTTAAACTGCAGTTCATCAACTGGCCGCTAGAGACAGGCTCCAAAAGAGAGTCAATCCCATAGACCCCCCTTGTTTTGGGGGCCCGAAAACACAAACAGGTTTGTAAACAGGTTTCAAAGTGCAGGTTTTTGAAAACGATAGAGTTATTGTATCCAATGTAAACTACAAAAATGTGAATTTGTAAAAAAAAAAAAAAAATTGACGTCATGCGCATATAAACATATTTGGCCTACCAGCAAAATAAACCGTGTTTTTTTTTTTGTTTCGTTATTCCCCCTGAAAACGTAAAAATATTTTATCGGATGTGCCTTTCGTTTACACGGCGACGGCGTTTTGGAGGCTTAAAAACGCAAAAAAGTGAAACCACCCTCCAGAGTGGAAATCTTAAAAACGCTCCACCGCCGCATTCCCGTGTAAAGGTAAAAACGCAAAAGTCTGCTTGACAGTGAAGGTTGTACGCAGGCGTGCGGACTTGGTGTTGTGTGGCAGTGCTTCACATCGCCACCTAGCCGCCTGGAGTGCATACTACATTGAATTTCACACACTTCTGCATCACCATATGCACGCGGATTTCCCACACAAAACGGTCGTCTAAACGCAGAAAAAAGTGATAACGCAACGCCACTTTTGCATTTTCTCTTCAGAATCGTTTCCGTGTAAACAGCCTAAATGAGGTCATGGATCACTCCGCTGATGAATTGTTGAGTTGGATCAGCTGTGTTGGATAAAACGATTCAAAATCTGCAGGGTTCAAAGAGCAAGATTTGGAGAAACACTGTTGTAGAGATCAAACCTACACAGGTTTCACAGTGAATAAATCCCAGGGTTTCATAACTTGTCATGTATCCTTAAAATGACAGTTAAACAGATTATATAAGCTTTTAAGTTGACATCAGTTTCCCATACGACAGCACTCTGTCCCGGATGGTCAGCAGCCTATGTCAGATGACAGATAGATATGGACCATGTTCAAAGTAGAATATTACTGTACTGTATACTGCATACTATATTTTAAATAATTTATTCCCATGATGGCAAAGCTGAATTTTCAGCATCATTACTTCAGTGTCACATGATCCTTCAGAAATCATTCCAATATGCTGATTTTCTGCTCATAAAACATTTATCAATGCTGAAACCGTGATGCTTTTTAAAATTCTTTGAATGGATACATCAAAAGAACAGCATTTATTCGAAATAGCAATTTTAAATGTCTTTATAAATGTCACTTCTGATCAATTTAAAGTATTTTCTGAATAAATAATAATAAAAAAAAATTGAAAACAAGCCCTAATATCATTTCAGAAATTATTTTTTACGTTTGTTTGTTTCAATGGCCAAATTAGCATACTGTGCCCAATATTAAGGTGCGCTCAAGCCATTTCATAATTACCGTAACGATTATGAACTGTAAAAACTAAAAGCCTTTATGTGCTTGTTGAAGATGTGTAAAAATAGTAAATTGTACCACCTGACCACTGCAGATTTAAGATGTGTTCGACTTGAAGTGGCATTTATGGTGAACGCAGCATAATTCATTCATAAAGCATTTCCATCTGTAATAGGTAGTATGCCATTCTGAAGACCTGAACCATGAACAGTGCCTGCTGCTTTAAGCAAGTCTGTGTGGCTGAGCGTGTCGAGTTCTTATTCTAGAAACGCTAAACAGTGTGAGAGTGTGTGTGTGAAAGAGAACAAGTTTAGTAGATGATAAATCTAATTTTCACCTCACTGCTTGGCTTCTCATATAGCAAACTCGTCTTAGATGTCAGAGAGAGAGAGAGAGAGAGAACAAGGCAAAGAACAAAAAATAGATCATGGAGGCAGGGTGGAGGGAGATTATATACTATAATATGGGACTTGGACGATCACATCACAAATTATAGGTAATAGTATGCTAAAGCTGGCCAAATTGTGCTCTATTTTTAGTTTTTTATTTTTGAAGTGTGCATACAGTTTAGGCTAATATGTCCCACAACACCTTGCTGCAGGAGAGGAGGGGAGTATTCCATGACCTTATGGTTATTTTCCAACTACTTGCATTTTAGATGAAAATTGCACAGCAGCAATATGGAAAAAGTCAATATAAAATATACCGACATTGATAAGTAATGTTTCTTAAACACTGATAATTTGAAGGATCATGTGAAAAATTAAGGTTGCAGAAAATTCAACTCTTTTATCACACCAATAAATTAGTTTAAAATATTTAAAAACAGAAAATGGTTATTTTAAATGGTAATAATACTTAAGCAATTTTACTGTTTTTAATGTATGTTTGATCACATAATTGCTGGTTTGATGAGCAATGAGCATAAGAAAGCGTTAATTACTTACCCTCGTGTCGTTCCAAACCAGGAAGTCTTTTGTTCATCTTCGGAACAAATTTTATGAAATCTGAGACCTTTCATCTACCACTTTGACATTTCAAAAGTTCATAAAGACAGAGATCTTAAAACTAATCCATATAAATTGAGTGGTTTAGTCCAAGTTTTCCAAAGACTCGATCGCTGTATATGGTCAACAGATTGAATTTAGGCTTCTATTCATATATAAAGATTCATCAACTCGCACATCAGTTGTGGTAAACGGAAGCTCAAATATGTTCGCTTGGCGTGCGAGAACCAATGAGGTTCATTCTCATGTTACGCAGTTTAAGCGTCCGCAAGGACCAATGAGGTTTGTTCTTGCACATCAAGCAAGTTCAGTTGAGCTCATGTCAATAAAAGCCTAAATTTGATCGTGTCTCTTCAGAAATTTTGGACTAAACCACTCAATTCATATGGAGAGTAATTAATGACAGCTTTTTATTTTATTTTTTTTACAGATTTTGACTTTTTTTTTTTAACAAAAAATGTTTTTGTGTAACAGGAGCCGAAGACTAAACTGTCACCAAATCCATCTGCCGTCTTTCAAAGCAAATCCAGAATCTTCAACATATGATCCATCAAGCTCACCACACTCGAAGAGAAGAGAAGAGAAGAGACCATTTTGAAAAAGGAATGTCTAGAGAGACCACTGAATGTTATTCTAAGAGACTTGGATAATCAGAGGAAGAAAATGCCCAAGGATGAATAGAGATGGTTTTAATGCAAGAGCGAAATCAGTAAAACTAAATCATTCCACGAAATTACACAACTAGAGGATTTTTGCTGGAAATTTACACAATGTGAAATATATGCTTCAAATGTCAACCATCTACTTGAATGATAAGTTTGTAAGACGGATCAGGTTTAAGAGAGAGAGAGAGTGTGAGAGAGTTTTAAGGCCTCATATTCTGCTGAGCTCACCCTGTCCCCGCTGAATGAGTATCTGCATGTTTCGTTTTATGAAGCGATTGAATATGCACAATTAGCAATGTTTTAAAAGAAAAATGTAATCTAGTAACTCTATGTCTGAGTGTGCGCGCGTGTGTGTGTATCCTGTACAAGCCTTGTTAATAGCATTATATTTGTATATAGTGATGATGTTGGTCTGCCTTTATCGATCTGTTAATGTCTGCCTGATGACGCCTAGTACTTCCAGTCACCCCTTTCCTGCTTCAGACTCACTAACCCTTTATGAAACGCACATAAAGACTCTAACACATTTGAGTTTGTTTGTTTGTTTTTGTAAATTTGGTTGAGAGATAAATGGGGAAAATAAGGCACATCTGTTTAAATAAAAATTACATTCTTAAAATTCCTTTCATATTTGGCTAATTCACATCTTACAAATATTTGATATAAAAACCGGGTTAGTACTATTTACTATTAGTCAAATGATCACATAGTCGCATGTTCTTGTAACTAACACTTTTATGCCAATAAAAAAACTGCAATGAGAAATTCAGAGCAAAAGGAAAGTGCTGAGCATGACTATTTACAAGGGGCAGTTCAATGTGTTTATAATTTATTTTATTTATAGAAATTGCATTACTTAATGGTAATTTAGAGTCAATGAAATATTTAAGTCCTGAGCATAACTATTTACATGTCCATTACATAGACTTAAACTCTCTCTAAGTCAGCACAAAAAAAGGTAACACTAAGTTTAGGGCCCTATTCTATACTATTAAATAGTTGCTTATTAGCAGGCATACTACTTCTACCTTCCTAACTATTAATGAGCAGTAATTAGGAGTTTACTGAGGCAAAAGTCATAGTTAATAGTGAGAATTAAACCCTAAACTAAAGTGTGACAAAAAGCAATTACAAATCAATGCGATTTTTTACAATTTCTGTAGAACCCTTGAAAAAGTGACTAAATCCGCTTACACATGCGTCTCACTGAAGGTCACCGTTTTGCTACGTGAACTTTCATTTGTACTGGCAGTTGGAAAAAGAATTGAAGAAATCAGGACAGATGGATCCATCTTAGTTTTTAATACAAGAATAGTCATTTTCTGATACACAATGTAAAGGTAAAACACCCAGGAGTTCGGTTAGACAAGTCACGACTGACTTTAACACTGAATAAACACACAGAATACATTCTCTCTCATCCACACAAACGCACCAAATCAATTCTTGATGTGTTTTAAGCACACGCACAGAAACTGAGGCTAGTTGTATGACACGACAATAAACAAACCCGACCAAACAGATTTAGCAATGACACAAATGCCTCCTATATATCTGCAAACAAAAGCTTCCACCCTCACTGATGTTCAATCCTTCATTAATCCTAGTGTACAAAAAGATTCATATGAAACCGGGATGATTAAGACTTTTCTTAGACATTCTTGGTCCTAGTGTGGTAAAACCGGTGAAGACGTGTGACTAAAAAAGGACATTTAAACTCCACCCAAAGTTCTTAAAACCACATGAGAAGATCATTTAAGACCCAATAAAAAAAGACAACGAACAAGGATGATTTCACATACTGTAAGCTACACAACAAAAAGTAATTACCTTCTCCAAATAAATCCTGCTCGATAAAGTACAGTTTTCTGGATTGTTCAATGGCTCGTTTAATGTCTCCATTTCTGGTTTAAGAAATACCCAAAACGTTTGGAAATACACGAGGATGAGTGACTCATTTCAGAATAGTCGTTTTTGGGTGAACCATTCCTTTAATACTAACATAAGCTAAACAGTTCTGTGTCAACGGCAGAGCAAGGTCATGTGATCATGAGTTTTGAGGGTCTCAATGTAAGCAGAATCACGGAAGAGCGGTTAATAGATTTGCTGCACGAAGCATCTACTGTACCTGCTCATTTCTGAAGAGATAACTGTACTGTAGTTATTGTACTGATGGTTACATTAATATACAGGACCCTAGTTCATAAATACCAGAATTCATGAAAAAAGCATGAAAAATAAATATAAATAGAGTGATGTAGCCATACGAAACAAATGCTGTTCAGGCAGCGTGTCAAGATTACATTACTATCCATTTGGCGATCTTTCCCTTGAGCTCAGTACTCTTGTGTATGACGCAGCTGTCATCGTAATAAATTACGACACGGGCAAGTCAGAGGATATTTGCGCCTGTAATTAATCAGCCCTTGCACATTCTCCATCTTTACACAATGTGAGGGGAATGAGATAGTGTGTGACATTCCACCTGTGTCGTCTGTGGTCAGATGCCAAGAGGTGAAGTCAGTCAGCGTGGCTTTCATCCTTCACCATGATGCCCATGTACCTATCAGAGAGAGAGATAATTACATTCACTTTTATTCAAAGCGACTTACAATTGATATATATGTCAGAGGTTGCACGGCTCTGGAGCAACTAGGGGTTAAGTGTCTTGGTCAGGGACACATTGGTGTCTCTCAGTGGATTCGAACCCGGGTCTCTCACACCAAAGCCATGACGTGTCTTATCCACTGTGCCACTAGTATAATGTACTAGAGATTTAAAAATTAATAAATAAAGCTGCAAAAAGAATGCCCTCACGTTTCCAGCTTGTTCCAGACCATGGGAACACTGATGATAGACGCTGATGATAGTCGAGAAAAAAGAAAATATAGAGAAGTCTATAATGAGAGCAAAATTACCTATTAGTCAGGAAATCACAGGTGGGAATAGAGCTAATGGCCTGATGCACATCCATAGCCGATATCTCTCTCGGAGTTCTGTGGAGACGAGAAGAGAGGGATGAAACAAGGATGGGTAAGATAGAGAAAACTCACGGAACATTTGCTATCTTGGTATAATGGGCTATTGAACTTTGAGCATTAAATGAGTGGTCTCAGGGTATTGTTAATGTATGAGACATTGACCAGTTCCTGCTTGACTGATCAACACTATAAAAGGCAGTTACAGAAGAATGTATAAAAGCCTGTGTGTGTGTGTGAGTGTGTGTACGAAAGCAGATGTGCTGAGTAAGTAGAGCAGCACAGAGCTGATCTCTTCTCTCTCAGGGCTGGGCTTAACTGCTCTACAACTCAAATAAATCAGATTTTAATGAGCTATTCTCAGTGCTCTGATAATTACACATTATCATAAAACACTTTCCCACAATCGTGATAGAATCACATTAGATGAAGTTCAATGCTCAGAGTTCATCAAAATTGACCAAGAAATAATGCTACAAGCTCCATCTGAAAAGAACAAAACTACTTTTACTCGGAATCCTGCTGGTTTACCCATCTGTCCTGATTAATCTTGTACTGGCATACGGGCGGACACACTGACCTGTTTTGCTGGGATTTCCCATGGGCATTTGCTAAAGACTCCCTGAGGATTTCATTGGCAAACTGCTCCACAGCCTATGAAGAGATTTACACAACATTCAGCAATGACATGTTAAAAATGCATCATCAAATTATAACAGGAAATATAAATAAGACAAACAAAAACAGAATGAGCAAAAAAAAAAAAAACAGGTTTACAAAAACAGAATAACAAAAAGTACATAGTGTATGCTTCTCTATATAAAATAAAAACAAATTACTCAATCTCAGACTATTTACCTTAAGAACCATGGTCTCCACGACAGGAGCAAAAACGTTCTTCTCCACCTCCACCTGCTGCAGCGTGACGCCGATCTAACACACACACACACACACATCATTACATGTCTGAAAGTCAAACACACAAGAGACAAGTCAAAGAAAATTTCAATGTCGCTCACCTGCTCCGCTGTGTCTCTGACGAACTGGGTCGATGGGCAGCGTCCCAAGAAAAACTTGGGTTCCTGTTCGGCCTCTTCCTGTTCCAGTTTGACTTTGACCTTGGCAGCGTCTATATCTTTCACACTGATGATGTCAAGAGGCTCATTATCTTCCTCGTCAGGTTCAGCCTTCAGAATCTTCTGAAGTTGCTCCAGACGTTGAGACAACTCCTCACAGCCCGTCAAAGTCGAGCTACACTCTAACAAGCACACACAAACACACAAACGTGTTAGTGTAAAACAGCACACAACACAAGCAGCTAGTAGAGCTACGCAAACACAACAAAAACAAACAATACTCTAGATCTATATTATGGCTCGGTTCCAAACAATATTACTATTTATTTATTCGCAATCAATAATAATCTTTTGTATTTTGCCTAATAATTGAAATTAACATATTATTAGTAATAATTATTAGTAATAATAATAGTTTGTATATAATCTTGTTTATTATATGAATGTATTATTAATAGTTTGTATAGTGCTTTTACAAACCCAAGGATGTTTTACTCTGTAGTACAACAACTCCAAAAAAGCAACCTAAGAAAGTACATGAATGAAGAAAGCACATGCCTCCAACAAACAAGACTCCTTTGTGAGTCCTCGCCTATCTACTGTCTACACAGGATATTTTCTAAGGCAGCATGCTAACTGAAAATAAACCACATTAGTGACTAATTTAAAAACACTCCTTATGGACACCATCTCCATTAGTGGTCACTCTGTTCAAACAAACAGCGCTCGTGATGCGCATTATGGCTCACACTCGATCCCAATAGAGTATGATGATGTCAGCACATAGCTAAGCTAATGACTCAAACCTCTATTAGAAAAACAAACAAAACAACATTTGGGTGACAATTTTCAGTACCAAATAAAATATATTCATAATCAACACTTTCCTTCTTGGATTCACCATCAGTTTATTGCAATGCAAAAGCTTTATGTGCAAAAGTTGCATGAAACGCTGAATATAATTTTGGCTAAAATAAGCTTCACTATCCAAATTTTTCCTACGCCCCATCAATCAGCAAAAATGTCTCAACAATAAGTGTTTTCATAAACTGGGTACAATGAGATGACATTATTTCATTGAATATTAAAAGGAAATTTAACAAAGCATTAACAAACTACTACAACGGACAATGAATAGCCCCAAAAGCTTTTCATTGCTTATTTCTGCAGCAATATTACGGACATCCTCAATATCACCGTAATAATATATGACACGTTGCCTTAATCTAAAATGTTCATTAACTGGAACATTGAGTGATAATATTCCTTAATACTATATTTACCTGCTTTAGAAACATTCCAGTAAACATTGCTAATGGGGATTAGAAGTGAAAAGGGGAGACAATTACATTTTAAAGCATCTGTGTGATAGCAAACCTGGAAAGAAACGTAAGATTTAGGGAGAAAAATAAGGGATTCCAAGTCCATTCCAGTGAATTATTCATGGGATATATGATCATATATAGCAAATTAAAGCTACACTGTGTGATTTTTACCCCCATCTAGCGGTGAAAAGGTATATGACCATCCAGTGAATATTAGTTTCTGTTCCTCTCAATTCCAATTTCGTTTTTACTCCTACGGTGGCCAATGTAGTCCAAGATTAACATGGCTTCCAGTTCGACCTCGTCCATGAGTGTTAACTCAAACGTAAACGCGAAAGGCGAAGCTTGAATTAATGGGTATGTCCCTCTTTGGCTAATGTACTTTTGAAGATGGAGGGGCAACATGGCGACAGACATTAGAACCCCTTACCCGTATGTATTTTCAATGGCATATTATACACTCACTAGAATACTTTATTACTTGTACGAAGTAAATATACATTAATGAGCACATTTATTTTTGAAAGAAGTGTTTTTACCTAAGAATAAACTAATAGAGTTACACAGTGTAGCTTTAAACCCAAACCGGAAGTTCCTCCCATAATCTAAAACTCAGTAGGCTCGTTAGGAAAAAGGGCGATAAAGCAGCGCCATTTTGATATCTTATTATTATGGGGCAGCAAACTGTGTAACAGCATCTGGAGCATATAGAAACTGCCTTAAAATGCTGTCTATGTAGGAAGCTCAGTAGGGATTGAAGCAGAGCTGATGCTGAATTTCAGCTGCTTATGTCTGAACTATAAATTCTGAGAGTTGAATTAATGCCCATCTCTGAATACTGACATCATTATACAGGCTAACGCGCCATCACTGGAAAATAAAGAGAGAGAGAACACTGCTGCATTGTCTGTGCCAAGTCTTGTGTAAGTCAAAGCTCTGGATAGCTGAGAGAGACACAGGCCATGATGAATTAACCTCAATCACAGGTTCAAACACACACACACACGTTATATAAGCTACACACTCACCCGGTTCACTGTCGATCTGTGTGAGTATGTCCTCAATGGAGTCCTCCTCTGTGTGCTGGGGTTCAGGGTCAGGGGGTGTGTAACCCCGGAGACGGCACCAGCGGAGCACCTCTTTAGTTCTGGGTGGGGTGAGGGCCTGAAGACGAGGTGTTCTTTCTAACAGATCAGCACACACACGGCGCACAGCCACTGCTCGCTGCAACTACACAGAGAGAAAGAAACAAAGTAAATGAACAAAATCCAACAGAGCTTACAGAAGCACCCAGACCAGATACAAACACAAATACTCCTGTACCTCTGCAGCTCTGCGTTTGCCAATGTTCCATGAGTAGTACAGATCCACAGAGGTGGCGCAGAACGGATGAGAGTCCTCATCTGTAAAGCACACACACACATCTCTGTTGGTCTGGCTTAGGTACATTTACATTATTTAAGTGCACTAAATGATTGAAGCAAGGTGGTAAACACCTGTCATTTCACTGGAAGGGTTATGAAAAAAGGAACACTTAAAAGTAAAGATTATTATACTGTAAAAAAAAAAAAAAAAGAAGATCAAATTCTATTTCAAATGAATGCCGCTCTTTTTAACTTTCAAAGCATCAAACGAATCACAGAAACATAATGTTTTCACTGTATTGACTGTATTTACTGATCAAATAAATGCTTGGTGAGCATATTTAAATGTCTCTTGGTGAGAGATTTATTAAAAATACTTTTTAAAATGTAACCAAACCCAAACTTTTGAACACCAGTATATGAATGGATGAATAACATGCAATTAGAAATTCACTAAGGTGAAATATGCTGAAGGAGAGGCTGAAATATGTGAAATTAAACTTACTTTTCTCAGGGATAATCAGAGGAAATTTCTTCACTATGACTGTCAGAAGTTGTGTCATGTTTTCGATGTGTTCCGTGCTGAGAGAGATTGACAATTTTTCAACAAACATGTTCACAAATATTACAAGCTTTCAACATTACAAAACTTTTAAATAAGAGTTTCCTGCACTGATATTGAGCAGCACTGGTGCCCCATGTGTTTTTGATTATTATTTTAATTGTGAGTTTGAAGACCTAGACTGAAGACTAGGCACTGCAAAATAAAAAAAGACTATTAATATCTGTCTATTGCATTTTACTCAATAGTGTTACTAGATTGTGAATTGGTCAGAAAAATTGCATGGTAACTTAGAATAGAGTACTTAATAAAATTGTAGTTACTTCAGAAAATGTCAAGAACTGCATTATTATTATTCCTGACTGGTTGTTGCTATGACAATGTACAATTAAAAAATTAGTGAAAGTGCAAGTCTATGGGTGTCAATGCCCCTATGCAGAAACAGAAACCTTAGTGAATCACAGATATTCAGACACATCAGGGCGACACACAATTGTGTGTGCGCTTCTTACTTGATGAGTTCATGTGTTGATTCCATGCCCTGTTCTTCTTTAATAGCAGCTGTGTCAGTGGATACAGGGGTTGTCGGCAATGAAGCAGGGGTTGGTGTTGAAGTGGCTGGGGCAGATTGTTGGGGAACTGGAGTCGTACAAGTGAGGCCAACCAAACCAGGTTCAGTTTTAACTGTGTAACGAGGTAAGCACAACCGAGGTAAACAAAAAGTTTGAACTCAGTGGATTGAATAGCTATACACATATAACTCCTTGATGTTATTTCCACTGTATGAATGTGTGTGAGTGCATATGTCTTACCTTGAGCTACAGGTGTGGGTGCTGAAGAAGCAGTTCCACTTGTGGTTGTGTTGCTGCTAGATGCTTTAGCACCAGACTGCACAACTGAAACACACACAGGTTTATTTTACCGTTCACAAGTTTGGAATCAGTTAATTTTATTTTATTTTTTTTAAAGAAATGAATGCTTTTACTCAGCAAGGATGCATTACATTTATCAAAAGTGACAGTAAAGACATTTATAATGTTTCAAAAGATTTCTATTTTTAATAAATGCTGTTCTTTTGAACTTTCTATTCATCAAAGAACACTGAAAAAGATCAAATAAATTACAAATTAAGCATGCAACGATACTGCTTTTTCAAAACCGATCTGATCCCAAAGTTCAAAATTTTAAAATGCTTTAAGAAATTCATCAGTCAACACGATTGCTGAGTATTTTCTCCTTAAAACCGCAGTGAACCAAAGATATTTACAGCTCACAAAAGCTGTTTTTGAAATCACCGGTGTTTCTCACGTCACAAAATACCTTGTAACCAATCACATCAATGTGTGGGCGGGCTTTAGCATATCACACTATATATCCCGGTATATTTTTTCTGTTGATATGATAAACCCGGGTACATTTAGCAATATAGCGGGTGAATTATGTATATGATGTATATTACAATATTATGATGAACTATATGCCTTTCTCCACTGACATTCTGAATTGTTCAAAGCATTTCTAATTTCTGATTATGGTTTATGTTGACGGTCTAATTTTCTGATTTTTAGAAGAGAGCGGTCTGACTCCGAGATGGCGAATGGGAACATGGTTTATGAAACATTAGCTACACATTATTAGCTGTTTGAGAATGTAGTCAAGCAAAAGCTAATCACATTAATAACAGTTATATGTCCGATGTTTAAGTGAGTGATACATAAAACGCATTACCATTCTGATTTCGCATTACCATTTTAGACAAGCCTGTATGAGTGAGTGCAGGGGCTCGTTGCATATTCACGGAACATGGATCCACATATACTACATGAAGCAAATACACCATTTTGGTGATCAAAGTTGAGTTTTAAGGGTTATAATTAGTGACCACAGGGGTACTTTAGTAACTAGATTGGGTGGACTATATTAAGAACTATTAAACTAAATCTGTTGCATGTCTATCAATAGAGATTTTGCTATATCATGGTATGTAATATATCCTCAGTGCAGAAATATAAAGTGCCGAATTAATGTAGATTTAATTCATACAGTGAAGAATGTTTTATTTTTACATTACATTATTCAATTTTTGGTACTATTTCTTACTTGAAACATCTTAAATACAACTCCTTTACCATGCTTATTTCATTTATATCTTCGGTTTATTGTGTTTTTATATCAAATTTATCATTTTAATCAACAGTAAATTTTTTTGCTAATCTTTCACCATATGTCTTGGAGTATCGCAATAATATTGTATCGTGATTCGTGAGTTCAGTATTGTGATATGTATCGAATCGTGACAAGAGGGTATCGTTAGAAAACCATCAAATCGACATGACTACGGCCGTGTGTCCTCCAAAGCATTTTTTTCACACAGCAGGCGTATTTTTTTCAATTGTTTTCAAAGGGAGCACCCCGTTTTTAAACCGCCATGAGTGTAACGAGGCGCTGAGCTTTTTTTTTTTTTTTTTCACAGGTCGCCGAGAGTTGAAAAATGTTCAACTTTGGGTAAAATGCAGCGCTCCTCACAGTCACTTTTTACCCAGCCATCCAATCACAGTGGAGAAGGGGCGGGACAAATACCACACCGATCAAAAGCTAACCGGACAAAATGGATGAAAAAGAAATTTGTAGCATGAAATAAATTATAATCAGTAAAGTAAACTGCTGCGGATATTCAGTATCATAGCAACGAAGCGCCCACAGCTCTCAAGCGCCCACAGCTAGACGTTTTCAGCAGAGAGTCTAGCGTTTTCAGCTGACTAAAAACGCTTTGGTGGACACATGGCCTAAGCTAGCATTAAAGTGTTTTTTTATGATCTGTTTTATGTTAATGCTCTCTATCACTATGACAACAGCTTGCATATTGTTACAGGAAATGGCATGTCCTTCCTGCTCTAATGTACTGTATTTATTCAATGCAAAATAAACTAAACTGAGGCATGGTGCCTCACAGATCAATCTAAAACAAAGCAACCAGAAAAAGAGAGCACAAAATGAAAAAATGAAAACTGACATATCTGACAGGAGAGCATCTCTGGAGCTCTGTTCACCTATTACTGTCATCGCTGATGAATGCTAAACAAAAACAAATATGTCTGATACATACAATCTTGCAGGCTTAACACAGCGTACAAAAAACATCAGTTCATGAAGGCTGAGAGAATTATAACACCACAACCTGAAACGGCCCATCACAATATGCAAGAGCGCCTTGCTTAAGATCACAATTGTGATGAATCATGAATTGAACCTTCAATCTTTGGGTTGCCAGCATTGGGAAAAGAGCTTATGTGTCAAAGCAGTTAATTAGAGCATGAAGTTGAAAAGAAATAATCTAACTTTACAATATTACACAGACTCACAGCCTTCTGGACAGTAGAGATCAGGAGTGCGAGTAAGGCTGTGTGGGTATAAGAGGAACAGAGTGCTGTTACCTTTGCCAACAGGCATCAAGATGGTCTGCAGCGCAGAGGACCCACTGCCCCCACTGAGCTGCTTCAGCTGATTGGCTGGGATGGTGAGAACCGTTTGCTGGGAACTGGACTGAGCTGGGTGCAACTTCAACATTCCTGCACATGAAAAGAATAATGGTGAACACAAAACAGTGACCAAAAAATTAAACAAATAAAGCATTCCAATCAATGGATTAATGAACTTTACGGCAATTAATTCAGAAGGGGGTGGAGACAGCTTGAATTATATATATATAAAAAGGTTTTTTTTAATATGTCAACAAATTTTAATTTTTCCATTCATGAATCATGATAAAGTTACAAGACTTTGACACCCCCCACCCCTAATTCAGTGTTGATGAAGATTTATTTCACTCCTGAAGCTAATGGTCAGGCCATTCAGTCATCAGATTACATTTCATATAATTACATTTGTGATCTGTGAGAGTAGTCCGTGGGAGCTTTAGCAGTTTGCCATTCTAAAGGTGTTGATCATATTAGCGAAATTCTGTGGGCAAAAGAGGTCCATTGTCTATTGTCAATAACGCAGTGATGTATGAGGCACAGCTCACAAAGACGTCAGTTGCAAACCAAGCAGCTTTCTGTAGGTCAATGTTGCAAATTCGCATCACCAACTTCAACCCATAACTAAATCTGCGTGGGGAAATCTTTCGTCCTCATGCAAAATTCCAGATTATTTGGATTCCTGAACAATGGTAATTGTGACAGCAGCTTAAGGACAAAATATTTGACAACTCTGGACAGCAGATGACTAGTTACCTGAGATGGTGGTAGCAGTTTTCCCGCTGAAAGTTCCTCCCCCAATCAGTGACGCTGCAGTAACCAACGAAGGGCTAGAGCTTTTGGACCCGCCCACTACAGACGACCCAGCACCTTTTGACAGACTGATCAGAGGCATGTTGACGGTCTTGGCAACTGTGACTACGGCCCCAGTGCCAGAGGTAGAACTCTTTGCTGTATTGGCGGCAGCGCTAGCACTCTTAGCCGCACTGATCACGGCAGCTTGATTGGCAGCTACAAGCACAGGGTGCTGTGGTGGTGCTTTAGCTGTCTGAGGTAATGGCTGAGAGGAGGATGCTCCAGTGGCTTCTGCTGACTGTACAGGGAAAAACATTAGAGGGGCTGTAGCTCAAAATAACTTGAGATATTAACTTTGTGACCCATTCACAACACAAGTTTCTATCATGTCAAAGAAACAGAATGATGATAATGACCAAGCTACCTAATATGTACGTCAATTATCGAGTGAATGTGTCAAGCCTTGTCAGACAATGTAGAAAAAAAAGAAACATTTCTTACCTGTTGAGAGGTTGGCGTGGAACTGGGTGTTGTTGGGGTAGAGCTTGTGGCTGTAATGACGCCTCCCGTCATTCTCAGGGTTGTTGTGCCAGGTTTGTTTAGGTGACTTGCTGCGGCAGCTGTTACCATCTTCACTGAGCCGTCTGACAACTTCACCTGAGAACCTTGAGACCCCCCCACCACCTGTCAATCAAACATTAAGAGAAAGAAAAAAAGAAAAAAGTTGAAAAAAAAACATATCTAATGCAATTACTTTTAATGCTTTTAGTTCATTAAAAACTAGTCTAAGCTAAGATGTTTCTTGTTTAACTTTAAACATGACTGTCAGTTAAATGTGTTATTAACGGCATTAACGCAAACCCATTTCTACGCGATTCATTTTTTTAGCGCAAGATTAGCAGTCTTTTTGGCCTAGCAAACTTCGTAGTTATTTTACATTGTAATGGCAAAAGGACGCGGCATGCGCGGCGCTGTGAAACCCATTAATTTCAATGACTAAACCGCACACCGCTGTCAAATTTCAAAATCGTTCAACTTTTGCCGCTGTGACGATTACCAGCGTGCCCAATAGAAACTTTTTGGCATCCAAAAAGTTTTGAAAACTGGTGTAGTGCCGCGCATTCCGCGACCTGTCTGAAAGCACCGGATCTACAGTAGCTAGATCGGAAACACACTTGTTGCGTGCCGGCCAAATAGTAGGTTAATGTTACGTTAGAGTGGACGAGCGCGAGACGCCGAAATGGATACTATAAAATTCTGAATAGAAAGTGTACTTGTAAAAAGTTGCCAAATGATTTTTTTTTTTGACGTTGTGAACTGAGCTGTCATTGATGGCCAAGCACACACACACAGCTGATGCGAATTCTCCGCCCCCTCGTCAATATCAGGACCTCGTCAGTATTTCTTTCACCCTTTTATTGATGCATTGTGTGAGAGATTATTTGCTCTAAGTGAGAATGTTTTAGTGTGAAATTAAACACAGTATTGTCAATGTTGTTTTCAATAAAAAATATTTGCACAAAGCAAGCCGATCCACTTTTTCATGTTGATAAGAGCATTAAAATTAGAAAAAATAATGGGACAAAAAGACATTTAGAATAGATAAATGTGTGATTAATTGCGATTAACTGCGAGTTAACTATGCCATTAATGCGATTAATCGTGATTAAATATTTTAATCAGTTGACAGCACTAATTTTTAGTACTATTTTTTAAATTAGATTTAAAAGTGCAGTATATATAGAATGCATCTATTCATACATTCTATATAAACCGAAATGTTGTCCTACACCACTTTGCCAATTATATACTTTAATATTCATACCAATATATTCACTGGACTTAAAAAGAGGGCGAGAAAAAGACTGCGGATATCTTTTTTACATAAAGCAAATGGAATTATATAGCAAGAAGACTTTAACTTGTTTCTCACACTCATTTTTGCATGGTTAGTTCCTAAGGCCCATCTCTTTCCCTCTAATATTTCTTCTCTCTCAAGCACACAGCAAATACTCTTCAAACACAAACACTCCACCACCACCTTCAGGGTATTTAAGTATGACAGGTGCTTATTGATATATGACCATTTTACTGTACACAAACAAATTTAAGCAGGTCTAACAGACCAGAGGAAAAGGATTTAGCCTCACCTGTGCTGAAAGAGATAACGAGAATTCTAATAAAAAAAATTATGAGCAGATTTCATGGTGCCCTGTGTGCTGCACTTTATGATGAGAATAATGAGGGTATGATTTTAATGGATAATTAACAAGAAGAAAGGAAGTAAGAGAAGGAAGGAAGGAGGAGATGTGCATGAGCGTGTGTTCACAGGTTGAATTACAGCTCAAATGTCAGCTGCAGGCATACTCATTAGCCTCTATCTGATAATCAGGACACACACACACACATAGGAAGGGCTCTAGAGAGTGTGAGCGTTTCAAAAGAGGCGTTGTGTAACACCAATGAAAGTGCAGCAAGTGAAAAAAAGAAAAGAGATAAAGAAAGATCAATGAGATGGAGAGAGAGAGCAAGAAAGCAATGATGGAGAGGGAGGAAATAATGGCAAACCCCTGAACACTTTTGCTTTTATACAGTAGCTAAACTGCTGATCCCACTCCTTCTGAGTAACTGTGAGGGTGTGTTTTAACATATTATTTCTTTATTTTATTGAAGCGAACTATGACTGTTTTAGCAAGGGAAATTGATGTGCTGTTGAATCTCAGTATTTTCTGCATCGCTATCTACAGAACCACACCAAAAAGAAATTATGTTTCCCAGGAATTGGGAGCTTGCATGTTGAATCTAATTAAAAGTGAAATGGGGTCAGGTACTGCGAAAAAAGGACAAAACCTCTTTCAACTGCATTATCTTGCATGTAAAAACAAACCTACAGCATAGCCTAAACACCTGTCTATTCCAATCCAATATGCTCCATCTATATAATAAATAAATGGAATTATATATAATATAATAAAAACTACTATATAAAGTAGAATGGGAAATTTTATGTTATTAAATCCTTCCTTTGTTACACACCTGAGCCAAAATGGCTGCCTTCTGTCCTGCTGTGACCCGAATGGCCTGCTGAGTACTGGAAGCAGGACTCGACGCCACATGACCACCACCAGAGCTCTGTTTCCCAGAGCCCCCTGGCTGGCCAACCAAAAACGTGCCCTGGAAAGATCAATAGTGGCTTCGTCAACATAACACAAACTGACAGGGAAAGGCTGACTAGGCACTGTTTTGGACAACAAGAGCACCCAATATATATATATGTATATATACAGTTGTTTGAGTATATCAAGATCCATTCCACAGACTTAGTGTGTAAAAATCTTTATTTTAAACAGTTTACAACAAGGACTATTACCTGCGGAGTCTGTTTAAGGATGTAAGAAGTGTAGGATAAATTAGAAGGCAGGCTGCCAGTCCCTGAGGAACCACTGGAGGACTGTGACCCTCCAGAACCAGAACTCTGAGACTGCTGGCCTACAGACAGATGGATTGAACACACCAGTTGTAAACAGGAATCAATGCGTCTCCCTCGTCTACTTGTGATCTGATCAATCAAAATACATCTTAATAACAGATGTAAACAGGTCTAGAGAGACAATGATAGTTCCTAAATCCTATGACATGTAGCATGTCAGTGTATGTCTGACCTGCGCTGTGTGAGGCTCTCAGAATGGCTCCCTGTGGGATCAGTAGCAGTTTGCCTTTGCCCGATGGGTTCTTGCTGTTGGTGGTCAGGTAGAGTTTGGTGCCTGGTGGCAGATTGGCCAGGTTTGCCAAGTTATTTGCTGGCAGCTGGAGGGTAGCCATTACTGAAAAATAAAAATAATCAAATCATCAAAAGTTTCAGTGAATATCAACATGACCTTTTGCTGACTGAAAGCAACTGTATGGCTCTAAACCGTATCAACCAAGTATTTTATCTATTTTCATGGTGTTTTTGTCCATGAAAGCACATGGAGGCTATATGTTTTCCACTGTATGGGAAAAGCAGCATGAACTACAGTTCAAAAGTTTGGGGTCAGATTTTCTTTGGAAAGAAATTAATACTTTTATTCAGCAAGGATGCATTCAATTGATCAAAAGTGACAGTATATTTATAAATATATTGAAGTAGAAAATAGTTATTTTAAATTGTAATATTTCACAATACTACAATTTTAACTGTATTTTTGATTGAATAAATGCACCACTGGTGAGAATAACAGATAATAATTGTAGTATACTTAATTATTTTAACTCTTTTGAGCATCATAAAAGAAAAAAGCCATTCAAGTTTGGCACAACATAAGAGACGAGTAAATTAATTATATTATCATTATAATATTATATAATTTAATATCATTATACTGTATATCATTTAATATTATCATTATTTATTTATTTATTTTTATTGCTAAACTGTGCCTTTAAGAGTCAGAATAGTGAAACTAATTTTGGTGCAGCTTCTATTAACATTATAAGTGGACTCATAAGACAAAAAGTACAGAACCTAGACATAATATATAGAGACAAGGCTTAAAGACTATTTCATATACCACTAAAAACAAGCTTTCAATACACAACAAAATATTGGGTGTTTTTAAAATTAATCATTAAACTAAATCCTGTGGCAGCAGAGAGATACGAGTGTCTGACAGAGTAACGGCGATTCCTAATGGTTTAGTCAGCTCTGCTGATATTCCCCTTTCAGGACAACATCTGCTAATCAGCCAAATAAACATTTCCCCAAACACAAAAACAGATGCTTTCACACACACACTACTATTCAGAAAATCTTAATTAGCAACCCTGGCAAGACAAATGCTTTCTAAATTTTGCACACATATACGCAATTTACCTTCTAAAAATCACTATATGTAACACAAATTGTATATTTTACCATTCAGACATGGATTCATACATCTGAAGTTCAAATCAGCAACTGATTTGTTGAGATTAAAGCTTTGTGCAGTGTATCATTTTTAATGAATACAAAAAAAGTACAAAAAAAACAACCTAATGTTGTTTTACAAGTTGTCAACCTAATGACAACTTGTCACATCACCCCTGGTTAAGATTAGTTCATTCATTTATTTTGAACTGTTTAAAAGAAAGACATAGCATAGTAGAGACCAGTTGTTGACCTATAAAGGTTAGTTTATGGCATGATGAGGGTCAACAAAGTGTATGAACTCTGACCTCCACTTTTGCCACTTCCTCCAGACCCACTTGCAGCCTTGGTACCAGCATGCACCTGCTGTCCCACAATGCCGCTTGCACCGCTGCCTCCTCCACTGACGATTGCCTTAGCAACACCCTGTGCTACCACTTGCTTTTGGCCCACCACCTTGGACACAGAGGGGCTGGACTTAGCAACCAAGATCTGCCCACTGCTCATGGAGACCTGTTTGACGGCAGAGCCCAGTGGAATTCCCAACACCTACACAAGCAAACACACACACAGTAAACAAAGTTTTTAAAATGTGCTATTACTCAAAGCTTAACTTACAATAAAAGTAAGACTTTTGGTCTCCTTTTGGTACAAAACAAAGTATACTAATGTTTAAAATTTTGGGTTCAGTAAGATTTTTCATTTTTATATTCTTGAAAGATGTCTCTTATGGTCATCAAGGCTGCATTTATTGGATCAAAAATACAGAAAAAGAGTAACATTGTGAAATATTAAAGAACACAATTTATTTAATTAAAAAAATTCTGTTCTGCTTAGCGTTCACATTGGCATTTTAACACCTAACCTAAAGGCATTGGGATATGTTCACAACCTGATTGGTCAGCTTAATACAAATATTTAGTGACATAACTTGCCGAACATCCAATACAATGCTGTGTGCTGAGCTAAATGCAGTCTTTTTGTGCACATAGCCTACATATTTTGCATTGATGTATTTTGACCAGCTGAGAGCTTATAAAATGTGTAAAGGTGTCAAAACAGCGCCAGGAATCCCTCCATCAACTACACAAATAAAGATCTGCTGCAAGGAGACACAGTTCTGATGCCTGTACTAAACTGTGATGGGCAACATTGTGACTATGACGGGGAAATAAAAACAGGTATGTCTTTTTTAGGGTCACATCTTGTGACATCATGTCCTGTTTTTGGTTCGTTTACATGTCTTTGGTCCATGTTGCGTTTATATTTCATTCTAACCGCACCAGAGTTCGTTTGGAAGTGGACCAAGACTGATCATTTCAGCAGTCTCAGTCCGCTTTTTTGGGTTCAGATGGCAACGTTCACTCTTAATAAAATGAGCAGCACTAACAGAGCCATCACACCGCGGTTCGTTTTAATCAAACCAAACATGCCATGTGTGAGCACACCCTTAAATGGGCCAAATCAAGGAAATGCATCTTTAACAAATTATACTGTTTATAAAGATTATATAGAAAATGGCTTGACGTCAAACCTTGAGATCAGTGGAATAATATAAAAAATATGGAATAGAGAAATAAAAAAAGCTTAAGCCTCTACTGTAGAGTCAGAGCAGAGTGGCGTTTGTACATTGACAGTCTCTGAACAGGATGTACAAATGATTTTGACTCAAGTGCTAAAAAAAAGCTGCAGTAAAGAGACAAGTAGGACATCCACAGGGACACAATGACCTGAGATATGTTTAGACCGCATGATATGACCAGAGCGCACTCCACTTTCAAAAAAAAACTCTCTCAGACAGGAGGGCCAGCATTGAACAGGGGATGGGAATATAGAAACACATGGAACAAGCAAGAAATCAATTTTGGATATTATATGTGTGGATCGGAACAATTGTTCAGCTTTGATGCTCAAATGTTTTCAGCCGCTAAATACAGCCAAAGAACTGAAAGATTTGATATTGGTTTTGTGACTGAAGAGTCAAACAACTATGAAACATAAATAAGCTAAATGAACAGTAACAATGGCAAACACAAAACAAAAAGTATACATAGAAACCTTGCTGGGTGTGGCCGCTCCTCCAGCCCCCGCCCCGCTCTGTTTCTGCGGCGACATGGCTATCATCTGACCGCCCTTCACAGTCACATACTGTTGTTGCTGCTGGGATGTTGCCGTGGAGGAGATCACCTGTTGCTGTGGTGACGGCTGGGTGGGCACCTCTCCTGGTTCTTGCTTGATTATAACCTTAAGACAAACAGACAGTCAGACAGAGAAATTTTATTACTCCGTGCGTGTCATATTACAGCGAGGTGTGCACTGAAAAACCATCAATTTGATTCACGGTTCAATTTGAACCAAGATATTTTCAGAGATATTGGATGTGAGATCAAATCCAAAGTTCATTTAGTGAATCTCACATTCCCTTAGGTAAGATAAACACACACTTCTCTGAGGGAGAGACTGAACATAGAGATGAACTCGGTGAACTTGTCCAAGATTCCCCTCTCCTGCCAGTAGCACACAGCAAAACACACACTTACAAAAGCTCCATCACACAAAACACACATCACTGTCATATTGCTCTTATATATCACTTAAGACTAATTCCTAAGACTATGAAATAACATAAATGGAAATATGGGAATTATATAGTGATCAAAATGTTAAGCAAATCAAACCTCTCTTATTTTTTTATCTTTTTAGTCACCCTCTGACTAGATTCCAGCCATGTACACAGATCATTATCTTAACAAAAAGATGAAGGGTATGCTGGGATGCTTTTTTAACACTTTTAAAGGAATTCATATGCATCATGGACATTTGATAGTTTTATTCCTTCACGTTGTCAGAGAAGAAAAAAATAGAAAAAGAAAAAAAAAGAAAAAGAATTTCATAAGCACAATTTATCCTTTTTTCAAGCATTTAAGCTTCTGACAATTTTTAAGACAATTTTTAGACATAAATAAATTCAGTCAAGTACGTACACTATTGTTCCAAGGTTTGGTGTCTATAAGATGTTTTTTTTTGTTTTTTGTTTTTTTTAAGAAATTAATACTTTTTTATTCAGCAAGGAGGCTTTAAATTGATCAAAAATGCTCATAAAGAAAGTGCCAAAGTGAGTGAGTGAGTTCAGGGAATACTCCAGTCCTCTGCACAGCTTGTGCAGAAGCAGCAGCATCACACCACAGATAGATGTCCCATTTTAAACCCTCTCACACACACACACACACACACAGCTGCTGCAGACCGCTTACTGCACTGCCTGGCAGTACCTATTAATAACTACTGGTGTTAATTTAGCCTGCAGTGTCAAGAAAACACTGAAACAGCCTCAGAGAATAACCCAAATAGAGAGAGAAAGAAAGATCATTACCTAATTTCAGTGTGTTTCACATAAGTTCAACAGAAGGACAAACAACCTAATAAAGCATTAAGTGTCAGTATGATTCAGTCAAACACTATCTTTTCAGTTTGTGAATATATGCAGAGCCCATATTAATATAGCTCTAAAGCACAATGACAGACAAATGATGTCCTATTTAGGAGTGCCTTCCTCTTACAAGCTCCATTACAGATCTCTCTGAACACAAATGGACTGATTCATCCTGTCAATCTGCCTAAAGGGGAACTGATTGTGTCACGTTGTTTTCAAATGCCTACATCTGTATCACAATACCCACATCATTTCTTCTCATAATCTATTCTCATCCACACACCCTTCACTACAGTTGCCTTGTGGAAGCAAGAGAGAGAAGCTCACCACTATGCACGGTAATAAATCAAGTCACTTCCAAATAATGAAAAAAAGACTGCTAAAGGGAAGCAAAATACCCTCAGAGTCCTATCATTGAATGCAATGAATAAATCCATACACTATGAGAGAAACACATATACTTTCAGTCTCACCTTGACGCCAGAGGACAGGAAGCTGCTGGTGTGAACTTTAGGAGCAGGTGATCGAGCACCATAGGCTGTGCTGCTCTGCTTGGCTGATGGACTGCCTAGGATAAACATATGGATACAGCAGATATTACAAATAGACATGACACTTCATCTGATAAACAACCCATGCCTAATGGAAGTATATGTTGAAGTCACAATATATCAGAAGTAGCAGAAGTAACAATCTTTTCTTCTGTATTGTGACGTACATCTGAGTAAAATGGATTTACAAAATATATTTTTTTAGGGCAGCCACTTGATCAATTCATTGGTTGTTGATTGGATGGAAGCAAAAGCTTAAAGTAGACATGACACAAAAGATGAGATAGTCTTTTCTTCACTATTGTGATGTATATCCGAATGTACACAGCTTTACAAGAAAAAAAAATGTAGGATAGGACTTGATTTTGTCCATCGGAATTGATTAGATTGTTGTGGTTTGCTATTGCTGAGATGTCATGTGAGTGACAGGTTGACCCACCTGTTAAAGTGAGGTCTAGTAAGGAATTTTTTTGCAGATGAAATGACTGGAGATGTCCGACATATGTCACCAGAGCGAAATCAATCGTAAAATCAGGTTATGACATTTTGATGAAAAAGGCACAAAAAAAAAAATTACATTCATAGATAAATCATTCACCTTAGGATCAATAAAATGCATTAAGCAAATAAGAAAATTTTCAATTAATTTGAATATGAAGGCCGTTTAAAACCAAACAATTTTTTCAGCACAACAACACATGAAACAAAGCATCTTTATGGATCTCTTCCACAAGCTCACAAATTTGCCCTACAACAAACCATTTTTATGTGTGAATATATACCATGCGTCAGTGTCTTTTAAAACGTTTTCCCAGAGGTTGAAAAAAACATTGGCACATACAGCTTTTTTTGTCTGCATCTTTGTGCACAATGAAATTGTGAGTTACTCTGCAGCTCAATGTTTAACCTAAATGTGTTAAGACTGCAGCTCTGCTCTTCTCTGCTCAATTTCTCCAGTATGTCTTTGCAAACCAAAAAAACAAAGCAGCTTATTTACTCCAAATCTCATAATGCATCATCCATCTCCCAGGATGGTTAGCATGCTGCTGCTTTCTCCAGATTCACAGCCTGATTTTCACAAGCTATGTTCTCCAGTAACAAAAAGACACAGCTCAAGACATGCATGCGGTGAATTTGTGAAGCTGTCAAATTCTTTCCCATTTAATAAGGAAAAGCAACATAAATGGCAGCAGTTGTCATACTGCAATTTAATTTTCATTTTTAAACAAGTTCCCACAAACAACTGAATGAATCAGGGCAGTAGAACAGCTTTACTCATCCTCATGTAATAGATACATTTTCATGGTAGGGATTTCTTATCTCTTGGCAATACCTTAATTATTCATAAAAGCATGTAGCGGAATATTTTACATGTTGATGTTTTAGCTGTTTCTTAATATATTCAGACTTCATTAACACCTCATTTTGTATGCTGTTGTATGAATTCTGCAGAGCCCATATCAGAATAAAGTCATAAGAGATTGGCTGTGTTTTTAAACCTAGTCAAAGAAACCAATCAAAGATGCACTCAATTCTTATATCCAAGTGTCTACTGTACATGAGAAAAATGACAACTATGATTTGCTACAGTCATGAGGTGGTAAATAGTATTGAGTTTAGATTAGTATTTTCTATGTTTGTTCTTGATTTGCCCTTCTCTAATGGTCACTTAGTTGCTTTAAACCCACAGCACAGAGCTCCGACCACCCACACAAACATTATCCCTAAGAGCATGTAGGTGTGTTTGTGTGGAGGTTTGTGTGTGTGTGAGACACACATTACACACACAGCAATGTTACATCAACTCCATACTCCACACACTCCTAAACTCTCAGTGATGTGGTCGCTATGGCAACTTGGATGGCCTGCAAACCCACAGCATGAGTTATGGGAAAGAGTGAAGCACAGAAAGTGTTTGTGAAAGACAGAGTGCAAGAAGGATAAAGAAAAAGACCTGAAGGGGGAACTTGTACTTTGTGATTTGTCTTCATTATTCACACCTGACACTCACTAAGGGGCTGTTTACACCTGGCCACTTCATGCGTTTTCTCAGATCTGATTCATCAAAACCATTCTATTTACCCCATGTCACATAAATGTGTTTTTGTAAAATGGATATAAATCCCATCTTCAATTCCCGCTGCAGATTTAATGGAGTGCACGTCACCGAAAGCAACAGATATTGCTGCATTTTATTGATCATCAGCTAATTTCAAAATCAAATACAGCAATATGAGAGCGTTAAAAGAACTGGTAAGATCATTTAGTTTCTTTACTTTTAATGAAGATGATTGTGTGTTAAGCGTCTGCGACTCACTTTCACTTTGATTTGAGATAATTTGCAGCGCATTGGCTTGATGAATAGACACTCATCTGCTCATCTGAGGTGATGTGTGTTGCAGTAGCGCCGTCATATCTGACAAAATGACAAATAGCCTATAAGCCATATATAAGGAATATATATATGGCAAAATATATAGCGATATATAAGGAAAATGCAACGAGAGTTAAGGGCTCTTTCCTGTATTCAGATTAGCCCGTGTGGTTGAGGGTCTCGCGACTCTTATATAATGTCGGGTAAAGTTCTTTGTTTTAGAACATTTGATGGTTTCATTGATTATCTTTGAATTGATTATGGAATTGTAATAATACATTTACCTGACATGATAAATTGTTATATTTGATTATTCTAACAGACTTTGACTTTATTTTCATTAGAGTTAAAAGGAATAGTCATGCACAGAAATCAGTGAAAAACCTTTTCATTTTATGGAGTCAGATGAAACAAGTTCATACATAAGATAAAATGTATTGCATTTAATTAAATACAATACAAATGCTTTGCCATGAAAAGAGACAGAACACGTGTGAGAGACCTTCTATCCGATCACAGAAAATGCATGAAGTGGCCTGTTGTAAAGAGCCTAAGTGTCCTCCTCATGCACGATGCAAAAAATAATTACACTGTGCTTGCTACACCCAGAACATTGCTGCAAAGCAACAAAAATAACAGCCAAGCCGAACTTCTGTGATGATGAACATAAGGGAATAAAACCAATAAAATCCCCATAGAGGAGATGCAATGTATGTACCTGTAGCTCCAGATGATGATGCTGCCATATTAATGACTTGTCCTGGTTTGTCCACTATAATATAGGGGTTATTTATGACTGAGGGGCTTGACTTCATGTGAACTGGTGTGGATGACGACGTCCGGGGAAGTGGAGAGTGACTAGGGGTGGAGATAGGAGAGCCTGGAACACAAAAATTCTGTTTCTGTAATTAGATTTACAGTGTGACCCTTATAAATTTCTCACTGTGTTTCAGAGTTACACAGACTGCAAATCCATAATGCATTACAGAACAGTTTCAGTCTTCTCGAAATGGCAAAATCAAAACTGATTGGCTGGCTTTACACAATTTCAGACTATACAACTTTCAATGGGAAACACAGTCATGTTAGCAAGTTCCCAGGCTGCTAAAAGTCAAATATCTGCCAAGAATTGTCAAAGATTATGGGTTTCACAAAATCAATTTTTTTAAAGTTCTTAGTTGTAAGAGATACAATTGGTAGTTTAGTCATTTTGCATGCTAATCAACTGTCTAAAGCTGCCTTTCGATCATCTCCACACAACCAAGTGATATTCTCTTTAAACCTATGAGCATGAGGTGAGAATTAACAATATTTCTACTAAAATGTTATTCCTTAAACAAGTTAGCAGTAAAATGGGTGGTTTTGAATAATTATGTCCTAAGTTATTATTTTATGATTATTTAAATTGATTATCCCTTGAAAACCTGTTTTTTTATACACATTGGCAGACATTTCTTTCATGTGGATATATTCAAAGATTCATTATTCATTATTTTCACAATGTTGAATACGTGGATGAATGTCTGTCTCCATTTGAATGTTTAATTTGGTTCCACTAGATAGCAAAACACGACAATTGTATGCAAATGCAGGAGATAGCGGAAATGCGGCATAAGTGGGTGGTTCTTGGCAAGAATAAGATGTAATGTGTAAAGCAAGATCAGACTAAGTTCCTCTTAGATCTGCTGTCACACACTGACAGCAAATCTATAATGCATTACATTAACTTTCTGACAGTCTCCTTTTCTCAAGAAAATCTAGCATTCTAAAGCTGAAAAAAAGCCAGAGCAACATGAAAGAGACTTTATATAGAGGATTTTACTGCTTGCACTTCAACTCTGCTCTTCTCCACCTCCTTTGTGCTCCTGTGAGACTCACCAGACACAATCTTGCAGCTCATCGTGATAGGCTGGAATGATTTCCCGGGTGATTCAGCGGGACTGGGCACTTGCCCTTGTGGAATGATCTTACAGCTGGCCGTGATTGGCTGAAAGGCAGAGTTTCCGTGGGAACCGAGGGTGATTTTCTCAGACCTATTTGACTGCGAAGTTCGTTCAGAACATGAAGAACGCATCGACTCAGTCTTGACAGTGACACCTGGAACTGAGGGGGACACGAGAAAATAGAAGGGACTTTTAAGATTCTAATCAACAGATTTAATCAAGAAGTCATTTGCACACAGATAACTTCCAGAAGTATCATTAAGAAACAGCTTAAGCTGTTCCCACAAACACAACATGCATTTTCACACAAGTGACTTGGGCAATGGCTGTATAATGAATATGTAGTCTTGGAAAAATACGTGTTTGACACAGCAATAAAGTGCAAACATCCTACTAATCCTCTTAATTGTGTGGGATCCTGTGAGATGGACAAGCATTTGTGTATTTTTGTCTACCTCTTTCTAAGCTAGGTTGATCATCATGAGGGTGCTGAGAGGGAGAGGAGTGTCGCCGAGAGCCCAGGGCAGCTGTGGAGGAGGAGCCACCAGATCCGCCCACAAACGGCAGATGAGAGGAGGATGATGATGAAGAAGATGAAGGGGCAAAAGGGAAGAAGTCATCGCCCAGTGAGTTTCTATGGAGCTCAACGTCCACCACCTTTAGGAAATGAGACAGAGAAACTGGCATTTTAAGGATAAATGCAATAAACATTGTCATCGCAAAATCATTTTAAAACTATAAAACCCCTGCACTCTTACTGTGTCCAGATTGAAAAGTAATTTTATGCTCTCTGAGGTCTGTAGCTAAAAAAAACCTACTTCTTTCATCATTTCATTCTTTCCTTAGAGTAAAAAAAAAATGACCTTCTACACAGCACATACTCTGGAAAATCATTTACACAGTTTAGCATTTAACTACACTGTAGCATCATTTCTTCCTTTGTTACAAGTGACAACAACAATAAATCTTCATTGGACACATTCATCCATACTACTTGCATTCCCACACTAACCAGAACTCCAGTTCCAGTTTTGTGCTTTCCATCATCTTGGAGACAATAACATTTTCATCACTATATTCCCAATTGAGACCTCTTCTTAGCCCATTTAGATAAGTGTGCTGCTTATTTAAGTTGATCATTTTCTGTTATAATTTGCAGTCACTAATACACAATGTTCTCACTCTGAGCGCCTTACAGTCCCTTCACTTCGTTTTTTAAACAATAAAAATGTAAAGTAGTTTGTTTTATTTAGTAGTGTCATGATGAAACTATTTAACATAACAGATATTTACATATTCCACATGACAATAACTGAATTTATTCATCCTGTTAAAAACTTTATATACTGGTTCTTAATATTGTGTGGTGCTTCCTTGAGCATTAATGTATGTTTGTAGCCTTTTGTGATAGTTGTGCTATTGCAGGGTAGTACGTGATAAAAAGAAAACTCAATTTTAAGCTCTCTCTCATTTTAAAATAATATTAAAAAGCATTATGTATATCTATATGCATAGCTGTAGTTTCTGGTAAATTCTGTGCGTCTTACCGTTTCAGCTCCCAACGTCTGTAAACCTGTGTAAGTTCGGTCAAGCTGAGGGAAAACAAATAGAAGATAAATAACAGAGACATTAAAGAACATTCAACAGTCTTTGCTGTCAAGAATCTAAGGATGGTGGGTTAAGGAAAGTACTTTAATCCACAAACTTTCCCTTCGTCTTGCATCTCGATTCATCTCCCTCTATTTTTTATTTGTATTTTAACCTACGTATAACAAAATGGATTGTTGTGACAAGAGATAAAGGAGAAAGGAAATGCTTTTTAAAATCGACCATTTCACCTCACCTCTTTCACTAGACTCAGAGAATGCAGGATAAAGTGATGGATTCATACAGGCATATTCTATTATGTGCAATTTGCACACACATAAACAAAACAAAAATGGAATTTCAAAGACATAGAGGGGGATGTCCTCTACTTTTTGAATGTCCCACGTAAAAAAGTACAAATAAAGATAAAGAGAGAGAATAGAAAACATGAAAAGGGCAACAAAGGGTTCAAAGAGAGGGTGTATGCAAGCGGTCAGTAAGCGTCTGACCTTTAAGTGGTGGATGATGTCGATACGCTTGTTCCGTTGATCTTTAAAGTGAATCTGCACGCGGACAGGAAACTCTCCCCAACCTCGACGTGTCAAGTGGAACGGTGGCTCACTAAACACACACAGTTTTTAAAAAATCTGAGAGAAATAAAAGCACCACAGGGATGCATATAGTCTCCTCCACTAGAGGGCATTGCCTGTTCTTCTGTGTTGATATTACTTGAAGCAAAAAAAAAAAAATGAGCAAAATGAATCATCGTTAATAGTTTTTTTTTTTTTTTTTTTTAAGAAATTAATACTTTTGTTCAGCAAGAATCCATTGATCAAAAGTGACTGATTTATAATGTTACAAAAAAATCTATTTCAAATAAACGTTCTTTTCAACTTTTTATTCATCGAAGAATCCTAAAAAAAAAAGATGAGTTTCCTCAAAAAATTTAGAAACAAAGCAAAACAATAATTTGGAGAGGCAAGTTAACACACCTGACTTCCACAAGATCATTGGGCTTGTAGCTGGGGTGCAGGAAGAACCAGACCTTCTTCACGAAATGATCAATACTAGGCTCTTTACGAGAACCTCGAACATATACCATCCATTTATGTGTGGACTGATCGTTCTCCTCACGTTTATCAGGAGCAATATACCTGAGAAAGAAAACATCAGTAGTCTAAAAATTAAACTCAAAAAGTAGCATACATACAAGCTTTCACTTATTGTTTGGATCAGGGTTGTTCACATCAATGAATTAGAAAAGAAGAAGAAAAAAAACAGTATGAACTTCTCAGCAACTATAGTCAAACATTTTGAATATTTTAAAATACTTAACACTTTCCTTCGAGCTTCATTAGGTAGAAGTTTTGCCATGTATTTATTCAGTAGCAGGAATGATAAAAAGTCAATTAATTTTTTTTTATTTTCAGCTCAGCATGCATTGTGTAATTTCAGAAACCTGCCTGTGATTTGTACACTTCATTTTACGTTACTCAGAAAAGAACGCATCTGCTAAACACATAAATGTAGACTGTAGAGCTGTTTAGAGAGATGAACAGCTTGAGACGGAGTGTTTTCAGCACACTGGCCCTGAAGTAAACAGTCTCATAAAGATCTTTAGTAGCTCTGCAGGCAGAAGAAAAATGAGCTTATATCCTTGCTCATATGCAGACACACACACTTGTGTCTCTCTCACGTGCTCTGAATGAATTTTATGAGGTAAACGAGGTAGACGAGGACTGTGTGATAATGCAGAATAAATTAGGTTAGATCGCTGCCTAGGGAAAGCTTTGCTTTTTGCCACATAGATGATTATTGGGTTCCGGAAAAATAATACTGAGATTTTCCAGAGAAAGTTATGCATTTAAAAATGAATACAAGCTCAGATAAATAAACATTGTTTCTCATTAAAGTATTTATCCACATAATCAATGGCTAGCATTCATTCAGGACCTTTTTTTTTTCTTTTTTCTTTTTTGACAGAGGAACAAGAAAAGGATGGTTTGAAAAAACACATGACATTCTTCTTAATTTATCAATCACTCTTTTCCATGAGATCTCAATGAATTAAGACTGTAGCTTCTCACTACAGATGTAGTGATAAACATTCAAAGTCTTCCGAAGCCATAAAGGGATTTTTTAAACAAACACCATTTTTTACAGGCGTATTTTGCCTTGGTATGATTAAGACACTTTAGATATTTCTCCTTTTTTATTCCAAAGAAGAAAGAAAGACATTCATATTCAAACATGATATGAAAATATAATGATTACGGAATGTTCCTTTTTGGGTGAACTATCCCTTTAAGGTTGCACTGCAGAGCCGAGAATAAAGCGTCCTACTCAAGGGCACACCAGAATTGTTCAGAGAAAGAGCAGAAACATCAGTGAACATCCCAGAGGTGCTAAATCAAAACTCTCTAGTGCACAAGTGCAATAACAAAGTTTTAGGCCTTTAGCCCTCTGGTTGTTGGGATAAAGATGATCTACACTACAAATGATTTTTTTTTAATCATACAGGGTTCACACTAGTGCGAAAGACATCAAGCTAATCTAGTAAAATCAAAATTGGTAATATGAAGCACTCTGATCTATCCATGAAATAAGGGCAAGGAGACAAATAAAAGCTACATACTTGGATACGTTGCCCACAACAATGGTTTTCTTCATGTAGAGTCGAGAAGCCTCCTCTCCTGTAGTATGGTAAGTCACATGCTGCTCTAAGGATAATGGCACACCAAATGTGTCCTACACATGGGCAAGTAATAAAAAATTGTTACTGTCAAGTAATACAGACATGTATTAAAAAGTTTTAGTAACACTTTACTTAAAGTCTTTATGCAGAATACATTCTAAAAGTTTTTAATGCATTAATTATGCCTTGCTTGTAACTTTGCCAACCATACTTTTTTTTACTAGCAACACTATAGCCCCTCACTAAAAAATTTTAGGAGCACGAACTGAAAAATTAGGGGCACACCTTAAATCGACCTGCAATGCAGTTATTCACATTTAGAGCTTTAAAGTGCTTGAAAGTCAGTGAATTTCACTCTCTAAAAGGTTGAACAAGCCCTGAAATTAATAATGTAAAAACATTCGAATATTTCTGCCACAATACCATGGTTACAGTTATCGTTACTACATTAAATCCATGGTGAATGTTAGTGATTTGTGGACTGGAAAGCATGGTTTCCACTTCAGCCCTGTTTGATCTGATATGGCATATAACAGAAAATTCTGCAATGAATTCAATTTTTCACTGGATCTGCCAGTGCTGTGCTGTAAAGGTGTTGCATGATCAAAGATCGGCCCACGATTGGCGCAGCTCAAACGAGTAGCATTTCATTTCGTTTTGTTTGATATTTCTCATTTGCAACATAAATGGGAGGTCTTATCAGTTGGGCAACATGGTGGTCGCACCAGTGCGGTGCGGTCTCTAACAAAATTAGTCGCACCGGCAGGAAAAACGGTCACAGTCTGGAGCCCTGTTATGGTCTCATGAATATTATTTAGAAAATATAATGCATTAAAAACTTTGCCAAACTGTGCCAACTTCAGATGTAACAAGGACGTTAGAAAAATGTAACAAAATAATGCGTTTTAACTCTGGCTAATTCATTTTGAAAATATACAATGTATTATCTAACATACATTTTGAATTGAATTAGGTCTATGATACATTTGGGTAAGGTTCAATGGGAATCACCCATGGCCTCCCCTGTGGAAATAGGCCTGCCACCACAGCTGGAAAAAATCCTAGAGGAAACACTGTATTTTACTTCTAATAAAATGGGGGTTTGCAGCATTATTACTACATTCTGAAAACCTATTAAAGCCTTATGTTCTAATAGTGTGTGGGCCACTAACCTTTCCTGTGTTTCTGCCGGGTCGTCGTTCACGTGGAGCCCCGTCCTCTCTCCCGCTGTCTGTCTCTCTCTCCCCAGCTTCCCCATGCTGGCTGAGGGACTCGGTCTCAGACTGGACCTGTGATGGCGTCTCTGAATTCTGGTTCAGTGGAGACGAGGAGCGGGAGGGGGAATCCAGGAAGCGCTTTATGGCAGGGTGGTTAAGAACAGATGGGTCACTCTTAGTGGCCTGGAAGCAAATGAAATCAGTGATCAACTGTTTGGGCTTAAAGGAGCTTTCAACAAAGGATCAACAAAACCGGATGTTTATTCATGTAGAATGAGAAAAAACAGACATTTTCTGTTATGTTTTTTCACATTAACAGAGCAAACTTTTTGTGGCTTTAGTTCCAGCAGTATTTAATCAAATTTACAATGATGGAAAAAAAAAATATATATATATATATATATAAATATATATATATATATAAAACTGCCTGCTTGTTCATCAAGTAAAGTACGAGTTTCTACTCATTTCAATTGAGAATACTATCTCAGCATCCCTTTATGAGCACTGTTTATTCATATCACACATTAAAGCTAAGCTTTTAAAAACACACAATGTTCATTTAGGCTCTACGCTCACAGAGTCCCACACCAATATTTTAAAGATTAATAAAAGATGAATCACTGTCTGGCCATATGAGATTTCAGTATGGACCTAAAAGTTAGGATCATGATTTTTCGGAAGTATTAGAGAACGCAGAGTGTATTTATCAGCACCGTTTGTTGTTTGCTTTTGACATCTGATAGAGCATTTGGACCCGGAAACAGTCTGCGTGATGTCAGACTTAAAGGGTCAAGACTTTTACTCAACTGTCTTTTCATTTTAAACTATCTTATTCCCTTAACTAAGACGAGTTAATACCACAGCAAATACTTGGGGGCACTTCGACTTGGCGCAGTAATATACTAGTACTAAAGTATATATACTAAAGTAATATACTAATATACTAAAACTAGTGAAAAATCCTCTCACCAGCCCTCGCTCCCTCTCCAGAGCAATGATATTACTGCGGCGACATATGCGCCGAAGCACTTGATATGGCATTCCGCCATACATTATAGTTATCCACTTTACACGCTTAGAAAAGCACAATGTTTAATTTTGTATCACCATTCTTGGTCAAGTTACACTATTCGTGTAACTGTATTTAAATAGGGAAAACATGGAGGTGTTTGGTCGCTTCTCTGCTTGGATCCTAATGAATGAACTGGGCTATCAAAGTGTCTCACGAACCACAGCGATTGAGGTTTTTTTTTTTTTTGGCAGAGTTTTACAGAATCATGGGTACGTTTTTCCAACAGGAATTCCACTGTAGAATTACTTCAGGCTGATTTAACAAAAGCATGCATCATCGAATAACAACCTCATCACTCATAATAGGTCGGTCTTTAAATGTTTAAAAATTATTGTTCAAAATCAATTCCCTTATGAAAAAAATAAATGGGATTTTTACTTTGTTTCAATCTATAAACCTTATGCACCAGAGAAATGTGGGCGCTGTCATCTTTAGAATATTGTCTTTGAACTTCCTTTTTTGTGGTCGCTCTGTATATTTCTATGGCATCGCTGTCGTTGAGTAATTAGCTGAAGTGGATTTACTTATTGTAGAGTTAAGAAAAGTTATCATGAGCATTGTAATGTTTATCATAAGCATTATAAAGCAGATGTCTTAACAAATGTCGAACAGGAATTTTTTTACAAGCAGTTCATTCATTCCTATGCAAGATCGCTGTGAAAATACAGACCGGAAGTCAAAATACAATGAGCGCAGCACTGAAAAGGGGCGGGGCTACTTAAGGTCTATAGACAAAATGTATCCACACATTACCTCAGGGACTTTAGGTTGGCCAGCATTTGCATAATAGTTTGCAACAATGCAAGCTCTGAGCTTGTCCATCATTCTCCTGGCCTCATTCAGCCTCTGAAGAAGAAAAAAACAGATGAAAATAATAACATTATTAATGGTAACATCAAAGTAAATTTTTTTTCTGATTTATTTATGGGGATTTATATATTTATTACAATTTTATATTCTTATTAAAATATATTTTTGTCCATACAAGCAAATCATCTCACTAAACACTTATTTCAACCACAAACAAAATATATTTCATAACCTTATGAGGAGTCATCACATCACTTTTAGACTCTTTTGACCTAAAGCAGCTGCTTTAACTAACACGTTTTACTAACAATCACAGCTAATGTGTGAACTTCAGTCCTTTCTTTGAAGCCTGCAAAAGTTTATATTTAAATACTAAAATCTGGAATACATTACACAACTTTTTCCAAGATTTTTGTCCAGACTTGCAGTCGGGAAGATTACAGACACCAGTTGCTGAATGTCAGAGCATGCAATTGTATAATGGCTAGTGTTTTAAAATTAGTTTTTTCCAGTTTTAAAAGTTGTGCAGTGTACTCCAAGTATTTATATAGACTTAAAAAAAATATTGACGTAGTGACGTAGTTATTCACATAAACATACCCATAAGTGAATGTAGTTTCTCAGTACTTTTTACACCCCTCATTAAAAAGTACATTTGGCCTAACAAAGTACTGCTAGCTTAGAAATAAGATAAAATTCTGTCCTGAAATCCAGTCCACATAATTTTGAGACATACTGTAAAGAACAAGTGAGTGTTGGACAGACGATTACCTGCCCGATGACCTCGATCTCATGCTCTTTATTCTTCATCTCAAGAGAAAACTGATCCTTGATGATGGCATCAATCTTCAGCACAGCAGCATCACGGGCTTTGAAAAAAAGTCAAACAAGCAGATAAAAAAAAACTTAGTTCACTATTAAGTAAACCACTGTGTTATACTTTACATCACTGTTAGGAAACTAGACTTACCATTCTGCTCCACCACTTTGCTCCTCTTGTTCTCCTGCACTTGAGTGATGTCCTCATAGTCAGGATCTTTGTCCTCTATTTTCCTTTTCACCCCAGACATGATCACTCATTGGCTGGACTGCAGAAAAAGTATACAAGAAGACAAATAAACAAAAACTAACTTATTCTACAGACACACAGGGGTTGTGTCTCAAAACTTAACGTTAGCTGCCTAACGTACTTGATTTCTTGTGATTCCCAAAAATGCGTCCTGGGTAGGCAACTTACTAGGTTTTGAGACACAGACCTAGTATCTAAGCATGATACAAGTGTCATTATATTTCCTTGACAAACTGCTATTAGTTGTTGCTGAGGTTTAAGAATACGATAAACTGAAAGAAAACGCAGCTAATCTGACACACACACACTAAGCTAAATAAAACAACAGCTTTTTAAGCAGTTATGGCAAAACTCTCATCACTGACACTTTACTAAACTGAGCAAAATGTGACGTAAACACGCACAAAAGTTGTAGGTGTGTTTAATTACACGTTAAACCTACGCTGAATGTGATGGTGAGATGTTTTAAAGGTGATGTGTTTAGCCGTTAGCTTCTCTTGGTCTCGCGCACAATAAAATCTCGCGCGGACACACGAGCTCGTGCAGGGCGCGTTCACGTTCAGGAAAGAGCGTAGCGAGCGCGCGGCCTGCAGATGTTTTCAAAAAGGGTCGAAAGCAAGGAGTGCTTGGAGGTCCTTGTTTAGAGAAAAACTGTAAAATAAATAAATACATAAATAATGCCTTCAATAACATGTTAATAGGAAACAAATGTAAATTGAAACAAACTAAATATTTTGCAAATAGTATGTTTACATATAGGCTACTATAAATTTTTAACAATAAAAATTGAGTCTTTCTACAAGAAACTATTTAGATGGCCTTTAAGTTTCAGGGTAAGGGACCCTTGCATGAGTAGGCTATAATAATATCTGGGTGTACGAAACATCTAAAAGGTTGAAAATCCCTAAGCATTATTGTATTGAACCTGTACCTGCGCAAAGAACTAAAATCCCCCAATATGTATATATTTTTTAACTCTGCATTAACAATTAGAGTTAAAACAGCAACAATAGCTTTACACACTGACTACAACTTAACATCCTACATTTAGACTTTAGCCCCAGATTAGTGTTTGTGCCAGAAAATAGATTTATTTTTTTGTTGGTGGTGGATGCCCCTAATACATTCAAGAAGAGTAAGGCCATGCTATACCCGAGCCTGACCAAAGGGTGGCGCTGAAAACCACATTTGCATCAACATCTCACCAAGAGTTAAAGGGATAGTTTACTTTTAAATTAATTTTTGGTATGTTTTAGCTTACCTCAAGGGCATCCAAGCTGTATGTGTCTTTCTTTCTGCAGTAGTTTCAATTTTGATATTTTTAGTTAAAACTAAACAGTCATATAATGGAGGTCTATGGTGACCACCTATGGCCTATGGACTTCTCTGTGCATGCTCTTTGAGGTGGTGACCATAGACCTTCATTATATGACTGACAGACAAGAACGGTTTGACCTAAAAATATCAAAATTGAAACTACTGCGGAAACAAATACACTTACATCTTGGATGCGCTTGAGGTAAGCTAAAACATACCAAAAAATAATTTCAAAGTATCTCTTTAATAATGGGATCCGCCAATGCATGTTTTAAACAGCAAAAACCACAGATCTTATGAAATGCATTTTCATTTTTTTGTAACTTCTCATGCATGTCCGCATTATACTTCCAGCTTACATGTTAAAAATATCACATTTTTCATATTTATCATACCATGTCATGTCCACTTATTTGCATTTTCACATTCAAGCCCTTTTCCCTGTTTCTTACACCTGAGTCAGTCATCCGTTCCAAACATTACATTAACACATCATCACTGGGGGCCATTCATCCCCTGAGGGCCTTTACATTGACAGAAAAATGAAGACCTGAACATTGCACAGGTTTTGAAGTCGCGTGCTTGTTGCCAGGAATGTGATCCTTAATGTCTTCTCATTTCCTTTCACAAACAACAACTTGTTGGCAAGTTTCATTCATCACACCAGAGCAAACAAAGTCAATTTCATTTAAGTTTATTTAGATTTAACAAAGGGAGACTTTTAACAATGGCAATTGTCTCAGGGCACATATAGCAAAACAATCAGAAAGCTAAAAATCAACAGTGTCAAGAAAAAATAAAGAAGAGACCTTGAGAGGAATCAGTGCTCAAAGGAAAGTCTTTCTTTCTGTTCTGCCCTTTCGCTGACAATAAAATAATAAGGTTTTAGAGGTCAACTTCAATAAGGAGAGCTGTCTCAGTGCTGAAAATATGAAAATATGTTATAATTGTTTATTTTTAAATACCAGTACTCTCCACTTTTTACAATATTTAAATACATTCTGTGTATTTCCTCTCAAAATTAGCACAGAAAATGCAAAAAATGTCTGGACCTAGGCATGAGCTGAGACATGTACAGGGCAAACTGTTTGGAGTGTTGACCAGCTGTAAAGTTTGTCATGTGGGCGACTGTCCATATGCTACCGAATTTAACAAATGCCAGGTATTAGGTAAGAAAACTGTAAGCTCACTGGTTATAGAGTAACAAATAAATCCCTGAACTTCATTTTTATAGGCTATTTTTAGTTTTCATGTTAATTATTTATCAGCTTCATCAGCTTTCAATTAACAAATGTTTTAGTAGTTTAATTAGATCTTTGAACCTGACTTGCCTTGAGTATGAGGAATATGGCACATATAACTTAGAAATCCTTTCATAGGAATTTCCATAGAATCCTGAAGATTGCAAATATATGTGTTTCCTTTCCTCATGCCTGAAGAATGAATGAGTAGTACAAACACAGAGCACTCCAAACGTTCTTCATGCTTAAGATATAATTATGAAAATATAATGACAACATACAGCAAATATGGTGCCTAAAGCACTTATGCAGTTTTACAATTTATTTGGAAAATGTAAACATAAAATATAAATGTTAAATACAAAAAAGATTGAAATCTGTCAAATAAACAGTGTCCAGTGCATGTTCACTTGAAATGGTAGTCCTTTCCTCTGAAAAGCAGAGACGGAGATTGCACTTCTTGCAGAGCGTATTCAAATATCCGTTTCTGTAGTGTCTGCAGCACCCTCTCATTCTGAAATGAAGATAATAGTTATAAAAAGAGTTATACAGGAACCATTTCAAGCAATAATTTATTAATTTAAAATTATTCAAATCTGATCTAAACAAAAAAATATAACAAATAACACATTTAGATATTGTGAATATATACATTATATTTCTGTAAGTATTTCTCCTGTATGTGAACATTTGAGAAGTGCAATGCCTGCATGTAATGTGCAAAGTGCACATGCTATATTGACTACCATTCTATCCCAACGTTGTAAAATTACAACAAAGACATAAGCTAAAAATCTAATTTGATGAATGCATTCCACAATAACCAAGTATTTACATAAGCTAGATATTTTAACCATGAAAAAAATATATATATTTTTGGGATTTTACTTACTTCAGTGTTGAGATATCCAGTCCAATGAAACAAGGAGATGTGCTTCCAGTAAAGAGTTCATGACCTTATGCCAAGACCTACGTATATTCACATTTACTATCCAAGACTAAACAAAAGGACCCATTAGCTATGTAAATGTGGTCTTTAAAAAAAAACTAATTTGCAGATGTGTTTTTTAGAAGAGCTAAAAGTGATGTTGTAATTTTACTACCACGGGTCTTACAGGGTTAAAGGGGTGGTAAAGTATGATTACACTTGTCTAACTTTAGTTAGTGTGAAATGTTGCTGTTTGAACATAAGCAACATTAAAAAAGTTACAATACTCAAAGTTCAAAGCAAAGGAAGATATTTGTTTTTAAAGAAATCGTTTTAAGGACTACAACAAACGGCTGGTAGGGACTACACAAGCTTCCTCCCGGGTTAGTGACATCACCAACCCTAAAATGTACATAAACCCCGCCCCCGGGAACACACATGGTGCGTTCTATTATGGCCAACGAACCGACTCGGACCTCGGATTTGACGTCACGTCCACACTTCAAGGGTTCTATTTGTTTTGCGCGTCCGAGTCGGAGAAAAAAATGGACGCCACCCGGAAAGCTGTTATTATGGTAGCACTGGCCGAGTACCAGGCACTTACATTAAAAAATATATATATTATGACTACACCTTATTAAAACGCAGCCATTTGAACTTGCAAATGTTCACTTTATTAATGTTTTTCATGTTAATCTTCTGTTAGCAACGCTAGCAACGTCAGTAATTGCACTCACAACAACCGATTCCAGGGGACGCAGTAATACGAGTGATTAAAACCGTCATTTAAAATACCAAAGCGGTTCAAAAACAATGAAAACAATTCATTCTTACAAGTCACAGGGCGCAGCCATCTTGAATTCCGAAACGGAATTCTTGCTCGGTGTCCTCACGGTTGTCCGACGTCCGAGAGGAGAAATCCGAGGAAAGGGGGCGTGTTGCTAGGCAACGTCTGTCGTCCGATTCGGATCTCCGAGACGGACAGGATGAATAATAGAACGCACCAACAGTCCATGGTGAGAAGAGGAAAAATCAACTCAAACTTTAGCATCCATCTTTTCAGATGGATAGAAAGTCACTCTGTGTGCAGATTATCATGACAAAATATGCTAACTGAAGATAGCTAACTTCACATCAACAACATAAATTCGTCAACTAACCATTCAGAGACGTCTTGTTGCATTCTACATGTTGTCACTTCTTCTTGAGTCTCTCCATCTTGACTCTTTTTTAACATTAAAGGCAGAACAGTTTCTGTTATTTTAGTCAGTGTATGTGAGGTAATCGCAGCTGCTGCTAACTCATACGAGCTCTTGAAACCCCGCTCTTTGCAGCAGCTCATTTGCATTTAAAGGGCCAGACACAAAACGGTGTGTTTTTGCATACCCTAAAAAAGTGACAACTTTAACATGCTATATAAAAAATATCTGTGGGGTATTTTGTGCTAAAACTTCTCACACACACACACACTCTCTAGGGACATCAGAAATGTCTTTTACATCTTGTGAAAATGGCATTTTACCACCCCTGGTATGGTATGGTAAGGTGAATGTTTTTGGTCTTGGCAGACTAGATCTGAAATTGACGTATTAGCACCGAAAATGTACATATTACCACCTAAAATGTACATATTAGCTCATGAAATTGACATATTACCACCTAAAATGGACATATTATCTCCTGAAATGGACTTATTAGCACCTAAAATGTACAAATGAACACTTAAAATGTACATATTAGCACCTAAAATGTACATATTAACACCTAAAATGTACTCATTAGCTCGTGAAATTGACGAAAGTTTACCTTTTGAAAAGGTACAGCCCCAGTTACAGCTTTTGTACCTTTTTTCTGAGAGTGTGTGTATATTACAACAGTGACAAAAACACCACCATCTAACTCAGAAAAAAAAAAAAACACAATACAAAGCTGGTTTATTATATTTATTTAAAAAGAAGTGTAAAAGTACACATAATGGTACAATAACATTTACAAAAACCTTAGAACAGTAAAGCTGGTAATAATTCAAATGATTAAATGGGAGGAAAACAAAAAAATGAACAAATCACATATGTATATGAAAATATAAATACATATATATATATACAGACACACTTATATCTTTTATCATTGCAGGCAGAGATGACGATGCAGTGCTTTGAGTAAACTAGCTGCCAGCATCCTGCCTGACCCGTTCAGATGTATTGCAGAAAATGAAACCAATACTATGCATCTAATGTAAAGTAAGTAAATGTATGATTCCAGTACTGACAAGCACTAGAGTAGAGACTGCAAAAACATAAAAACAGTTCCAAGGTAGTCTTATTTGAACATGCACATTCACGCAAACATGCAAGAATTTTTCCAGCAGTCAAACTCTAAAGAAATTAAATGTAATCTACAGCTATGAGCATTATTCACTAAACACGACATAAAATAATAACAGATAACATTAAAAACATAACAAAAGAGAAAAATTTATTTACACTGAGATATATTACTAACACTAGTACACACAAGTGCATGATTGGGGCTCTGCTTAAAAATAAAAAAAGCTCAAAAAGGCACGTCCTGGTGTCACAAAGATGATGAGATGCTTAAATACAGATACGATACAAAAAGGAAAAAAAAATACAATAATTCACAGCTGTACGGTTCATAAAGAACCTAAAAGAACCAGACGTGACATTTCATTGACCTAAATCAGAGCTGTCCATCACTGAGCTCCTGCAACGAGCCCTAGGTTTTCAAGTGCTTAGAACACAAAAAAACCTCATACAGCATGTTCGATGTATTATTTAAGTGCTTTTTTTTATTTAATAAGTTCAGAAGTTTAATATGACGTAGAAAGAGTAAATAGCGCATTAAAATCAACTCCCAAGATTGAACCTAAAAACTATTTCGGTCTGCAGACTACTTCTCCATGTCAAGAAATCATTGTCAAAATTTAGGAGTAATGATAGAAAACAGTAATGATAACAGAAATAAAAAAAGGATTAAGGCATAAACAAATGTACATTTACAAATAAAAAAGAAAGCATCACAGCATCTATGCGATTACTTCATCAGATTTGACATTCTCTGAATCTGTTATTTTAGGTATCAATATTTAGCTTTTATGTTCATTTTAGTTTAATGTTTAAGAATTTCATTATGAGCTTTAGTGATTTTGTGATTTCTTTATTGCAATTCAGGTTTAATCATTTTATTATTTTAGTTTTAGTTTCAACTAATATTTTCATTTTATTTTATTTCAGATTTATTTCAATGGACCCTTTTCACAGACTGTGATGACGAGTTTCCACTGTATCACAAATCTAGTAAAGTTTTTCATAGTTTCATTTTTTTTTAAATATATAATGCTATAATTTGTTATACATTACATCGGCAGTAAATAAAAAAATGAATCAACACATTTGCAAGGGTGTTTATCATACAACGGCAAAGAAATTAACGGCAAAAATCAGTCTATTTTCTGACTGCTTTACTCATATAGTCGCTCTATATTTTTTCCCTCTTTTGGAAAGTCGTGGAAGCGCCATCACAGAGTTTTTTATTTTGTTATTGGAGCATACAGGAATACATAAATTATACTTCCTGTCATCTCCCCTTTACCACTTTGATGACTTGCACGCCCGAGAACTGAGAAATGTGAAAAATGTTTCTGTAAATGGACACTTCTCATAGTTTTTCTAAATGTATTTCAGCTATGAGGAATGCCGTCTTCCAGAGAAACGAATGCAGGAAACTAGATAATCCACCCAGATAATCTAAACAGCTTTGGCATGATGAAAAGAACACATCTGGTTATGCATGTTCAGACAAGGCCATGTTTGGGAGTTTGCATGTGCGTTAGTGGATGCCATCAGGCTTTGCGTTGTTTCTCACTGAAACGGTGTATGGTCACACAGCCATGGTAGGAGATAGGACGAGGCATAGCAGTCGTGGATGTGATGATGCCAGAGGCCGGGTCATAGCACACAATGTTGTCAGATGCGTCCCCATTTTCTCCCCGTCCACCCAGGATGTAGATCTTTCCGTTACAAATCGATATCCCGCAACTCTCCTAAAAACACACAGACGTACAATAATAAAATCAGTATGTGGGACAAAATGACAGGAACGTTTGACTTTTTGGTGTGTTAGCAGCTGTGCTTCAGGTACCTGTCTGCTGAAGGAGTGGCCCACATGCATCCAGTGGTCCTGTGAAGGATCGTAGCAGTAGATGGACTTGGTGAGGCCCCCGCACACGTAGATGACGTTATTGAGAGAAACGGCTGAAATATTGGGTTTGGTGAAGGGAATGCTCGCCCTCAACTGCCAGCTGTCTGTCTCCGGGTCATAACACTGGACCTTTGTGTAAAAAGAACAGAAAAAGCATGCGTTATAAAAGGATCCAAATTCTAAACAAACGACTTCATTTATTAGCGTTATTATAATATTATTTATATACAATAGTAATCTTTTTATCGTTATCATTTTAACATTAGTTTTAGTAAATGTGTTACATGTCATTATTATTAGTTTTAAAAATGTCATATTTTTAATTTTCAGTTTTAGTGATTTATTACAGTTAACTAGGCAACTTTTTTTCCATCTACAGTAATATTTTTATTTCAGCTTTACTTCAATTAATATTTTTCGAGTCATCACTGTAAAAGCTGCTTATTAAACAATTATTTTTAAGCTGCTTTTAAACAATCAGTAACGTAAATAAAGGTGACTTGGCAACTCTACTTTTCAGCATATGAACATTTTTACTTGTTCCTATTTTTTTAACATGAATATCAAGGTGTTATAACAGTGAACAACTACCATATTAATAACTTCCTCGTTGCCATGAGCGTAATGCCAAATATATTCAGCTGAAACCAGACAACAGGCCCTGAGGGTGAGGAAACAGAGCTAGCTAGTATTTAATATATGCATTCTTCAGTGCAAGCAATGTTTCTCTGTGCTAGCTGATGTATAGATTTAAAAAAGCATGGCATTGTCACCGAAGACACGCACTCTGTATACAGTAAAGATGTTTTGTCGAACAGACGCCATTTGAAACTCTCAGGTGACAGACGTAGCAATTGCATTGAGGAACATTTAGCATTTTGTGGAAGAGAGCTTTGTAGTAAACTATATAAGCTCCTTCTCTTTCTGTTCCAGATGGCAAGTAAAGGAAATGCAGTAATCTGAGCACTGGAAAAATCAATGAGAAACCTATGTTGTTATCCGAGATGGCACCAGTGTCTGAGGACAATAAGCTCACGACGGAGGTCCACCTGTTCACTCGTTTACAGACCACCTGCACACACACCCACATTCACTCCCCATCTGCCCTGCCATTAGCAGCCCTTCTGTTCAGAAAGATGCCCACATTCGAGGGGTTGCGAGGCACAAAATAAAGAAGAGCTTAGCAGGACCCTTCTCATACCCAAAAATCTGGGGTTATCACTTTTTTCCCCCCACAAAAATGCTAAGCAACTGTTTTCATCATTGATAAGATTAAGAATGTTTCTTGAGCAACAAATCAGTATATTAGATTGATTTCTGAACGATCATGTGACACCGAAGACTCGAGTAATGGCACTGAAAATTATTAGTCAGGAATAAATTACATTTTAAAATATATTTAACCTTTCCCAGAGGTAAAGGGAAACTGAGAGAGCATATTTTGTCCATTAGATCAAAAGATCTCAAACAGGTATGTGTCCCCCGTCTACTTGTGATCCGATCGTCTAAACACATCTTAAAGGAGAACTCCAGCACAAAATGAACCTTTGGTCTAATAAAAAATCTTTGGTCTAACCTAGTTGGTACCTAGTCAACCGTTCTCTGAGATGTTTTCATGATAATCGAATGTAAAGAGTTTTATCTCTAAAAACTGTTTAGCGTATAACGCTAGTGGGGGCATTTACTAAGTAAAAAGAAATCGCTAGTTTATACCACTAACAAGGCTCAAAATAGCCCCACACTAACACAGTAACATAATGAGGGTCCATACATGCAGAACGAAGCATTGAGAACTTTGTAAGTGTACAGAGCGTTTAATAAGAAGATACTTTATAAAGACAGTTCACTTCGCGTATACAGACAGGAGCCATCTTAGAAAATGGTCTCGATAAGTCGAGCCCCGAACGCCGTTCATACAGTTCAGAAGTTTGACTTGTCGAGTCTGTTTTCTAAGATGGCTTCTGTCTGTATACACGAAGTGAACTGTCTTTATAAAGTATCTTCTTATTAATCGGTCTGTACACTTACAAAGTTCTATGGACCCTCATTATGTTACTGTGTTAGTGTGGGGCTATTTTGAGCCTTGTTACTGGTATAAACTAGCGATTTCTTTTTACTTAGTCAATGCCCCCAGTACTAGCATTATACGCTAAACAGTTTTTAGAGATAAAACTCTTTACATTCGATTATCATGAAAACAAATCTCAGAGAACGGTCGACTATGTACCGATGTTTTATTAGACCAAAGGTTCATTTTGCACCGGAGTTCTCCTTTAATACCAGGCGTAAACAAGGTGTGAATTACAGGTTGGTTAAACTCTCTTGCTCTGGTTATGGTCTATTTGCTTCATAAAGGTATTGCATCAAGGAGGAAAAAAAAAACATGACAGTATCATTTAGATGTGACTAATCGTTTCAAGTTGGAATGAGCAAACTCGTGGAGTTAGTTGGAATGTGGTTTATTCCAGGGAACAGATGACAGGTTTGCGGAAAGGAAAGGCAAGGCAAGGCAGAAAAGCTGTTTTTATTTGATAAAAGGCATCATCTAAGTCAATTGTCACTTTTTTTTTATATTTAATCCACCTAGTCAGGAGCACTCATTGGACAGATCTGCCAACACTTGAGTCACTGGGCATAATGACTGCATAATCAGTGCTTAAGCAAATATATTTGTTTTGATTTTATATTGTGTTTCTTTAGTGCTGTTTCTCAGTTACCTTATTGGAGCAGCTGTTTTCATCAGCTTGTCCCCCGATGACGAAGAGTTTTCCCGCACAGCTGGTGACCGCCGGAGAGTAGACGGCTTCTTTCATAGGGGCCACCTCGGTCCAGCGGTTGGAGAAGGAGTCATACACCTCCACGTTACTGAGACAACACTGTCCATCATAACCTCCAACTGCATACACCTGCAGGATACATACACAGATGAGAAATAAGAAATATTATATATATATATATATATACATTTATACACATACACATATACACACATATATACACACATATATATATATATATATAGGCTTATATATTGGTGTATTCAATTATTTATTTGTCATGTAATCCATCACAGAGATGTAAAATAAATCAACACTATCTTTTCCATAGCTCATGGGTGATGTTTTCAAGGACAATATAAAATGGTCTCTGTAGCCAATCAAAAACAAACACTCCTCAAATCCGCTCCACAAACCTCTTTATCCTCAAACTGACACCGCAGAGGAAATGTGGAGGAGCAACGATAACAATTAATGACGCCAACCTACATTAAAGCTGTTAAACGGGAAACCTGTTCTTCCTGAGGCCTAAATTCATGTGCAAACACACATACAGACAGATGACCTCTGACCTAGGAGAGTAAAGTTCCCTCATTCACACTCTAATGATTTAAACTCTGTCACACCCTGTCCTCAGTGACAAATGGCATTCATATCAATTTTCCTTGGTAAAAAATAATAAATAAATAGGATAAGAATTTGAACCCCACTATCTTTGCACGCTAATAACAAATCATTTTATACATGAAGGCACAAACAAGATAAGATAATGATGGATGGATATAAAGGTAGATGAAATCATGTTAGATGGCCAACTCATTCTTTGATTTGTAGTTGTTATCCTGTAAGTGCACAGGGATGGATTACTGATCGGGCCTATGGCTTGAGTGTCAGAACTGACTGCGCTGTCGCCGTTTTTGCCTCAACCTTCATCACGATAGCAACTAGGCTATTGTGTTTTTGATGGAGCATTGTGCATAGCTTTGCGGGCAGGCTGACCGTCTCCTCAGGCCGCCGCCTATTGGATTCCATCGATCTAAATTTGAAATCAGCATCTTATGTGTATTGTGGTCATATTTGATTTGGGTTTCTTTTGTTTGTTTATTCTGTGTCTCATCTCTGAACACAGCAAATCCGAGTGAACTTGGGTTATTTCAAACGGTTAACCTGTTTTAGTTATATTGTGAGCATTACGTTTGTGCTAAGTGGTTCAACTTCAATTATTTATCTTGTGAAAATGTCGTTTTCTTTTCAATTTAATTGGGGGTATTGTACCTTCTAAATATTTGTTTGGTATTTTCTTTGAGTTTCTGTTGGATTGTATTTAACTGTTTTGTGTTGTTTTTACTTTCTTGTTACAGGAGCTGGGGGTTTCTGGAGGGTGAAGGCGAGGCCGCCATTTGTGTGGTGTGTTCACATTTTAGTGCCGTGCGTCTCGTCTTCTGTCGTTTAACCTTCACGTTTGTGTTTGGGCATTCGTAGTTGATTATCGTGGCGGGGTTCGTTCTACAGATACCTCTTCCTGTTGGTCAATTTGTTTCCTTTAATTGGAGTTTATCTATAGTGTGTATGTGTAGCTGCAGATTGATGTTGTTCCTTTAATGTAAGAGTTTTCGTCATCTTGAAGTTTTACCTATTTATTAGTCAATATCGACAAACATAATAAACTTTTCTATTTCTATATGACTCATGTCTCTTCACCTTCTCGTTCAAGACCAACCTGTGTGCCCTTAGGGCTTTTATTTCCCAAGTTGTCTGGGGTTTCGTAGTCGATCGCACATTGTCATCTATTTGTTAAGACTGTGGTAAATCACCCTTTTGTTTCCCTTTGCTACTGTACCGCCTCACTATATTTAGATCAGTTCACAGCAGTGAAGTACTGATCTGGCATGTCATAAAGAGTGCCAAAACAGTATTTATTGTTTGAATTTCGTAATAAAAGTGACGTAATTTGAAAGCTGAGAGTTAAAATAAGTAACCTGCCTTGTCTTATCGGTCAGTGTCCTCTTTGCCTCAGGATTTTTTCATTGCGTGGAAAGAACGGAGAACAATGTCTACACGATGCACGAGATTTGGCAGCGTCAACACTCAACACCGTGTATTATATGGGGGGGAGGGGGCTTTGGGGATTGCGGGGGCCTTTGGAGATACCTGGCCCCAGGGCCTTTACAAGTCAAAATCTATCCCTGTAAGTGCAGGTTTCAGCAAAACAATAAAGAGGTTCTTCGGAAATTAGGAGAGTCTTTACAGTGTCACCACCACCATACAAGAACCAAAAAATACATCTGCTGTACAAATGTGGACATATACAACAAGCACACAAACATAGAACACAAAATTAAATCACCAAAAAATGATTCAAACCTGTATGAATTTGATTCTTCTGCTGAACACAAAGATATTTTGAGGAATATGGGAGTTGATGGGGCCCATTGATTTCCATAGTACAGAAAAAAATAATACTATGGAAGTCAATGACGCCCCTCGACTGTTTGATTACTGACATTCTTCAAAATATCTTCTTTTCAGCGGTGTTCATCAATAGATAGAAATCCAAACAGGTTTGGGTGAGTAAATGACAATTTTCATTTCTGGGTGAGCTATTCATTTAAAAGAAAACCTAAAGGAAAAAAAAATCTAATGGAAGATGGAATTAATTAAATATGTGAGGGATAGTTTGTCTGCACAAAGACAGTGGTGTATACTGGCTCAAACCCGCAATGCGTCAAAATGGTGTCACAGTGAGCCTGCTACGTCACTGACAATCAACAAACTTCTTTGTAATACTCATTATGTATGAGAAACAACTGAAGAAAAAGTCATACGGGTTTGGAACAACATGAGAGCGAGTACAGGCTCAGATACACTTCAAGCGGAATCGAAACACGAACTGATGTGACATCATTTCGAACAATATTCGAACGATTTCGGCCAAAATTAAGTTCATTCTGGGAGTTTGAAACAGCTTGCCAGAGCTAACTCTCCGGAAAAGTTTGCTACGGCTGGTAAACACCTTTGTATTGCCATAGGTCCATTGCGATAACGTAATAGGTAGGTGTAAGCTGAGGCTCCCACCTTCTTTCATGTCGAAATCTTTACCAGTTCATTTATGCAGACCGTCGTGGTCAGACATCCTTGAGGAACAACATGAACACACTGGAGAGCTGCTTTATAGTAGAAAATAAAGTTATACCTCTGATAAAATGTTTTTCATGTTTAAATACAGTAAAGTTGCTTGATTTTAGGCAATCTATTGAATAGTGTTTTATATATATATATATATATATATATATATATATGAAGAGTTCAGATGCAAAAGCCTCTAAGTGCCATTTGAAATTTTCTTCTAGAACAATAATTTTTATCAAGCTTGTATATTTAAGTTCAGTAATTTCACTTAAATGGCAATGAAGATGACCTATTAATTGTCATTTAAGTGAAATTACTGAACTTAAATATACAAGGTTGATAAAAATGGTCATTTTAGAAGAAAATTTCAAATGGCATTTAGAGGCTTTTGCATCTGAACTCTTCATATGTATAAATCTGACTTTACTAGAAGTGTCGAATTGCAGAGCTTGTGCAAACATATTCACGTTGCTATGATAAGATGCTTTTCTTGTGCTACACTAAAATGCTTGCTGTTTTCTCAATTTTGTTGTGCGCACAGCACATATTAAGCGCACAGCACATAATACATATTCATCTACCCGTTGCTCTCAGCAGTGTGGGTGGCGTCAGATGTTTGCTAAAAGTATATCGCTGCAAACATATTTAGAACTTTGTTTTACCCGTTTTACCCCTAAGCAAAGAACTATAAGGATATTGCTGTGAGTATATCGGGGCCTTAAATGTGAACAAAATTTCTATTTTTGGGTGAACTACTTTTTTTTTTAAAAAGAGGAGGATTTCAAATGAGTTTACATTTTAAAGCAACAACAAACATCCTGAAAATCATCCTGTAAACCAAAGAGGAGGACAGGCACTGGGCGGACAGATGAACACACACAGAGGAAGAGAGAGAATTAGCAAGGAATGGAATGGTTTTCCAAGGAAAACAGATTCCCAAGAGATCTGTATGTGCATGTCTATGCCTCTCTGGGTGTAGGAACAGAAGAAATCTATTACATCCAAGCAGGCAGAATGTTATACCCCCGCATGTGTAATGAAAATGCATATGTCGCAAACATTTACAAACACCCAAAATAAAATACAAATTTAATACAGTATCAAGAAACCAACAAAACACTTTTTATGAGTAATTACAGAAAGAGGATCTTGATTCGGCATAAGACAAATAAAACATACAATACAGGGACAGCTAATTTCTACTAATTTCTTTTAATAATTGTAACCACAGTTATAATATACCTTTAGAAAGTATAATGCAGTATTTAACAAGGAATCTGTGCATATAATAATGCATTTTTAACTTTGGTTACAATTATTTATGAAACAATATAATGCATGTACATGCAATGCCTTATACATAAAGGCTTTTTAAGATTGTGGAGAAGAAAGATAAGAAGAATTCAAGAGAATTACATTACAGGACTAATTATGATAAGAAGAATTCAGAGGAATTACATTACAGGGCTAATTATGATAAGGAAAAACAAAGGAAGGGTGGGGGTGTCTAAACAAATGTCTAAAAAGTAGCCATGTATTTGAACCAATTAAAAAAAATGTCCAAGCACAAATGTCACAAATATTTTAGTACATTAGATGTGTAACCCGTGTAACGCACAGGTACAAATCCTGCATAATTTTCTCCAAACCGTTAGACTGCTCTAAAGGATGTGTTCCTCTGATTTAGGAAATGGAACACAGGGATTGGAAACACTCACACACGCACACCACACACACTCTCTCTCTCTCTCTCTTACCTTCCCCAATAGGACGGTCATCTTGTGTCTCCAGCGTCCCTTGTTAAGAGAGGCCACTCTAATCCAGACGTTGAGCTGGGAGTTATACATCCACACGTAACTGCTGTTGATGCGTCCGCCTGTAAATAATAACCAAAACATTAACGAGCAGCAAGAGCAGGCTCTTTGTCTTTGTACACCAACTTAACCTTATTTTGAGCACAAAAACTGGACCAGGCAGTTGTGGCCTAATAATTAGAAAGTCTGACTTGTAACCCGTCACGTGTTTCGAGTCTCAGTACTGGCAGGAAATTAAGGTGAGGGGAGTGAATGAACAGTGCTCTCTTCCCCTTGAGCAAGGCACCTAACCCCCAATCACTCCCCAGATGTCGCAGTAAAATGGCTGCCCACTGCTCCGTGTGTGTATGTGTGTGTGCGCACTTGGATGGGTGAAATGCAGAGCACACAAAACCCCACAAACAACAATCGTGATGGCAATCCATAGGACCCCAGTGGAAGAATCAATGTCTTCTGAAAGAAAACAATAGGTATGTGTATGTGTGTGAAAGTAACACAGAGAAGTAACACGGAAACACAAAGGACCACCATTTCTCGTGTGAACTTCACAATGCTATAATATGGGTTTTTCCAAGAGTCAAACAAGCAGCACCCATTCAATGCCATTATATGTACTCACAGAGATGGAGTATTTTCCTAAAAATATTCATTTGCGTTTATCTGAAGAAAGAAACTCATATACATCAGGGATGGTATGAATGAGTAATGATGAGAATACTTTCATTTTTGGGTGAACTATTCCTTTAAAGGAGCATTGCGCACCATTTCATGTTTAAAATACCCATTTTTCATGATTAAACAATTGCCCGAGGGGCTGAATGAGCCCTTCTCTGATCACTGCGATTGCCTCTATAATCCTGTACAGCAAAATAAATAAGAGGGAATTTGAGACGGTGTGGTGTGACGTCATGCGCGTTCACGCTCACCTGGCTATGTCTGGCAGGTTTGTGTATTTGCCACCATTGTCCTATCAGCAAAGACAACTCGACAAAAGTAGAAGACGGATTCAAAGAGTTCATTCAGCTTGTAGTTCATTCCAAACCCCAACGCAAACTCCACGTAAGACAAAGACAATAAAACGTTTGTCTAGTGCCAGGCGTCGGAATAAGACGAGAGTCAACATCGGGAAGCTTTCAACAAATGGAGAGATCTCCGGTCTGCTCTAGGGCTCAAACAGGATCCTACAAAGTAATAACTTGTATTGTTCATGAAAGTGTTTCCATAATAATTCAATCATAAGTGGATACAGTAATCACATAAAACAGTTCAGCATGGAGATAGATGGAAACAAAAACCGAAGTTTTCTACTACCCCCGTTTTCCCCTTACACATAAGTGTGTAATTTACTCAAATGCCTTCCCTTTCATATATTTAAAATGACTTGCAGATTTATAACTTTATTACCTCTGAAGACATGATGACTGTAACAAATGATTTGTGCGGCTGATTCTCCTTTGGTTATGAATAGAGCCAGACCGATATATCGGCAGGCCGATATTAGGCATTTTCCAAACTATCGATATCGGCAGTTATGATGGCCGATAAATGAATATTTCAAAAATAAAATAAAAACGGACGAAACACGCTTCAACCATGTCATGAGTGTTTTGCTGCATTTAAATAAGCCGAGAGTGAATTAGCTAGTAATAGTTGCGTTACGTTGTTACAGTGTAGTTGACTGACTGTCCTTTTAACTTTTGACAATGTGACTGAAGTATTTCTTTAATAGTGCGTGACAGTTATAGCAATGAGACGAATAATCTCTCCTTGGCCTGTTATATTGAAAATGTATATTTTACAATTTGCAGTATGACATTATACATTGCTAAATTATGGCTCATCAGACTAGCTAACCACAAAGCTAGCTAATGCCACTATCATCAGTCTGTTCTGTTGCGACAATAAAAGAAACTAGTTTCTTTTTAAAATGAATTATCATATTATTTTAGTTAAAACTCAGAAATAACTAATGTTAGAGAAATCCGTTAATGTTTTGTTGCGCGTTTCTGAAATAAAAATACCGGATTTTAAAACCTTCAAATATTTGTATCGGTATCGGCCTTCAAATTCCTTTATCGGTCGGGCTCTAGTTATGAACAGCTCGTGAAAGCATGTGCGTGGTCCATGTGTGCACACCTCTGGTTGCAGTTTTGCTTGTCACCAGAGGGGGCATTGTTCTGCAAAAGACTTGCGCAATGCACCTCCAAATGTATCCATGCAATGTATCCAAATACTTTATGGGGCCACTGTTTAGTTATCAAGCACTTTTGTGGTCAAGAATTTCAACTTTGCAAACCCACAAACATGTTATTAGCTCTCAGTTTGAGACAACACAATGTCTGTAATTATACAAACCACAGTGCTTCACCAGGGTTCCCGCTTAACAGAAATGCTCCCTTTGATCTGAACATCCTTTCTTGTTGTCATCTATGTTTATCTAAACCTGCTGAGGGCTGTTCTATTCTGTGCCACTTCACATCTGACCCAAATGGCTGGTTATCCAAATAGCATGTCTGAGCCAAGCTCTGACAGTCCTTCTCTCCCACACACACGCTAAAGACCTGGCAGCAGGCCGTTCCACTTAAATTCTGTTCATAGACTTAGATAATGTAGGTGTCAGAATTTCTCAAATAGCACATGAGGCCCTTTCTTCCCTCTCAGAGTCCCTTCAAGATAAGTTGGTGCAGTAGCTGCGCATCTCAGCAACAAATTTATTCAACTATTTTCGGTGCAGGAAACACTGTTATCATAAGACTTTGCCATTTTAGCTTATATAATTGAACGCACATACATTTAAGAGTAAACATACTGAAAAAAAGGAGAAAGGGGAAGCTCAAAAAAGGAAAAGGCAGGGGTTTTTGAGGAAGTACGAGCACCACAGTAAGAACTACAGTGCTCACAAACTCCATTAACGGACTAGCTGAGCAGCTGTCTGGTAAACAAAGGAAGAGTCAAAATCTCTGTCTAATTAATGAGGATGTGTTTGCCATTTCCTCTATTACTGCATGAGTAAATATAATAAAGCCTGGATCCAGTCCTTTTAGTTTGCTCTTCTGTCATAAATATCCCCTGACAAAAAAAAAACAAAAAAACATCAGGCCTTTGTGACATTCATTCATCATTCAGACTGAAGACCGGACAAACCAGCATTTAAGATAGAGACAGTCTCCTGCCGATACTTGACGTTGTCACGGAGATTGCTTAAAGTAGGATGCAAAACCTACACGTGAACAGTAAAGCTACTCATTAGCAGAGTGAGACATTGCTAGACATGCTTTACATGCTTCTCTCGCCAGTTGGGGAGGGGTGGGGGTACTGGTCATCCCATTTCTACAATTGGAAATACTCAACCCTCCCTTCTCTATGCAATTACATCTCATTTGAATATCATGCTATTACACTTACAACTCCCATTAAGATCCATATTGCGGAACATATCTTCGGAACACAAATTAAGATATTTTTGATTAAATCTAAGAGCGGTCTCACTCCTCCATAGGCTTCTTAAGGAATTTAAACTGGCCGGCCCAGAAAAGTTAAAGACATTGTTCAAATAGTCCAAGTGACTACAGTAGCTCAACTTTAAACTATTAATTTCCGTACAACCTAGAAGCTTTGCGTAGTTTCACTACGTAAAATCTCTCGGCCCCAGAAATGAATAGTTGAATAAAGTTATTTTTATTTGTTTTTTTGCACATAAAAAGCATTCTCGTCGCTTGATAAACTTAAGATTGAGTCCCATGTAGTCACTCGGACTATTTTAAAGATGTCTTTCATAACTTTAGTTATTACTGACAGAGTAATTATTGGCAGAATTTTCATTTTTGGGGTGAACTAACCCTTTAATAAATAAATGCGCTGGCTACATCAGCTGTGAGTAACCATAGCAACAGGAAGTCAAAATATCCATTTACAACTTATTGTATTAAAACAAATATCTATTTAGGCGTTATTATACCATGCCTATACTAAGTGTACTAATTTTAATTTTAGGTTTAAAAAAAAATGAAAGTGTAATGCTCATGGCTAGACAAGCCTAACTTGCATGAAAAAAAAATAAATAAATAAAACCTTTCTGGCTCGTAAGTTAGCTAAACTGAAGATTTCTACAAGCAGAGTGGATTATAAATATCTCGGGTTGCTAAATAAACCGTAAGGCATTACCAGAGAAACCATGTTATTGTTTGTTATTGTCCAGCTAATCAAAATATAAACTAATGTTTTAAAAATGTGTTATTTGGCAAGTGACCATGGTATAAAGGGGGTTAATGCCCTTCGAGGTGTCTGTCTGGTTATTAATGGATTTACCTAACCTGACTACCTAACAATGGACAACACATCAGGGATTAACCCTTATCAATAATCCTGAAAAAAGGAATCTTTTATTTGAGTTGGTTACACATGTATATAATAAGTACACTTGCATTACGCAATGGCATAAAGTCATTGGCATATGGCATATGTCAAGGTATGACAAAGTCAAACGTCAAGTAAAGCATATCTTTATTTACTCATTATTATACCATTGCAAACCTTGAAACACAAAATATGGTATTGAAAAAAAAAGATACAGTAGTTTAGTAGAAGAAAGAAAGTCATACAGGTTTGGAATAACATGAGGGTGAGAATGATAGTAATTTGTTTAGGCTCTTCTGAAGAAGATGCAAATAAAGGCTTCCAATGACAGATTACTTGGCAAGTAATTTAATACGTTAATTCCATAGAAACTGCCCAAATTGCAGGTTACTTTAGTGCATTTTTTTTTTTTTTACTTGTACACACTTTGACTGTATTTGTGTGAAATAAACCGAAAGCAAAAGCTTCTGTAAAATTATTACCGGTTCTGCAAGAGTAAAGTTTATAAAAGACAGCTGAACCACCAAGCCTGTAGGATATGACTTCTGACAGAGGAGAGGGACAGATTTAGTAAAGGGCCTCTGAACCTAATACTGGAGGCGGGCCAACTGCACGTGCACACGAGAACAGCAATAAGTAGCGTGTATGTGTGTGTGAGAGAGAAGGGCAATCCTGACACGTGAGATTCTGAGCTCAAAAACACAGCTCTATTCATGGAAATCATTCTCACTCCTTACTACTTTTTGTTTTTAGCGCACTAAATAATAGCTCTAGAAGGAGAATGATAAGAATTCAGAGTCCCTGGTTATTACATCTAGCTTGTGTAAACAAAAACACGCACATGAACTAAAAGTTTAGATCAAGTTGAAATGTATAAACGTCAGTGTTAAAGAAATTCCTTGAGTGCATGACCTGTATACATAGACATAACCTTTGCGCACTGGATGACGTGATGCAATAACTTCAACACCTGCAGCCAAACACTGCAGATCATTCTTGGAACTATTCTGAAACTTTTGGCAAAAATACTCCCTTAAGGAGCTGCTTGCCTATGCCAGTTAGAGTTTAAAATGTCCCAAGATCTCAGCCAATAGAACGCTAGAGTTTGCCAGTGAGAACAGCCCTTGACACACTAGGACACAGAGGCAGCTGTTGTTTCCGATTTTCATCGAATCATAAACAGCTGTTCTAGAAATGTCCTCACAAACAAGGCATTTGCTAAAAGCCCTGAACTCACCACAGAAAGCCCAGGACTAATTTGCCCAACCCATCCCTAACAGAATGTTCAAATGAAGCTCAACTGAACAATGCATTTAAAAGTAGAGGGTTACATTGTTTGAAGAAAATGAGAGTGGTGTTTGCTAATGCACAAGGCACTGTCACAACGCCAGGAAGGTGTGTATGGTTGAAAGGGTGTTGCTATGGAGTTACTAAAGTGGTATAAAACATGTTACTATGCGGATTTTAGGGACTTGCTACAGTGTTCTGAATGGTTGCTTACTAGCATGATACCATAAAAGCTCATTCTCTGGGAATGTCTGTGAGTGGTGCTTGCTCATGCCAGGATGGTGCCAGTCAGGATGCAGGGGCGGAGTGGCAATCGGAAGAGTCGGGAGTTTCCCCTGTGGGCCGGTAGTGTTTCGAGGCCGTGAGGGCCGGTCTGATAAAATGTATTCATTGCAAGTTCGCTTCGCCATGCGCACTTGGTGTCCAAGCGAGGGGAAGAAATGTTTTTTGTTTTTTTTTTACATTCGATAACGGAGCGTATTTTTGCAGTTTTGAACGAAGTGCCTTTCTTTTTAGCAAAAAGACGCCCGTCACGAAATAACTACAGTGGTGTAGGTCGTAGGGCGTGAAGTGCTTGAAAGCAGCTTTTGATGCGCTCGACCCGAGTTCGAATCCGCCTTTTGCCGAACTCTCTCGTCTCCCTTTTCCCAACACATATGATACAGGATGTAAAATGTATAACCTGACATAAAGGTCTCTAACGTTTTATTTTGCCAACAATCTAAAATCGAAACCATGATATGGCTTTGTGACTTTATAAAACAGCACGAGACTTTAAGAATAGGCATCCTGTTTGTGCTGCGTGATTTAAAGAAAAGTGTGCACTTTGCTCATGCAATCAGCATGGTTATCTGGTGTTTTCTCCTAAATAAAAGCTCAAGGGTTTATTTCTTGCAAGTGAAGAAATTAGGACAAAAGTATTTTAATTTTCCTATATTATAGTGAAATGTATAGGCTAAAATAGTCTTTTGAAATATTCATTTTCATTTATATAGTACATTAATAGGCTATATGGATTTTACGTCATAGGAATAATCATATAAATCATTATTACATTATTATAATAATTGTTTGGTATCCTAAAACACCATTGATAATGTAATGTAGACTGAGATACTCATAACTAAAAAGATGTTTGAGCCCTCTTTATTGTCCTGGTACAAATAAATGCTTTTGTTTGTTCAACAAGCAGTTCATGGGTTGAAGCTCTTAATTTTGATCTCTCAAAGAGCACGAGATTGATGCTTTTAACCTTAAAATGTACAAAATTCAAAACTCCAGCATAGTAAAACGAAGTTCCTTTAAAGACAGTAAAACTGTAAATGCCATATTAAAATGTCCTTGGACAAAATATACATTTGGCCTGCCTAAGAGGGGGCCTACAAGACATTGTGACCATTTTTGGTCCCACTGAGCATAAGCTTAGATGAGAATTAATGCAGAATCCTCTATCGCAGAGGATAGAGCCAAACAAAACCCCGATCACAATTAAGTTAAATTTTAAAGAAAAATGTTGGAGGATATCGATATAAGAGAAGAGGAGCTACATCTTGCCTCGGATCAGGTCACCCTTCTGCCAAAACTCGACTCTCTTGAGAACACGCGTACAGTCGTTCCCAGATACTAGTGATTACTTTATAAGGTTTTAAGTATGGGTGTTTTTCTTACAAAAACGCATCACTTCAGAAGGCATTTATTATCCCCCTGGAGTCTTGATTACTTCTATGATGAATGGATGCGTTTTTAGGAGCTTTAAAAAAAAAACATGGGCTCGATTCAATGCCATTACAAAACTATGGGATGGCTTGAGGATGAGTAAATTATGGGATCAAAAAAAAAATTCACACAAATCACACAGTGATAGACTTCAGAATTTGGGCACTTTAAATGTTTTTTTTTTTTTTTGTTTCAAACAGCAAAAATCTATTGAGTCTAAATATTTTTGCATTCCTGCTGGTTAGATGTCATTTATGTTCCTCCTCTCTAACATGTAAATCTACTTTTATAGGAAGTTCTACATGCCTGTGCCAACAGAGAGAGAGAGTGTTTTGGGGTTCTGCAGAACTAGCTTCTTGCGGATCAGTCACTGTGACCAAGTACAGGACACACAGTACTAACAGTACAGCAAATATCACCATGTTCACAATCACAACCATTTAGATCATATAGGCCGGGTGTTTCATATACAGCTATGACAAGGGTTTTAAATCAAAGAGGATTTACTGTTGATGGGGCAACCCGAAAACAGAAAACAATATTTTTCAATGTATGATTTGTGAGGCGAGAATATGAGGGTCTCACCTGACACGATAATGTCGTTGCGGAGGGCGCATACAGCATACTCAGACTTGGTGTACTCGGGGTGTTTAGCAAGAGATGTCCACTCTCCCGTCACAGGGTCGTAACATTCTGTGTATGGCAGATTGAACCCCCCTACTCGCTCACAGCCACCCACCACCACAATGACCTCAGAGAAACCAGTGGACCTGCAGATAGAAAGAAACAATATCTTTAGATAAACATAAGCTTTGAAGTGGATAAATAAAGAGATGACAGCATCAGGATGTGGTTAAGCTTCATTCAATGCTTAAGGTACAATGAGCTTCTGCAGTGATTCATTGGAAAAATAATACTCTTCCTAGACACTTTCAAGTGTGTTTTTCTTTTAAAATAACATTCAATGTTGTGCTTGAGGATTCTGACCTGAACAGGCACTGAAATAGCCTACACTATGCGACAACGTTAACAGAATGCCATCACGGCTCTTTTATGTGCGTTTAGTGCAGACAATAACTTACGTCCTGTACAGTGAATGTTTTGCATTTGTGGTTTCTCTAGTCTGAATGTGTGCGTTTTTAAACCACCAAATCATTTTGAAATATGATTTTGACAGAGGTTTTATGGCAGAGTGGAATGTCTGAAAACAAGCTAATACATTTTTCAGCACCCAGTGCAAGATCCTAACTCCAAACACAGATAACACAACCAAAACACAGATACGGCTTCTAAATACAGATACAGACCCCATATTAGGATATTGGATCTAAATACAGAAAGTCCATATTAAGATACTGCCTTCCAGTACAGATTACAGCTCCCCACATCTGACTGCTATAAATATAGTCATCTAAAAATACAGATATTTCCTCCAAACACAGATATTTCCCTAAATAAATACTCCCTCCAAAATAAGACATGCTGCCACTAAACAAAGACTTTTTTTAAATTAATGCCGAGCCCTCTTTTAAATGGATTCTTTCTCTAAACAAAAGTACCTAATGTCCTCGTAACTCATGATTAATGAGTGAGTATGTTGAAATGGATTACATTTGCTCTCTTAAAGAAAACCGTGAGTGGTGCCGGCCATGCAAAAGTCACAGACACAGTGTGTTTTGAGTGGTTGAAGTGTGATTCCTAGATATGATGTCTCTCCTGCAAAGTAAGTCAATGGGGTTTGTTTTTTTTAGGTCCAATCATTTTTTTTTACTTATTAAATGGCAACACTGGCCCAGGCAAATACGCTGATTTCACGCAGCCATCCATTTATGAAATGGAAAGCGAGGCTCCGGTGGGAAGAATCGTGGAAGTACAGATGGAATACCAACCTGAATCTGCTGCTGCGTTTAAAACTATTAGATGTTAATATCCAATATAGGATATGTATATAGTTCGTTCCTGCTTCTTTTTTTTACGTTCTGAATTATACATAAAAACATAATTGTATTTATAAATGAATTTCACTGTATAAAGTCTAAAGTATGAAAGAAATGTGTGTACATTTTTAGAATAACTAATTTCTATATTAATCCCAACAATATGCCATCGCATTCGCGACTCTCCTATGATTAAAGGCGACACTTCCGGTTTTCTTCCCACCGATTTCAAAATGGCGGCAGCGTGAAATCAGCGCATTGTTTCAAAAAGCGAAAAGCGCATCAAACTGAAGTATACTTTGGGTTTAAGGGGGTCGTTCAAAATCAAAAAGAATAAGCAATACTGATAAAGAAAAAAAATATAACTAAACAGTCAACGTTTATAATAACTTCCTATTTCAAACAGAATCATGTTCCTTCAATTTTTTCAGCTGTAGTGGATTTTCCAGTAAAACGTGAACTGAGTCAACATGAGTGCATTTTTATTTGGCAATGTCATTGAGCGGAGTAAAATTCAAGGACAGTGGTTTCAGTGTTCAGGCGTTTCATTTTCTCTGTAAAATGCATGTTATTTTAGTCCTTCACATGAAGAAAAAACTAAAAAGCAATGCTGTCAATGTGATCTGACATTGACCAATTTTTTTTATCAGAAACTACATTGTACCTGCGGGGTCTTGTACGTGGTGACATCATCTCATTGCCAAGTACATGGTAGCGACGTGCTTCATGCAGCAGTTGATAACATTCTGGAGCATTCTGGATCAGTTTATCACCTTCCACCTGCAGCAGAGAAATTACTTATTGCTTGACTTCAAACCCGTTTCCTCATATCTGCTTTCCTACAGAGTCCAGCTAATCTCGTTCCATTATGACAATAAAGAAAGCTGAACTGACTAGTTCAACACACCTGCCGATAATTTTCTAGCGAACTCCAGGATCTTGATTAGCTGAGAGTGTTTTTGAATTGGAGCAAAACTCAGCAAATAGCCAAATCTTAAGTCCTTGCTTTATCTAGTTTCGTACTTTTGGGACCATATACAATTGAGAATGAGGAGTCACGTGCCTATTTGGGCGGGGTCTGAGCCGGTCGGCCATGATGGTAGGTGACGCTATCGGTTACCAGGGTTTTTATCGGTTTTTAACGAAGCAGTTACTTTCAGGCATGGTAAAACAGTGCGGTATTGCGAGAAACTCCTCTACTACAGAGCTAAAAACACACGTAATCAATACTGTTTTGTCGTGGGAATCCTACCAACATGGCGGAAAGGGGAGGGGCACTGTAAAATGACGTCAACTCCTCATTCTCAATACCCAAAGAATTTTTTTTGGAAGGTCAAAACCCTGAAATAAGTTATGGTTCAATCATCCTGAAGTCAATGTTTTTTTGTTTGTTTTTGGTAAATGCCTCAAATAAGGTCTGTGGTTAACACAAGTTCAAGGTATTTTCACATTTATTTTACTTGTCTTGAAAAATGTTGGACTACAGAGGTGGCTTGGGACATTAAAAACAATCCTACTGGGTTTTTGTCAAGTGAACCAGGCTGATGTAGCTTCCAGGTTGGCCTATAATAAAATACAACACTGTAGCACTCTATAAACCTCCAAGTAGAGCATGTCTGGATTTGTTGAACTAACAACAACAACAACAAAAAATAATAATTTCCACCTGTCCAAATGAATTTGAATGTGCCACTCACCGTCTGGACAAAATAGTTGGGGTGAAGCAGAGGCAGTCGGACATGTTGCAGCAGATCTTTCAGCATGGGCCTGCGATACTCCACGGCGTGGTAGACCCAATGCATCACCGCCTCAAACACCAACTCCTCCTTGCCAATGGACAGTTCGTCGCTGGCCAAGTATTCCTCCAGCTCATCCTTGTGGAGGTCTAGAAACTCCTCATGCTGAGCCACCTCTGGAAAATTCAGCAAGGCGAAAGCACGGCAACGACTGGCCAGCTGTTTGAGAGAGTGGGCATCTGCGAAGCGCTGGATACCGAGGCAGTTGCAGGGGTCCAGCTGCTCCTCCAGGAATTTTGCGCAAGCATCCCGCAGAGTGGTGATCTGGAAGAGGCTGGAGGTCTCGAAGAGGAACTGGACGTTGTTTGTGGTGATGCAGGCATGTCCGGTGTAAACGTAATGCAGAAACGTGTCCATAGCGTCCGCCTGGATGCCGTTGATCTCCACCAGCATCTCGTGGCTCTCTTTGTGGTCGTTGCAGAACATGGCACGGAAGTAGCTGCTGCAGGCCGACAGCACGGCGCGGTGACAGGGGAACTGGCGCCCCTGGACACTGATGATCACGTCCGTGAAGAGGCGGCTGTCGCGGAATTCGTTGAAGACCTGGAGGACGCTCTCAGAGTGCGAGGAACCGGAAGAGAAGTTGAAAACGTCACTCAGAGTCTTAGACTCCATCTCAAAGATTTTGCACTTTATTGCTGGCGATTCAGGCACGCCACCAGAGTTCCCATGATTCAGACGCCGACTCAAAATGAGCACCATGATTGTATCCGACAGGAGCCCTTCACCAACTAACAATCACTATCAATGCCTGCAGGAAAAGAATCAGAAACCATTAACACCTGTAGAGAAACAACAGTTACAATCAACAAACACTATAAGTGGTATTCAGTCCTACTGAGGGCCAACTTCTTGAGAATGGTACCCCTGCTACATCATAACAGTCTGTAATTTTAAAGTAAATCCACAGACCTGGTTCAAATGTGTTTGTTGTTGTCACTTACTGAGAAAGAAACTACTGACCTCTTGCATTATTTATTTCATACAGGATATGGCCAGACTCACACTTTCAAAGTGTCTTTTTGACCCTGATGCTGAGGCTAAAGGACAAGTTCATACTCAAGAGAATTATTTTGCAAATCTTTCATTATTTGTTAATATTAGCCATAACCCCCGGTATCACAGACAAGACTTTTAAGCCTAGTCCTACACTAAAATGCATTGAGCTGTTTTAACAACTTAAAATATGTCAGTGCCATTGTTTGGTCTCAAGATGTACACCAGTAATGTATTTTTCTAAGGCATGTTTCATGTCATGCCCTGAGGATAGTTTTGTGACCGAAAGCTTGGCTATTAAATTTGCTTACAGTTTATTTATTTTTTGAGTTGTCGAGTTGTGTCTGTCTGGCACCTTGTTTACCATGAGTGCATGTTTATAAAAGCTACTACTTTAAATGTCCTTATTGAACTAAGGCCACATTTTCGCATAATCTAAGCCTTGTCTGTGAAACCGCGCATATATTTTCATATATTTTTGTTGCCAAACCAAGTTATTAATTATTAAATCAGCGTTATTATTAAAGTAAAATGTTAACATAAGTGTTATTATAATTACAATGGTATTATAGGTGTTATAATCTGGCACAGGGTCATGATGACAACCAGCAACATTTTAAAAAAAAACTACAAATGTGTACAGCAAACTATTGCACAAAGTGATTGAGTTCATAAATATCTTTGAATGTTACTAGAGCACACTGAGCACACTATTAGAGCACAAATTTGTCAGGTGAGCAGTAAAAACTAAACAAATATTCCTCAAGGCAATATACTGATATAAAGGGAAAACTGATTCTTTGTTGTGCTGAGATAACGTGAGCGAGCACGTGTGTGAGTGAGTTTGCGCAATCTTTTTATTTTTCAAGTCACTCAGGTTTGTTTTGTTTTGTTGTGGAAGTAGAAGTAAAAGAACATGGACGGTTGCTCAATATTTTGAGATGGTGCTCGATGCAGAGCCAAATGGGAGGAGCTAGAGCTCAAGCTCCCCCTTTTCTGGAGCTCCAGCTCCACCTCGCTAAATTTAGTGGGCGGGGCTTCGCTGCAGCTTCCAATGGGAAGAGCTAGAGCTCTAGCTCACCCTCGCTGGAACTAGTGGACAGAACATAACGCGCTATCAAGCCTGTTAATGTTAGTGCGAGTTTCACCCGTGATGAAAGGACAAGTTTGTTTTGATGCGCAAGGTGCTGGCAAACATAATATTATATTTTACTCTAAGATTTGTCATGATTATGATAAATTACAATGATTTATCGTTTCTGTGACAAACGCGTAAACACTTAGAACATTGCTCACACTATCTGTGCGTCTAAAAACTGTTGAAAACTTTGTATCTATGTATTCTTTTCTCTTAATTACGATGAACAGTTTCGTTGTTTTCCTCACTTTTAAAGCCGCTTTGGACAAAAGCGTCTGCTATATGATTATGTAAATTACTAGACAAAGGCAATGTGTGCACGTTTATTTTGTGCACCGCAGTAACGCGAGTTATTTGTTGTAAATTAATCTAAAAAAAGATTGTGTAAATAAATCATCTGATTAATTCATTAAATAAAAAATAAGACCAGGTTACCTAATCTGCCCTTTTTGTACGTTAATGTAAAAGCATAAGCTACTCCAATAGGCCAGTTGTATTTTTTATATATATATTGTAAATTAAAGTGTACAATTGACTGTATTGGATAGACTCAACCTTCATGTTATAGGCTATGCATTAACCCGTTTAATCCCAAATTTTTTCTTGCAACTTGAGTACATGCATTTTACTCCTTAGACCTCCCTAACACTCAAACAATATGCCTTTTTTGATTTTATGTTGGTTAAGTTAGTGAAATATTAGGTTTTATACTCGGTCACAATAGTGACCGGTGGGAAAAGTCAGAATTCATTCAAATTCTTCAATTTGACCTATTGACACAATTCATTACAAGACATCCAATATCTCGTTTTGTCATTTCGTGAAGAAGGCTTAGTGAGGTGAAAAGGTTGTCATGAACAAAGTTACACCCTGGAGGAACTTCTGCTTGTTCGTCTAGACCCCTATGGGCTAGACCATGTCTACACTTGGGCCCTGTCCTAGGCCAGTTTCAGGTAGATGTGTGTGCACTCTTTCAGTGCACTGAAGATGGGCCGAATGTTGTAGAAAGGGTTGTTTGTGGTCATTTGTGAGGCACACCATTTGGTTCTCATGAACATCTGCACAATCCTCCAGATCACATCTGCATCGCCATTCAATAGTCTACCTGGCAAATGGGCCGTTCCACCCTGGGACTCCCTATCTGAGCCATCACTATTACAGTCACTTTCAATTTGGGGTGGGGGGAAGGGGGTCATGCACGTCCAGAAGGTCCAACACATTGAACGTTTCTGGGATACTGATAACTGCACTAAACAAAATTATAAATGCAACACTTTTGTTTTTGCCCCCATTTTTCATGAGCTGAACTCAAAGATCTAGACCATTTCTATGTACACAAAAGGCCTATTTCTATCAAATATTGTTCACAAAGCTGTCTAAATCTGTGTTAGTGAGCACTTCTCCTTCGCCGTGATCATCCATCCTCATCACAGATGTGGCATATTCAGTGTAGGATTGCCAATACCCGCCAATATCTGCCTATACCTGTGTTTTCAATTGAAGCACTGCTATACTGTTATACCGGTCACAATTGTGACCGTAAACAAATTTACAAGTCTTACGAGCAAAATATAAATGCAGGAGTATAATTCTCAAAATATATCAGTAGTAGACCCTTTAAAGAACATATAAAATTTGATAGTTCTATCTGTAAATTAAGATGTTTTATATACTACTTATTTTAGTAGTCTGAGGAAGAAATCTTCTTCTAGATGTGCAAGCAGGAAGTGACCTGATCTGGTCATGTGACCTTTCACACTAGTCACATGACATTAATTCATTTTAATCAAGACAGTCTATTTTGTCATTTAAAAGTTGAATTTCTTGCCCAAAGTCAATAACAACATTTTTAGAGCTTCCAGAAATAAGAAAAAAGCTGCGGTCACAATTGTGACCGGTGGGATTAAACGGGTTAAGCTATTTTAATGAAATGGAAACAAGCAGTCCAGTACTCTAAAACCAGCTGTGTGACTTCCCACACTAGTCTAGAGGAAAAACAAGATAACAAATGTGCTGAGATTATGCACCCGCTTCACATTTTAATGGTAGCCTATAATAAGAAGTACATTGAAGTACACACTTCATATAACACATAACATTTCTCTTCACAGAACTCAACCAATTTTTTTTTTACATAGTACTCCCACTGGTAGATAAGATTCAAGTTCAAGTTGATTTTATTTATACAGCACATTTTATAACTGCCTCTGACTAAGTGCTTTAAAGAACTACAAAAATAAAAAAAATTAAGAGAGCTAGCCCATACTGCAATTCTTCCTTCTATTTCTTATCCCGACATACGTTCAGATTGTCAGCCCAGAAAAGCACATGAAATCCGTTTCAAGGCAAGCTACATCCATATGTGGTTTAAAATCCTATTCAAATACCGGGACATATGTCTCAGTCTGAACGATCGGATTTCAGGTGGTGTGTGACTCTCACGCCACATAAAATGAGATGGTGCTCGATGCAGAGCCAACTCTTGCTAACTAACAGAGTATTTTTTTTGTGTGTGTGTTCAATAAAAATCAAGCTGGCGCTGAAATATGTTGCTTTTGAAATCATGCCGAGTGCTCGGAAGTTAACCTGCGCGTGCGCGGTGAAGCTGGAGCTCCAGCGAGGGGAGGAACTGGAGCTCCAGCGAGGGGAGGAGCTTGAGCTCCAGCTCCTCCCATTTGGCTCTGCATCGAGGACCACTTGAATATTTTCCCTACAGCTAAACATGCCCCATGTGGACTGAAATGATGACCTCATAGAAATGAGATCCATAATGTGTGATTCTACTCTATAAAAGGCTAGAAAGGCAGGGTAGAAGCAAGTCGACCAGATATTATGTTCCAAATAACCATCCTGTTCCAAATAACCATTTTTTCTTTTCTTTTTTTTTTTTGCTGGTCCAAGATAGTCGACCAGGGCTTTCAACATTTTCATGCAGATTCTGAATAAGTACCTATAGATAATATATCCTGAATAAATCCTTGTTTGTTAACTCGCCATAAACAACCATGACACAGAATCCATCTTTAAAAGCACGTTAATGCATTTATCAAATCGCATTATATTGAGTGCCTTATTTCGTATTATATCGACATAATCTCTCAATCATTAAAGTTGTTCAGAAAAGTTATTCAGGAATATTTTTCTCACCTTATCCCCAGGAGACCAACTTTCTGGAAAACATCAAAAACAATAGCAAAGAGAAGAGGTCCTTAAAAGTAAATGCGATCAAACAAATCCGGTTTGTTTCTGAAAAATAGCTCCATAAGCATAAGCACTTGTACTGTCACTGCGAAGATTTCTTTGTTAACGTCCGTCTCATAATAGCTCTCTGCGTATTCTGGCACAAAGAAAGTACACACAGCTTATAGTCTTCTGTTGTGTCAGCTGTTCTGCAGGGTGTTTATGGGGAAATGTAGTTCTGGTGGCGTATCACCATCATATCACCAGTTCTTCAAACCAGCAAAATAACATCATATCCCAGAATTCCTTGCGGGAGAATTTCCATGTGGCTGGCCGTTGTTTGCAAACAAAAACGTGATAGACAGTATATGTGTCATGTTGTTGTCACGGCAAAATAAAACTGCCTTTTCAAGTGTAGCCAATGTTGTTTGACGTTATTATACATATTACTGTGTACTACAATTACTAAGATTTAGTTATTTAGTCATGTCTCCCTTACATTGTAATCCTTTGTGTATATATTACATTGTTTTGTATTAAAAGGCTGATGTTGATATTGCGCTCGTTTCTTTCTGTAACTGTAGAAAGCCGACTTGATAAAAAAAAAAAAAAAAAAAAAAAAACTACAGAAACGGGAAAACACCGTCACGCGTGACTAAACTTGATCTAAATTTCGATGATATGTATGCAAATAATAATAGGAATGTAATGTGAATGGTACGAATTGCGATCTATGCAAATAAGTATAGCAATATTAGTTTAAAAAAACATTTTATTTAGTGTAATAATTATATAGACAAAAATTCGCCAGTATAACAAGTAGAAATCACCTTTAAAAAACTGTATTAATATACCGCCATCTTGTGGTTGTTTTATTTATTGTTGTGTTTTATGGTTTTATGTTCGACGATAACAGTACAGTCAAACTGTATATTACAAAAATGTATTATACTTATCGCAATAATATGGATTAATATGTATTGGATTAATTTCCATTAGAACCATATGAATTGAATTTTGCAGCAGTTGACATTTGTGAAGTTCATCAAAGTTCATTTTCAGGCGAACACGGGAGAGAGAGAAAGCGCGCAATGTTACCACTTAAACTTCTTAGGTAAGTGTTATTTATTCATTTTCAGTAGCTTTCAAAAAATCAGACGTATAATAACCATTTTAACTTAAGCCTATAGGTGCCCGGTTAGTCTCAATATGGCTCTGGTCGCCCTTATAGTTACAATGGTTTACAGCCTTTCAGTCGAACTATTACACAGTCACTGTAATAAAATATAGCAACTTGGATTCAAAAATAAAATAAAATTAGCGATTTTCAAAACCTTAGTCTTCGTGTATCCACTATAGGGTTTTTTTTTTTTTTTCCCAACAGGCGATGTCACAGGCTACTATGAATTACTAGGCTAAATCTGATGTGCAAGACTCTGAACAAAGCATATGAAGGCTGGGAAATGACTTAGTATTTTTTTTTTATTGATGCGGGTCTAGAAATAAAACGTTTTAGTAACAAAATGCATTGTGTAAATACCATCAGTAATATAACAACACCAAAATAAACTACAACTTTTTGAATATTCACACACATTCTCATGCATTACATATTACTTTCCTCTTGTGAACAAAACCACAGTTGAGGATCGTTAGAGCTATCAAATGTAAGGTTAACTGAATGTGTTGATTAAAAGCTCAACAACACGCTTTCAAATGTCTTTTTCTCAGGTAAAATAAGCATCTTTATAGCACAGGTGTGATAGTTCTTGGCCTATTCAGCCGAAAGAACTGGAACAGCACGCCGCACAGTTCTCTGTAGCGAAGCCCATACAGGTACGGAGCTAAGGCTTTGGGTAGGATGAGTAAGACGTTACACACAACCAGGGACATCCACAGGTTTGCTCTGAGGTCCAGAGTCGCACTATTGTGGAAAAGCATCAGCTCGATCTCCAAAACCAGCAGGGGACAGAAAGCCAGGAACAGGTGGAGATAATGGATGAGAAATGTTCCTTTAGCACGGGACGAGGCTTGGCCCTTCCACACACCTGAATTACGTGTATAAAAGTAGAGGATGAGGTAACCAGACAACACCAGGAGGAGGATGAAAATGATACCGGTGACTGTCAGCAACATTGAGACATGGAGTGGGTGAAAGTGGCTAACAGTCAAAACCATCAGCAAAGGCAGGGAGCAGATGTGGAGGGCGCAGGGGGCCGTACTATGGTACCACAAAAACATGCCAACAGCTGCCGCAGGGAAAAAGACTGAGACGACCCAGATGGCAGCAACTGCTCCGTAGGTTCGCGACACGGGCCACACTGCCAGGTAGCGAAGGGGTGCTATTACAGCAAAGCAGGTATCCATCACCATTGCTGTGATACTAAGTACACCAGAACTGTACAATACCGCGGATAGGAAGAGCAACATGGCACACGGCCACTCTGTCATCAACACACCAGATAAGTTGATGCAGCCACTAAGAATATTCATGCAAACAAAGAGCAGGTCGCTGAAAAGAAGATTGGCCAGGAGGAGGAAACGCGTCTGCTGCCGCAAGTCAACGCGGGACAGGATGCGTATTAGAAGAACCGGAGTGGTCAGCAGAATGGCCAGGAAGGCCAAAATGGGGCACATCTCAAGCACTTTCATGTGGTAGGGAGGGATGAATCCATGCCACTCGTGCGCAAACATCTCCGCTTGGCTCTCAGAAGAGTTGGAATCATTCGAGGAACGTCTGTGAAGCTCAGCTCGACCAGACCTGTTGTACCAATTGCCAAATGAACAAAGCAGAGATATAAAAAGGTCTTCCTCAGCTAGGTAGAAAAGCTTAGACTTTCCCTCCATCAGAGTTTCCATCTCTTGGCACGTGTTTGCACGTCCAATCCAAGGCAAAAAGAGCGACGGACAGGTAAATTGGTCTCTCCTCCTCTCTTCTCGCTGACTGTGTAAGTGATTTAGGGGACAGGTCTGTCACAGACAGGCTTGTAGATGGTTTCCGTGGAGACGGAGAAACGGGTAAATATCACTTCACAGCTAAAAGGATGAGAATGAGACTGGGATTTTGCACCAAGGCATAAATATTGATATGTCTTCCTAGAATCAGGACTATTGCGTAACATTTACACTGTTATTTTTGGACTGATTGTTTAACTTGGAGGACTAAGTGCCTCAGGTTAAACATTGAATGCATATAGGAAGACACAATCATGTAAAAATCCTGTAATGTAAATTTATTTATCTTAAGAGAACAAAACAGCACTATCGACCAGTACTTACAAGAGTTTGAATCAATATTGTGGTCATGAATAATAACATACAGTATATTGCTGGGAGAATCTCACAAAAAACTGTCAAGAGATGTCCTTAAAAAAAGAACGATATTTTGCATGAAAACATCTAAGCCTGTTTTGTTTACATATGAGAATGGCATGCAAAACAATCTTATTGTCATTATGATGATTATCCTGTACACACACCCACACATATATACATACTGAGTTTTGTTTCCACATGAAGACGATGAGAATTTGGGGAAATTGTGCTCAAATGTAATGTCATATTGCTAAATATTAGGGTAATATTAGAATATGTATATTAAAATTATATATAGAAATATTAGTTTTTATTCTGAGTTTTGTTTCCACATGATGACGATGAGAATTTGGGGAAATTGTGCTGAAATATAATGTCATACTGCTAAATATTAGGGTGATATTAGAATATATATATATATTAAAATTATATATAGAAATATTAGTTGTTGTTTTTTTTTTTACCTTTTTATTTTGGTGTAAAATCTGACCTGGACATTTTGAGATATTGAGATTCACCCAGTTGCACTTGATATAGTTTTATTATAATGAATAACGGGATTCGCGCATTTAACAGCATTCAATGTTTAGTTTACAAATGTAAATAGAAAAAGATTTAAATATGTGATATTTCATGTTAACAGTTAAAATGCTTTAATATAATATTAATACGAAACATTAAATGTTTCTTTTGAGATCTCTTTTTGGCTCAGGAGTTATTGATAATAATATTGTGGTCATAAATAATAACATACAGTATATTGCTGGGAGAATCTCACAAAAAACTGTCAAGAGATGTCCTTAAAAAAAAAAAAGATATTTTGTCATTATGATGATTATCCTGTACACACACCCACATATACATACTGAGTTTTGTTTCCACATGATGCCGATGGGAAATCGTGCTCAAATATAATGTAATATTTCTAAATATTAGGGTAATATTAGAATATATATATAGAAATATTAGTTTTTATAATGAGTTTTGTTTCCACATGATGATGATGAGAATTTGGGGAAATTGTGCTCAAGTATAATGTCATATTGCTAAATATTAGGGTAATATTAGAATATATATATATATATATATTCAAATTATTTATAGAAATATTAGTTGTTGTTTTTTTACCTTTTTATTTTGGTGTAAAATCTGACCTGGACATTTTGAGATATTGAGATTCACCCAGTTGCACTTGATATAGTTTTATTATAATGAATAACGGGATTCGCGCATTTAACAGCATTCAATGTTTAGTTTACAAATGAAAATAGAAAAAGATTTAAATATGTGATATTTCATGTTAACAGTTAAAATGCTTTAATATAATATTAAAACGAAAAACATTAAATGTTTCCTTTGAGATCTCTTTTTGGCTCAGGAGTTATTTAAATTCACTCTTCTGCAAATTAATCCTCCAAAACTTGTTATTTTGCAGGGTGACTCTGCTTTAGCTTCAAGTCCACTCTTCTAGGCTGCACTTCCCTGACTCTGATGTCTCTTCTTCCACAACACCTGCTGGACAGTCTCGTAAATCTCGCGATAGCGCAATATGTACAGGTAAGGAGTGCAACAGCGTGGCAACAACATCAGTACGCACATATTCACCAAGTTAATCAACACTCCCACCACATTATCCTTTGCTTCTTGCTTTAAAAGAGCCAGCTCGATTGCAAAAACCAATGCCGGTACAAAATACATTATGAGCAACAGAGCGTGTGCCAAAAGCGTCATACGCGCCCGGGAATAGCGACTACGCCATATCCCAGAAGTCTTGGTGATGACGTAGAGATGTATGTAACAGTACACAATGAGAGCAGTGCAGAGGCTGATGGCGATGATGAAATACAAATGAACCCCAACGCTCATTTCTTGCTCCAACGAGTGCAACGCAATCAGCATCAAACACACTGGACGCCTCTGATGGTTACTGCCCATCTCCATCTCAAACAGCACTAACAAGGAGACCGGACACACTGCGACCATCACCCATACGCACATGATTATCTTCTTGGCCCGAGATGGCGGGAGAATCTCTTTGTAACGTAATGGCCAACGCACAGCCACATACGTGTCGACAACCATCAGTGTGACCGTGATCACAGAGCAGCTGTACGTCATTACCATGCTCACCATCATAAACTCACACAGCGAGTAGGGCATGTGCAGGCCTACAGAGTTGCAGGAGACCATCGCAAGGTTTATGGTGAGGAAAAGCATGTCGGCGAAGAGCATGTTTGCAAGGAGCAGGTAGCGGTTCTCTTGGCGTAGCGAAGGATAGCACAGTATGCAGATGGACAGAATGGGGTTGACCAGCATTGTGACCGAGGTTAGCAGAACCGTGGGGATGAGGAACAGATTCATATGTCTGGTGTCCATTATTCTGTACCACTCCACAGAGATGTTAACAATGAAAGTCATATTTGAAGTCCAATGACGCGTTACTCAGAGAAAGCTTTTGGGGTGAAGAACAATTGCTCCACGGTATGCTGAGACTGGAGCACATACAGCTTCTCTACCTACAGAAAACAGAAAAAAAAAAAAACATGAGTACAGAAATATGTACATCACCATACACACCTGTAAACGTAGGATGAGGCTGCAAAAATATTGAACGTTCTTCAAACAAATGCAAATTCAGTTTCATTTTTTTTTTTTTGTAAACCAGGACCAGAAGTAAAGACAATACAAGAAATATTCAAGACGCATCCTGCAAATACACTGTCCAATCAAAAGCTCTATAGAATAAGAAAGTCTATCCTAATATTACAGGCAATTTATCTTAATCTTATCAGAACTGTCTTCTCGACCCAAGAGTGAAAACTCTTTTACTCCTCATGTTGTTCCAAACATGAGTGACTTCTTTCTTCAGTGGAACATAAAAAAGCTATTTTATATATATATATATATAGTATACAGTACTGTGCAGAAGTCTTAGGCACACTAGTATTTTCGCCTCAAAGAAATGGTTTTAAGCCAGTTATTTATATATTTTGTTGTAGTGTCTCAGTAGGAAATATCAGTTTACATTTCCAGACATTAATTGTGCCATTAATTGTAATAATCCAGTGAAATGTTTGAATGCACAAGGATTCTGACAACAGCCAATGCTCCACACGGAGGTCGGATCTCACCATCCTCGAGTGCATCTGAAATTATATGAAGAAACAGAAAAGACTAAGACCAGAAGAACTGGCTTATAAATAACTATATAAATAACTGGCTTAAAACCATTTCTTTGAGGCGAAAATACTAGTGTGCCTAAGACGCACAGTACTGTGTATATATGAAGAGTTCAGATGCAAAAGCCTCTAAATGCCATTTGAAATTTTCTTCTAAAATGACCATTTTTATCAAGCTTGTATATTTAAGTTCAGTAATTTCACTTAAATGACAATTAATAGGTAATCTTCATTGCCATTTAAGTGAAATTACTGCACTTAAATATATAAGCTTGATAAAAATGATCATTTTAGAAGAAAATTTCAAATGGCACTTAGAGGCTTATGCATCTGAACTCTTCATATATATATATATATATATATATATATATATATATATATATTTACATTACAATGAAAAAAACTCAATGGTCACCCAAAAGTAGGTACCTACATTCTTTAAAATATCTTTGCTTGTATTTCATGGGAGAAAGAAATGCATAAAGTTTGGAATAACATGAGGGTGAGTAAATGGTGACTGAATTTTCAGGTTTGAGTCAACTTTCCTTTAAATGGTTAATATAGCCTGAATTAATCTTCCAGTTTGTAGTTTCTCCAAAAAATTATGGATAAATGTTACATTAATCATAAAAAACTAAAATCGAACCATTTTCTCCATTCTCTCAACACAAAATTTGATAAACACAAGTTGTTGTTTTTTTGTAAATCATTGTAATGTCTATGAATTTCTAAGCATCTCATTCCAGTCTCTAGTAAATGGACCTGAATGATGAACAGAGAATAAAAACAAATAGTCCAAACAATATACCTCTAATTAGAAAAAGTTAATTCGATTTTCTTGCAAATTCCTGATAACACTGCATTTTTTTTAAAAAAAGAGAAAGAAATGCACAAAATGGGTGAGTCCATCTTTTCATGAAAACATTAAGACACCAATTTAATGTATACAAACATACTTTTGAGTGAAACTGAATCAGCCTTATTAACCTAATTACAGTTTCATCTGAAATTGTCAGTCACAGTGCCAAAATGTTCAAACGAGTTAAGCAAACCAAATCTATGCAAATGTGTTGATTTTGTGCTAGAAGCTCTTATCTCTAATAACACACCAAACATTGTGACATGGCCGAGTTCCAGTACTATTCCTGATCCACAAAAACACTTCTGTTCGTTAGACAAACAGTTCACAGAGGAAGAATGAAATATGGTTGTATCGACTAACAATCGATTAACTGTTAAAATGACTCGCGTACCTGTTCCACTCATCCACGTGAAGTAACCTCTGCTTCCATCCAGACCTCCATTAGACTAATGTCGCCCCAGATCAATACCTCCCGACTCTGTCCTTGTTATCAGAGAGCAGGCGTTCCACTGATGCGCACAGATCCGTAAACCATCGCACGGCACTAACGCTCTTTAAGCTCTCTATGGTTACTCAGCATTTGGTGTAAATTGTGCTGACCCTCCCCATGACAGGCCGTTCAGATAAACTAACACTAACACCGTTATTACCTCAATGTCCCACGACACTACTATGCACCTCATATCCGGAGCTAAAAGCTTATAAAGCAATAAATGAGATGAGGAAGTTTAAACAAACAAATAATTGACAAAAAATGTTGGCATGACCACCAGTCCATAAACAAATTATGTTTGTATTTGCATTGTTTATGCAAAACTGATACTATCATGTATTACTCAAAAAGAAAAAAAAAAAACATTGGTGAATTTTGCTGAATGAAAAGGTTTATTCATTTTGATTGATTTTTATACAAAACGCCTCATCTCCTGTCCTTCTTGTAACCAGTGTTCCAGTGATGCTTCCTCCTGTGCTGTCCGTCATCATCATCATCTTTATCCTCCCCTAACTCCTCGTCCTCATCACTGCTGTACTCGTCCTCCCTCCCTTCTTCCTCCTGCTCTCTCGTCATCAGTTTACGAAAAACATGGAACTCCTCTACAGTTGCCATGGCGACCTGCGTCAGGTAGGTTTCCTCTGAGACGCAGAGGACGTCGTTGAGCGGGGGGTTGACGATGAGTGTTTGGCCCTTCTTGTCTGGCGTCTGGTACAGTCCCCTCCGCTCCAGAAAACAGTGACGACACCGAAGCTCAGACGGAGACATCCGGAACAACTTCGCCTTCAACATCTCTGCTTGCCGCACACCCATACGGAAATATGCATACTAGGGGGGGAGGCGAGGTTTGAGTCAGTTTGCAACTAAACACTGCCCTGTGAATGCCAACTCACGAGAAAGCCATTCACAAGGATAGTTTACTATAAAATCACAATTCTGCTATTAAGTACTATGTAATTAGAGCAAGGGACAATTCGTACCTGAAATTTGTACTCCAGCTGGACCAAATCCTCCTCTAAAACCTCAGGTGAGTCTCTGAGGATGTCTGTGACCTGTTGGACGGTGAAGAGGCATTTTTCTTTGAGCAATCGGGACACCATGTTTACCCTCTTGATAGGCAGGACCATGATCTTGGGGTAGTGACTGATCATCCTCTGCAGACTCCCTGTGGACAGATTTCAACTTGACTGGCATTCAAACTGGGGTCTATGGAGTAGTCCATTCATTTTTTTATTTTTACAAAATGTATTTTTAACAATGAGGAAAAACAAAACAAAAAAACAGTCAGAGACAATAGTCTTGTGGGCAGAACTCTGAAACGCGGGCGACTCCAGTTTGAGTTTAGGCTCGTGGACCCCCCCTCCCCACAAATAAAGTTGAATTTATTAATCAAGTTTATCTTTTATTTGAATAAGGTAAAATATTACTTGATACAAAGTAAACATTTTCCAAATAATGTTTTCACACATTTACACCACCATTCTAAACTTTGGGGTCAGTAGAATTTTAATAGTGTTTTATTGAGCATTTATTCTAAATAAAAAGTAATTTTATAAAGGTCTTTACTGTCATTATTTATCAATATAATGCTGAACAAAAGTATTAATATATATAATATATATATATATATTTCTGACCCCAAACCTTTGAACGGAAGTGTAATTTTCCTACCAGAAAAGATACATCACCTTCTAACAATCCCATCTTCCTCAGATGATTGATGCGCTGCTGTAGGTCTGCACCTTTAAGTGAATATACCTCTGGACACTTTTGCATTATTTTCAGGATACTGGAGGGATTTAATCCCAGGAGCAACAGTGCAGTCAGAACAGACGGAACATGTTTCCCACGGCTCTTCGTTGCACCTTCATGCATCTCCTCGGCTTGAGTTTCTGAGAAGCCCATTTCAAGCAAAGAGGACAGAGTGAGCTGGGTCACAGGACTGTGGGTGACCTGACCGGTGCGGGATGGATTCACATGAAGGGGCTCTTGTGTGGTGCAGAACGGCATATGACCTCTGCTCGCAGCCACAGGACAAACACGCCATCTCCACATCCATTGCACCATCTAGAACACAGAGAGAGGAAGCAAATGCTGTTCAATACATTAAATAGTGTTTGGACAATAAATCTGAGGCCTGGTTTCACAGACAGGGCTTAGATTAAACCAGGATTGAACCTTTTTTAAAATTAGGACATTTAAGAAGCTTTTATAAACATTCCTTAGAAAAAAATTATTACTGGTGTAGATCTTGAGACCAAACAGAAATTGCTTTCAGGTAAAACAGCTCAAACATGCAATTAACGTTACTTTAGCAGCCACTTATGTGTGTTAACACATGTGTAAACACACTTATGTGTGTTTGTTGAGATGTAACTGTTGAGGGGCTATATATTATTTTTAACCAGATTTAGCTAAACGAATGGAAAAGTTTTAGATGTATGAATGATTGTGACCTTGCACTTCTAATCATCAAAGCAGACGTTACTTGCTAAACTATTTTTCAGGGGGGGGGGGGGGGGGGGGGGTTTGTAACGTTGTTAATACACAGATTTTCTAGCAATCACATGAACGGTTATAATATTAAATACGCAATTAAACCATTTGTATAATCAGATTCATCACAATTGTTACTCTGGTTCTCGGACTCTCTATGATACAAAGATAAAGTTGGCTGCACCGCGAGATTCGCGACATTTTCTTACAGCTGTTGAACAGTCAATCAAATGTGTCTAATTCCATAATTTGGAAAATGTCTTTAAGCATTTCGTCCTCACCTGTTTTCTGCAAACATGCGTCCCCATATCTGTGCCGCGTCAAAATACACCCGCGCTGCAACAACAGCCAGAGCTCAAGAGTTCCGGATATTATTTCAACAGAAGACGTTATTATAAACTGTAATCATTTTTATTTAAGAATTCCTGTGACAGTAACATTTTCTAGAGGCTTTACAAAGCCTGTGAGCAATTTGAAATAAAACAAGCCAAAGCAAACAGAAATTATGCCAATAATTTATTCACAAGATAAATATTGCAATGTTAAAATTAATTAATATGTTCATTATTTAAAAGGTTAAAAAAATCAACCTAAAAATATTTTAAAAACTCTGAAGGCCTAATAACGCACATCTTAAAGCTCGGGTAACCCGAGCAATCTTTGTGCTCGGACAATCCTTGTGCTCAACACCTTTACAACAAACAGCAAGAACTTTCTACATCGCAGAATACCATGTTTTAAACTTCTATGAAAGGTGAAATACACAACACGTTTGATAAATACACTCCTATTCCTTCACCAAACACAGACATAAAACTGTATCTTAGCAACACAGATTGCTTCCATTCCCAGTCACACTTTCCTTTTGCTCTTTGGACGGACTAGCATCATCAAAAAGGACAGCAGCAGGTGGATGGAGAGTTCTGCAGAGATTGTGCATTAGTGTTCATGGTGACATTAGATGTAATGTCATAATTAGTTGGCCAGAATGCATTAGTGTTTCTTTCACAACAGTTCCTCACTCGTCTGTGAGGTATTTCAGCAGCTCGGACTGCAGAGCCGCCATAGTTCTCCTCTGCTCCTCATCCTCCTCCTCATCTTCATCTTCTAAAGGAGTGTCATCAAGATCGTTTTCGGGGTCCAGGTAGAGGATGTCTGCTCGGTGCACACATGACGAGTTGGAGTCCACATGCTCTGTGGATTCTGAGACAAAATCGTATTTTGTATGAAACCTTCAGCATTGGATTTCAAGTAAAATATGTTTGACTGAGCTGAATATTATCTTTTGGTAGCATAAAAGGCCATAAAATTAAAAAACTAAAACCAATACCGTTGCTGGAGGGAAAGACCTCTCCCCACGAGTACTCTGCTAGATTTATGGGTTGCTGTATCCACTGTGATTCCAAGAGCTCCTCTAGATTCATTCTCTGATCGACGACTGGGTGCAAAAGACCAGCCAACAGTGCATGCAACTCTAAAACAAGAACAAAGCAACAGGTTGTACAGTAATGTCACGTCTCAACTCGATTCTTATTGCTGTGATGAAGCAGATCTTCAAACCTGTAGAAATCTGGCATGGAGGGTGGAGTCGGGCCTGCAGGGTTTCTTCCACACTGCAGAATGGGTTTTCACTGAACAGTAAGGTGTATAAGAGCACTCCTAGAGACCACATTTCCAGCTCTGGACCCTCATATCTAAATACATCAAAAAACACCACAATGAAATATGGAACTTGCAGTCTAATATTTCATCTTTAAATGCAAGCACAGATGAGTGGACATACACATTTGTGCAAAATTCCATTCTCATAATTTTAGTTAAAATTCTCATCCAGTTTTCACTTTAAGTCACATACAGACAGGAGCCATCTTAAAAATAGTCTCGATAAGTCAAACCAAGAGCGTCGTGTTGAGTGATCTGAACTGTATGAAGTTCAGCGAACTTCTGAACTGTATGAACGGCGTTCGGGGATCGACTTATTGAGACTATTTTTTAAGATGGCTCCTGTCTGTATACGCGAAGTGAACTGTCTTTATAAAGTATCTTCTTATTAAACGGTCTGTACACTTATAAAGTTCTCAATGCTTCGTTTTGCATGTATGGACCCTCATTATGTTACTGTGTTAGTGTGGGGCTATTTTGAGCCTTGTTAGTGGTATAAACTAGCGATTTCTTTTTACTTAGTCAATGCCCACATTTACTAGCATTATACGCTAAACAGCTTTTAGAGATAAAACTCTTTACATTCGATTATCATGACAACATCTCAGAGAACGATTGACTAGGTACCGATGTTTTATTAGACCAAAGGTTCATTGTTTGCCGGAGTTCTCCTTTAAGTTGAAATAGTTGCCAAGTTCCCCTTTAAGGGCATTGTAGTGATATCAGTTATCCTGTGAATGTGTGGCTCTTTTTATAGACATGAATAAATAACCCACGTGTTACCTGATCCTATCCTCTATTCTATCCTATCCTTATCAAGCTAAGACACACAGATGGAACTGAGACGGGTGTGTGTTGTTTCAGTACGTACGGGTTTCCCTGAAGCACCTCTGGTGAGCAGTACTCCAGAGTGCCACAGAAGACGTAGAAAAGCTTTCCGGGTTCCAGCAGGGCAGCTGAGCCAAAGTCGATCAGCTGGATATGAAAGTTGGAGTTTATGATGATATTTTCATCCTTTATGTCCCTGTGAAGGACTCCTTTGCCCCGCAGGTAACTCACTGCGTCTACCAACTGCGTACAGACACATAGAGAAACAGTGAAAGAAATATTCAATAAAACTTTACTCCAGAGCTCACATCAGAATATTATAGGACCACTGACTACCGACACATGCTAGTTCTCATAGCCTGTTCCTCACCTGTCTGAAGATGTAGCTGGCAAGAGGCTCGTCCAGTCTAGGCTGCATGTCGATAAACTCAAACAGGTCTAGTCCGTCCCCGTGTTTCTGCATAACCATTTGGAAGAATCCCTCATTCTCAAACACCTCCAGCACCTGCAGCAAAAATTTAGGGCACTAAACGTCAACCACAGTGAACATGCTATAATAACGATTGCATTTTCTCAGGATTCTTTGATGAATTGAATGTTCATTTATGTAAAATAGAAATCTTTTGTAACATTATAAATGTCATTATTAAAAAAAAAAAAACATTAGAAAGTGAAAATTTCATGTCATGGGACCTTAAAGGGAAAGGTGTTTTTTTTGGCCATTTTGTTCTTCCGGTTTAAAAAACAAAGTTGACCCAACATCACGAAAAGTAAGGTATATGCATTATTTCGGAGTAGTGATTGGCTTGCGGAGCACGGATGAGAAGTTTCTGTGAGGAACACACTGCAACATTGGCAACGCAGATCACAGTTCATATCCGGACTAGAACAAGAGTGTTTCAAGTTTTTACAGACATATTTCTCAGTCTCCTGTTCCAAACACGGGGGTTTCATAACACTTTAATGGCCAATTTATTTAAGCAGGAGCCATGTTTGATCATTTTATTTTGGCAAAAACAATATATATTTTAAATATTTAACATATAGTCAAAGAGTTCTCCGAGTGTACCTTCACAATATTGGGATGTTGCAAACGAACCAGTATGGCCACTTCCTGACTGATCCGGCCCAGATCAGGATCATCCACCCAGCATTCACTCACCACCGCACTTTTCCTAATGAATTTCACAACCACCTGAAATTGAAGTGAGTGATAATAAATTCATCTCTTCAGCAGCTCATATAATTGTCCATAAATGATTGAATGGACCCTACAGCACTGACACTAACTCAGTGTGTAAACATCCTCTTTTAAGAACCCTGTCTAAGGTTTGAACAACTGACATCAACATTATCAGGTTATTATCTCTCAACCGGATAAATACGAGTGCATGGACAGCAGTGAGCGCAGAAAGAGTGTCACTGACTTCCTGTCCACATATCCGTCTTGAAGCGAGCCAGACAAAGCCGAAGGCTCCCTTTCCAATAGAGCGCAGTGGGCGGTAGTTTTCCTCAAAATAACCCTCACATGCTCCGGACTGCTCCAGGTCCACAGAAGAATGTAAAGGATCTGAACGAATTGCCTGAAGGAGAAAAAAGTAGTTGCTTAAGAAATGAGCTTTTTAAAGCCCGTCTTCTAGATTAAGTAGTCATGCAGATCACCTCAGCAAGGCTGCAGGCAAAGGCCTCCTGCTCTGGGGCTCCTGTCCTCACTGTGGGAGACATTGTGCTCTGTAGCGCCTCCGGGTGGTGGAGCAAGAGATGACTCCCACTCAGCCAGAGACAGACCAGAGAGCTGCCGCTGGACAGGGACACCCATCGCACATCACACTGCACCTCTACACAGAGTGAAAAAAAAAGATGCGGAAAATTACCTGAAGGACTCATGCACTGAAACATCATAAATCTACTGGAGAAAACATGGATGGTGCACATGGCATACAGAAAGAGTACACAGTGTGAAATGGAAAAATTAAGTACAGTAAGAGATAACGTACAGTCATTATCACAGAATAAGCCCAGGCAAGGTTCACCCTGAAGGGCTTTATTTTTGCAATAATGACTACAATATCCATCTTATTACATGACTACTTGCCAAATAAATAAATGGATAAGAAATGTTGATTGGAGTTTATATTATTTTATCATCTCACTTGTGGTTTACATGTCACAGCATGTTGAAGACTGTAACTGTGGGGTTTCAAACTGAATATAGGACAAATCCTATAAGATCATGATCAAGATCACTTTGGAACGCCACGTATGTAGACTGTACGACCCAAGTTTGCATAGAATAATAAAACGTCATTATCCAGGGTTGGCCAGTTAAGACCCAGCGATTTTATCGGGGTTGCAAAAAATAAATAAAATCCAGCTTCAAATCTAGAGAGAAATCACTTAACATGCAAATTGCAACTGTGTATAGCCAGCATGTAATAGGCTACTTTAAAACTGATGTGGGACATTAGACATGTGACTGCATCTCAAAAACAGGACTGGTTAAATCATCGTTCTTATGTATCATTGTTCTTATGTAATGATTGCATTTTTGTCTGACACAAATTGGTTTCCATAGACATAGACAAGGAGTCTTGGACACAAATGCAATCAATCACCGGTAGAGCTCCTTGGGTAGACTATAACCAATTAAACAGCTTATATATGTTGGTAAACATCGCAAAATAATGTTTAAGTGGTGAAGTTTTAGCACCACGTGCTGTCGATCAATACGGCATTTCCTGCTGCGTTTTCATCGGTCAGTTAAGCCATAAATTATTATTAGTCAATAGACATAGGTCATATAAAAACACTGAGATGAATCATGACCGTGCTAAATTTCTGACACTGTTAGAAAACTATTGCAGGCTATCTTTGGTCCCAAGTCGGTGTCAGCTGTCTTTGAATCTCACTGTATGATGTTGGACCACTGTTTAGGAACCACAACCACAGAAATCGCCACAATTGGTCATACTTTTGTCTGGGACAGCTCAAAATCGAACAATGTGTACCAGGAACTTACCAGGGATAGTTCATAAAATAAAACATCATGTCAACATTTAATCACCAAACAAACTGTTAAAGGTAATAAAAGAGTATATTTTGCATAGAATGGAAGTCAGTGGGCTCCAATGTTGTATAGTTCCCAAAATATTCAGTCAATGTTTTCTTGCTTTAGCTGAGTTTCTAGCCATCTACTGTATATGATGATTTACAAACAAAAAGTTTATGCTCACCATAAAACTAGTATTGAGAGGGGGAAAAAGAAAAGCTATTCAATTTACAGCACTAATTAGCCACAGAAAGAGTGATACTATTTATGAAAGTAGCACCGATGCTATAGACAGTTTAACAGTCATTATAGAATTTTTTTGCCACTCAATGCAGCGTAATGGCAAGTAACAAAAAAAAAAAAAAATATATATATATATATATAAAAAGTTCTACTCAATAGGGTCATTGTGTGTCCCTATATTATTAAAACAGGTGAGGTAGAGGTTGACATACCGATTGGCGTTCCGTCTCTGTTGTAGCACGTCACATGAATCCTGCCCTCTGGAATGGAAGAGTTCACCTTGACTTTCTTAGGAGTGGAGGTGGCAGGGTTGTCGCCTGGCAACAGCATTCCACCCCTCCCCCTCCGGAGATCCAGAGCTCGGCCAATGTCATTTTCCGAAAAGGAATTCCACTGTTCCCGAACTTTGGTAAGATGATTTTTTGGCAGTTGCTCCAGGGTCTTTACCTGAGGGCTTGCCTGCCTTTCTTTAGGTGATGGGGCAGTTCCTTGTGTTTCTTCTTGCCTAGAGCTGACATCTGCTTCTGCTTCAGTGTCTGACTCTACAATGAAGGGTGAAGGAGTACGCAGGAGCTCAGCAGTGTCACATGAGGTGAGTGAATGGTTAAGATCTACAGGTGCATTTGGGATCTCAACGCTGTCGTTCAGGTCCATCTCTGACATGGCATGAACAATGACATCTCCGTTGGAGTTCAAATCCAGAAAAGTGCTGCCAGATTCCACTTGCAGACATCCCTGCTGAGACTCATCTATCTTTTCCGGACCAGAACCGCCCACAAGCCGCTCACAGAACCCAGATGATGAACCACTGCCTAGGGAAATCACCTCAAAGCTGGAGTCCTGAAGCTGGGCCTGCTCTGAACACCGACAGGCCTGTGTGTGAGGTTCAGGATGTGGTACAGGGTCACAGGACTTTACCGGAGCTTCTTTACGATCCGAGTTTTGGCCTGCCTTGGAAGAATTTCGCCCAGTGAAGAGGCGCCCAAATGGGCCACATTGAGCGGGAACCATAGCTGAAGGGCAGGTCCTGTGGACCTCCAGGGACTCCACCAAAGCAAAGGTCTGTAGCAGAGCGGCGGTAGAGTTGGCAGAGTCAGACTCTTGAGTGGTCACATCCACAATCTTCTCGCAAAGCTCTGTAGTGTCATCCAACCTGAGATAAACAGAGAGAACGATGTCAAATCATGGAAATCTGCACTAGTCATTGTCGTCTTTTCTGATCTATAGAGCTTATTCAGAGCTGCACCATGACAGGTATGAAAGCGAGGCGGTAAAATTGCTGTGTTCCCAATGACATCCGCTATAAAAAGCTCCTAGATCACTTATTTTCCACAGCTCATGCTGTCTGGAATTTGTCTACTGATATTTTTTGGAAAGATGTTTTTGTAGAGTTTCCTCAGGAGAACAATCCAAAAAACACCTTAAAATAAAAAGTACCACCCACTGAAGAGATGCATGTCCCTCACAGACTCGCTTTCATTCCCGTTAAAAATGGGAAGATGGCGCTGCTGTGAAAAAGGTCTAAAGAGTGCTTATTTTATGACATGAACAGAAAGACGATACATATTTTAAGTTTAAGTGGGAATCACACAAAGACACGCCCAGTTCATATTTCATCACAAAATCAAAATATAATCGATTCTTCAGAAAGCAGCTTATTTTTGAAAGCCAATTAGGAAAATTGAAAAATACAAAGTGAAATTTTCATAATTAAGACAATAATAAATGGTACACTACATATAATAGAAAAATAACATTTCAATTTATTTGTTTATTTAAATCGCAAAAATATTACAAGCAACAAATTCTGCAATGACAATCTGCAAAAATGTAATATAATAATAATGGGTTTCACTTCCTTTAGTACTTTTACTATAAGTACTTTTTTCCCCAGGTACAATATGACCTGGACATGTTTCTGACAGACTTTGAGAAATTCACTATAAATCTGTGCACATCAACAAAAGCTAAATGGTAGGATTTAGTGAAGTATCTAACCCATTCAGTGGTGTGGCGGTGACAGCAGGTGAGGTCATGGTTGGTGGGACATTGCTCTCCTTCTCCAGTTTAGCGATGGTCCCAGTAAAGATTCTCTTTCCTTTCCCAAGACCCGCTCTCCTACGCATGGCTAGATGCACCATCACACTGTCACCAGCAAGCACTGTGTTTAGATCTACACATCATCCAGAGACAAAACAGTGGTTAATACATAATGAAAACAGAAATCATTTATTCAACATTGAAGTTACAGCAAAAATCTCTCATTCAAATCAGTACAGGAAAAACAAAACAAAAGTAAAATAAAAATAATTTAAAGGGGTCATAGCCTGGATTATTTTAATGTTTCCTGGGGTGCCCATCTATTGCTAGTATGATATTAACATCAAAAATGGTCATAATTTATAAAAAAAAAAGGCATTTTTCCATGCCTGATTTTAGCCTCCGATTTCAACGCTGTTTTAAAGCAACAAAAAGTAAGATTTTTTATCTTATAATTAATCTTATAACTAATATAATTATCTTATAACTTTCCAAAATCATTTCAGTGGTTCATTAAGTCATAACAGGGTGAAAGGCACTTCTGGATTCGCTTTGCGGTCCTATATCTGCTATAACCACACTATGCAAGATTGCCAGATCGCGTTGCGTTTCTGTAGTTCTAATGAGACCTAAGAAAACTACAAATTTCACCTGCTTTACGTCAAGCCTTACAAAAGTCATTATTTTGTTTTTCAATACATCATACTTTCATGAAATCATTCAAAATACTTTACCTTGTATGTGAACATCGTTCATTCCTAAGCTGGATATTCGACGAGCTTGCGAGCGACGATAGGCTGTGGTAGGCTAAATTATTTACGACAGCGGTAATGGACAATTCCGCTTCCAACCTGTAGGGCGTCCGCAGAGGAAAAGTTACTTGGGTCACGACTGCTGTGACACTTCAGTGTAAACGCCCACTGCTGTGATTGGCCGACACATTTGCATATGAAAAAGCTAGCATTACATGTGGAACTCTCTAAAAGTTTTACTACGTTTTGACTATTACAGCGATCAAGATTAATGAATCGTGAAAAGTCTTGATCATCACATGAAAGGTCGCAGTGAAGAGTATTGAGCAGATGACAATCTGTTGATCGCCTATGAAATAACGCCCGTCTTTCACCAAATAACAATGCAAGCACAGTAAGAGCTTTGTTGTACTGTACATTGATTTTGTGATTGATTTTTAATGAATTTTGGCAAGTGTCCAGATAAACACACTGTTTGATTGACAGCTTGGGCAATTGGAAAGGATGCGTTCAGTTCACAGTTTAAATAGGATTATTTTCATCCTTCTAAGAGAAACAATGTGAAATTGATTGTTTAGTCACTGGTTTTGCTGAAGCATAAACAGTATTGAACGATATTTTGAGAGATAATCTGTCTGAACTTAAATAATTATATCAGAAATCATTGATCACAGATCAGGCATTAGAATAAACATGACTACCGTACTTACAAGTTTGTGGCGTTGCTGGCAGATCCATATCATAAAAGTCTGTTTGCAAAGCCTGCACCAAAATTTACCAAATAGTCTGCATTGAAATACACCGAATACAAACAAATGAGTCTCCACATTTTAGATCCTGTTGTTTGCTGGCCTTGGTTTCAATAAAAGCAGTTTTTGGAATAACAAAAGTTTTGAAACTTACAGGGTATTTTTATAGTAGGCTACAACGAACATGACAAAGGATCAAGGAACATTTGAATTCTCATTCTATGACCCCTTTAAGCGACAGCAATTCAAATTTAAGTGTGTATTGAGCAAATCACAGTAAGAACTCACTACATGTCTCCTGTTGGTCATCCTTAGTTGAGAGCATGTCAGTAGTGAGGGCAGAACATCTACAAGCGTCTGAGAAGTAGGCAGACAGGATGAGAATGGATTTTAGAACAGCATCCCAAGCTCAAGTGTGTGTCCTTACAGCACATGTCTCTTTACCTGTGTGGCTGTCAGAGGGGACGCATGCATCTCGTGGATGAGATGCAGGCTGGTCGCTTCGTTCCGCAGCATGAACTCGCTCATAAAATGCTGGTATCAGGTATGTGATGTTCTACACAGGTGCAAAGAAATGCTGTTAGCATATAAACTAGCTTCGACACATCGCTTACAGGTTGGATCAGCTTTCACATTTAAATTTACATATTTGTGTTATTTCCCCCGAGGGCATTACCTTTATAAAATGCATATTGTGTGGATGTGTGAAACACCATGTGATTACAGAGCTGTAAAACTCATTAGCTGATTTCTTTCAAAATTATTATAGACCACTAGGGCCATGAGTCGAACATGCCCACCGAGTTTCATTCTGATTGGGCCCTGTTAACCTCGTCTAATAGGTGCTCAGATTTCATTGGCTAATGGTGGCCATGTTAGATATGCAAATGTCCTCATAGAGTAGACTATCATGGCACCCGGGACAAAGACACTGCACACCAATTTTTAAGTCAATCAGACTAAAGGTTGGGGGGGTTATAGCCATTTTCATGTTTCCCCCCCTGTTGTAGTGGCACCAAGTGTCCAATCACTACGGTTATTTTTACCCCCTTAGCCACCATGAATCAATTTCATCTTTTTTTTTTTTTTTTTTTTTTACAATTGTTGATATTCAGACTCCAGAGAATATTTCTGCACTGGTTTGGTTTTGATCGGGCCAAAAACCTATGACTAGTTTACCAAGTTGGCCTAGTTGGTCACAGTGGCCATTACCTTCTATGAATACTATGGAAGGCAATGGCTACAGTCACATGTCTGGTCACCAACATTCTTTAAAATATCTTCTTTTGTGTTCAACAGAAGAAAGAAACTCATACAAGTTTGGAACAACCTGAGGGTGAGTAAATGATGACAATTTTCACTTTTGGGTGAACCATCCCTAAGCATATCTTTATTAAAAAGGTTCTACAGACCCTAAAAAGTAAATCCCAGCAACACGGGACAAATAAAAGGGAATGTTTCATAGCATCGCTACCTTTCCATGTAGTTGACTGCTGCTGTATCCGAACAGCATAGAGCTGAAGGGGTTGTTGAGACTGTGAATGGTGCCGTTGGGCAGGAGCGTCAGGAGACAGCTACTGGGAGCAAACACACACACTGACCCAGAGTACAGCACACCAGTGCTAGGGGACAGGACACCACTCGTACACGATTTACCACCTGCAGGACAAGAGTGCACTGTGTTGATCATACTGAAAATCAATAGCAATTTGAAATTTAATTGAAATGTATTTGATATAATTACATTTATCAGCAACTTTCTTAATTAGATTGGACAAACACCAACAAGAAACAATAGTATAAATTTTCAAGTCAGACAAAATATTGGAAATGCACTATAACTAGCAACCTTGGGTTATTATAAATAAATCCCCACATACAGAGAAATCTGATTCACAGTTAAGAAATCTGCATATTTATATTTTCGATGTGAAAGTACGAGACACAACACATACTTAAGATTGACTGTGTTTGTGACTTAATAAAAAAAAACAGTTCTATAACTCTGCATGCACTGCAGTGAACGAGAGGACGGACCTGAAGGATGTCGGTTGGGCCATCGAGAGCTTAGGAGTGAAGCATCAGAAGGTTCTGGATGTGGTGATCCATTCATCTGGAGCAGTGATCTTCCACAGGACACAGCGGCCTGCAGGCGGACACATGCTGGAACCACCAAACCAGTCCTGGCTTTCACAAACAATCTCTGCATACGCAACACCTGAGAGAAAGAGCAAAGAAACAAAGGTGCACAATAGGATTGTTTTTGAAAATGAACCCAAATCAAAATGATTAAAAACACTTGTATATATTAATTAATTATATATAAATATTGGATGCAAAAAAATAAAATAAATAAAATGCAAATTTTGCCTTGGCAAACAAGTAAAATATCTTGAAGCACTACAATTACTAAAAAACAAAGAGACAAAAACTAAATAGATAAATAAAACCTAAATAGTAATATATATAAAAAAATAAAAATAAAAAGCCCAATATTACTAAAAATGTAACAAATTTAAATGAGAACAAAAAAAGGCAATTCAAAATATTAATAAAAACTATATAAGTATATAAATAATACAAATATAACACTGTAGCACAATGCTGGTTTGACAGAACCAATCATTAAGTTCTGATTCAGACTGTTATTTTTGTTGTCTCTAGCATCATGACAATCATGACCTTGGGAGTTGTCCTGCAGTGGAAGGGAATCTGTAAAGATGGCATAAGAGACATGATTGAAAGTCCAGTCATCTCCTCAGCAGCGTGGTAACCATAGAGATGGGCAAAAGTGGCATCACAACTGAGGACTCCACCCTGAGGAAACAGTAAAAGGAGCTGGAACTTTTCTGGTCCACTGAGCAGCAGCTTTACAATACAATTTCCGTCAATGGCACACTACACTAACCCACCCCAAAAGCTTTGGATCGGTAGGAATTTTTTGATAGAAATCTCTTAAGATGACAAAAGGCTGAATTTGATTAAACAAAATACAATTAAAAAAATAATATTGAGAAATATTTATCAACATTTTTAAAAATCTTTCTATATTAATATATTTCTGTGATGGCAAAGCTGAATTTTCAGCATCATTATTTACAGCCTTCAGAAATCATTCTAATATGCTAATTTGCTGCTCAACAAACATTTCTTATTAACAATGTTGAAAACAGTCGTGCTACATCAGAAATAGAATAGGGAATCAATTTACCGTTTACCGCATCCAGTGTTGACAGCATTACTGATTATAATGGGTTCTATTAGCTTTAATGGCGTCGCTTGCTTCTGGTCTAGACACGGTGCAAGTCACTTTTGCTTAAATATCTTAAATATTTTATTTAAATATCTTACTAACCCCACAACTTTTGAACGGTAGTGTATGCTCTTTTGAAAATAACACTAATGATCAACATCATGCTTACAAAAGCTTAACTTTGTAAGTAAACCTTTCAGTTCACAAGGGAATGAATCTCACATTTTGAGTGAAAGTCACGTGTGCCGTGATTCTCTCCACTCGCTCCAGCAGGAGCTCTGAGATCTGCTGCTGCTCCGATATCTGAAGCCACACAGACACAGGAAACTCAGCTCCTGTCAAACTCACTGCAGTCACCTGTGGAGAGAATGAGTCAGAGCCGTGCGTGACGCTCACATCCAGCACATGAAAGCAGAGATCAGAGCCAAAAGACACTTTTCCACCATCGGGGCAAAACGTTCTCTTTGCTTAATCACTCCATTCCGTGCGGATACGGTCCAGTCGGTATGGCTATGGTTTCATTTTCCACCGTGGCAGTGGGACTGATAATAACAGAGCTTTTTGGAATTAAATAAATTATCAGTAGTTGCCTTGCTAACACGAGAGTTTACAGACGATATGTGATGTAAATAGATGCATCAATGCTTTTAATTTAATATTAATTTGTGTTTACGCTGCTCAAATAGCACACTTAGTCAGCCACAGAGAAACTGGTAGCCAGGCAGCAGACAACAAGTGATCAATCCTGAATGGTGATGACACCATTCATTGAGAATTCAAGGCCGAGAACCGTTTGTAAACAAGCTGTACCATACCAGGCTAAACTGGAAATACAACTGGAACCGCTCGGCTCGACGATGGAAAAGCGGCTAAAGACAAAACGTACAGCATGGAAGAAATTATAAATTCGTGATGACTCAAATAAGTTGAGCGACAGCTAAGTAAATTGTTTACAGTAGGGCCAAAAAGTATTTAGTCAGCCACTGATTGTGCAAGTTCTCCCACTTAGAATAATGAGAGAGGTCTGTAATTTTCATCATGAGGTACACTTCAACTATGAGAGACAAAATGAAAAAAAATCTAGGAAATCACATTGTAGGATTTTTAAAGAATTTATTTGTAAATTATGGTGGAAAATAAGTATTTGGTCAATAACAAAAGTTCAACTCAATTCTTTGTAACATAACCTTTGTTGGCAATGACAAAGGTCAAACGTTTCCTGTAAGTCTTCACCAGGTTTGCACACACTGTAGCTGGTATTTTGGCCCATTCCTCCATGCAGATCTCCTCTAGAGCAGTGATGTTTCGGGGCTCTCGCTGGGCAACACAGACTCCACAAATTTTCTATGGGGTTGAGGTCTGGAGACTGGCTAGGCCACTCCAGGACCTTGAAATGCTTTTTACGGAGCCACTCCTTCGTTGCCCAGGCGGTGTGTTTGAGATCATTTATGCTGGAAGATCCAGCCACGTTTCATCTTCAAGGCTCTCACTGATGGAAGGAGGTTTTGGCTTAAAATCTCACGATTGATGGCCACGTTCATTCTTCCCTCAACACGCATCAGTTTTCCTGTCCCCTTTGCAGAAAAACAGCCCCAAAGCTTGATGTTTCCTCCCCATGCTTCACAGTAGTTATGGTGTTCTTGGGACGCAACTCTATATTTTTCTTTCTACAAACACGACGAGTTGAGTTTTTACCAAAAATGTCTATTTTGACCACATGATATTGTCCCAATCCTCTTCTGGATCATCCATATGCTCTCTGGCAAACTTCAGACGGGCCTGGACATGTATTGGCTTAAGCAGGGGGACACGCCTGGCACTGCAGGATTAGAGTCCCTCTCGGTGTGTGTTACTGATGGTAGCCTCTGTTACTTTGGTCCAGCTCTCTCCAGGTCATTCATCAGGTCCCTCCATGTAGTTCTGGGATTTTTGCTCCCCGTTCTCATAATCATTTTGACCCCACGGGATGAGATCTTGCGTGGAGCCCCAGATCGAGGGAGATTATCAGATGTCTTGTTATGTCTTCCATTTTCTTACAATTGCTCCCACAGCTGATTTTTTTTACACCAAGCTGCTTGCCTATTGTAGATTCACTCTTCCCAGACTGGTGCAGGTCTACAATTTTCTTCCTGGTGTCATTCGACAGCTCTTTGGTCTTGGCCATGGTTGAGTTTGGAGTGTGACTGTTTGAGGCTGTGGACAGGTGTCTTTTATACAGATAACGGCTTCAAACAGGTGCCAATAATACAGGTAACGAGTGGAGGACAGAAGAGCTTCTTATAGAAGAAGCTACAGGTCTGTGAGAGCCAGAAATCTTGCTGGTTTGTGGGTGACCAAATACTTATTTTCCACCATAATTTACAAATAGATTCTTTTAAAATCCTACAATGTGATTTTTTTTTCTCATTTTGTCTCTCATAATTGAAGTGTACCTATGATAAAAAAAAATTACAGACCTCTCTCATTATTCTAAGTAGGAGAACTTGCACAATCAGTGGCTGACTAAATACTTTTTGGCCCCACTGAAATTAAATGCAGTGTTTTATACCACTTTTGCAGAAATAGCAACTAGGTTCCCATCAGAATCCAGAGTTTCCTCCTTCAGGACTTCTACTAGCGTCTGATTGGCTCTTAGTAGAGAGGTCAGCTTCCTTCCAATCAAATCACTGTATGCACAATCAAACAGCTTACAAGCATGTTCATTTGCATCCAAAACCTTGCAAAAAAAAAAAAAAAAAAGAGAGAAAGACATCATTGAAATTGAGAATTTTATGAATAATAGTGCAGCAAAAAGACAAAGTTAAGTATTCCCATTACCAATATAATGTAATGGAGGCCTTTATTTAATCAGAAAAAGGCCTATGATGAGCACAACCGTCTGATACCTGTGATGTGGTGCAGTTAATGGACAGGACAGCTTTATTCGGGTTGATGGTGAGAGATGTGCCTCTCTTCTCTGGAGCGATACAGATGAGCTGTCTGAGCAGAGAGTTCTCCAACACAGGAGACCCTTGATTTGATGACGGAGAAACAGGTTGGAAGCAATGCAGATCAGAAATCTGAATATTCCTCATCGCCACAGATGAACCAACATGAGAATCACCTTTTGGAAAGGAAACAAGTCAGGTAAAAAAAATTATATTCTTTCATTATTTACTCAACTTTCCAAACCCATTTAAATTTCTTCTTCAGTGCAACTGGAACACAAAGGGAGATGTTCGGCAGAATGACAGCTTCAGGGACCGTTCACTTTAATTACATATTACACAACCATTCTAAGTTGGGGTTAGTACTTTTTAAGAACTTAATACTTTTATTCAACAAAGGATGCATTCATTTGAGAGTTAAAACGCATTAAGAAGTGAGATTAATGACATTAATGTTTCTATGGACAAAAATGCTATTCTTATGAACTCTCTGATTTTGATAGTTTAATGTTATTATTTTATATATTTATATTATTTTATATAAGTCCACACATTGTGGCACAGGTGTGGAAGCTGCGTGGCCCACCTGATGCGTCCATGCGGGTGAGAGTGCAGTTGCGTGCGGAGGGAAAGGACTGGTTCATGCAGAATGAGTCACTCTTCATCATACTGCTGATTTTACTGCCATCTTCATCATCATCGGCAGCAGCAGCAACACAAACATTGTCGCCCCTCGGGCTGCTCCTCCGGCCGTGCATCAACATTCCCAATGAGCTTCAAATGAAAGTGGATAGTCCAAAACACGATTCTAACCAGCGACCTTGTTGTTTTCGAGATATGTTTAATCACATATATCGCATAATAAACAAATACATCATGATTGTAGGGAGCGCGACTCACCCACCGCACTGCTGAGCTGTGCTTTCAGTTTACAGCCTGCAGCCTTGGAGACAGCGAGAGGGAGGTTTCCTTCTTTCCTTTTACACGACTTAATTGAATAATAAATAACAAAACAAACACTTGCTTAAAAAATAAAGTTCTCAACTGCCATAAACAGTGTAGTTTCGAAGTGTTTGTTTGAGTGAAGTATATCGCGGCCTAGAATGCTTGGCGGGTATGAATTCGAATTAAGGTGACGAAAGACGAGGGAGAGCAAATGAAAAAAGCGGATTTTGAAACTGACAGGGAGTTTATCGAATAGAAAACATCAGTGGGAGGAGCTTGTTGCATTGAGGGAGGGACGGGGTTTCTATGGATATCAAAGGGTAATGTTTATGTTGTTCAGTATTTTCTTGTGACCTATTTCCTCCGTTCAGTTATGCCTTGTTCTGTAGCCCACACTTTTCAACCATGTTGTTTAGATTTCAGTCAACGTTTTGTAGTAATGTTCATAAACCAGCAATATAACTTCCCATTTGGTTACACAACTTCATTACTTCAAACATTCATTATTATATTGAATATTATTATATATTAAACACAACCTGGAGATGCACATTTTTATTTTGATGTTAAAAGCACTCTGCACAGCTCATTCATTAACAGCTTCATCATTTCCATGTTTGTAAACAGTTTGACTCATTTCATCACTCCTTGGACATTAACTAGTTGCTTACAGTTGTTGTGCAGTTTATCTCTCCGGCTTCAAGTAGCCTATGTACTGCTTAGCAGTTCAAAACTTACCAAAAACAGCAGCAAGCATTTGTCTTTAACAAGCGTTCATCAACTTTGTCACTGGAAAAGCATTTAAACAAACTAGTTTCTTTTATAATGTTCATTTAAAATGGAGAAATAAGAAATTATTGAACAGATTAGACATGACACAAATTGTAGGTATTACAGAGGGAACATACACAAACAGTCTAACAACGATGGATGGATGAACATTTTGGAGAACATTTAAACATCATAACAGTCCACTTTGCTGTTGATGGCTTTTTAATCCAACACATTTTTACTAATGCACACATCTTACACAGTTTAACTCCACATGCTGCTCTGCCATACATCACAGTTCTTTGCCATTACATTCTCAGTGCGATATGCAGTGCATTTTCTTTACTTTTTTTTTAAATAGACAGTAAGCAGGGCCTGTCATTCGTCCCTTTTCAGAATGAATATCCAGAGGTCAAGGGTCAAGACCAGGTTCACTTTGGCACATATGGGCGATGGACAGCTGTATGCAAAACCCCATGGATGAGGAAGTCCAGGAGCTTCTGTGCTTCACAGGCAGGTGTCTCTCCACAGAGATTTTAATGCAAGGTTGAGCTCAGGTTTAGGTCGAACAGAAGCATGCATAACACTTTAGCATTTCTACTGTAATGGTAACAATGGCTCTCTGCAGAAGAGGTTGACATAGACACACACAATGGTGGGAATCGAATCACACACTGTGGACACCCGCCGACACAATAGGGCTGGCACGGGATCCTGAGTCTCAAGGCTTACAGGTTCACAGAAAGGCCTAATGATGGTAGTCCTTCTTACTGTGTGGACGGTTACCCAGGACTTTGTCGATGTCCGAGGCCACTTGAGTAGTGATCTTTGCAAGAACCTGTCAATGAGAATGTGTTGTAGGCTAACTATTAAAAATGCAGGCAACAGAGTCAAAAGTTCAATGTCATTATTCACTTTAAATTAAAATTATTTCATCATTAATTATAAGGCAACCATTTGAGCTTATAAAACTTAAACCTTGTTTTTTTTTTGTTTTTTTTTAATGAGCGATCGTTTCGCTTGATAAGACCCTTATTCATCGTCTGAAATCGTTAAAAGCCCTTTCCAGTTTGCACTGAAACTGTCTTTTGAACCTTGAACCGTTTGGTTCCCATTGAAGTCCATTATATGGAGAAAAAAACTGGAATGCTTTCATCAAAAACCTTAATTTCTTTTCGACTGAAGAAAGAATGACATGGATATCTTGGATGACATGGGGGTGAGTAAATTATCAGCAAAAGTGTTTTGAATTATTCCAATTATTCCAAGTAGTCTCAATTTGTGGTTCTCAACCGTTTTGATTTCATTACCCATTGTCCACAACAAAATGTTTTCTAGTTGTTTCTGATTTACTACTTAAGAATTAAAAAAAAAAAAATTCTACCTAATAATTTTAAGATTTTCCTTTTCAGGTCATGATGATTAATTGTTTAATACTTGTTTTGTTTTCATTTTAAATCATATTGAGCCCCCCTTGGAAGTTTGATGTTCGCTAATTGAAAACCATTGGTCTAAATAGTTTCGCCAAGCTAGAAACCACGTAAAACCATCTTTTGTCTGAGGCTTTGGATCTTTCATTGCTGTGTGAAAGTTTGCCATTGCAAATAAAAATAGCATCAAGCAATATCCTGTTTTTGATGTTTTAAATGTAAATGAGAGCTGTAGAAGCTTATGTGTGACAGTGTATTTGACATGTTTTGAGAAATCATAAATTTCTTGCCTGTATCGCCCCCAGGTTTTCAGTGAGCTGTGCAGGGTTGGAGGTACCCAGGAGAACCGAACTCACTCCTTCATTACGGAGGCACCAGGCTATAGAGGAACACAGAAAATAGATGTATGAGGGAACTGTGGTTTGGTCATGCAGTATATGTATGAAAGTTTCAAGCCAGTGAATAAGTGGAATCTTGACCGGGTGCTGCAGCCAAAGGTGTGTTCATACAGGACTTTTCAACAGTAGCCTACTTTTATAACAAACTTTTTTTTTAAATTAAAATATTAATAAAAATACACAATAAAATTAAATTTAAAACAATTAATACAAACAATTTTTTTGAAAAGATATATATTACTCAATAAAAAATATAACAAAATTAAAATAATAATTAACATTTCACCAATTAAATCAATTGAAGAATTAGAATTAAGAATTTTACCCTCCAGAGGCTTCCAAAATGGACCAAAGCAAGCCAAGATTGTGTGTTTTTTGTTATTTTATTTATTTATTTATTTTTTTTTTTAAGGTATGTCATTTTAGTAGATTACAGCCATGTACTGTAAAGTGTTAGGAGTGACAACCACATTTGAGTACGGGATTGAATCCCCTGAATTGTTGTTTCGTGTGTGTGGGAACGGAACACGTCTCACTCCCGAAATTGCGATGATTGACAGTTCTGGCATCTCGAGAGTTTGGCATCCTCTATTTTTGACAAAAGTAATATTACAGAGGCCAAACACTCGCTATGTTCTGCAATTTTAACTAAACCACCATATAACAAAAACAAAAAAAAAATAATTCGGAAACAACCCAAAGTCTTGGTGATTTTAAGGCCATGTGGGTTATGTGCATAAAAGAAAATTCAGCCTTTTACTCATATCTGTACTGCATATGACAGTACAGTCTGAGTCACTCTGGCATTGATAATATGTGGCACACTGTGACAGTTGAAGTGAAAATGAGTGAAGTTCTTCAGACCAACCGATGGCAAGTTGTGTCAGGGTACAGCTGAGCCTCTCAGCAATGTGGGTCAATTCCTTAAGCTTCGCCTGCTGCTTTCTGCCATCCTCACTCAGAATCTTCTCCTTCAGCCACTGATACGGCTGCACGGAGAGAGAGGAAGTGAGACAAGCAAACCTTCCCTGACAGACCTACCACCCTCACCGCTGGATAGCCTACAAACTGAAGGTGTAATTTATTAACTATAGACCTTATGTAGCCACGCCCCTTTTCAGCACTGAGCTTTTTGAGTTCTGTCTTCCAGTTTGTATTTCCACAGCATGAGGTAAGATCTTACGGATTTATTAATGAGCTGCTCGTTTTAAAATTTTCCCGGTCTACTGACATTTGGAATGACATCGACTTTATAAATATTACAATGCTCATGATAACTTTCATTAACTCTAAAATAAGTCAATCCACTTTATCAGCAACAGCGATGCCATAGAAATATTCAGAGACAAGACAAATTTCTAAAGAATCACTCCTAAATCACTTCATCTGGCAGACTGTCCTGTTCAACTGATTAAAGTACCTTCAAAGAGGCTCTGGAAGATTCTGGGATGCCATTTTCATATTTTCCTGTGATGATGCCACAGGCCAGGGGAGACCAGGACACTACTCCAACACCTGCGGAACAAGACTACAATTTTAAGGCCATTTTGATGGGTGTTTATGTGTAAGTATTTATGTATAATATGCGTTTATTTTTACCAATCTTATGGTAAAGCTCTGGCAGTTGCATCTCCACTTTATCCCTCTGAAATAAATGATACTCGGCCTGTTCACACACAGGTGGAATCAGATTAAACTGCCTCGCTACAGAATACGCCTCCTACATGGAGAGAAAGATGTGACAAAAAATAAAAGACAATGATGTTAATACTGTTTAAAGGGGACATATTATGCCCTACTAAAGGGAACCTATTAAGCCCCAATTTTGATTTTGGGTCTACTAGAATAGTATTTTTATGCTTAAATGTTCAAAAAACACATTACTTTTTGACATATTTTACACTGTTGCAGCACTTCTCCTCCCAGTCTATCAGTAACGCTTTTAGTTCCGGTCTCTATGAAGCCCCTCCTTCCGAAAAGCGTAATGTGCTCTGATTGGCTGGACCAGTGTGTTGTGATTGGTCAACCGCTTTGAGTGTGTTTAGCGAAACGTCATGTCCCTTACCATAATCACAAGTTTCAACTATAGAGTTTCAACACACTACAAATGCAACTCAACCAGGCCTCGCCCCTTTTTTGAAAATGCCATGGTTGGGAATTATTTAAATGAGGAATTTTGTGAAGTGTACGTTCCCGGAAGAAAACTGAAGACTACATTTGAGGCATTTCACAGAGTAGGCCTATAGAAACAGTGCTTACTGTTACCTCCGTGAAGTTGGCACCCCATAAAATAAAACAAAAAGAATCCCAAAAACTGTGCAATTTGTTTGTGCTAATTTTTTACGCAAAAACGAAGAAATGGTGTTTGCGATATTGAACATTATTTTGTTTTTATTGTGGGATGTCACTCTTATTAAATATTCCAAAAAAGTCCCTCACTTAAAACACCCAAACAGTGCCCACACTGTCATAGAAAATCAAAAAATAAACAGAGCAACAACAAAAAAAAAAACATTCTTGATGAGAGATAATATTTATAAAATATGACAATATAAAATAATTTCATAATCAGTATTGACTTAAAGATGCAGTCCGTAACTTTTTTATGAGTGAGTACATAATGAAAAAAAACCCCTGTGTTTTCGTCTTATCAATCACTACTGTACACCTATAATCCGTGTTCGGGAAAGTTACTTTTAAAAGTAATGGATTACAATATTACGTAACTCGCCAAAAAAAGTAACTAATTGCATTACTTAGTAACTTTTTATGAAAAGCAATGCATTACATTACTTTTGCATTACTTTTTCTCATCATTGCTAAAAAAAAAAATGCTAAAAAATGCTATTTTTGCCAAATGTTAAGGCGGCTATCACATAAAAAGTGAAATGAATAAGCCTCAGGCTAAAGGAAATGCATATTTACTACTGTACAGTAGAGGGCGCCACTCAAACAAACCTTTCAGCAGCTGCTGTTCTGAATTAAAGAACAAAAGGAGACGAGGGAGTTCAACACTCTTATATCTAAATCTAATCTAAAGTCATATTTGCTTATTATGGTTGAGTTAGATCATTGAAGGTCAGCGGCAGAAGGTCGGCACCGCTGTGGAGCATCCCAGTACCTGTGTGACTCTAACAGGAGAAGTAGCTCCGGCCACAGTGTTCTTCCGCAAGTCGCTGTAGAGCGCCAAAAGTAACAGACTGCAGCTTTAAATATGCGGAGGAAGCATTAAGGAAAGAGTGCACCGAAGTTTGTCCTCTCCACTCACCATGATTTCCATAGCTGACCAGCGTGATGTGCCCCAGTACATGGACATACCGTGGTTAATAACATGCGTCATGGCTCTCACTATCTCTGAAAACACACATGACAAAAATATCAGCCAAGCTTTTGAAATAGTTTGCTCTAGATCCAGAGAAATCATTTGTCTGCTCACCATTAGATAGCGCTATACATCCTCTCCTTGTGCAGTAACTGGGTTTATTTTTTCATAATGTCATTTAAAACTATATGGGAATTCCCAGGATGCATGATTGCACTTATGTTTTAATAATTGATTTACAGGTCCAGGTGTAAATGTGTATTATTTGAATTATGTTTAGTAAAAGGATACTTTGCATTGTTACACAAATGCCCAGAACACTACAAAGGATATAATGGTGGTACATTAGGAACTGAAAAGGACACCACACATTTTTATTTAATGAAAATTATTCTGCAGCATTATAGATAATATCTATTATGTTTACATTAAGGGGACCCTGAATTGCACAATACAATTTATTGTACTCTTAGTACAGTCCTGCCAGTCCTAACAGTCCTAAAGTATAGCATAGCATCCTAAAATTCAGAAAAGTCCAGTTCAAATTGCTTTCAGCGCTACTTTCTTTGCTGTGTACGCATTATTGTCTGATTTATTCCTTAAGTGAACTGGGTCCTAAACGCATATGGTAATAGACCACCATCAGAGAATCACAAATGGGCATCAAAATACTCACATCTCATAGTACTTTTTTATCCATTTTACTGGATGAGTTAATAAGGATTTTGGTCCGCATGATGGTCTTTAAGAGGAGATGGGGCATATTGAACTTTTAACACACTAAGGAAGGCTCAGTGTTAGCACATTTGTGTTTTATATCATCTGGAGCTAAATAAAGAGGAACTTAACTATCCGTCTGTGTGCAGACCATCATTCCTTTTTTATAGCTTACACTAAAAAAACAACAACAACTAAATAGGCCAAGCCATAAATGGCAAAATATTTAGTGGTCTTATAATGGTCTTTATCTATTTTAATCACAAATCACTGGAAAACAAGGAAATTAGCAAGAATTGCACAAACACTGTAGATTGCATGGATTATCCCCTTTGTCTCCTATAAATGTTTAAGCCATGGGTAAACTTGCAGACAGCTTTTTACAGAAAGAAGAGTGAGTGTTGTTCCAATGTTGATGGCTTCAAACAGTTCATGAGTAGCTAAAAAATGTCTCCCAGTTGTTCGTAGAATTTAAAGTAAGAGCAAAAATTCACTATATGGTTCGAATCTGGACTCTGACCAGAAACATGATTTGTTCTCAAGCCACTTCTTGGCTGTCTTTGTAGTTTGGGTAGGAGCATTGTTGGAAAATAACATCTGATCATTCCTCTTTAGATGACAACATTTCATTTGTGGGAAGCAAGCCATTTTGTAATATTTTGTAAGACTTTCGCAGGGAAGCAGCTCACCAATACCAGGAGATAAAATGACTCCGCTCCTCAATGCTTCACTGTAGCAGAGAGGAATTTATTGTTATATTTCTCACCAGATTTTCGAAGACACCGCTCTAGAGTATCACCATGCAACTCTTGTTGTTTCATTGTGATTCATCACTCCTCGCAACTCTGCTGAACCCTTTGGAATCAAACTTCCCATATTCTGCCAAATAATTCATTCGGTTTTTGATGTTTTTCTGAGGCTTCCTATATGTGTAGCCTAAGTTTTTGTTCATATGTAACATAAGATTTTTGTAGGCCTACATTTTGATAATTGCGGAGAAGCATGTATTGACAACATCTAAAATTTACACATGCACAATTTAGAAGTGTAAAATTTTCATAATAAATACATTTTAATAGGTATATTTACTATTATTGACTGAATCTTATTCATTTATTTTAAATTTAGATAAAATGATGTACATTTTTTTAAATGAGTTCAATTCCACACAAGAAATCGCACAGGATAATGAAAATGTTCATCATACCAAATGAATGTGAAATTAGGTAGGTGTTAAATAAATGTGATGGTTTTTAATGTTTTTAATTAATCTATGAATTCAATAGGCTTATTGTAAATATAACAAAAATTTATGTAAACATCAAGTTGTTCATACATAAATTTGATAATGAACTACATACACTTCAGTGTCAACATGTGAAAATGTACGATACTTTTCCAAAGTTTGAGGTCAGGTAAGAAATAAATGGGATCAATGCAGAAATGTATACTGTAGATTTTTATGTTACAAAAATGTATATTTCAAATTAATGCTGTTCTTAAAACTTTCCTGAAAAATATGCCACGGTTTCCCCAAAAATATTACAACCACACGTTATGATCAAATATACAATTTGTAGTGAGATCATATATAATGTTAAATAGAAATATCATGTATAATACCCACAGTCTTTGTTTTTCGTCATTGGAAACGATTTCAGTGTGTATGACAGAGCAAAAAAAGAAGCGTGAAGTTCGCACATTAAAAATAGCTGCTCCAAATTCATTTATTAATAGCACAACGTTTCGACCCTCAGGTCTTCATCAGGCATCAGTGTTTTTGATTATATTTGACAGAGCGTCACTCTGCAGCTAACAGGAACACCATTTGCCCTGAAATCCTCAAGGCACTATCCCGTTCTACGCCATTACCAGCGGAGCCCTTTTACTCTTCAGCGGTGCTTTATAGCTTTTGGACAAGAACAGCGAGTACAAGAATTGCTCAAAAACCTCCGTCATTGAGTCAATAAAGCTGCTTTATCGCTTCATCTTTCAGATTTTCATATGCAAAGAGCTGCTTTTCTCTGTCTCATCAGTGTTTTGACTCAAGGCGCTTCGCTGTGGCCATTACTCTGCGTCCTCTGAGTCTGCGTTTCATCTTCACATGCCACCAGCGAATGATGTCTGTGGGGAGCTCTTTGTCTGTGTACCAGGGCTGCCCTAGTCTCATCAAATGCCACGCCTGAGGACCAACATTTTGTTCACTGACTGTCAGAAGTTCTGCAGAAAAATTGGAACACGCTTGTTAAATCTGGCAGGCTCTAATCTGATTGGCTGGCATTAATCAGTCCACCTAGTATATATACTATATAGGTGATTGGTGGCGCTAACAGCGTACACCATCTTTTTGCTGCTGGTAGAGAAACCCATTTTCTTTATTTTACACAGTTTATAACAGTTTGTGTGTCTTCTGGTGCTATGCAACATTCTTCTTCTCAGTGGTCAAAGACGATCAATAGTGGGTTGCGCCACCTAGTGTACTGGAGTGAATTAGCCAAAGGCGAACAATCGTTTTGCGCTTGGTGTGAAAGTACTGTTAGCTTCGCTTAATCGACGCTGGTCGCTCAATGCTTTTCTTGTCTAAGTGGGCAGGTCATAGTCCAATGTGGACCAATCCTGTAAGACCAGGGCAGCTAAATAGAGCATCACAGTCCCGCCCACAGCCCGAGAGAGCGTTGGTGCCGGAAGTAAATTTCCCATTCATTTCTCCCATTGACATTTTGTAAAATCCATATCTAAGGAGTATTAGAGCATGTCTGAGGATAACCAGCTACGGCTGAACTCATAAGCACAACGTATCATTTCGAGTGAAAAAACGAAGAGAAAATCCAAAAAAGGGTAGGCTACAAGCCTGTATACTTCTTTTCATTTCCGAGCAAAGGAACTCCTCCAGTCACTAAAGTCGACTGAAAAGTCGGCTGTGGCAACTGCACATCAAATGGCGCGGACGCCCCGGTGCGACCTGAGGTGCGACCAATGAACTAGCCCTACGTCATTACACGATCTTCAGTCTTCACGTAACTTCGCGGGGTTTCAGACACGTGACACGACTTCCACCAATCAGATGCATCACTGTGGGATTGTGGGAATGGGATTGTTCAGGATTGTGGGTAATGAAGTACTTATCCAATACATCGCGAATGAAAGGCATTTATCTTAAAACAAGGTTAGTGCCCCATGAACTTCTGGCGTTTATACAATCACTTAGTACAGCCGTAGCTGGTTTTAAGTCTACCATGCATGGTTACGTTTTTATGGCTTATATCTCAAATGTCAATGGAGAAATTGTATTGAATTTTTACTTCCGACACCGGCTGTGGGTGGGACTGTGATGCTCTATAGAGTGCCCAAGTTACGACGTCACTCTGTAGGCCAAAACGTGGAAGTGAGTTAGCATTTTAGCACTACCGGTTCCATCGCTCTAAACTTAAAGGGATACTCCACTTTTTTGGGAAATAGGCTCATGTTACCACTCCCCCAGAGTTAAACAGTTGAGTTTCACCGTTTTCAAATGCATTTGGCCGATATTCTGATATTTAGAAGAATATCAGTAACCAGACAGTTTCTGGTCTCATTGACTTCCATATAGGAAAAAATATATACTATGGAAGTCAATGAGACCAGAAACTTTCTGGTTACTGGCATTCTTCTAAATATCAGAAAATCGGCTGAATGGATTCGAAAACGGTAAAACTCAACAGTTTAACTCTGCACTGTAAAAACTAATCTATAGAATTTACCCAAAAAATGTGAGGTAACAATTTGCATCGACTTTGGTGGGGTACATTTAATCCATATTAGTGAGTATAAACTATCTGAAGTAAAAAGCTATTAAATACTTGCATAAATTGGGTAACAATTACCTCCATTTATCAACAGCTACTTACTCGTTAAAATTAGGTAAAAATTATCTATTCAAATCAAAGCTAATTACTTATTCAGAGAAGGTAAAATGTACCCCCCACAATAAAGACATTCACATGGTTCATCAGATCAATGTTTTTAATCCAAAAATTCATATGAAACACTCAAAATACAGTGCAGCACAATAACTTTACACAACATTTCAAGTAATGAACATGTTAACTCACTGGACTATCAAATGTTGTTTCAATAATGTTGGATAATAAAACATTGCTGTTTTAGGAGGAGGAGAGAGTAGAAAATGAAACTAGAAGCGAGGAGATCAGAGCAGTACTGGAAGAAGTCCAATCACATTTTGTTGTATCTAAACTCTGTGATTCCATTACTTGGTTTCCCTCGATCACAATAGACAAATCTGGATCCTCCTCAGCCATGACATTGTGCTTCACAATCACCTTCATGTATTTGTCTGTGTAGTCCTCACATTCCTACATGTAAAAAACAAACAAAAAGCATGCACATTTTTATTTAATGTAAGATGCTGTTTCAATATATTTCAGTTTATCTAAAAGGAGAGCAGAGGGGGAGTGGAAGGCAAAAGGAGAAGGTGGATACAAGAAGAGAGGAGGATCCTTTGAGTTAATCAAAAATCTGTTATGAATATGACATACCTGGTAGTAATGGAAAAGATCTTCTTGATTTTCACCAAGGTAGTCTTGTCTTTAATGAGGCAGCAGACAACAGCATCTCATGTTTCTCAATGTTCTGTGTCTGTAGGGAGATACAATTTAGTGATGTTAGAATGTTAGCGAAGTGGGGAGTGATTTACATATACTAAGACCGAATTACGGCCCTGCAACAGACTGGCGACCTATCCAGAATGAACACTGCCCCTTCACCTGATAAATGCTGGGTTGGCTCAAAAATCTTGTGACCCGAACGGACAAAGCAGTAAAGAAAATAGATGGATAAGACCGAATTCACACATTGATGTTAAAAGGTTTAAGTTGGTAAGGAGCTCAACTTTGTGCACAACAAATCAATTGTTTACAAATTACTTTAGTTTTAATTCACTCATATCAATAATTACATATTTGTGAAAAAATAAAATTACATACGTCATTTAAAGTGTCCAGCAGAGGACACATCTTGCAACCAGCTACTTCTCCTTTGGCGCGCATTAGCCGCAAAAGACCTCGTGAGTACTCATCAAGCTTCCGTGTGAATGTCTCCTCCAAGGAATATGTTGTGATGCGTCTAAACTCCTCCTTGATCTAGGAAGTTAAATGACCAAAATTTACATTTTAAATTAAAGACCAGCTCTCATAGTATTCACATGAATGTATACTAGTGGTAAGTAAAAATTACAAGAAATTCTCACCTGAGCTTCAGTGAATAATGCTGGCCACTTTAGAATAAACACACCCACAGAGGGGCTGAGGCTGACCACTTCAATTTCTTTGATCCGTTTTCACTTCTGTTGACACTGTAGGCTATCAACTGTAAATTAAAAAAAAGAAACATTTCAGGAAACATCCTATTAAAAAAAAAAAACATAAATCTAACAGCTATATATGGCAGGTGCATTCTGAGGGTTAGGTAGCATGTTAGCTTAGCACACATCAATACACTACAATTTATGAGATTATAAAACCATGTTTTTGCTCCAAAATTACTTTATAATGCATGTCGATTGCTTTAAATAACCTTCTGTGATCTGACTTGGCTTCGGATAAAAAAAACGGACATAAAATATTGTATTTTATAGTATTCTGGACTATCAAGATTATATCGATTAACATTAACTTACATTATAAATGTAATATATTATGAAGTTATCTGCATGGCTTGAAGAACACAAATAATGCGTCATCGTTGCAATCATGTTATCTGCAAGTATTCAGCGATCTTTGGAAACTTTGTTGTGGTTTCAGGTGTCACAGGTCATGTGGCTCTTCTTCGTGATGTATTATGTAGTAGCGTTAATTATGTGCACACGACGCCCGCCGGCTGCCAGTGTGTATTGAAAACACACTACATCCGAGGAGTATCCAGCGCTATGATTACATCGGCCCATTTTGGTGTATTCAATAAATATAATTCCTCTAACGTTATACAGAAATCTGACAGAAACCTATGATAATCAATAAATATTTCTCAGAATCTGCATATTTTTGAGCTGAAAGCACTTGTTTGGTCGAGCTCTGTCATGACGACGACAGAGGTATTTATGAATGGGAGCGGATGAATGACGCACATAATTCATATTAAAAACGCCATCGACTGTTTTTTATTGCATACTCCTGAAATTAATTAATATGGTCACTATAAGTTTCTCAGAAACAGTGGTCAAATACTGAAACCTGAGTCTTATATATGTTTAATAATGTATAATTTGTCAAGGTAATCACATTAAATCTGATAGTAACTTTGAAATCTGTGCCCAACGGCCGACCGTCTATGGCAAGCCGTTTTAACTTTTAATCATCCGCAGGATATGAATTCTTGATATCAACAATGCCATTTTTTGATGTCAAGAATTTAATTGTTGATATCAACAATTAAATTCTTGATATCAACAATTAAATTCTTGATATCAAAAAATGGCATTGTTGATATCAAGAATTGAATTGTTGATATCAATAATTTAATTGCTGATATCTGTAATTGTATTTTCACTAGTGAAATGTCACCATAGGCTGGCAAGCCGTTTTAGCTTTTATTCATTTCCAGGATATGAATTCTTGATATCAACAATTACATTCTTGATGTCAACAAATACATTTTTTGATATCAAGAATTACATTTTTGATATCAACAATTAAATTATTGATATCATCAATTCAATTCGTGATATCAACAATTACATTTTTGATATCAAGAATTCAATTGTTGATATCAAGAATTACATTTTTGATATCAAAAATGTAATTCTTGATATCAACAATTGAATTCTTGATATCAACAATTGTATTTTCACTAGTGAAATGTCCCCATAGGCTGCCATTCAAAACCAATTGTTGATATCAAGAATTGATTTCTTACTAGTTGAAATTCCAATTTCACATATCAGAAATACAATTATTACTAGTAACAACCTTTATTTATGATATCAATAATTCAATTGTTACTAGTTGAAATGTTATTCTTGATATCAACAATTGAATTGCTACTAGTAAAAATTTTCATTTTTGATATCAATAATTCAATTTTCACTAGTGATAGTGTTAATTTCTGATATCATGAATGTGATTGTTACTAGTAAGAAAGCCATTTTAGATATCTGAAATAATATTGATATCAGAAATAAATTTTCAGATATCAAAAAGTAACAATTTTACTAGTAACAATTGAATTGTTGATATCAAGAATAGACATTTCAACTAGTGACAATTTAATTATTGATATCAGGAATTCACATTTTTACTAGTAACAATGTAATTATTGATATCAAAAATGATATTTCTACTAGTTAAAAAAGAATTCTTGATATCAACAATTCATTTTGAATGGCAGCCTATGGTGACATTTCACTAGTGAAAATACAATTACAGATATCAGCAATTCAATTGTTGATATCAACAATTCAATTGTTGATATCAAGATTTGAATTGTTGATATCAAGAATTCAATTGTTCATATCAAGAATTCAATTTTTGATATCAACAATTAAATTCTTGATATCAAAAATTGGCATTGTTGATATCAAGAATTCATATCCTGGAAATGAATAAAAGCTAAAACGGCATAGGCTGCCATTCAAAATGAATTGTTGATATCAAGAATTGATTTTTTACTAGTAGAAATATCATTTTTTATATCAATAATTACATTGTTACTAGTAAAAATGTGAATTCCTGATATCAATAATTAAATTGTCACTAGTTGAAATGTTTATTCTTGATATCAACAATTCAATTGTTACTAGTAAAAATTACCATTTTTGATATCTGAAAATATATTTCTGATATCAATATTATTTCAGATATCTAAAATGGCTTTCTTACTAGTAACAATCACATTCATGATATCAGAAATTAACACTATCACTAGTGAAAATTGAATTATTGATATCAAAAATGAACATTGTTACTAGTAGCAATTCAATTGTTGATATCAGGAATAACATTTCAACTAGTAACAATTTAATTCTTGATATCAAAAATAAAGTTTTTTACTAGTAATAATTGTATTTCTGATATGTGAAACTGGAATTTCAACTAGTAAGAAATCAATTCTTGATATCAACAATTGGTTTTGAATGGCAGCCTATGGGGACATTTCACTAGTGAAAATACAATTGTTGATATCAAAAATGTAATTGTTGATATCAACAATTGAATTCTTGATATCAGAAATGTATTTGTTGATATCAAGAATGTAATTGTTGATATCAAGAATGTAATTGTTGATATCAAGAACATAATTGTTGATATCAATAATTTAATTGTTGATATCAACAATTAAATTCTTGATATCAAAAAATGTAATTGTTGATATCAACAATTGAATTCTTGATATCAAGAATTCATATCCTAGAAATGAATAAAAGCTAAAACGGCTTGCCATAACCGTCGGCTTGATGTGTTCCGCCATGGTGACGCCATCGACAGATTCAAACTTTAATTTCAAGTAATGACATGTTAAACAAACGAAAGCCCAATAAAAGCGAAGTGTAATGTCTCATAATTAAAAATATATATATGCACTCCTATGTTAATAGCTTACCTTCACTTCTGCTGTTCGATGGCAGCCAGAGAGAGGATCCAGCGTCGCCCACACTCACTCAAAAAGAAACCGCGGGCCTACGCATGCGCAATTTAAAGCAAAAAACTCACGTTTTGGGGGTATATTTTACTCCATTTTTCTATGTGATGATTCTTACTGTTGATGAATGGGTAGCATATGTAGAATTTACCCATTACTTTAGGATTCGTTGGCTGCCTGCAATAATCATGTACATTTTATATGGTTTCCACAGATTATATTTACCACTCGACAAAATCACTTTTTTCAGTGTGGGGGAGTGGTAAAATGAGCCTATTTCCAAAAAAAGTGGAGTATCCCTTTAAGTCTATGGGATTTTTAAATGGGTTTTTGCTGAATCGCCTGAAATAAGGTCTGTGGTGAACAAAGCCTCTAAAGATTTTCACATTTTGATCTATGACACACACAGTTATAACCATATTGTGTTTTTAAAAAAACTTTATATAGGCTTCAAAATGTATTGGATTAACTTGTAAAGATTATCTTGATAGACAAAACGCGTAAGGGTCACAACTCTTTGTTAAACACAGATCTAATTTTTTGCGATTTTCCAAAAGTCTATGGGGAAAATGCATATCCGCTATGCAATGCCGCTAGCTTCCGAGTTGTCCTACAAAGTGATGTCATCACTTTGGCACTCTATGCACAAATGTGAGAAACAAAAGAACTTATGAGAAGGAAAATAAGGCAAGAGAAGGTGAAAAAAAGATTCAAAAAACAAAACAAAAAAACAGGAGAAGCCAAATTTACCTCAGTAGCCTATAAGATGAAAATGAAAGCCCACACCCACTCGCTCATTACGAACTCTGCACGAGTGAAAAGAAATGTGTGTGGGTGAGAATGGAGGAGAAAAAGCGAAGTGAACGTCAGCTAAGCACAATAATACATGTGCTCAAGAAAAGAGAGAGCAAGACAAAAACAAGGAAACCAGAGGCACATGCCAGTGAGAACAAAAATGAATGGTTCTTCAGAAAACAGCTTCTTCTAACTAGAGACTGTGAACTCTTGGTCAATTCTGCTGGATCTCATAGAACATCCCAACATTAGAGCCTTGAAGCATTAATCTCATGTGAATGTCTGGGGTTTGTGCAGTGCGTAGGCTGAAGTGTGCATGTGTAGATGCGTCATGCACAAGTGTCCCATCCGATTTTTGAGGCAAGTGGATTTTGATTGCAATTTTTCCCAATAAATCATGCTGTTGAGTGCTTGTTAGGGAAAAGAAAATGTAGGGGGGGGGGGGGGGTCCTTTTACATTCATTTAGTCAGTTTGAATGTAACAAAAATACATCACAGCCTTTCAAGCTCACTCACACAGCTTGGTTAATATAAAAAACAAAACAAAAAAACAGTATTAGTTCAGGTTTAAAACATACACCACCATTCAAAAGTTTATACGATTTTTAAATAGTTTTTACAATTTGAAATATGGGTTACACTTTACAATTACAATAAAGTATCATTAATGTAACTAACATGAACTAACAATAAGCAATACGTTTATTACTGTATTTGTTCATCTTTGATACTTAAAAAAATGGCGTTGGTCATGTTAGCTCAGTTTATTAACTAATGTTAACAAATACAACTTTTGATTTTAATAATGTATTAGTAAATGTTGAGATTAAGAAACTGGAAGAAAGGGCAACTCTACGAAAACAAAGGAAACTAACATCTGAACTAAATCCCCATTCGAGAGATGACTTGAGTTGATCACCTCCCAATTTACAATTCTCTCCCTTCCCCATCTTGTCACTCTTTCATGCTGAGATCCCCAGAAATTCAGCTAAAAATCTGTGTGTGTGTGTGTGTGTGTGTGTGACACAGAAAGACAGTGGTAGTGGTGTATGATTTTGATTTGTGGCATTAATATCTCTATGTGGACGATTCAAGCACAAACAGGTCATTTGAGGTTTGTAGAAACATGTCAGTTGGTGCTAGTCACAATATCAGATGAACACTAATAAACACAGATGTGTGTTTGGTGTTTATAAAAAAGGCAACAAATATTACAGATCGTGAGTGCATTATTGAGTAATGCTGTTCATTAAATGACAGAGGACTATGTGTGGTATCCAATAGTGCTTTAATAATTTATGCTCTAACAGTATATTACATATTTTCTAATTATTACAGAAAATTTCAAATGGCACTTAGAGGCTTTTGCATCTGAACTTTTCAATTGTTTCCCCTAGTTTGTAAAAAGCAAACAAAAATCCCATTTAAACTAATGCATTGAAAACTAAAGTCTGAGCACCAAATTAAATCTTGATGACCTCATCTTTGTGCATGCATGTATATATGTTGGCCTATGTGTGTGTGTGTGTGTGTGTGTGTGTTTTAACATTCCTTGAAGCCCATATACGTACAGAATAACAATATATCTGCTCTAGCATCACATTGATGATCTTTAGTAACAACATGTGCCAAAAACTTAAACAACTCTCCAGGGAGACCACGGATAGTATGTGTTCTCAGTTCAGTTCCAAAATGTTCTTTTATTAAAATACCCCATTTTCTTCCCACGAGGATTCAACTGTATGTGCCAAGAACAGACTGCACATCAATTTGGATTAAAAGCATTCCAGACTTGATGGTAAAATGATGATTAAACGTTTTACTTTGATAGATCTTCCTCTATTCCTCACCGTAAACTGCAGCAGTGCCTCTTAAAGCTCTGATATAGAGTCCTCTTGAGATTATCCTCACACTGTAGGAAATCTATGCAGTGCTTTCTGGCTTGTAACCCTGATGTAAAATGTGTTTACGTGTTGATAAGACTCGCTCATGCAGACAAAAATCCTAAAGCAGTCCAACGGCAGAAATCAGTTGGTTTACTAACAAATTTGTCTAAGTTAGCTAAATCTGACTAAATAAAATAAGATTTTTTATTTCTAAAAATGTAAAAGCCTCACACAAAAGCAATCCAAAGAGGTATGTTCTCATTAGATTGCAAGTAAACATGAGTATGTGCTTGTATGTGTACAAATGTCAGAAGAAAAGTTTAGAGTTTGGAGACACAGTAGGGAAAGAGCAGTTTAAAAATACACTATCTACCCCATGGGCAACTCAGTGTATAATCCCCCTAGAGAGAGAGAGAGAGTCAAAGAGAGAAAGACAGACTTGAGTGTGTAAGAATCAGACTTCCTAAGCACTGCAGTGCCACAGAAATTGAAAGAGAGTGAGAGATTGGTTAGATTGGGATTATGATAACATATGGGGGAAAAAATGGCCTCGAGATGTATGGAAATAGCTTACATACTGTTTTACACACACACACTCACACTTGGTGCACCTTTCATGAGGTCATCCATGGGCGAAATGGTTTTTATACTGTACAAACTGTATTTTCTATTTCCTTACTCTAACCCTACCTCTAAGTCTACCCATCACAGAAAACTGTAATACCAGTGTAATATGCTATTACATTATTATGATATCATACATATTTTAGTCCTCATAAATCATATAAACAAGCACACACACAAACACACTAAGTAGGCCGATTCCCACCAAGAATGATTCAGCTTTGCCATCACAATAATAAAATACATAGATAACAATTGTTATATTTCACAATATTGTCCTACTGTTTTTACTGTATTTTTGATTAAATAAATGTAGCCTTGGTGAGAATAAGAGACTTCTTTTCTGACTCCAAACTATTGAATAGTAGTGTGCACTTAAAGGTGCGGTAAGCAATTTCTGAGCACAACACACTTGTAACCAATCATAAGTAAGGGGCGTGTCCACTCCTGATGGGGGAGGAGAGAGAGTGAGGATGAAAGAGAGAAGGCTGAGAGACATCATGATTTCATGATTTCACGCAGGCGGCTGCGTGTAATGTTAGCTATGGTAACCGGACAGTTTTGAGTGTCATTGTTTGTTTGGAAACAGCTGTGCTGTTGGTGACTAACAACCGACTCTTGCTTGTATAGTGTACTGTAAGTACATTTTTTTTGTTTTTCCTTGTCGTTCATCTTCGCTTTATTTTTCACGAAGCATTATTTTGCTTCGCTTCAGCTATGGTAAAGACATCCACGTTCATTTTGAGGGCGGATCAATGAAGCGAGGGGTCTGTTTGTTTTTGGGTTGATTTTAAATATTTTTAAATGTTTCTCAGAAATTACTTACTGCACCTTAAAACAGTGTCCTAGCAAAACCTCAAGGGGGCGCTAGAGTTATCTTCAAAAGTCTATGCCGTATTTTTATTCAGGTAACTATGTGATATTTAAAAAAAAATCAACTTTAACTAATTTTCTCACCAAGACTGTTACTCCACCATGACAGTAAAGAGAAAACCTGCCTAAGCCCACCATAGCTGCTCTTGCGACAATGCCAAATACATTGCTTTATGAATTACTTCAAACATATTTCAGAATGCAATGATGCTCAAAAGTGAGCTAGCAAAACTATCTGTGTAGGGACTTAGAGGCCCAAGCCTCACTTACCCTCCATAGGTGTGTTGCTGTCAGGGCGATTGGCGAAAACCACATCCACATATTCCAGCTGTAACCTCTGCAAAGAACCCCTCAGACCTAGAGAGAGAGAACGCGTAAGAGAATTTCAATGCTTTGTTGAAGTGAGAGATTGATTTGTGAAACCAAACTGCACCCGAAATCATTATACAATGTCCTGGGGAATGATCAGTGTTCGATCAGAAAGACATTCATCAAAAAATTACACACAAAACTATTGTATGGCTTCAGATCATTTGGGATAATGCCTTAGTTTTATGGACCACATCTATAAAGCACATCAATGTTTGTTTGTGTACGTATATTTATAGACTAGGGTTAGATCAGTGACCATTTTGGTATCGTCCAATATTAGGTTTAAAATGATCCAGATTATTATATAACTTTGAACACTATTTTGAACACAACCCTAACAGATGTATAATATTGAGCATTATATTAGTTATCAGTCATAAAAATATTGCATATTTATTGGTATAAAATTCAGGAACACAAAAATAATAATCATAAGTCAATCATATCGACCAGAATATATCGTTTCATTCTTATTTACAGACCAGTGGCCCTAATAGAACACATCAGGCACACTTAAAATTAATGTTACACAACACCATAAACAATACATTACTATTACCAAAGGTTTGAGGTCAGTAAGATTTCCTTATGTTTTTGATGCTTACTTAGGCTGCATTTATTAATAAACTCAACAATATTATGAATTAGTATTACAATTTAAAATAACTGTTTTATTTTCTAATGTATTATATTAAAATGCCATTTATTATTTTTCAGCATCATTACTACAACATTTTTTGGTTTAAAAATATTCTACCGGGATTTTTTTTTTCTTTTCGGATACTTAATGAATATAGAGTCAAATGGAACAGTGTTTATTTGAGGTAGAAATCTGTTGTATTTATAAATGTCCTTATTGTCACTTTTGATCATTTTATAAATTTCTTAAAAAAGAAACATCTTATCTCTTGCCTTTGCATTTAGAACCTCACAAACATCTGTTCTGTCAAATGTTTTGCATGAAAAGTGTTCTTGACCTGTTTTTCTTTAAATAAATGCAACTTGGTTTGACATTTAATGCAATGACAAGCTTTTCTGAGGGCTGTTTAAGTGTCCAAATACTTATTGGGGTCACTCTATCTCCGAACACATTTATCCTTCGTTCCATTTGAGCTTTTCTTTTAAATATAATTGTATTATTTTATACACCTACGTATGTGTAAGTACTGTGAAAGTGAAGCATTGGCAAAACTATGATGCTTTACAGTCATGCCAATAAATCTTGGCTGAGAGAGAAAGAGAGAGAGCAAACACCAGGTGTGCTGAAACAAAGTCAGAGAGCTTTCAGGTGATCAGACGCCGACGTGATTACTCTGCCATACTGAAATTAATCTGACAGATAAACTGCACACTAATTCATCACAAAAACACTGTACCAGCCAATCTCAGAATCATGAATCTGCCCCTTGCTCACCGAGTGCGCCCTCGCATCCGCCACGGCTATCATCAGTCACAATTTTCTGGGTTTGTGGATGAGATATTCTTAGCAGCAAGCTTTTTAAAGGATAAACAGACGGTCCTTTTTAGCCCACAAACAATGTCATACAAACACGAGCTAACAAGGACAAGAGAGAGAGAGAGAGAGAGAGAGAGAGAGAGAGAGAGAGAGAGAGAGAGAGAGAGAGAGAGAGAGAGAGAGAGAGAGAGAGAGAGAGAGAGAGAGAGAGAGAGAGAGAGAGAGAGAGAGAGAGAGAGAGAGAGAGAGAGAGAGAGAGAGAGAGAGAGAGAGAGAGAGAGAGAGAGAGACGAGCCAGAAAGGAAAACTACACACAAGCTAGAGTGGTAAACTCTATGCAAATGATTCAATTAGTTTCATGAAATACAAACTGTGAGGTTTCGCAATCAGAAAGTGATACAGAAATGACATTATAGATATTAAACTATAAAATCAGTGGTCTGCATCCGTCTCATAGTAATACAGTAATAGAGCAGAGATAAATGAGAATATTATTCCATGTAGATTTGCACTCTTAATCAGGCACTCAAATAAAGCTTACAATCTCAAACACTTCCCATAATTACATGCTGTCGATTATGAGAATACCACATAAGGCCTATGGTAAAATTAAAATTAAATTACGAAATAAATGAAAAGCTTTTAAAGGTGACAAACTGCAGCTAAATCTGTATGTGATCACGGGAGTAAGAAAAACATAAACAAAGAAACAAATAAATAAGTCTTACTCTTCTAATTTAAATGTATCTTGTTTTAAAGATTACAGTTTAGGCATTTTACTGGAAAACAAGACAATCATATGATTATAAAAATTATATTTGAAAGTGTACGTGAATGGTTTCTATACATACTGTGTTTAAATCATTCCATTGGTTTGCATGTGCTCTCTGTATTAAATCAAATCTACATTTATCGAGAGACAGAGAGAGAGAGATAATATATATATATATATATATATATATATATATATATATATATATAGAGAGAGAGAGAGAGAGAGAGAGAATCTCACACTGTTTAAGAATGAATGTTAGTGTGGGTGCTGAGCTTTTATTAGGAACAACACCACACACTGCAGCGAAGGAGAAAAAAATCAATAAAGGAGGAGGCAATGAAAAAGAAAAGAAGAAAAAAGGTTCAGGTCAATTACAAACAACAGGGGGATTAGAAGAAAGAAGAATATCTACCTTCAATAATGTGCTTCCTCGAGAGCCCACGCTCTGTCTCTGCCCTAGAGAGAGAGAGAGAGAGAGAGAGAGAGAGAGAGAGAGAGAGAGAGAGAGAGAGAGAAAGAAAGAAAGAAAGAAAGAAAGAAAGAAAGAAAGAAAGAAAGAAAGAAAGAAAGACAGAAAAATGCCTAAATTTTAAGGAGAAAATAAGAGTATAGTTACTACTAATAAAATGAATAGAGTAGACGGACGGACGGACTATAGATGGATGGATCCACTACAATAATACTTACTTTCCTCCCCAGTACAGTTTAGTAGTGATGACCAGACTGGATCTCCTGTACACACACAGACAGATTATGGATTATGTGTAAAGTGATTATGTTTTATACATTTCTCAACTAAATTGATCAGTGGGGATCTCCTTTAAATAAATATATTTATAGAAAACTAAGATAAATACCTCCAACACTTCTTCTTGATAATGTTTCCTAGGATGATTTCAGCCCTGTGAAGAAAGACACATTTTGAGTACTTTGCAATAATATTTCAAAGAAAGTTACTGTCATTCGTTTCAGGGCAAACACACCTCCTTTGTATACTTAACCATTAACCGAAGCGTCTCATTAGACGTTAAAGGGTGCCATGTGCGTTGGATATTTACGCTTTTGCAAAAGCGTCCTATATGGCGCTTTGGGATGAGAACGCGTTGGCAGTTTCATTACCGAATTTGCAACTATCACAAACGTCAGCGCTATTTGCCTCAACACAGATAATGTTGAGTTATGGTTACTGTCCGGGGAAATCCGTAGGAAATTTAAAGCTTATTCGAAATGAATGTAAGTGTACTTTTATAGTGATTATGGCAACAGTCATTTATCAAATGATGCTCAAAAGCATTACTATCAGGCACATATCCAGACTTTTGCCATTTTAAAGGTGTACAGATACATATTGTTCATAGTTTGTTGCATCCTGCACTGCTTAACAGGCCTGCAAAATTGCCCCATGTAAATTGCATTCAATACTAAATTTGTGGCAGTTTGCATCACACCCTGAATGCATAATTCCTTTAGTGAATTTGATGCATCAAAGCATTAATGCAGAAAATATGTACAGAAATGATGCTATCAGTGGGCGAATTTCAATCATAGAGAATTCCCTTCTGCATCTCCTAACAGGTTTAGATAAACAGCCGGCAAGATAGAAGTTTGGATATGAACTTTACAGGCTGGACTATGTGCTGAATCCCAATTCCCATACTATCCATTAAATAGGTTATGTAGTATGCAATATTTAGAATAGTTAGATGGTATGAAACGGTAATAAAGGTGTCCAGATGAATTCAGCCATTAATTTTGCTGTAAGTCAAAGGCCAAACTCACTTCCCAGCTGAGTAGACCTCTGCAGTGTCAAAGAGGTTGACCCCGTTTTCATAGGCTATAGTCATCAGCTGCTCTGCTACCTGCAAAACACACACACACATGCACGCACACACACACACAATCCCCATCAAGCTCTCAGCTGCACTCAATCATCAATGAAGAGAGCTTAGAATCCTCTTCACATGACTCACTGCCATGTGAAGCACTTTTATAACGTTCATGCCCCTTGCACTTAACCGAATTCAGGGCTGAGTTGATTTATTTTTGTTGTTGTTGTTGTTGTTTTTTTTACATATTGTGTTAAACCTAGAATATCTTTGCCACTTTTATTCATATTAACAGTGCAGTTAGGATAGGCAATCATGGAGAGAGAGGAGCAGAACAGGATCACAAAATGTATGTTACTGTATTCTAAAGGAGCCATTTATCTTTGTAATCTTTCATCAAAATGCAATAGCTTGCTCTGTCCCTGAAAGATTTTCCTCTTCAGCTGATTTCACCGAGCACTGTTATTCTTTAACCCCTCCCTTCCAAGCACTCGCCTCTATCCTGGCATTTAATGCTGCTTGTCACTATGTATAGGAATAACAGCATCTGACAGTTCATTCTGTTCACCACACATTGTTTGTCTCATAATTCTGAAAAAATAATACATGTCTTTACGGATAGATTTTCAGGCAGATGAACAGAGTGGCACTCATGTGCATATTAACACAAGATTATTATTATGCAATGGATGCTTGGTTAATATATCCTTTAAAAATTGTGCTCATCATTTTATAAATACTAACAGTCCTGAGGTAGGGTGATAAATTAAACTGCATTGCAATGTCACAAATGAAGAGTTCAGATGCAAAAGCCTCTAAATGCCATTTGAAATTTTCTTCTTTAATGATGATTTTTATCAAGCTTGTATATTTAAGTTCAGTGATTTCACTTAAATTGCGATGATAATTACCTATTAATTGTTATTTAAGTGAAATTACTGAACTTAAATGTAAACGTTTGATAAAAATCATCATTAAAGAAGAAAATTTCAAATGGCATTTAGAGGCTTTTGCATCTGAACTCTTCAAATATCTTCAATATTTCAGAGCACAAGCTATTAAACACACAAGTCATCATTACTAATTTGAAACGATTGTGATTTTGCGATCCATTGCACAGTTTTTTCATTGTTGTTCTTTGTAAACAGTTTCTAGATGGACGTGTCTTTTGCAGCGTCTTGCGCATGGCAAAAAAAACTAAAAATCAAAAAACAAAACAAAAAAACAATCAGAGTCTCATCTTCCATTCCCTTTAAAGGCAGTTGTGCTCACGCCATGGCGGATTACTATTTGCATGGTGGAATTTGCAAGCGGAAAACAGGACAAGTCGGATTCCACCCTTTCTTTATGTACACGTACAATAATGATCTGAGGAATTTCAATGGACACTGTCGTGAAACGACGTCACACTCTGCAGCATCTTTTTTCATAAACAGGAATTCAACATAACAAAAAGTAATACAATCAAAATGTAAAAACATACAATCTACTTGACTTTACTGCAAAAATATGGGTCCTTTTTCATACAGCCAGTGGTCATGCATGCAATGACATATCGATCAGAGTTTTATCTTCTGATGAAAGAACCGTTGAAATGGTGGTTAAAACCTCTGCAATCTCTACAATCCATCAGTCTCTCTCTCTCTCTTTCTGTATTTGATGGAGATCTGTCAGCCAGCATGAGTGACAGTGATTCGTTCTGTCGGCGTAGTTGTATATTAGCAGGCCGATAAGGCAAAACCGTCTGTTCAACTGTTGATGAGATGACTTATGACATGTGGAGAAGGGGACCGAACTGGGACGTTCGCATCTCGCTTAATTTGATTGGACAAGAGGGATGACTGGACAAAAGAGGAGACTCCGCCTCTGGGGAGAGACAGGCTTGTCGTGAAAGTTGTTGCCACAGGGACTTTTATTATGCAAGAACTGCTAGTATTTATGTGCATTTGCCTTGGGTGAGTGTCAGAAAGGGACACTGGCAGAATGATGTTATTATTTGAATAATGAGGAAGACCACAGCACAATGTGTCTACGAGCCTTCCTCTCTGCCAAGACTGTTAACACAGAACATGCTTATCTTGGCTAAAGCCTAGTTCACATTGCATGATTTTAAAACGTTGTGCTGAACTGTGCGGTTCACACTACATGACTTGCTCTCTGTGAAATCAGGAGTGTTCAAGTTGTTGAGCTTTTCACACCACACGACACAACGTGATTGATCCGCAACAAGAGATAATGCACTACACGAGTTGACAACAACGATTCTATCTTGTCTATGTTGGAGAATTCTGCTTGTCCTATGTACATATGAAAGAAGCGTGCATGTAAGTCTGTGCCAAACAGAAAAAACTAGGCCAAAAGGCAAGTCAAGTGAGGACAGGAGAAGAAACTGGGTGAAAGGGCATGGAAAAGTACCTGAAAATCATGCATAAAGCCATTTTTAAAAAGATACGCATGCGCAAAGAAGGTTGCCCCAATTAAAAATAAAATAATGATGCAGGTGTGTTTAATCTGGGAGGAGTAATAAGGAGGAGCAAAGAGAGAAAAGATAACGAGTTAGGCGCTAGTTGGGTACCACAAGATAAGAAAAAGGTATAAGAAACGAGTGCAGACCATTGTAAGATCAGATGACTGGCCGACATCTCACTTTGTTGAGCCGCTCAATAAAGTTGCTTTTCTGAGACCCAAAACCTCGACTCTGAGCAATTTTCTTCACGAACTGAACCAGACTTTGATTATTTGAATTGAGAGTGGAAATCTGCCACAACATCTACAAACCACGTTTTGTCAAAAAAATTTACTGGAAATTGCGCGAAACAGCATACGTGCCAATACCCAGCGAAGAAGACAACACACGAATATGGACTTCAGACAGAAACTAGTGCTGCAAACTGTTTGCACGATGATTTGCTCAAAAAATGCAAAAAAAATAAAAAATAAGATTTACTCTGTGACCTTAACCCATGCCTTGCTCTGATTGGCTGTAGCTCATGGCATCATGTGAGGTTGAGTCGTGCGACAGCTCTCTGGATATCTAGCATGCTAGATATTTTTCTGGGCTAGACGACATGTCTGCGAGGCATCTGTGAGCGTCTTTGATGTGTTGTTGGCTCTTTCATAATAACAGATTGAGGAGCGTTCATCGCCCGCTATTCCCCCGCAATTTGCACGCTATAACACCCTGACTTGCCGGCGAGCTCAACGATTTGCAAATCGGTCTTAAAATCATGTAGTGTGAACTAGGCTTTAATTTGTGCTTATGGCTAAAGTGGATTTAGAAATGGGAATTATGGGTCAAAACAGATTATGTACTATATATATACATTATACATATATATATATATGTGTGTGTGTTTTAAAAAAATTGTTTAATCTATGGATTCATTTCTGTTGAAAATGTATCGTAAAGAATTAGGTTTACTTTCTGGTTATGAATATAAACATTTTGAAATACTCACCTCATCTGTAATCTGCCCCCCGAATGTCACCCACGTGCCTGATAGAGAGAAAGAAATTGAAAGAAAGAGAGGGAGGGAGTGTGAGTCAGAGTTATCAGAGTTTGTTTATTATTATAGTGATTTTGTGCCTCTCTGTGATGCCGTCGCTCATCCACATCCTTACCAGAGGGCCTACAATCGGTAAATGAGCCATGGCTCGTGTGGTACCATCACAGAGAGACACAAAATCACTCTCACTGTTTCTTTCACAAATTTGGTGTTCCTTGCTGGTGGAATGATCTCCCCACCTTCATCCGCAATGCAGAGTCCCTGACAACATTCAAAAGACAGCGGCAAACTCAGCATCTTTTCTGTGAGCACTTAAGCTCATCATAAAAAAAACTATCTTTCACTTTCCTTTAATCCCTTCCTTTAATGCTAGTCTAAGCAATGTCTGAAACTTTGTATTTTAAAGGGGTGGTTGATTGCGATTTCACTTTTTTCATTTTTTCACCCCATAAACACAGTCATGAAAAGAAAAAAAGCAGTAAACCACCCCTTTAAGCACGTCTTCTCTACTCTTCTTCTTGTTTGCCTTTTCATGATGAATCGCTTGCTGCATTCCTCATTTATAAGTCGCTATTGTATAAAAGCGTCTGCAAAATGAATAAATGTAAATGTATTCCAATCAGAGTTTAATTCATTTGGTCTGGCGCCTGCCACTGAAACCTTCAAACACATTAGAAGGAAACACAGACCTGAATCTGAATATTTTACAGTAATAATACAAGTTAAAGAAGAACTTAAGAAAACTTCATTGTTGTTCAGTGGACTTGATGAAGGTTATACATTTCACTTGCCTATTGATGTAAACAAATCAACATTTCCCTATTGATTTCATTCAATATGACATAATAATGGTGTTGTAAATGCTTTTTACTGAGCCACTCCTTCGTTGCCCAGGCGGTGTGTTTGGGATCATTCATGCTGGAAGATCCAGCCACGTTTAATCTTCAAGGCTCTCACTTATGGAAGGATGTTTTGGCTTAAAATCTCACGATACATGGCCCCGTTCATTCTTCCCTCAACACGGATCAGTTTTCCTGTCCCCTTTGCAGAAAAACAGCCCCAAAAGCAGGATGTTTCCACCCCCTTTTTTTTTACAGTAGTTATGGTGTTCTTGGGACGCAACTCTGCATTCTTCTTCCTCCAAACACGAAGAGTTGAGTGTTTACCAAAAATGTCTATTTTGACCACATGATATTCTCCCAATCCTCTTCCGGATCATCCATATGCCCTCTGGCAAACTTCAGACGGGCCTGGACATGTATTGGCTTAAGCAGGGGGACACGCCTGGCACTGCAGGATTAGAGTCCCTCTCGGTGTAGTGTGTTACTGATGGTAGCCTCTGTTACTTTGGTCCAGCTCTCTCCAGGTCATTCATCAGGTCCCTCCATGTAGTTCTGGGATTTTTTGCTCACCGTTCTCATGATCATTTTGACCCCACGGGATGAGATCTTGCGTGGAGCCCCAGATCGAGGGAGATTATCAGATGTCTTGTTATGTCTTCCATTTTCTTACAATTACTCCCACAGTTGATTTGTTTTACACCAAGCTGCTTGCCTATTGTAGATTCCCTCTTCCCAGCCTGGTGCAGGTCTACAATTTTCTTCCTGGTGTCATTCGACAGCTCTTTGGTCTTGGCCATGGTTGAGTTTGGAGTGTGACTGTTTGAGGCTGTGGACAGGTGTCTTTTATACAGATAACGGGTTCAAACAGGTGCCAGTAATACAGGTAACGAGTGGAGGACAGAAGAGCTTCTTATAGAAGAAGCTACAGGTCTGTGAGAGCCAGAAATCTTGCTGGTTTGTGGGTGACCAAATACTTATTTTCCACCATAATTTACAAATAGATTCTTTTAAAATCCTACAATGTGATTTCCTGGATTTTTTTTTCCCTCATTTTGTCTCTCATAATTGAAGTGTACCTATGATGAAAATTACAGACCTCTCTTATCATTCTAAGTAGGAGAACTTGCACAATCAGTGGCTGACTAAATACTTTTTGGCCCCACTGTGTTTATATATATATATATATATATATATATATATATATATAATATACATAAACAAATAAATGCTTCAATACTTTAGTTCAGCATATTGCTAAAGAGATAAAAATGAGGTTGATTCTTGGGAAAATCTGTCCCAGGATTTCCCGAGGCCTCTGTTATTCTTGGCCTGACTCACACTGCTGGCAGTCTAAAGCACCCATGATTCATTGCTGTCAGGGTAAGACTCTGTAGTCACTGCCCCACATCCCTGTCAGAATCACCTACTATCACCCTAAAACTCACCCCCGCTGCGGGATGAGCATCTCTCCAGCAAGCATTGGTGTCCTAGGCTTCAATATATGGGATCAGTTGGCATTCGAAGAAACACCCGACTGTGTTTCAGGGTGAGGGAACCCGTCGGGGCTGATCAGCTGTTCCCATGGTGATCAAGCGCCCATGGGTTGCCAGATAAAAGAGGAAATGGTGTGGGCGTTTGCAAGTGTTACGTTCCCTTGGTGACACCTGTGCAGCGATAAGAAGCATTTGGCGCATTTCTTGTGTTTGGTACATGACGTAACAGTCCTCATCCTGCCAGATAACTTTATGCGTACAGCTATTGTGAGCAACAGTGTCCACCAGGGTCTTCAGCAGCTCATCAACTGAGACAAACTAGGGACAAAGGGAACGCAGGATCTTTAAGCCTATAATCCAGGATCTCCTCACATATATATCTTACTGAGTTTTTAAATTTACATTAGTATATATATATATATATATATACAATTTAAATTAGGAAATTAATATAAGACCTGATGCTGTTATATTTTACACATTTATTCACTAAAATATTGAAGTGTACCTAGAGTGATATTTACTAGTTATACCTATTTTAGATTTTTGCACAAAAATAAACCATTTGTCACCGTTGTGTTTCAATCAGTCTTTAAACAAACACCACTGACTCGCATGAATGAACATACATTTATACATGCACATATGCACACAAGCCTATATAAAAAATTACTGCTGCTTTGGTGGTTTCCACTGAAAGCTGTCCTCATGTATTCAGTAAAGTGCATGTCTGAAACACTGAAATCTTATCAGCCTGCAGTGGTTGGTCAAGTGGCTAATGTTTGCGATGTCCGACCTGAAGCAATGACCTCTGACGTCTCAGAATAATAGAAGCTACAAGCAATGAAAGTCAGTTGCAAAGTATTTCAGCACTAAAACCTGCATTTCAATCACTAACCATCAGTGAATAAGCAGGCGTGAAATTAAGCTATAATAGCTTTTAGTAGTTTAAGCCTTATTCACAAAACAAGTTGCAAGTTTCATTCAGCACAGCTTGTGTGAGCATGTTTGCTGATTTGTATACTCAGGTACTAAATAATACAGAAAGTGCATGTAAAAAACTAGCCTGGTTAAAACCAGACCATTCTCAGTTGTAACTGAGTTATGGTCTGACAAAGCGTCATAGACAAATCATTTCTAGAGGGGCGTCATCAACGGACGTCGCGGGTAGACCTAAAACCAATCAGAGCGATCATATGCAGAGCGGCGGCCGCAAGGGGGTAATCAAGGGTGTAATCCATCAGCCGGAAGATGAAGCCTCGCGGGAGCCGCCATTGTAGCAGAACTTCACTGTTAGCATCCCATTCATTTTGGCGTCACTTTGACAGCGAATAACTTTACATCTGAGGCATCCAAAGACTTAATTTGTCCATTATTTATTTCTAAAGAAACATGACAATGTATAAAACGCTCCATTACTTTGTATCTTACGTTACGCCCCTGTAGATGTCGTTTTTGTGAAAAATAGGCTAACGATTGCGTCATCACGCAACTTTCTGCCGCACAATAGAGACATTACCGTATAGACAGAAGGAGAAGCTTGCAGGCAATCTTTTACTGTCTATGAGGCAATCGGGGGGACATGGAGGCATAAAGTCGAGGGAGAAGCCTTTTACTGTCAATGGGAGAAGCCCATAGATAGAGAGTCTTGGCACAGCTACTAGAAGATTTACAACTGTTAGACTGTCGTCACGCTCAGTTTGAGTCTGCGCAGTGGCTCAGACATCAGACAGGAAGTGCAAAAATTGGGCTTCAGTCTTCTCCGTTGAAATCAATGGGGTCGCCCTGTCCATTTCTTTTAATGTCTATGGGCGGCCGGCGGAGAAACATCTCCGAGTGTTGTTCTTTTTTTCTTCGGTTTTTAACAAAAAGGAAACGTTCAAACCGCTTAAAACAGACGGGATAGCTGATTCGAACAAGTTATGTTCGACGGTGGCATCCATCTTTGTAATGTAGGCTACAAAATCTGCTTCAAAATCCCAGCGCTGTCGTCATTGTGTAAAGCCCCATCAACGTTTCTGATTGGTGCCGCGATTTCGGCGGATTGGAAATGGGCTTGAATGAGCTCTTTGCCAGACTAACTTTCAGAGCAAATCTAAATTTGCCGGAAGTTAAATAACACCAAACGCCACTCAAATCCATTTTATTCACTTTTCATTAAAAGTTGTTTATTTTCTCGTGACACTGACAGCAACATCAATGCAACATCAATGAGTTCAACATTTTGATGTTAACTTGGTCTGTTAGCTAATAATAGTGAAAGTCAACAATTCATATAGTAATAATACATTTGGATGTTGTTAAATAAGTACAATTTTACAACAAGGACATTTTTTTTTTCAAGTAACTTATTTTTAATTATTATTTCTTTCTGTACATTCCCGTTCAAGAGTTAGGGGTCAGTACGATTTAAAAAAAAAAATAATAAAAAATAATACATTATCACCAAGGATGCATTAAATTTAGCAACAGTGACAGTTAACTTTTTTCCCTTTTTTCCCCTTTCATCTAAGATGCATTATAATAATCAGATATATTTCTTGAGCAGCACATCTGAATATTACATAAGATTAGCACAATTTCTGAATAGGATAATGACACTGAAGACCAGAGTAATGATGCTGAAAATTCAGCTTTGTGATCACAGAAAAACATTGTACATTTTTAAAATATATTGCATTTTTGAAATTGTAATAAAATTTCGCAATATGACTGTTTTTCTATGTCATTGATTAAATATTTGCAGCTTTGGTGAGCATAGTAAACTTTTTTTTAAAATGTTTTGAAGGGCAGTGTGTATTTGGATGCAGGAGGAAAGACTCGTACAGAGGAAGATTCTTACCTAAGATAAGAGAGACACCATATGGAAATGGATTGTGGAGATAAGCCTAGGGCTTTTTTATGGTGAATAGCAGCTGTTTGTTCCTCAGTGCTCTTTCTGAAAGCCTTTAGTGTGACAACAATAAAATCCGTCTTACTTATCCTAGTTCAGTCCACACCAAACCAATTCAGTTTTCAATGCCCCGTGGTTTTCATGCGAGAAAAATAAGTTTGCTCTTGGATACGAAACCATTTTCAAAAACACCATTCGAATTCTTGCATTTTTATGAAATAAGAGCAGAACATCACACCAGAACTGACACTGCTGTAATTTTTTTGCATATCTTGAATTAGTTGTTGAAGTGCTAAATATAGAACGGCCAGATTGGAATAAACTGCGTGATCTCCTGCATGGTTTTCCAGGAACCCCGCAGCAATAGAAATGCCTGCTATATAAGCCACTGCGTGTTTTTATCTCAAAACTGATTTATACAGTCATTATGTTTCCATTCACAGGTCTTGTTAATGAAAACATCCAATCGGAAACTAAAAGGGAAAAGAGAATAAATTAAGCGTCAACCCATCACTCTCCCGCTGTGTGAGGCAATTAGTGAGCGTGTGTTTCAATTATGAATGGAGGGAGGATAACATTTCCAAGATCACGTGACTTCAAACACAGACTGTTGCCTGCACATCATTGAAACATATTGTGTGAACGCATCACAGATCTATGATTATTGTCAGTGTGACCTTTTGGGTGTTTATGGTTTATAGCTGCTGGTTTATAAATAAGAAAAAAATGCTCACCAAGTCCAAGGCATGACACCCGCAGTCCTGACTTCCCAAGATTCCTGTGGAGAAAGTTAGAAATTTGTTACCAAGGACATAACATTCAAATGTCTTCACTTCAGAAATCCCTGTTTTTTATTTTAATTTTATTTTATTCTATTTTGTTATTTTATTTTTTATTTTTTGTTTTATTTTATTTTGGGTGTGTCTCCTTAAAATAAATGTGCTAAATTAATGTGACATCTTCTTATAAACACCAAAAACTTCTGGATAAGGCGTAGGAAAGCTCATTGCATTCAGAATTTACTGATTTAGATGTTGATTGGTGAATAGTATAAATCCCCTGAATATCTCCTTTCCTTTCTGAAAAGAATACTATAGGCCTATATATATGTATATGTATATAATTACTATTGCAATAAAGGGATGGGCAAAATTCTAAAAATTAAAAATTTGGCTCCATTCATGAGTGTGAATTTGAATTGGCCACACCCACAATAAGTTAAAAAAGTTAGAATAACAGTAAAAAAAATAATTCAAAATTGGTATTTAATTGAAATATTATAATTTATTTATAATTATATATAATTTAATTATGTTTTTAAACCTTAAAAACTTCCAGTAGAGTTTTGAGTGCAGACACATCCTTCAATAGCATTGAACTGTGGCATTTACATAAATAAATACACATTGAAATGTTCTGTACAGATATATTTATAGTACACTGAACACTTTTTTTTGAAAGGTTAAAGGAAAATAAACCATTAAAAAGCCTCTAAGGTCCTAACTGTTCGAACATTTTTCTGGTATTTGGTTTTCAAAAAACAAACAAAAAAAAACACACACATTAATGACCTCCCACACTGGGAATGCAGTGCATGTAAATAATGGACCTCCTTTTCGGACCCAGAGAAAACCATTTTAATTTTCTCGCAGTGCAGATGACAACTGAATGTTTAATCCAGAGACCGCTGTGACTCTTACAGCACTTCACTGATTTAAGATAGCTATTACCAGAGAACAAAAACTCTTTAATAGCTTTGAAAAAGTACACGTGAATGCACACGTACAAAATGGCTGGCTGGTATTTATGACCCAAACTCTTGGATCTACACTTTTTATGGCTTGAGCCGCCCATTTAGATCATCTTCTTGGCTACAATATAAAATACATTAGCTACAGCTCTATTCATCGGGGTGTGAATGTGACTTTAACAGCAGTCTTGGTTTCAATCTACAGTAATACCTCAGTAATCCATTTCCACTCCTCTATCATTAACATTGCCTCTACTCTGAAATGTGGAGTCCTTTTAATGCCTGACTGAGTCACAGATGAAATATCATCAATTTGCTCTGGTTCACTGTTACTGTTACGGTCCTCAGATTGCTTAACCATTTGTTTTTTATCCTGTGATTATGATAAACATGTAGACTAAGTGTAGTTTCTTTGACTTTTTGTAAAAAGATTCCTCATCCATCCAGCCATCTATCTATCTATCTATCTATCTATCTATCGTATCTATCTATCTATCTATCGTATCTATCTATCTATCTATCTATCTATCTATCTATCTATCTATCTATCTATCTATCTATCTATCTATCTATCTATCGTATCTATCTATCTATCTATCTATCTATCTATCTATCTATCTATCTATCTATCTATCTATCTATCTGTCTATCTATCTCATCCATCCATCCATCCATTTATCCAATTATCAATCAATCAATCAATCCATCCATCCATCCATCCATCCATCCCATTATCCACATATCTATCCATACATCTATCTCATTATCCATCCATCCATCCATCCATCTGTCATTCTATCCATCCATCGATCTCTTTATCCATCCATCCATCCATCCACCCACCCATCCATCCATCCACCCATCCATCCATCGTTCCATCCATCTCATTATCCATCCATCCATCCATCCATCCATCCATCCACCCATCCATCCATCGTTCCATCCATCTCATTATCCATCCATCCATCCATCCATCCATCGTTCCATCCATCTCATTATCCATCCATCGTTCCATCCACCCATCCATCTCATTATTCATCCATCCATCTCATTATCCATCCATCCATCCATCCATCTCATTATCTATCATTCCATCCATCCATCGCTCCATCCATCCATCTCATCATCCATCCATCTCATTATCCATCCATCCATCCATTCAACTCATTATCCATCCATCCATCCATCCATCTCATTATCTATCATTCCATCCATCCATCAATCCATCCAACGTTCCATCCATCCATCTCATTATCCATCCATCCATCCATCCATCCATCCATCTCATTATCTATCATTCCATCCATCCATCAATCCATCCATCCATCTCATTATCCATCCATCTCATTATCCATCCATCCATCATTCCATCCATCCATCTCATTATCTATCATTCCATCCATCCATCAATCCATCCATCCATCTCATTATCCATCCATCCACCCATCCATCTCATTATCCATCTATCTCATTATCGATCCATCCATCATTCCATCCATCCATCTCATTATCCATCCATCCATCCATCCATCCATCTCATTATCTATCATTCCATCCATCCATCAATCCATCCATCCATCTCATTATCCATCCATCTCATTATCCATCCATCCATCATTCCATCCATCCATCTCATTATCTATCATTCCATCCATCCATCAATCCATCCATCCATCTCATTATCCATCCATCCACCCATCCATCTCATTATCCATCTATCTCATTATCGATCCATCCATCATTCCATCCATCCATCTCATTATCCATCCATCCAGCCATCCATCTCATTATCCATCCATCCATCTCATTATCCATCCATCCAGCCATCCATCTCATTATCCATCCATCCATCTCATTATCCATCCATCCACCCATCCATCTCATTATCCATCCATCCATCGTTCCATCCATCCATCCATCCATCCATCCATCGGCAAACACTGAAGTGATAAACACTGAAAGAACTTTGATGTAATGTATTTTTGCTATACAGAACTAAATGACACTTCAAATAATGTGGATTGCTGAGAAGAGGTGTGATATTGCTTTTCTATGTGATTGAACTTACAATTTTCAACCGGTAGATGAAAAATCCCATGAACTTGCATAGACCTGAATCATAGTTATTGACCGCAATAACATAGATAGAGACACCCAGAAAATCCAAGCAACCACACAACAAAACACTAAAAACCACTCAGAACGCCTTAGCAAACATCCTGACAACCACCCACAACACCTTGGTGATGGTGGGTTTTGAACGAGCAACACCACTCACATTTTCCTTTTTAGTTAAAAATACCAGCAACAGCACCTGATGTTTGGATCTAACCCTGCCAGCCTCAAAACCTGATTTTGCATCATAATAAGACCATCAAGATGGATTTTCTTCATTTTGTGGTATTATTTTAGGAGGAACAACCAGACATGGTACCTGAATATTTCTGTGTATTTGTGAAGCTGTGCATTGCCTCACAGGAAGCGAGTTAGCATGCATTTGGTGGGAAACCAAGAACATTAATTTTGGCTTGTGGAAGAAAAAAATCAGTTTACGATTAGAGTTTACATTTCCCTTCCAAACGAATCTGTCTTCAAATTTTTGCGTATCAAACTTCCTTAAGCAATCTGAGTAAGAATGAAACCAAATTAAAAGATAATGATTATCTCTCTGTCTTGTTCCAGCAGGTCAGGTCACACTTTTTTAAAGATTATTGCCTTTTAAAATAAGATAAATCTGTTATCTTTATAAAAGATGGCTTCATCCTTCACACCGATGCAGCTGATGCATGTCGCCAAAACATCATCTCTACATTTTTTCTCCGAGCCCTTATTAGTTTGTGTGACATTACAACCATAGCACATTCTCAGCTGCAGACATATATAATTTAAAACTCCCTTTTCTTTGTGTGATGGGGGTGTGCGTCTTTTTTCCGGGTAGCTGACACACATGCTGTTAGTTTTCAAGGGATCCTTCCTCATCACAGCGAGCTGAGTCAGAGAGCTGAAGAAGAACTGAGAGACTGCGTGACAGAAGAGCTCAGAAATACCTCCACAAGCCAATGGAAACGGTATCTTCTCACTGACATTGTTCAGAGGAAGGTGTGTGTGTGTCATGACAGGAAAGGAGGTCTCATTTATGTGTACATGTACATGACTGCGTGTAGGAACACAACAGGTTTTTTTCCTTCTTTGACTCGATGCTCAAAACACACACAACACAAAAAAATAAAAATACAGAATCACTAGTTACAAAACATGGTATCATCACCATATGTCTGTATATGGTAAAAATGACATTTTTCCTCAGAATGCCTCCATTATAACTATAGCTGGTACCACAGTTTAGACACTACCATAGTGTAAGTGTACCATGTGCCATTGTTATATCATATTTGATGCAAAACACTCAAAAAGTACCATAGCGGTGGAAGTTTTTCGGACATTTACCATAGTAGTAGCGCAGTATTTTTTGGTAGTAAACCATATAAGAACCATTAAACATGAATTTCAGTTTCATTGCATGTTCCAAACTACCATAGTACAAAATATATTGAATACATTTGAACATTACTTTATTCCTATGATGGTAAAGCTGAATTTTCAGCAGCCATAGTATTTGGTCACATGATCCTTCAGAAATCATTCTAATATGTTGATTTGCTGTTCAAGAAACATTATTATCAAATTTTCAAAAAGTGGTGTTTAGTGCTTAATATTTTTGTGGAAACTATGATTTATATTTTAGGGGACTCAAACAGAAAATTCCAAAGAAGAGCATTCATTTGAAATAGAAATCTTTTTGAAACATTGTCACTTTTGAACAATTTAATGAGTCCATGCTGAATGCAAGTGTTCATTTCTTTAGATAATAACTTTTGATCCATAATATTACCATGGTACCATGTCCTAAAAAAAATTAATGTACCATGTAAGAAAAATACAATGCCATACTAAAGTACTATGATGATATGATGTGATACAGTCACAATAGTTTTTTGTCTGGGTTTTGATAATAAACTAACAACATGCAGCATTTGGAAGACCAGAGAGACTGAAGACAAGCATTTAAATATTTTTCAGTATGACTGTTAAAAGTGTTTCAGTAAGAGTGTGAGCTTATGATAGTGTGTGAGGCCTCATTACTGTCTCTTGTGATAGTGTATAGTCGTAAAACAGAATTGATAACGAGTTCAGACCTGCGGAGTCAGTGTGATAACTAATTACTTCCTGTGAGAAAGTAAGACATGCTGCTGTTGTACGATACAGCATACACAAATTACACATAGCAGATCTATCAGGCGGAGCTGGGGACGGTGGAAAGCTTCTGAAAGCTGACCAGTATTTGAAGACTTAGCACATAAGCTCATTGGCTACTGATACAGCAGGAACCAATCAGCTGCCTAGAAAATGACATGATTGCAAGCAGATTGAGTTAAGGAGCCTGCGCCAACTAACAATAAGATAAGATAACTAACTATAGATTAGATAACTATAACTAACCTACAGTAAATAGGCAGTCAGACAAATTCAAATAGTGATAATTTTGATTAATAATAGAAAATGTTGCTCAAACCATATATTTTCCTTGCCTACCTAACTAAATATAGATACCACCAAATATGCATAATCACAAATGTCTCTTCCAACAAACCCAGAAAATAAAAAAATGAAATATTCCTGTGCCCTATAGGCTGTTTGTTAGGTTTCGTTATCCTGCATGTGCGTCTGAAGATTCTGGAACACAGTGACACTCATGCTGCTGTGTTACTCACACACACATTAGCACAACGGACCATTATGGTCTTACAAGACAAATAAAACTAACACATACACTGATTGACTTCTAATAGGCCAATGGCCAAGAAAACAGAAGCAATGACAAGGATGAATGCGTGTACACACACAGACACACACACACACACACAGCACGACTGCCCATCTGGACTGTGCATCACCGGCCAGTGAACCATGAAACACTGCAACTGTTTGCTTTACTGCTATGAATTCAGAAATACCAGGCAAAATTTAACGTCTATGATTTGAACAAATAAAAGAGAGAGAGAGATACAAATACAGAGACACAATGCTAATGCTTAATCCCTTGATATGATGAGAGGGAACGAATATGGCGGAGGTATACGCAATGGGAGAAACTCCTTTTCCTCGATTTACTGAAGCCTATATGTAAAACGCATTTGCAGCTGCACAGCTAGAACACTGAGCGTCTGGCATGCTCAGGTTGTGCTGCAGCAACTTCACATCCAATGGCGCGAGCGACTCTGACGTGCAACCAAATAGCTAGCCCAACATCAGAGCACACCTAGGGGGCGTGGCCTAGCCTATATAGACCCCCGAATTCGCCATTATAGCAGGTTAATACGACTGAAGCAACAACTTCACCAATTATGGTGCGGCCGGCTACGCAGTACTTGTTTCCTCTCTCAGGGAACTGAGGTTACGATTGTAGTTCCCTTTCAAATGGTCACTAGTTCGTATTGCATAGCTATACGCAGTGGGGACGTCATGCGAAACGCCGCACCTTAAGAAACTGGTTGCATATTTATATAACAGACCAGACACTGTCAGGCCTGAATAATATATATCAGTAACAACTAACTAAACCAGACACTGTCAGGATTTTTAGTACAATTTTATATCCGGCCGAAGTTATATATATATATGTATGTGATTATGCACAGTAATTTTTGTAGACAAGACCAGACAACGTCGGGTCTTCATCATACCGAAAGTAGCCTACCTTTGCCTGCAGGGAAGGCACCTCCATATTATAGAACTTCATAAATGTGGAAGGCGAGGACCAGCCGGCCGCATCACAAATATCTTGAATGGAAAACCAGATGACCAAGCACATGGGCCTTGACACCTATAGGGCAAACCTGACCCACTGAGGAATAGGCCATAGAAATGGCATCCACTTTCCATCTAGACAGTCTTTGCTTAGTGAGTGGATCACCCTTAGATCTGCCACTAAAGCAAACAAACAGCTGTTCTGACTGCCTAAAAGACGCAGAACACTCCAGATAGATTCACTCCACCCTGACAGGGCAGAAAAGATTAACCTCCCCATCCTCGGCAGAAGGGGTAAGGGCTAATAGCGTAATAACTTGTACTCTAAATGGCAATGAGAGCACCTTGGGTACGTAACCATGCTTGGGTTTCGCAAACATGCAGGACTCACAGAGAGAGCCTGCAGATCCCCCACTCGCTTGATAGATGCCAATGCTAACAGGAGAGCAGACTTTAGCGAGAGTGGTTTTAGGTCAACCAACTGGAGCGGCTCAAATGGCGGTCCCCTCAGGGCCCTAAGGACCGTGGAGAGGTCCCAAGGCGGCACCGAAAGGGGCCTGGAGGGGTTAATCCTCCTAGCGTCTTCAGAAAACTTACCACCAGTTCATTGCTTCCCAGTGATTGGCCAGCCACCAAAGCATGATGTAGCTGCGATGGCTGCCACGTAAACTTTGAGCGTGAATGGGGTGCTGCCTGTGTCCAGTAGCTTCTGTAGGAAGAAGAGTACCACAGACACCTCACATGACTTTGGGTCAACTCGATTTTTCGAGCATCAGCTCGAAAAACCTGACCACTTCAAAGCATAAAGGCGCAGAGAAGACAGGGCCCATGCTTCAGATAGTGCTTAAGACCCTTTCAGGAAGGTCCCGGTGTACCCGTGTAGGGGCCACACATGGAGACCCCATAAATCGGGTCGGGATGCCAAATTGTTCCGTTGGCCTGTGTGAGGAGATCCTTCTTCATTCATCTTCGGAGGTACCTGGTCGATCATTGGCCTTGACGCCGGGGGAGTGGGTATTGCTGCGCGGGCCTTGACTAGTGGTGGCTATCAGCAGCCACAGAGCGGGACTGAGAGGCCTGCTTCACCTGTTTGGCTCGATGAGGTGAAGCTCGAGCATTTCAGCAAGAAGTGTCGCTAAGCCTGGGATGCTTTCTGTGCCTCTGTGTACCTTTCCGAGAATCCCTTCACAACTGGGCCAAAGAGACTGGAGCTAGAAACCGGTGCGTTGAGAAATCTAGTTCTGTCGGCTTCTTTGATCTCGGTAAGGTTGAGCCAAAGATGGCGCTCGAGCACGACCAAGCTCGCCATGTTCCTTTCCATGGCCTGTGCTGTAGCCTTAGTAGCATGCAGCGCTAAGTCTGTAGCACTTCTCAGGTGTCGAAAAAGTCATTACTCATGGTTAACTTTGCCTTATGAAAACAGTCTAAAAATTCTCTGCAAGAGGCAGGTTGTGCCCTGCAAGCAGTGTGTTGTTTGCCTCTTGACAGTTTTTTGTTATGTGATTTGAATATGTAATATCCAATATCATTTAATAGCTCATCAGCTAAGACAATCCAAGACAATTGCAGGGTATTTATATTATTTTAAATATGCAAAATTTCTAGTCTACTTAGCATAAAATTAATGTATTACATTTCTGTATATTTATTTTTCACTGTGTATGTATTGTATATATATATATATATATATATATATATATATATATATATACATACATACATACAGTACATACAGTAGAGGGGATATTTGTTTTTAATGACCCTACAAGTTAGATTAAACCACCAAAATATGAGAAAATAAATATAGGGAAGAAAAAAAACACTAAACTTTATGGTCCTTATTGGGCAAAATAATTTTGCAAAAAAAAAAAAAAAAAAAACTCAGTAAAAGCATCGGCTACAACATAATCAGTTATTTTTGCATGTTTTATTGTTTTGACAATTGATTCCAAGCTCAACTGCAGTATGCTTATATAATCTTTAATAAGTTTAAATTAATTGTGGAGATTTAATAAAGGATGAAGATGTCAATTTTGCTAGGCCAGACATCACTTTTTGCCACTATATACTCTCAAAAAACAAATGCTGGGTTATTTTAACCCAATTTTGGGTCAAATATGGACAAACCCAGCTATTTGGCTAAATTTTAAAAATGCAATTTATAATCCAACAATTGGGTTTGTCCATATTTGACCCAAAATTGAGTTAAAACAACTCAGCATTTTTTAGAGTGTACATATATTTATTTCACCTTGAACAAATGTAAATGAACAAGATGGGTTTGCTCTCTATTAACACTGCTCCAAATTTCAATAATTAACTCTCTGTACCTTGTGACAAGTTCACAAAACAATCTAGAAATGTGCAACACAAACCCAGACTAATGACTAATATGACTAAAGACTAATATGACCCAGATCTTGTCAACAATAAATAAATTACTCTTATTTCAAAAGATTAGGACAAAGTAATTTCCTCATGAAATTGCCCTTTTAATCATGCAATGAATTCATTGAAAGTGTCGAAAAGTAATCAATGTCAAACATGAGTGCATGAAGCTGGACATCAGCCGAGGGTGTTAAGGTTTACCCTGCTGCCCAATTATGACCCCTGCCCAACAGCTAATGTGTCCAATTAGAGTAAAGCGCAGGCAAACTGCCAGTTCTCTGTCGTTATGGAAACTAGCAGATATGCCATAACTGTTGCATGCTTGTGGTTTACTTGTATCTCAGATGCAATTAATTATTTCCAGCACAAAAACCATTAGTTCACACCTCCCCCTCATATTCTCTCTCACACACAAACACACGAGTGTTTTCAGCTCTCCATCCTTTAATCTAATTCACAATTTCACACACAAGAAAATAATCAACTGTTCGTTGTCAGTGAATGAAAAAAAAGTTGTTAAAAAATGTAACCAAACACAATTTACTTTTCACTTCATCATTCACTCCACCAAACAATCACTTTAAGACTGTTACCATATGAACTAAAAGTATAGTTCAGCCAAAATAATTCTGTGATCATCGTTCCAAACCTGCATGACTTACTTTCTTCTTTTGAACACACACACACACACACATATATATATATATATATATATATATATATATAAATGACTTTAAAATATATATATATATATATATATAGTTTTTTTTTTTAAGTCAGGTCCAGTGTTGTTTTGGACCCCAATGACTTTCAAAATATTTTGTGCTTCACAAAAGGAAAAAAAGTCACCCTAGTTTGGAACAACATGAGGTTGAGTAAACTATGACAGAATGTCCTTTTTTTAAGTGAACTATTCCTTTAAGATTTCAGTATGATGACAGAATCTACTACAATGAGTTTGTTCATTCACAGAGTAAACTGCTATTTTTTATAGAAACCTTTACCATTGAGAATAAAAATTTAAAAACAAAGATGAGCGTTATCAAAACTATAGCTGTCAGTGTAAAAAGATACCAAAAAAAAAAAAAAAAAAAAAATGGTGTCAGAACTGATATCTCAAAACAAGTTTTCTGTGGTTGCCGGAAGTTTCCCATACCTGTACTTCATGCCGGTGAGTTTTCCAGTGGACTCCTTCAGGGAAATGTGGTGCCTGTGCGTGAAGGAGCCCAGGCTACGAGCAATCAGAGCCACCGTTCGGAACCGTGCCCGTGCCGCGCTGGCCGTGTTCGGACTCGACGTGTTCTGCTTGTTCGGCTCACTGGTACGCGGGGCTTTCAACCCATGATCCGTACATGCGAAGGACACCTGCATGACTTTTAGTTAGCTGCAAAGGATCTTGAGCAGGGGAAACTGACAAGGCTTGTCCTGGAAGTCCAAGAGAATCGGAATGCAATTTTGAGTTGGATCTCAAAAGCTGAAGAGTCCCTATTTCAGAGTTCAGAAATTCAAAGTGCTGCTGCCTCTCTCTTTCTTAAACTCTCGCTCTCTTTCCCAACAGGAGCTGATCCCGTCTGATGCTCTTCTTAACCTGTGCGGTGCTGCTTTGCCCTTCACTCTTGTCTCGTTTTGCCTCTTTCCTCTTCACTGTTCTTAGCTGACCCTCAACGGTGTTTCTCCTCAGGCTGATGACGGGCAGAGGGGGGTTTTCTTCAGCCCACGCTCTTCACCGAGACTATAAGAGCAGTCCGAGTGCACCGCAGGAGATGCACAGCTATGCAACAGACTCCGGGACTCATGGGAAAACACTCGGCGGGCAGCAAACCGGATGATCGATGTATTCCTGAAAGTCTGAACAGGACCCCTTCCCAAAAGCCGTCGAGATGAGTGAGCTGCAAAATGAAAAACACACTGCGTCCCACATCTAAATGTCCTCTTACCAATGCAGTTCAGCTGGCACACACACACACACACACACACACAAAACAGTCAGTTTAATGAAGATATATGTAAACAAAAGCAGACAGGCGGAGGAGAGGACAGAGAGAGAGAGAGGGATGCGGCATGATCACTGGGGCTATAAGTGAAAGAGAAGCTAACAGAGACGGAGAGAGAGAGAGAGAGTGAGTGTGAAAGAGGATGCATGAAAGCCTAGCGTGTGAGAATGATGCTTAATCAGAGACGATATAAGAAGAGAGGATAGAGAGAGTGGGAGAGAGAGAGAGACTGCAATGAGACTGAAATAACTGCAGTCTCTCACCAGCGGCTCAGCGCTGAGAGTGAAGACAATCCATCTGGATGGGACTATGCCTGAATGTGCGAGTGTGATACATTCGGATACGTTTATAATGCAGATGTCATTCTTATTTTGCAGTGTGTCACATGTAAAAGCTTGAAGAAAGGGTGTGATGGAACAGCTAATCATTGATTTGACATCTTTAGCCTGTATTAAACCCCTGAAAGATGTTACTGAGTAATGTTACTGACATCTGGTTGTCATATGAAACGCATTAATGTGAAAGCAGAGCTTGACCATCCTAAAAGCAGTAAGCAATGCTCTTGTCAGGTCACACAATGTCTCACAATGCATTTGGCACGTGTGTGCCACTGCTTTCCCCGAAACTTCCTTGTGCTGCAGTGGGATTATGACAATGACTGAACAAAACGTGCCATTCAGTGAAGGAGCTCAGAACTAGACACTAAGTTAAAGCCCAAACTGACTGGTGCACTCGGATATTAAAGGGATAGTTCACCCAAAAATGAAAATTCTGTCAGTATTTACTCACCCTCATGTTGTTCCAATCCCGTAAGACCTTCGTTCACCTTTGGAACACAAATTAAGATATTTTTGATTAAATTTGACGCAGGAGCTGGATCACTCCTCCTTACTAGTCCATAGGCTTCTTGAGGAATTAAAACTTGCCGGACTCGAAAATTATTAAAGACATCGTTAAAATAGTCCAAGTGACTACAGTGGCTCAATCTTAAGTTTATCAAACGACGAGAAAACTTTTTGCGCATAAAAAACGACAAAAGTTTAATAACATAATAACTAGTTAATAACTAAGCATCTGTTATTGTACGTCACACGCATCACACACATGACCAGTGTCGGCCAATAGTGAGCCTACGTGTGACGTAGCTCTACGCTATCACACTACGTTAACTGACTAGAGGCGCATAGAGAAGGAATTGAATAGTTGAAATAAAGTCCTTATTTTAGTTTGTTTTTGCGCACAAAAAGTGTTCTCGTCACTTGATAAAGTTACGATTGAGTCACTGTAGTCACTTGGACTATTTTAACGATGTCTTTAATAACTTTTCAAGGCCAGCAAGTTTCAATTCCTCAAGAAGCCTATGGACTAGTATGGAGGAGTGATCCAGCTCTCAGATTTCATCGAAAATATCTTAATTCGTGTTCCGAAGATGAACGAAGGTCTTAAGGGGTTTGGAACAACATGAGGGTGAGTAAATACTGACAGAATTTTCATTTTTGGGTGAACTAACCTTTAAAGACTAAACCTGTCCGAAACGAAAATGTTTTTATTTCTTCTCTAGTGTAGCGAGTAGACCCGACCACACAGACCCAAAATAAGATTTTTAGGAATTACAGAATTACAAAAACAGAAACCCAATATCATAAATGGAAAAACTATATAAACATTTTTTTAAATAATGACAAAAGCACAAAACAAAATAAAAATTTGACAAATATAAATACTCAAAATATAAATAAATAAAATAATGGTATATAAATCATATTAAAATAACCAAACAAGTGACTGTCCTTGTTAGTGAGTCGTTAAATCATTCACTCAAACGATTCATTCAAGAAGACAGATTAATTTAGCAAAGAAACAAGTAACTGACAATATTGTGTCTAAAATATTACTTCTTGTTTATTGTTGAGTAAAATCATATTAAGATTATGCATATAATGTTATTATTGGTCCAATTTCCAAAAAAGAGAGTTTTGCATTTAAAATGCTCTACTTTAGAGGTACACATAGATGACCTCAAAGCAGACAGACATGAACTAAAGTCCCATAAAGGTATTGGATCTGTAAACTCCGCAGTACAGTGGCCCTCCAGGACTGTAGCTGAATAGCCCTGCTCTGCCTGACAGTCTTAACTGAGTGTAAGTGTGTCATTAAAGTGAGCTTAATCTGAAACTGTCACACTTTGGCGTCCCCTGATGGAAAAACTATTCTGGCACCCTGAGAAAAGATCTCTCTAAACGTCCCCCTGATAATGAGACTCAGTCAGAGATCACCCACTTTATTACACTCTCTTCCAAATAAAGATTTCTAACAGGAAATTAGTTTAGTCAAACATGCTTTTGCAAGAGCCCTCTGAGGACACAGCTCATTTTAATGTCTTCGTTTATCCATATACATTATCATATAAGAAGTTTCCCCCCTGTAGGAACAGCTAAGAAAGACACCGTTTTAGAAACACAATTAAATGTGAATGTTTGGCAGTGCTATATGATCAAGTGTAATGGATACCCCCATCGGTGCTGAAGCTGGGGCCCATTTAGCCCTACTAAACTGAATTTAGTTGGCTGATATTAAAATGAGTAAATCTATTATCTGTTTTTTAAAGCTATTGACTATAACTTGCTATTTTTTAATGGGAAAATGACATTTTTTAACCCCACATTAAAGGGATAGTTCGCTCAAAAAAGAAAATTCTGTCATTAATTACTCACACTTGTTCCAAACCCGTAAGATTTATATTCATCATATTTTTAATGAAATCTGAGAGCTTTCTGTCCCTCCATTGGGAGTCTACACTACACATTTCAAGCCCCAGAAAGGTAGTAAAGACATCATGAAGTAATCTAGTGGTTTAACCTCAGTTATGAAGTGACAAGAGTGTTATATTATTTTTTAAATATTAAAATGTTAATTTCTAACGCACGTTTACGAGAGCACCACGACGCATGTGTGTTCTATTGACGCAAGGCAGATATTTTTTTGTGTGCAAAGCACTTGCGTCACTTCATATAACTGAGGTTAAACCACTGGAGTAACACGAATTACTTGGAAACACTTTACAATAAGGTTATTAGTCAACGCGTTCTCATCCCAAAGCGCCATATAGGACGCTTTTGCAAAAGCGTAAATATCCAACGCACATGGCACCCTTTAACGTCTAATGAGACGCTTCGGTTAATGGTTAAGTTAAGGTATGGTGTAGGGTAAGGGTTAGACCACTCGGGGGCGCCTTCTGCCCAAATATATCTGCGTCTCATTTCACGTTAAAGGGTGCCATGTGCGTTGGATATTTACGCTTTTGCAAAAGTGTCCTATATGGCGCTTTGGGATGTGAACGGGCTCTATTAGTTGATGTTACAATGAGCTAGTTACAATTCATTAGTTAATGTTACATTATAATTAATGTAACAATGAGCAATACATTTGTTACAGTATTTATTGTTAATTAATAAAAATAGAGCTGTTCATTGTTTGTTCATAGTTCACATTAACTAAATACAACCTTTGATTTTAATAATGTATTAGTATGTTTAAATTAATATTAACTAAAATTAATACATGTTGATTTTTCATTCTTAGTTCATGTTAACTTAGGTAGTTAACTAATGAACCTTATTGTAAAGTATATATAGTATACCGATTACTTTAATGATGTCTTTAATATCTTTCTGGGGCTTGAAAGTAGCTGGTAGTCTTATGGGTTTGGAATGATATGAAGGTGAGTCATTTTTAATTGAAACAAAAAAATAGTCTTTTTAATATCGCTATTGTACACTGGAATAAGGTGAAAAAGGTAGGCAACCGTAATTATGAACGTCAGAGTTGAATATAAAGATATGCATATTCATTTGTTCACATAGGGCCTAACTGGCCTGTTCAGGAAGGTTACCTTGTTAAAATGATGTCATAAAGCAGAAAAACAAAATGAAAAAAAACAATCTTATCTTAGACTGGTGGATGTACAGTATGCATGGGCTGTGTCATCCCGGTCAACATAATCCTCATAACCACTGGCCTCAGGTACGTGCACAGAATGAATCTACCGGACACTGGCTGTGAACATTAGCTGTACAGAACCCCTATAATTGATAATATATGCTTTGTGACTCTACATCAAATATGGATTGTGTAAGAACAGATTTACATTTTGTCAGCATAACCTTTTCCTTCTGCACTACAGTATGTACCTAAGCCTCATCTCCCTCTCCTTGTCATATGGGATTAGTTGTATTGCAAGTCATTAGCATAAAGAATCAGTGTGAGTCAAAGCAGATCAAGCTGGCTGCTAATCAGAGCTAATAGCTTTATTTTACCCAGCGGTGGCCCTCCTTCCACGGCTAGAATAACACCTCTGACTCATACTGGTGTTTCACCTCATAAACAAAACCTTTGATCTTTGACACATGCTTTCATGCACTTATTATACAGTATGGATATAAACCTTCTAAAGACATTCTCTAAAAATGTAAAGTGTCTACATATATAACAAACATGTCAAAATGTAACTGAAAAGCAGCAAACGTGCTTTGGAAAACCTGCTGTACATTTTTTGAATCACGGTTACACTTTGAACACTTTGGCCTGATTTTTTTTCTTGGTTTGTAAAGTCTATTACTGTAAATCCCAACTGCTTAGCTCAAACAGAAACTGAATCCACGGCTCATTTAATCTGCCAATTTTCTTGCGTAAGCCGTTACAGGTCATGCTATTTATTTTGTGTAATTAATAAATGTGCAAGTAAATTAATATTACAATACACAGCTGATAACTGCAAAAACATGACTGCAAAATTAACCATGCTGAAAAATTAACCACCCTTTATAAAATCAGGGATTTAGGCTACCGGAGGAATTTTACCTCTCTCTCCCTCTCTCTCTCTCTCTCTCTCTCCCTCTCTCTCTCTCTCTCTCTCTCTCTCTCTGTTAAACTGTTATAGACTCAAACCATTGTTTTCCGTTATAAAGGATGTATTTAAAAAATGCAATGAGGTATTCTCACAAGAGATTTTCATTTTAGGATGTAAATATGTCTTAAAGAAAAAGTTTGTGTGTCAACTGCTTAATTTTGTGGTGGGACAAGCAAAAATGGCTATCTATTTAAGCAGGAAAAAAAAATTGAACAGGATGTAGTACAAAACATTGTTGTATTGTTTTTTAACTTAGTACAATCTAGAATCTTAATTGATTTTTATTATTATAAATGTATTGGTGATTTGTTTTCCTTTGAAAATATTTGGAGCTGTAATGATGCTCTATGTGCTGTTTTTGAAGAAGATTTAATTTTCACACTTTATTGATTTGTTTTCGTTGTTTTTTTTTTAGTTTCAATTTATGGTTATATAATTGTAACGATGATTTTTTTGTAAATAAAAGCTTTGTGAATTCTCAAAAAAAAATTCTCTCTCTCTCTCTCTCTCTCTCTCTCTCTCTCTCTCTCTCTCTCTCTCTCTCTCTCTCTCTCTCTCTCTCTCTCGCTCTCTCTCTCTCTCTCTCTCTCTCTCTCTCTCTCTCTCTCTCTCTCTCTCACACTTTTTTTAAAGGGACAGTTCACCCAAACATAAAAATTCATCCATAATTTACTCACTGTCATGTTATATCATGTTATGACTTCCTTTCTTGAACACAAAAGAAGATATTTTGAAAAAAAAAAATAAACAAACAAAAAAGAAAAGTCTGTGGGGTTGAAAGTTGTTTGGATCCCAAAGTTCTTAAAAACATAATCTTTTCTGTTCAACAGAAGTAAGAAGGTTATGGGAATTTCCAAATCACAAATGTCACCTTGCTGAGCTAACAAACCAAAAGAAATAAATGTAGGCCTACTGTGTTTTAGTTTGAAATCCAAGTCAAACGGTATTGGAAATGTATAAACGACTGCTGAGTTTAACAAATTCAGAACAGGTTTCAGGACATACAGCAACAGTCAAAACTTTGGGGTTGGTAAGATTTAGTATTTTTAAAAAGAAATAATCAATATTTTTATTTAGCAAGGATGCATTAAACATTCTATTTATCAAATAAACCTGAAAAAAGTATCACAGTTTCTACAAAAATATTAATGTTTCTTGAACCAAATCATCATCAAACCAAATCAAGGATCATGTGAAACTGAAGACTGGAGTAATGATGCTGGTAATTCAGCTTAGAAAAAACATTTATTTTAAATTGAAATAATATTTCACAATATTACTGTTTTTACCATATGTTTTAATTTGAAAGAGTTTCACCGCACTCACGGCAAACAAGGTGCCAGACAGATACCACTTGACAACCCCAAAAATAAATAAATTGTCTGCACACTTGAGTCCTTAAAGCAAAATTTAATGCCAAGCTTTCGGTAATACAACCATCCTCAGGGCATGGCTTAAACCATGATGCCCTGAGGATGGTTGTATTACCGAAAGCTTGGCATTAAATTTTGCTTTAAGGACTCAAGTGTGCAGACAATTTATTTATTTTTTTGGGTTACCATATGTTTTAATAAAATAAATGAAGCAACAGAGACTTCTTTCAATAACTGAATAATAAAAAAAGCAATAAAGAGAGACATTTTGCAAAGAATATGCTAAGAATATACATTGCTGATATGATAAAATCAGCAACTTTGCACGTGTTCATTTGTGTGCAGTAAATTTTGTCACATTGAGCCAGTTATGACACAGTAATGTTGTATAAAAAAAACTTTTAAATGTCGTGTAAAAAACGAGTGATATGTACCTGTAGATCATTTTGGTGTTGGTGCTCACTGAGTCCTTTAAGGAGTACCCATGGATCTGCATAAAACAGGCCAGCTGCTGAAGCTCAATGGCAGAGCTGGATCTACCTTTCCAGTGAGGACAACCTGCGGTGTGGTCTGAGCTCAATCCTGCCTGCTGTCTCAGGTGGAAGTGGCCTGTGGTTCTCTCAGAGCGCTGAGAAAATCTCTGCCTGGGGAAAGGAATGTCACTGCAAGCTGCCTTGTGCAGGTACATTTTGCTGGAAATGCTGTGCTGTCATAAAGATGTGAGAACTTGTGATGTGAGGGCAGTTTTTATATTAGCACACAGAGCTTTTAGCTTGGATAAACAACTGCGGCCAACTGAGGCCAATCCAAATACAGGACATCACCCGTGGAATTGTAATCCTTTAGTACCATCCACTTGTGGCTTTTCTGACCTCAAGGCATTCCAGTGAACAATAGGAGATAGATTTGTAAGTCATCTAAAATCCTCATGTTCCCTGTGCGACTGTAGTCAGAAAATCCAAATCTCTGAGCAACAGCTGTACCTACAATTCCATTGTTTCCCTAATTCCATAAATTAAAAAATCTAAACCCATCGGTTTATGACATTGTATTATTCTAGTTAATTTGTTAATTAGATCAAAAAATCAGCTCTTGCATGGCATCAGTGCCGACTGCCAGCTCCTCCTTTGGTTTAAGCTGGGAAAAGCTTGGCCATATTTATAACATCAGGTCAGATCAGTTGAATGGTATGCAGAGGATTTCAGCCAGAACACATATGGTGTAGCATGGCTCCTGTAACCTCTGTTTACTTACAGAATTATCCATTGAATGATCCTGTGTCCTGTTTTACAGAGTTTTTGTTCTACCAGCTGCTAATCTTTCTATGATGCTCAAAAATGCTGACTTGTTATACTGACTAATTTAACAAGATTTGTTCTCGATTCAGACTCGCCTACATAAATTTGATCTCAATTCAGACTCGCCTAAATTTATTCTCAATTTACACTCGCTTACATAGATTTGTTCTCAATTCAGACTCGCCTGCATTAATTTGTTACCAATACTATTTTATTTCCCAAAAATAGATTTGTTCTAAATTCATACTTGCTGAGATTTGTTCTCAGTTCAGTTGATTTGTTCTGTTTTTTTTGTTTTTTTTTTTGCTTATTCAGATTTGCCTTGAAGTTCAGACCCAGTTTAACAGATTTGAACACAAAATCAGATTTATTTAAACAGCCTCAAACTCAAGACACACATCAAGACATTTTCCAAAATGGCTGCTCTCAAAATAATTTGTTTGTATATTTAAATGCGCAAATTTGTTGTCAAATTCAGACTCAAATGGATGTAGTTCAAATTCAGACAAATCCGTTCTCAATTAAGACTCACATAACAGGCTACTTCAATTCAGGAATGCTGAGAATGGAAGAATAAGAGAGTGACGGATTCAGTGTCTCTGAACATTGTTTTTGTGAAAAATATGTGGGAAAAAGAGATATGTGAAAAAAGAATGCTGCAGAGAGAGAAACTACATGAAAGGAATACTGATCACTAGCTAGACAGATTCGCCTATCACGGCTGCAGGCAAAACACATTCAGCTGTGGCAATGACTTAAAGCTCCATATACTTACTGTCACATACACAGTCAGTTTCCCTGACTGAAGCAGGCTAAATTAATAGACATGGCTCTGAAAGATAAATTTTGAGAGAAAATTAATTTCATTAAACTTTAATAATCTTTAAACAAGGCAAGTCATGTGTTGATGCTACTAGGTTTCTGTATCCATGGGAAATAAAGTGATTTGAGAGGCTGCGAGGGACAGTGATGAACCAAATTTCTCAGAAAAATATTGAAAAGTGGGTCCCTGAAAATACTCAATGCTCAGGTCAATTGACTTGATAAAGTTTCTGACATTAACCTGCATGGCCGCATACAGTGAGAAGAAAAATGACGTTATCGTTAAATAAAAGCGATATTTCAAAGAGATATAAATAATTCTGAACAACTGAGCCGCCTGTTTCTCCTTGACATTCATAAAGGGCATTAATCCAACACAACTCTACTGATCACAAACTAACGTTACTCGGCTTCAGGCCTGCAATAATTTTGATAAAGTAAACCAAACACGCCCTCTAGTGGTTTTACTTAATTTACAGGTGTAAACGTTCATTCACATGTATAACCTTCTTGTTGTTAAAAAGAGATTAATACATCACAGATTAATCCATATTTAATTTATAGAACAGGTACAGACTTATCTAACACTAGGAAACATAGCCAGTTTCTTAATTACCTGATCTTAATTAGGCCTATGTTTAATTAATACCATAAACTTCGGACCAACAATAGCCTAATAAATACGGAGTAAAGCTCTATTTGAAAGTGTAAAGTTTATCGCACTCGCTACAAAATTATTTTAGGCAAATTCTCTTAGTTATTAAATAAAGTTGTTTTATTGTAGCTATTGTTTTAAGTTCCTTAAATTGTTAGATAATTTGAAAATGTGTTCTAAAACACAACCTCGGTAAGACTTCAATTGTCAACTGTAAACTTACTATTGACATAATGATTTACATCGATCGATGATAGTTTTGTAAATTTTATGGCATACTATTTTCATAGAAAAAAAACAAAGACGCAGTTGCTACAAGAATCCGCGTGCAGTCTCCATGGAAATGCTAAACTCCAGCCACCCGGAAGAGCAGCACAGCGACGCCTAACAAAAAAACTAAATAGAAAACTGTACAAAATACTTTACCTTCTCGTCAAAACTGCAAAAGCGAATAATAAAGATGGAGGGTCTTGCGTCCGTGCATCATCTCCAAGCGCTGTCCGCCCTGCTCTCTCCAAACAATGAAGATGAGGAAGAAGATTTCCAGGTCGCTTCATACAAATCCAGTTTTACATTGTCGGCTTGTGTTAAGGATAAGTCGGATATTTTTTTTTTTTTTCTTCCAGAAAGTGAATCCCATAGCAAAGCTGGGCCCGGGACATATCGGTTATCCTGCTGCACCTTCGGGGGATAAACACAAAGAGGGTATGCCTAACGTTATGTGTAGCTAATATTAGGCTATTATTCTTATTATTTTAAAATGGTATATATATATATATATATATATTTATTGATTGATTTATATTTTAAGTTTGATTTAAGTCTCTTATACTCTTCAAGCCTGCATTTATTTGATTAAAAATACAGAAAAAAACAGTATTGTGAAATATTATTACAATTTTAAATAATCTAATATTTTATTATAATTTAAAACATAATTTATTTCTGTGATGCAAAGCTGCTTTTTCCTCAGTGTGACATGATCCTTCAGAAATCATTCTAATATGCTGATTTATTATCAATGTTGGAAACCTTTTTGATGCTTAATATTTTTATTATAACCTGTGATGTTTTTCAGGATTCTTTGATTAATAAAAAGTTGTACAATATACACTACTATTCAAAAGTTTGTGTTCAGTATGTTTTTATTTTTTTATTTTAGAAAATAAATACTTTTATTCAGCAAGGATGTGTTAAATGAATATACATAAAATATATTGTTAGAAAACATTTCTATTTTGAATAAATGAAGTTCTTTTGAACTTTTTATTCATCAATGAATCCTGAAAAAAGTATCACAGGTGGCAAAATAAAAACTGTTTTCAACATTGATAATAACTGAGTATCAAATCAGCATATTCGTTTTCTAAAGGATCATGTGACATTGAAGACTGGAGTAATGGCTGATGTAGTTTTTCTGTATTTTTGTTCAAACAGATGCAGGCTTGATGAGCAATAGAGACTTTCAAAAAACATGAAAAAAATATGAATATTAATTTCCAAACTTTTGGTTCCGGTAGCCTACTGTATATACACACATGAACATATATATTTTTAAATAATATACTTTTATAATAATAAATAATTAACTAATTTGAAATTGTTGAACTTTGTCATGTTTTGCTATTTTCATGCTGCTTATGGGTTCACTTGTGAGAAGACGAAAGCATCCTTCTATATGGTTCCTTCTCTCTTCCCTCTAGGTAGCACTGCCTATGTGAAGAAGAACAGCAAAGGCATCTGGGATGAGGATGAAGTGACCGAGGGGGCGCATTTTGATGACCTCACCGATCCACGGCCACAGCCAGAGTAAGAGAAAATACATGCATGTCAAAATTGAGCTGTAAGTGAGCTGGTCTCTCACTGTGGATGTGTGTTTGTATGTTTAGGTACGAGATTGTGCTAAAACAGTCTGTTGGGACTGAAGATTTGTTTCTTGGCTTGAGCAGAAAGGACCCCTCATCCATGTGTTGTGACAGCATGCTGGTACTCCTCAATCCTCTTAAACATAAATATGAAATTCACAAATCTTAAAGGGATAGTTCACTTTGAAATACATTTTTGATATGTTTTGGCTTACCTCAAGGGCGTCCAAGATGTAGGTGTCTTTGTTTCCACAGTTTCAATTTTGATATTTTTAGGTCAAACCGTTCTTGTCTGTCAGTCATATAATGGAGGTTTATGGGGTCCACCTCAAAGAGCATGCACAGAGAAGTCCAAATTAAACATGATTTAATGACTCATAAATGTAAGTACACATTGATGGCCTAAGACACGAAACGTATTTATGTCGTTTTTACCTTGGTCTGCGCAAGCGCCGCAAGTGATCTCTTGTGCGGTTGCGAAAAAATTCAACATTGTCTGTTGATATATCGAAATCATCTTCCATTGCGATCTCCTGTATATCTAAATATGTTTAGATCTTCACAGTGAAGGGTTACACTTCTGAAATCTCTGTGTAAACAATGAATGACGTACACGCGCAAAAGATCACTTCCGGCGCTTCCTCAGATCACTTGGACATTGTGTCTTAGGCCATCAATGTGTACTTACATTTACGAGTCATTAAATCATGTTTAATTTGGACTTCTCTGTGCATGCTCTTTGAGGAGGAGACCATAAACCTCCATTATATGACTGACAGACACGAACGGTTAGACCTAAAATATCAAAATTGAAAATACTGTGGAAACAAAGACACCTACATCTTGGATGTCCTTGGGGTAAGCTAAAACATACCAAAAATTAATTTCAAAGTAAACTATCCCTTTAACAGCGTATTTACTGGGGTCATTAAATACATGATAAAGGGATAGTTAACCCAACAATTTAAATTCTGTCGATAATTACTTTGTTCATCTTCGGAACTTAAATGAAGATCTTTTGGTGAAATTGGAGAGCTTTCAGTTCCTCCATAAACCGTTATGCAACTGCACTTTTAACTTTTAACTATATTTTAACTTCAAAAAGTTCATAAAGAGATCCATTATCCAAAATAATTCGTAAAAATTGAGTGGTTTAGACCACATTTTCAGAAGAGACAATCTCTTTAAATGACAAACAGACTGAATCTACGTAGGCCTTTATTCACGTATAAACATTGATCAAACTCGCACATCAGTTGTGATAAACAGAAGCTCTAGCATGTACGCTTGACGTGTGAGAACCAATGAGGTTCATTCTTGTGTTACGCTGCACATTTGAGCTTCCGCAAGAACTAATGAGGTTCATTCTCGTGTTACTCGGCACGTCTGCAAATTACCATTGCTGTTTAGAAATATTGAACAAAACATTGCTATAAGTTCCACACTTTTTAATCTCATTTAAAGTTTCAAAGACCAAAAGCTTAAAATTCAGTAGTTTGATTTACCATAAAGAAAAAAGACTGGGGTTTGAAACATCCTTTCTCCTCCCTGTAAGATAGAGTTGGCTTTGATGGTGCATTAAAAGTAGATAGCAAAGGCTGATTGGACATTGGAGTGAAAACATTTGTCAGTCCTCAAATAACTGAGCTGTTTCTCTTTATTTAGAAAATTGTATTATCAATGTAATCTCACAAAATGTCTCTCTCTCTCTATCATGCAAGGTGAGAGTTAAACTGCCAGATACAAACGCGTCTGATTTGGTGCTGGATGTGAGGGAGACGTTTCTTGACCTCAGAACTCCAAAGTAGTGAGTAAACTATGAACTAAAATATTTTACTTTTTCCATCAACTGTAGTACTCATTCGATATATGTGCAAATCCCTTGTTTCAGTAAATTGGGCCTTCACCTGCCTCACCCAGTCCACAAACATGAGGGGACTGCCAGATTCATCATGGAAAGGGAAGAACTGGAGATCATACTGCCCATGAACAGACCAATGGACTGCATCAACCTGACCTGAGAGAGACAGAGAGAGTAACTGAACCACTTCGGCAGTGTTGACAACATACAGACACCATTCTACAGCCTTTCATTGACAGTCTTGGATCCAAACCGGAAACATAACCTATGAATATGTCCCATTAATCCAATTCTCTTCGGTCAATGGCTTCCCATAACCCAATTCACTTATCAGCAGGTTTATAGCTTTAGAACAAGGAAATAAACATTCTGTTTAAAATTTTCCAAACCTTAGATAAAGTGGAAAGGAGCAGGTGTCTGTTTAAGAAGTCCCTTTTTATGATCATAAATATCAAAATTTCTTAATTTGAAATAATATTTTGTTCAAATAAATTGTATGAATTATACATGAAAGCAGCGCTGACTAAATAATAAGAGGTGTCTCCTAAAAATCTCAACTAATGTCCTTACAGGTGTAAGAAAAAATTAAGTGGACGTTGAAGATCTCAAAAATGAAGTTTACAGTATAGCAGTGGCGAGGCACACGAAGTACCTTGGGTTCACCGGCGTCTGAATGAACCCCGAAATAATCTCAGCTCAAATATTTTATACCGTATTCCGTTCGTCTTCCCCCTCAGCATGTAATTGAAGTACAGGAGTCAGCCCATTTCCCCAATCCTAATCTAATCAGCATAACAGTCTCATTCACACCTTGATCATAATCCAATCAGCCAAACTGATTCATTTAACTTAAAATAGAGAGAACAGGACTGGCAGACCTCTCGTGCTTAACAGGTGACATCATCATCATCACAACTCCAAAGTGTAAAACACAATGTACATCACTTTAATGTAGAACGGTCAAATGTTAAGGTGATAACATTTATTTGAATTCCCTGTAATCAAGATGGTTCTTGATTGCCTGCTGTCACTCCCATGCTATAGGTGATATTACTGAGATTGGAATGATTTGTCTCTTTGATAAATAAGCTCTTTTAGTGAAGGAACATTTTCTTATATATAGCCTATTGGAGTGGAAGTTAGATCAGAGCAGACTATAATTTCTTACACAGATATGCAGTACTGCACACCTGCTTTATTCGATCATATTCTTGTAAAACTACTCAGCCTAATATATATATATATATATATATATATATATATATATATATATATATATATGATTGCTTTCCTATTTATTTTATTTATTTATCTTCATTTTTGCATGCATGCATTTTTGAGAAGACACCTCTCTTGTGTAATCTAGTGATCCTTGAAATGGTTGTAAGTGACAGGAGTAACAGCATGTCGCCCGCGATTGCTCAGGGGTATCTTGCAATACACCCCCCGAGCGCACGGATGCGCACAAGCGTTGCCACAGCAGCGGACGTACCCGTGTGACGCAGGCGGGCTCCGTCCACACACACACACACTCTCCGGTAGCACAACAATACAAGCTTTCGCCGCTCCCCCTCTTTACGCCTCGCTCTCGGTATGGCGGACGGCGAGCGGTCCCCGTTGCTCTCGGATCTCGGTGATGGAGCTCTCGGCAGTGGGAACGGCGGGGTGTCTCCCGGAGCAGCTCCACATGGTGCTCCGAACAAACCGCAGAGTGAGTAGCGAGCGCGGCGCGTTTCTGCGCTGTCACGGGCCCGCGCGTACACACACACACACACACACACACACATGTGCATTTACTACGATTTAGGTTAGGTGCAGGTTATGTGTTGTTATTCTTGTCTTTGTACGTTGGTGGCATGGAGGCAGTACCCGAACGGATGATTTTCTGGCGGATCACAGTGGAGAGGTGAATTGTGTGCGCGTAACATACGTGCTCGCGCGCGGATAACGTTACTATTGCTGATACATGCTGCTGCTTAGCATATAATGCAGTTGCAACTGATACACCTGCGTTGGGTGGATGGTATTATTTTGTCAAACAAATCTATGTTGAATTGATCCTTGCACACTTTTGGCGTCCATCGCGGAGGCTGATAAGCCTCTAATGAATGAACATTACTGTTGGCTTGTTCGGGTCTGTTTACTGTTCTGGTATTGGCTTTTCCGAGAAGAAATATAATAAGATAATAGGCTATTGTCTAAAACTAGACAAATGCCTGGGGACGGCTGTACAAAGGTTATCATTATCCACATTTACCGGCGAGTCGGCGTCTCTACATTATACATTTACAGTAATCTGTTGTATCCGCGAACTCCAGCTACACCCAAACACACATGATTGGCATAACTTTGGGCCATTCAGAAAGCCTGAAAATATTAGCTGAGGAGACCCAAACCAATCATTGCACAGAGTGGGCGGTACCAATAGAAAGTTACTAAAGGATGATGATGATGATGATGGTGTGTTGATATGGTGATACTGGAAACAATAAAAATTGTCAAAAAAACTGGAATTGTTCCAATGAAAACAATACATATTTTATCACAAACGGTTGTTTCACTATATAACTTTTGGCCATATAGGCAGATGACTTTTGATTTTGGGAGTATTTCAAAGATTAAGAGCTCCTAAATATGCTCATAAATGGGTTTTTACCACTTTTCATTGTATTTCTGAGTTGTTGTTGTTGTTTTTTTTGATTTATCCCTCACAAGGATAGGCAAATATGTAGGCTACAAGTTAGTAATGAGCCACATTCCAGCAGTCTCTTTATACAAAGCTCCTTTCAGCAGATCTCGAGGCCAAATCTGATTTTCTTGTTAATCCTTATGGCTTGGGCGACAAATAACTGTTTCACTTTCCCAAAGCGGAAGTTTCAGTGTTTGGTTTAAACTTTGTGAGGTAAATGAAACTTTAGTCTTTTACTCAATTTCATGAGGCAATATTTTCAGTATCTACATTGAACTAATAACACTGTATGAATGAAACATTTCAAACATTAAATCTCAATGAAACTGAAGTAGTGACAGATATTTTCTTCCGTATTGTGACACATTCAAGTCTAATGAATGTGCAGACTGGAATGACAATCTCTCCCTTGTTAGGTTTTCCTCCGTTTCCGAGCTCGACTCAGCCACCCATGTTGTTGGGCGAGAACCCTCCACCGTATTCCCCCTTGACGTCTCCAGAAAGTGGCAGTGCCCCAGTCATCAGCTGTAGGGTGTGCCAGTCGCTCATCAGCGTTGAGGGCAAAATCCACCAACATGTGGTCAAGTGTGGAGTCTGCAATGAAGCTACTGTGAGTTGGGATAGAGCACTTTCACACTTAAAACATGCTTTAAAATTGATTTATTAGGCATAAATATCATCAACTTTTTGCACAATTCTGAGGTTTTGCCTCAAAATGTGTTTATTGGTTGTTTACATCCTACAGTTATTGAGTCAATTCAAAATTCCGTTATTGTCATGACTGTAAACAATACAGTTTTGTTAGAGCCAATACTATGTTCAGATCGAGTAGTTGATTAATAGACTAATGTGATAGGTCTGATGGTTTTGGGGCTTCTGTCAGTAAATATTGATACACTACCATTCAAAAGTTTGGGGTTAGTAAGATTTAGGATTTTTTTTTTAATGTTTTTAAATCTCTTCTGCTCACCTAGGCTACATTTATTTGATCAAAATACAGAAAACACCATAATGTGAAATATTATTACAATTCAAAATAACTGTTTTCTATTTTAGGATTATTTGATGAATATAAAGAACAGCATTTATTTGAAATGTATTTTATTTTTTGTAAAAATGTAAAAGTCTTTATCACTTTTGATCAATTTTATGCGGATTTTCTGAATAAAAGTATACATTTCTTAAAATCTTACTGACCCGAAACTTACACACGGCAGTTCATATGCAATGAATTATTCAGCATTACATGTAATGAATTTTAAAAATATGTTCTATTGACAGCCCCAAAACTTAAAGGTGCGCTATCTAATGTTTTTGTTTAAAATTTGAATGAGCGAGTACATCATTAATCCACCTTCCAAATCATGTATTTGTCTCATCCTCCTGATTCACTACGGTACACCTATAATAAGTGTTTATATTTGGACTGTTTTAGTCCGAGCGGCTGCGGAGTAACCCAGTATTATGCTTGACTCATATACATAAACCGAGAGAAGTAGCTCCGGCTTCAGTTTTTGCCTCCAAGACGCATAGAGTTTTGTTTGTTAAAGGCAGGGTTGGTGGTTTGTTCCAGAAACAATATTTTAAGTAGTCTAAATTTATTTATATGCATCATCTGTGGAAGGCGTAGCGCCATAAAAATGTTCATCCAATCATTAATTTCGGACCACTTGCAATGATATGATGTCCTACCTGCCTATCACACACAGACATCACGTATCTTAGGCAGAAGTGAACAGCACCGAAACAGCGGCCACATTTTCAGTTCCTCCTGAACCAAAACAACAACCTTATGCTATGTTCACGCCATAGCTACTGTCATTTAGAACAGATGGAAACCTGTGATGTTATAAACTAGATTGGTTTGTGACTTGAATTTATGCGTTTCAATGGTTACACTATCAACGCCAGGTGTTACACATAAGAGCTCGGTAATTTGTTTACGTTTGTGCTTTGAGATTTGAGGTAGTTTATTGCCGTCTCTCATGAAGCTTTTGTTTGCTCCCTGCTGTACGCGCTCGTGTTCTGGAGGATCTTATGCTTTCACCGCTATTGGTAGCCGCTCCGAAAATTGCTTAAAGTGTACCTTTAAAAAGCATGTGACCATCTTTGGGTAACCAAAACTAATTCTCTTTTCTGTCGCTCTCTTCCTTTCTATTCTTTTCATTATCCTTCATTCTCTCCAGCCCATAAAGAATGCCCCTGCAGGGAAGAAATATGTGCGGTGTCCTTGTAACTGTCTTCTCATCTGCAAGGTCACATCCCAAAGGATCGCCTGCCCTCGGCCTTATTGGTAAGGAGACAAAGTTAAATTTAAAACAAGTGAAACGTTTGACACTAATAAACTTCTTGCCTCGATCTGGATTGTGTATGTGGAGAAAAATGAAATGTTTTTGTCTCCTTGTCTGGGACTAGTAAGAGGATCATAAATTTGGGGCCAGTCCATCCAGGCCCAGCCAGTCCAGAACCACAACCTGCTGGAGCTAGAGTTTCCTGCGGACACTGCAGCAACACTTTCCTGGTACATACACACGCACAATACAGCAACATCATACGGACGCACAGTGTATCATTATCACTGACATCATGACCGAATCACTCGGCTCAGCTTCAGAGTCAAGTTAAAGTGGAAGATCAGATGGCTGTTTATTCGTGTTTTATTTATGCAATTGCCTCACAGTAGCTTCTCAACAACTTTCTCAACATTTCAGTGGACCGAGTTTACTGACAGGACACTGGCTCGATGCCCCCATTGCAGAAAAGTGTGAGTATTTCCCAGGCGACATTCACAAAACAATTTGCACATGCCAAATAAATCTGTTCTTATCATAAATAAAGTCTGTCTGTCCCAGTACACAGCTTTAGCTTCTGAAAAGCATTACTGCCATTAACTGGCTGTCATTTTTTCAAATGTCCCATAAAATTTTAACATCCTGTCTTTAGACAACTATAAGTAAGCTATTTATTGTCTGTAGATTTATTAAAACAGTACTGTTTGTTCGAGCACACAGAAACAACAACATTTGCTTAGCCAATGGTATGAGTTTGGGGTGGGACTAACTGTTTGTCTTGAATAATGACAGATGTTTAGGAAAACTGTTCTGTTAGAAGCATTATTTTGGGAATTCGGTGTACTGATAAATTATACACTTTGCCTTTTCATAGTTTTGCATGTTCCATTCCATTACCCCTTGATGTTCTGCTCATTGGTCTCTTCCTCATCTTCATCAGATCTTCGATTGGCCAGCGATATCCGAGGAGGCGGAGTCTGTGGTGTTACCTGCTGTGCTTGCTATTTAGCATCTCAGCTGCTGGTCTGATTGTGAGTGTGCTTTGTGATGTAATTAATTATGGACCATATTTTGTATTTTCTTTTTCAGAGTGTCTATTTAAACTTAAAGGCAAACTTAAACTTAAAGGTAAACTTAAAACTTAAAAAAAAATTGCTGCTAATTTACTCACCCCCATGTCATCCAAGTTGTCCATGTCATTCTTTCTTCAGTTGAAAAGAAATTAAGGTTTTTTATGAAAACATTCCAGGATTTTTCTCCATATAATGGACTTCATTGGGAACCAAACGGTTCAAGGTCCAAAAGACTGTTTCAGTGCAAACTGCAAACTGTTCAAAGGGCTTTAAACGATTCCAGACGATGAATAAGGGTCTTATCAAGCGAAACGATTGCTCATTTAACAAAATAAATAAAAAAGTTGAAGTTTTATAAGCTCAAATGCTCACCTTGCTCTGTTCTGTGACACACATCAAAATGAACAAATCTTTTTCCAAGTCAATTCGTTCATTTAGTTCGTTTGAATGAACCAAATGACTCAGAAAAGGATTTGTACGTTTTTTTGAACGAGTTCGAACAGGAGAGTCACAATCGTGCATCACAGAACAGAGCAAGGCGAGCATTTGAGCTTATAAAACTTAAACTTTGTTATTTATTTATTAAATGAGCGATAGTTTCGCTTAATAAGAACCTTATTCATCGTCTGGAATCGTTTAAAGCCCTTTGAACAGTTTGCAGTTTGTCCAAAAGTGTCTTTTGGACCTTGAACCGTTTGGTTACCAGTAAAGTGCATTATATGGAGAAAAATCCTGGAATGTTTTCATCAAAAACCTTAATTTCTTTTCGACTGAAGAAAGAATGACATGGACATCTCGGATGACATGGGGGTGAGTAAATTATCAACAAAAGTTTTTTCAAAAGTGAACTACTCCTTTAAGTTTAAATAGCCTGCCGACTGGTTAATTATCATATCACTCATTGTGAACTATTTATTTAATGTATTACTATTTCCAAGCCGAGTCACACATTTATGAATTAGCATCAGTTGTCATATTAAATATAAATATAAGTTAAAATTGGTAACATTAAAAGTACAAAAACTCATTTGTTAACATTCATGTATTATTAACGAATATGAACTGAGCAATGTATAGTTTGCAATGTTTAATAATCTTTGTAAATGTTAGTTAATACATATACTTGTTAATGTTCCATTCACTTATGTTAACAAACACAACTTTTAATCCTCAAAAATATATTAGTAAATGTTGACATTTAGTCTAATAAATGCTAAAAACAGTGTTAGTTCATGACCATATAAAGTGTAACTTTTTTATGCTCACCAAGGCTGCATTTATTTGACCAAAAAAAATACAGTAATATTGTGAAATATGATTAAAATTTAAAATAAAATTCTATTTTAGTTAAACCTAGTTTCCTGTGATGGCAAAGCTGAATTTTCGGCATCATTACTCCCGTATTCAGTTTCACATGATCCTTCAGAAATCATTCAAATATTCTGATTTGCAAGAAACCCTACTTAATATCATCAATGTTGAAACCAGTTTGACTGCTTCATAACTTTGTGGTAACTTGCAAAGTTCAAAATTACAGGATTTACTTGAAATTGAAATCATAGTGAATAAAGGTATTTATATAAAAAAAAAAAAAACTAACTTTTGAACAACAGTGTATGTAAATCAACATGTTACATTTTGAGTCTTATTGTAAAGTGTTAGCAATTGTGAGACTTGTCAAAATAACATCAAACTGCATCACCGTACTCTGTAATTGTTTATGTTTGTCTCCAGGCAGGGACGTGGTCCCAGGCGCGTGTATATGGGGGTATTTATGCGTCCTGGGCAGCGGCGTTGTTGCTGGTGGTGTTGACGCTGGCCAGAGCACTTTACTGGAGCTGCATGAGGGTCAGCCAACCTCTCCACAACCTCACATAGAGAGAGAGAAAGACAGCAAGAGAGGAGGCTGCGATTTAAGGGTGGTGGGAAAAAATAAAGTCCACAGGAAAAGAGCTAGAGAGAATCATGGTTAACTCTAAAAGCTTGAATGTGATGGCTGTAATGAAGGGTCAAAGTAAAATCCAGGCTTGAGAAACACATATGCTATGGCAAAGAAGATTAGTGTTTTAAAGTAATTTTTATTCGGAAGCTTTCTCTGGATGTGTTTTCATCCGTGAATATGAACGGACTTGTTATGATTCATGCAGTTATGATTCCAAATGCTCCTTCAGTTTTAACCCATTACACTCATGTAAAGAATATGTTACACACTCTGAAACACACACACAATTCTCTATGTACATCTTAAATTAACTACGCTACAATACACAAACTACACCAATTCAAACAATTATCTGTCTCTAGTGTCCAAATAAGCTCTGAAGCCTTATAAAGAGAGGAAGTACAGGTTCATCTCCACTAGATGGTGTTCCAAAACCACATAAACACTGGTGTTTTGTCACATTGCCTAAATCTCTGTTCAAATACAATCATTTGGGTGACACGATTAACAAATGCGCAGAACATTTCTGTAACTGATTTTTCATTTACACTTAAAGTGTAAATGCGTTCAAACACATCTCTTTATCTTTAGTTGTGAATGTTAAAAACAGTATTTTTTATAATTGTGAATTTTGTTTGTAAATATTTGTTGTTTATTTCATGAATGAGCAGTTGCACTGTAGCTCTAACACGCTGTGATTCCTTTATGTTTTTATTTAATTTGCAAAATCACTACTGAGGGAAAAAAAATCACTGGAACAAATAATGAGATAACCGATGTACAGCCACACACACCTTTGGGAAGCAGAAAAAAAAATCATATCTTCTGTTGAAGGTCAGCTGTGCTTCATGGAGTTTGCTATCAAAAGGGTCATTCACCTTTCTTCTCATGTTCATGTGAAGTTAATCGTCATGTTCAGGTACTGTAAGTTTGATTATGTTTGAACCATGATTAAATGATACTAATGAGATTAATCAGCCACTAGATTTGGATTCTAGACCGCCAGATCTTTTTTTCCCTCTTTGTCATAATTCAGAGTCTGGGTAAGAACACAATTGAGATGTTCAGAGCATTGAATTCTTGTTGCTGGTCACCAATGTTCTTGCATTATATTCCTTATAAATATACTAAAGTACATCAAAATATGGTCCTCACTGCAGATGTGGAATTCAGATTCTGTATTCTGTCCATGAGAGAAAAATGTGAGGTCTGGACATCTGGAATCCCAAACAAGAGGTCAGGATGTTATTTATAAAGAGCAGAAGGCCAATGATGGAGGTCTCCTCTGAATTCGTTTACACATGAGATTAAGATTACACATGATTAAAAAGATGATGAAGGTATAAAACGGTGAATACACTTGGGTCCTGTCTCATTTTTATAAAGGTCTGTGTGTGCTTCACTTGCAGCAATTGTTTTGGCACTTTTTCTCTCAATGTCTTTGGCTATTTGTCTCTTGTTTCGGGCGGATATATTATTTTCCTCGACATAGACTGATAGAGGCATGGGAAACATACAGAAACCTTTTAGAAACCACAACTCCCCTGAGCTGGGCAGAGAGAGAGATTTGTCAGCATTAATGGAAGAGAAACTGCAGAGATCTGGGGACACGCACAGATAGAGAGAGGTTTCAGTCTTCTGGAGGCGATTGACCACAAAAAAGTCTGCAAGCAGAGACCAGAGAATGAGACCTCTGTGGAACGGATCTGATTCATAATACACACACGCACACACAGTCTGTCCCATCTCTCACTCTCAAATCTAATACACTTTTTATTGCCATGACAAAGAGAGAGAGAAAAAACTTTTCACATTGACAAATAGTGTGCAGCTCAGGTGTGTATTTTTATTTAATTAGCTGTTTTATATTCTTATTTATTTGTTAAAATATTACCTGTTGACATCATTTGGGCTACTTTTTCACTTTATAATGGGACCACGTTTTTCATTATATAACTTCATTATTTCATTATAAAAATGATCCAAGTACATTTTAACAAATTAATAAATATCTCAAATTATTCCGCAGAGCTATCCGAGTAAATAGCAACTGACAAATATTCTCAAAATATATTGAGGAATTAACATTCATTAAAAAAGAAAGTAATTAGGATGTGCTTGTGTAGTTAGTATAGCAATTACTAGGCTATACCTTTTGTTTAATTACATAGAACTAACCTAGTCCTAACCGTATAGTAAGTTCATGTAGTTAATTAATTAATTGTTATGTATTAAAGGGGTGATGAACCGAGAAATCAAATTTTCCTTGAGCCTTTGACATCTAAGAGGTCATCATATTATAAGAATATCCTGTAAGTTTCAGAACTGAAAACGTCCTTGTTAGTCCAATAAAAGCTTTTATTGACACCAGCCTCAGTAAACGACTCGTTTTTCAAAGTGGGAAACTATGACGTCAAAGAGGATAAAACCCCACTCCTGCGGGAGAAGATCAATGCCTACTTAGCCCCGCCCACCGATTCGCGCATTACACGCATAGCTAAATAACATAGATGCCTGCCTTTGATCACAAACCAGGTCAAGAGTAAAACTCTTAATAATATTGAAAACTGTTCTCCACTCACAGCAGTGGGCGTTTACTTCCAAGTCTTCAATGCAGACGCCCAGAGGGTTTTTGAGCTGAGTTCAAAACTAGGGTAAAAAATGCCAATTACTTTTTAATTTTGAGGTTTTTGAATGTAAAAACCAAACAAACGTCATAAGTTGACCTCAGACAACAATATAACAAAATTTAGCCAGCCAGTTAAAAAAAAGTCATCATAGCATACATTCAATTAACGGTTACTTGTATAGCGCTTTTCACAATACGCATCATTTCAAAGCAGCTTTACAGAAAGTGCATGAGTCTTATTACACTAGAGTGTTCTGTTATCAGAGATAACTGTATTTCAGAAATGTAGCCTACATACAAAGTCACAGTTGAAATGTAATAATTTAAAGCAGAAACAATGAGCTGAACAAAATAAAGTAAAACTTTTTAATAGCGTCAGCCAAATGAATAAATGTAAATAAAGCTGAACAAGCAAATATGTGTTCAGTGCAGAAACTCTGCCTCTCTTTCTCTGTTGTGTCTCAGGGGAGAGAGTAACTTCCCAATGGAATCAATCCGATCTGAGATTACTGAGTTTGCACAAACACACCAGAGCCTTTTATCCTCCTAACGTATAACAGGATTCATCCTTAAAGATGAGCCCTGTGACCTTATACACAAACACACACAGTCTCTCTATGTCACGCCTGTTAAGCACATACACTCACACTATCAGAGCTGCAAATCTCCTCCTCTCTGCTCTCAGCGTGAACAGGAATAAGCAGCAGTAAGAAGGATAGAGAGGGAGATCTGGGAAGAAAGGATGAGAAGGGAGAGGAGATGAGAATGAAAGGATAAGTTGAACTGATGAGGAAGGGGTATAAAGAGCTTTGCCACTGTCCACTTTAAAACAAACATTTCATTTAGACCATCTAATCCATACACACACACACACACACACACACACGCACGCACGCACGCACACACACACACACACACACACACACACACGCACACACGCACGCACGCACGCACGCACGCACGCACTCACGCACGCACTCACACACACACACACACACACACACACACACACACACACACACACACACACACGCACACACGCACGCACGCACGCACGCACGCACGCACGCACGCACGCACACACACACACACACACACACACACACACACACACACACACACACACATGTTGCTCCCATGTTTTATGGGGATATTCCATAGAGGTAATGGTTTTTATACTGTACAAACTGTATATTATGTCCCCTGATACTAACCCTACTGCTAGAACCATACCCATCACATAAAACTTTCTGCTATTTTTGATTTTCAAAAGAATTCAAAAGATTCCTCATGGGTATAAAAAGTCTGTTTGGAATGTCTGTATACATTATGCTACACATAGGGATGTTAATAGATATCAGACAATAGAGTAAATAAAAAACAGTATTTATATTTTAACTTTATATTGTAGAATTATAGCTGGAACCATTGCTGCCAGTATAGTTTGTGAAATTACTGCACAGCCTTAAAATTAAAAACTGTAAAAATTATGGTAAAGGGCTGGAACCACAGCTGCAAGTTCTTTACTGTAAAATTACTGCATTGTTGAAACTGTAAAATTACGGTAAAGGGTTGGAACCACAGCTGCCAGTTCTTTACTGTAAATATACAGGTGAAATTTTTTTTTACAGTGATATCAAAAAATGTCCCCAAGGTCAAAATGTACATGGTATTGCTATATTTGTGGGGACATTTGGTCCCCATAATGTAGGGACCACACACGCACAGTTCAGATGTGAGGAATCATCAGATGTTGATTAATATGATGTATGGTGCAAAGAAATAGTGCATTCACTTTGTGAATTTGTGTGTATTGCTATAAATGTATTGCGTGTAACCAAAATGTTAGAGGTCTGACTGTCTGACCTACAGTCCTACTGCTAAAAGCATAACGTTCAACTCAATTAACAGCCTGAATTATTGATGTCTGTCTGGACCAGAATTTGTGTGTACACTGGAATTAAAAGCCTCCGGTGTCACCTGTCACACAGCAGTGTGTGTGTGTGTGTGTGTGTGTGTGTGTGTGTGCAGGCAAAGAGAGAGATAAAATCTCTTTCATCTGTTGATTTACAGTACAGATTTTCACCTTCAGACAATATGCTCCTTTAGTTTAAGATTCATGATTTGACATATTCAGAGACACATAAGGACAATTTGCATAGGTAATAATTTTAAGATTTTGTTTCGATTAAAGAAACATTTAGGGACTTTCCAAAGCTATATATGTTATGTTGTATTTGTATTAATTTATTCATTTTATTAATTAATTTCTTTATTATTTAATACTATTATTTTTTGTGAACGTTTAATTTAACAATACAAAGTAATACAAAAATAATACATTCATTTTAATAATATTTTTACATACATCTATTTTTATATTGGTTATAATGTCGCCCACTGTAGCCCAGCTAAGAAAAATATATTTTAAAACAAGTCCCCATTAAGTCACGAAAATGTTATTTCTGAATGCTCTCTGAATGTTCAAAGCTTCCAGTTTGTAAATGTTTTACTGAAAAAAATACAAATAAATAAATAAATTATGTGAACGTTAAGGGAACATTGTTTTATCATTTTGCAAACATTGTGGGAATGTTACTTTTAAATGTCACTAAACATTCTAAAACAAGTAATTTATTAAAAAGTAAAAAAAAATATTTTCAAGATTTGTTATCACAACATTTTTTCTTTTGTTAAATCAACTAAAATAATTTATTTCTAAATGTTATCTCTCTCTCTCTCTTTGTGTGTTAAACCAGGCAAATCCACATCCAATACAAAACATCCTCCTAAAAACGGAAAGCTTGGGTATCACCTATGTCAGTTGGGATTGGTGGAGAGAGAGAGAGAGAGAGAGAGAGAGAGAGAGAGAGAGAGAGAGAGAGAGAGAGAGAGAGAGAGAGAGAGAGAGAGAAAGAAAGAGAGAGAGAGAGAGAGAGAGAGAGAGACAGAGAGAGAGAGAGAGAGAGAGAGAGAGAGAGAGAGAGAGAGAGAGAGAGAGAGAGATCAGGGATGAAGTTAATAGTTGTACAGTAAATAAGAGAGAGGGACAGGGATGAAGATAAATAGTGAGGGAATTGTTACCGGTATCTTTTCTTCATTCCTCCAGAAAAGAGCATCTCCACTGAACAGGTAACAACATCTCTCTTAAAGAGAGTCTTATAGAAATTATACTTGTGTTGTTTTATAAATTCAAAAGAGAAAAATTATTCATATTAGGCCTGTAGTAGTTCATTTCACACTTTACTATTTGAGTTTTAGTGCATTACTTGTTCATTGCGATCATGAATTTTGACAGGCCTTTGTTGATTATTTAATCAAATTTAAAGTGTTGAACATTTAAGATTTAAATATTTATATATTCTTATTTAGTGATTTTCTATCATGGTTTGGGATTTATAGTAGTATTATGTTTTAAAGAAAGAACTTTCAATGTTTAAATCAAAATAATTAATCATTTGATTTAAAAAAAAGTTTTTTTGTTTTTGTTTGAGATTTTGGTATCTTAAAACTTCCGACATCATCGGCAGCTTAACAAGTCTATATGTAGCTAAAATAACATTAGATCGAATGACACTGAAAATGATCTGGTCTATAGCCTAATCTGTTTTCTGCATTTATTCAAACCCGTGAAAACAGTCCAGCAGTGACATAAAGATCTGAAAGTCTACTTGAAGTAATTGGGATTCCAAACAATCGCTTCTTATTTTTTACTCACTGATTTAATTGAGCTCAGTGAATAAAGTTGATGCTGATTATGAAGATGATGATGAAGATATGAATATTTTACAGATGGAGTGTAATTGTAATTCCTCTCTGGGTCCTTTTTCCTCGACTTACTGGAGCAGAAGTAAGTGATTGTGTGTGTGTGTGTGTGTCTGTCAAGCATAGACTGCCTAGTGAAAGGGGAGTCCTTTTTTTTTTTTTCAAAAGTAGACCAAAAAATCTGATTTTGGTGAATTTTATGCACTATTGTGCTAGATTAGCTTGTCTGCTTAAAGAGCACGCTTTTTGATGCACCGAAAATATTTATTATTGTATTACAGTATTATCAAAGGTGTACCACCTTTTTCAGTCTAAACCATGGTCTTAAAAAAACAGTGTGGACTGAAGTGCACAGTTCCATCATCTGAAATAAGTTTCATGCAGTAATTCACCATATAGAAATAAATACAAAGAGGAGTAATTCACTAATGAATTTGCCAATGTAACGTTAACGGGGTTTGTTGTTGTGGGAAGAAGGAGGCGGGAACATTTAAACATTTTAATTGTAAAATGAACAAATACAAAACGAAAGTATAAGCCAGCAGCCCCTCATTGACGACTGCTGTAACGTTACACACAACACATCATAAAATCAGGCCTGTTTCTCTCTCGATCTGCCATCGTCGCTCCTCATTTTATGCTTTCGCTCCTCCGCGAGTGACACGAGACCGGCGCGCGCCTCACAGGTGACTTTTCATTATCATTCACGCCACCGGCCTCGCGCCGTCCTCTTACATCCCTCGTCCTCGATCGTCCTGCTCGCCACAGCCAACTAACTAGAAATTTTGTGTGAAATAAATTTCAAACTCTGCTGATAGTTAACGTTAGCCTTGTAGACGGAAGAGTGAATTCTCTGATGTGTACGCAGTTCCGGATTAGTGGGTGTGGCTTGCTTGCGGAGCTGTGCAATGTGGTGCATTGTGGGAGTTGTTGTCTTACATACAAATGCACCCCTCGGGTATTTTCTGTCTTTTCTCGGCCAAGAGGTCACCAAATTCAAAAATTCTTTTAGATTTCGACTACATATATGATCCACATTCAATAAAGATTAATGTTGAAATGGGTGAAATGCTCCTTTAAATGTGAACAGATACGATAAATCTGAATTGTTTATTATGGCAGCTGTACGGGGAAAAGAGAGGCCTATTAGTGAGATGCAATCATAATTGGATTGTAAACTTGGTGTTTCATGCAGTAAATTGTACAAACTGAATTGTTTCTAATTACTCTTTCTTTCTTGCAAGCATAACTTTTCATTCTTCTTTTCCTCAGCAGTGCTTTTCCCTGATTGGGCGTATAAACCAGCGTGCTCTCCAGGCTCGCGGCAGGTGCAGTTGTGGCACTTCCTGTTGGAGCTGTTGGGGCGTGGCGAAGGCGGAGCTATCACGTGGGGCAGCGAATGGGGAGAGTTTGTAATCAGAGACCCAGAGAGATTGGCTAAACTGTGGGGGGAGAGGAAGGGCAAGCCACACATGAATTATGACAAACTCAGCAGAGCTTTAAGGTACATGACTCCAATCCATACACATTCATACATACAATGGATAAATTATAACATATATGAAGAGTTCAGATGCAAAAGCCTCTAAATGCCATTTGAAATTTTCTTCTTTAATGATGATTTTTATCAAACTTGTATATAAGTTCAGTAATTTCACTTAAATAACAATTAATAGGTATCATTGCCATTTAAGTGAAATCACTGAACTTAAATATACAAGCTTGATAAAAATGATCATTCTAGAAGAAAATTTCAAATGGCGCTTTTGCATCTGAACTCTTCATATCCAACCTCAAATATATATAGGCTATAGTCCTATTAAAGTAGGCTATATGTTAGTATAATAGCTATATTCACAACTAGGCTATATTATTTTTTCATAAAAAATGATTTCTTAACATTTTATGAAGAGAAATCCATTTTGTGACAATTCTGTTTTTCCCCCTTCAAATCAGGTATTATTATAATAAGCGAATTTTGCACAAGACCAAAGGGAAACGTTTCACCTACAAGTTTAATTTCAGCAAACTAGTCTTAGTGAATTACCCAAGTTTTCCAACCTATCCACAGGTGCGTGAGTGTTTTTATGGGTTTTGTTGCATATAGTGACAAATTTGACTTATGAATATTATAACTGCTATTTTTCATCATTCGTTTTCAGAATACAGCATCTGTACCTTTCTCTGCCTTTCCTTCTCATCTTTCCTTCTACAACCCTTCTATTGACAGGGGTAAGAGTGTTATTTTAACAGTCAAATATTGCTTATTTGAGAAGTCTTCACTATTTTAAGCAAATAGCAATGTATATTTGATTTAGTTTTAAACATTGACATTTTTTTCTCTGTGTGCATGTTTGTTTGTGGACAGCTGTGCAGTCGATTTCTCATCCCCTCCTGCTGCCATACAGCTTCCCCAAACCCCTCCCCTTTCCCCAGGCACATCCAATCCAAAGGCAATTTCCCCTCTTTTCTGGACCGCCTTCTTCAGTGACTAACCTATCAGAGCTCTCCTGCCAATCACCGGTCAACTCCAAACTGCAGTTCACCCAAACTTTAAACTGGCCAGTCAAAAGCAGCACAGAGTGGCCTTTCAACCGAGTCATGGGATTACAAGAGAGGATTAAAAGTGGAGCAGAAGACAAAAAACATAACAATGATGAAGAAAACAAAAGAAAATCCTGAAACTATGCATTAGAGGTTTTACTGGTTTTGTCATACTTATTTTTTTAAGTTTATACATTCTCACTGGATTGGTTTAGAGCAAAGCACTTTATAAATTTGTCAATGTACCTTAATCCTTTCCTCGGGTCATTTTGACCCGCAAATCATTTTAAAATGAGTGTTCTTCGGAGTGGTATAAAGACCTTATTAGTTTTGTCACACTTGAAACTGGAAAACACACACACAGAGTTTTTGTGGTTGTAATAATCATTAAAAAAAAGTAACTAATCCTTCCCTTGCAGGTCAATTTGATCACTATAGAGGGGACGTTTTTTGTATGTCAGAAAGAAAAAAAAAATAATAAAAAGTGCACAACCCAGAACACACACACGCAAAATAAAGGCCTTCAAGAATCCCACTCACATAAAAAAATGATCCACAAACCTAGAAATGCCCATTAAAATAATGGTGACCGTTCACTTACTCACAAACGAGTAGCAATATTTAATAAATGCCATGTTTTTTTCCACATGAGGTCAGCAGAGACACCCAATGGTTTTTTTTTTTTTGTACTGCAGTTATTTTGTATTTAAAGAATGCGAAGAACATGCTTATTGTTAATGTCATTGTTGTTAAAATACAGTAATTTAGAGATTAATAAAAGAAATCTTAAAGATAGAATGGAATGATAAGCTTTCAGGACAAAAACAATGAAGTGTAATTTTAATGCTTTGAGTAATTTTAACTTGTGAGGGAAGAATGTGTAATTCAGATACGAAGAGAGCAGAACAAGTTGAACAATGTAAGATAATTAAACTATTTGTCAGCATCACATTTATTTCTTCAATATTATTTCTAGGTTTAAGGAAATCCAATGTGCCAACAACTGAAATTTCTTACTATACCCAACAACATTTCAGGGAGCCAGGTTACAAATTATTTTGTGTTGAATATTTTAACTAATCTAGTGTCAGAGGCAGAGCCCAACCCTGATATGTGTCACATAAGAGTTATATATTGGAATATCTGAACCAAATTGTGCATTCTGAAGTTTATTTATTTTGTATCAAAGATTTGACCAAGGCAAACTCTAAATACTCATATTAACACATTGCAAAACTAATTGCACAGCACCTTTCTGCAGTGCATGTAAGAGCTAAAGGGTTCTGCCAGTGGAGAGAGAGAGAGATCACATGGGCTAGACTTTGTGTTCTGAGATCCAGAGAAATTGGCTCAGCTGCATCGAGAGAAGGGCAAGATATAAAAAAAAAACTCAACTGTGATCTGAGGCAGTAATAGTGACAATGAAATATACTGTTACAAACAGCAAATGTTGATATAACACATGTTCCAGAAGATCCTCCTTACATCACTGATACATATATAGAGACAGAGTACAACTTTCTCTATAAGTATGTTAACATTTATAGATACAAATATCTTATGATTTCAGGCCTTGTAGAGTCTTTCACTCCCAGTCTGACAAAGAACAAGGGCTCCTGAATTCCTGTCCAAACTCACGGATCCATTTGTTAGCCACTGAGGAAGAAAAAAAAAAAAAAAAAAAAAAAAAAACACACACGATTGTTTGGTTCAAGAACACCATAGAATAGAGGGGAAAAAAGGCAAATTCAAATCAGCCAATTATATTTTAGATTTATCTACAACCTACCCCATTTGTTACCCATCAACACAGGGCATCCAGCGTGCTCCGTATTCCAATTCACTTCACCATTTCTGTGGAGATTGTACCAAAGCACGGCTGAACCCTGCAAGAACAGAGAGAGGATGCTGAAATTATTCTATTTAATTAGTACTTAAATTATCCTTTAAAAAAAAAAAAAAAAAAACAATTGAGGGGTTACCTTTTTAGGAGACACTGAAACTCCAACTTTAGGGAAGACAGTGGCGCCCCCTATCTCCACATCACTCAACTACAGGAAAACATTTATGTGGATAGTTACACATGTAATATTAATAGCTATAATAGAAATACTGTTTAATGTCATTAAGGCAAATTGTTTTTCTGACAGCTGCACTTATTCTGTCAACTTACATAAATTAGGAATGTAGCAATCCTGTCATTCTCTATCTCCTGCGAGCAGAGATGGGCACAAATACATAAAGTATACAATTACAAAAATTACTCGAATACGTTTAAAATAGAATACAAAATACTGCAGTGAAAAAAAGCATTTAATTAAAATACAAAAGTAACAAAAGTTTAAAACAATTGAAAGTGAGTAACTGGATTTAGATACACGCATCAACCGTTTAGTGGAGCAATTCATTTTTTTTTTGGGAAATAGGGCTTATTCACAGTCTTTCATACATTTAGATAGGTGGGCAAATGTATTTGTCTCAGTGCATGCAGTGTTTTAGTTTGGCGGCGTCGTAAAATGATGTGAATGCCAGCTAGCATGATGAGAGCTTTTTAAAAAAAATTTATATTGTTGTCAGGTCAACTTATGACATTCGCTTTGTTTTTACATAAAAAAAAAAACCTCCAAATGAATAAGTAATAGGCTATTTTCTATCCTAGTTGAGCCCAGCTCAAAAACGCTGGGTTTATAAGCGTCTCTTCTCGCACTGAAGACTTGGAAGTAAACACCCACTGCTGTGAGTGAATAACAGTTTTGCATATTATTATGAGTTTCACTCTCGATCCGGTTTGTCATCATATTTAGCTATGCTTGTAAATAAAATTTGATTTCTCAGTTCATCACCCCTTTAAATAAGAACACTACAAATAAAAAAATTTAAAAACATGCCTGCTCTCTATATCCTCCAGTGTATAGACTCTGGTATCTCAGCCTGTTAACTCTAGAAAGTGAACCATCGCAGAGTGATTTCTATTTATTTATTATTATCAGCATTTAATTTTCCAGGAGGTTCATGCTGGCATTTTAATTCATTTTCAAATTGAATCATTGCTTCATTTATTTAATTACTCATAAATCCAAAACTGCCAAAGCCCATTAGAAATTCCTGAGAACCAATGGCAAATTCTGTGTTGGTTTACAAAATTGATGTGATGTTTGTACGGTGAACTTACTAATGCATCAATATGCTGTTCAAATGCACCACCAACCCCATAATTCTGAACCTGGAAAATGATAGCATCATTTATGAATCACTATTTAAATAGAAACGGTGAACACGTCAATGTTTCACAAGTAAAAATGCATGTTTATCTCCATTTAAGAATTCAAGAGTGATAAATCAGGTGAATATAAATTAATTATATACTATAATGATCTAATGCATGCTTTCTTACTGTGACGTACAAGCAGTGATTCAGCGGTTTCCATGGAGAGTCCCGTAACATCTGCAATCCTCTGACTGACACCAGCTTCCACAGGGTCATTGCTTAGAAAAACACTGAAAATATAGTGATGACTCTTATGTTCAAGTAACCGTTTTTGTATTAAAAAGCAAATATCATGAAAGACTATGAGAGAATTAAATTTTTTTTGAGAGAATAAAAATACATATTAACCTTTGAGAAACACGTAGTTTTAAGGGTTCTGTGATTCCAGCACGATAAACTTGCGATCTAGAAAGCTGTATAGGAACAAATCGGAAGGTATACATTTACGTATATGGTTTTGGCACACTTGTTTTGCTCTGATTTTGGATGAAGCCTTCCTGTATGCTGGCAGTAATGACTCCAATTTATCTCAAATGTGTTCAGTCAGTGGGATTCAAATCTGGGCTTTCTATAGATCAGCCAATGTCTTCCACAAGGATAAGGATAGATCATTTGTGCAGTATAAACAAATCATGTCTATAGAAAATAACGGAAAACATGGAAATCAAACGTGTGTGCGTGTTTGATATTCACTTGAGGTCTGGAGATATTCTTTAGGATCTCCATCTCTCTGTCTGATATGATGTCATGATATCTGATGATGCGAGGCTCGTCCCACTCCACTTCCTCTTTCACTGGTGCGTACATCAGTCTGGGGTTTCCTCCACCCGTGCTGTACCTACAGGACAGCGCCCTCTGCCTCTTGGAGATCTGATTTGATAAAATATAATAAACTTCCAAACACACAAAGCTTCAGAACTACTATGTAATTTCATGTCAAATGAGGATTTAAATTTTGCCACTTGCCGTCTCATCAACGTCTCCTCTGCACAGAGCCTCATAGTTACTTGACTCTGTGTTCAGTGGAAATATGTCAGGGTTGCTCTGTAAGTGAAGGAGTCTGTTCAGCTGAACTCTGGCTTCATCATTACTCGGATCTGAGGAAAAGATGTTTAAGACGTGAATTACAACAATTTAGCAATATTGTTTGCCAAACTCAAATATAAAAATATTAAATGAAATGCTATTAAATGCAGGACAGAATGACCTCACCCAGAGTTAGAAGCCGTTGGCTGAAGTAGATTGCCACAGACAGGCTGCCAAAATGATAGACTGAGGAACTAAGGAAACGGAGTAACTCTTCCTCAGTAGTGGTTGAGTTTTCTGTTAATCGGTCCAGACTGTACAGAAACCAGAGGAATGCGTGCTGGAATTTGTCCTCATCATAAGCGACCAACCCTACATTGAAAGCCTCATCTGCATTTAGAGACGTTTCTGTAAAATTAAAAACAATCCATATTGAAAAGTGAAACTCTCAGTGAAATTGCATTGGTGTGCAAAACTGCAGGACGGTTTACCCTTTGTGATGTCTTCTGGGTGGAGTTTGTAGATCTCTTGTAGTCTGATCAGTCCTGAAGCTGCGCCATCCAAGTCCTTCCGCTGTGGGATCTTTGAGTCCAACTCATTCTGATACTCTTCACACTGAGTAAGATTCGGCTGAATACGTTTTACAATATACATAAAATCACTTCTCATTCTTCTGAGGAGTCTGTAAGCTGCCACAGGGTCTCTCACAGCTTCTTCAGGGTTCTCAGAGTAAGAGTATGAAAGATGATGATTCAGAAGAACACTGGATGAAGACGGGTTCATCAAAAGTTGTGTTAGATGCATTTATTAACAAAACACTTAATATAAAATCATGTAATTGTTAAAGAACCATTCCACAATTTAATGTTTTTTAATAATGATAAATAAAAAAATAAGTGAATAAAAAAACAGTAATCTTGCGGTTTAATGTTATATTAGGAATAATGAAAGTGTTTTCACCTCTTCGTTGTCTCTACATTCTCAGCATCAACACACTGACTGAACACCTTCAGAAGGTCTTTCGTCTTCCCATAAAGTTGTGCAATTTGATCTATAAAACAATCTGCATTTTATTGTCAAAAGGGATTTTATTCATTTATTAAGTTACATTACAGTTAAAATGAAAAAGGTTATTGGGTAAGAAACCAAAGCGGGAGTTAGTGTACAAATTGGTGTTAAAAACAATTGTTGTTAAAGTGAAATAGTATAATCAGTTGAAATTATGACAAGGAAGGTTACTAGGCCTACAGGTCAAAATTCTGACAAAGCATACAATCACCTTATCATGAAAACCGTATAAAAAAAACAGTTGGAGAAATATGGACAAGACACGTAAATCATTAAACGAACATTACGAATAAAAAACAATATATTATAATATAATGATTTGATCTTGAACAGAAATAACCTGTTGATGAGAAGATCTCATGTCCAGCATTAGCACAGACAATCCAAAAACACACCATAAACATCGACAGTTCCCTTACAGCCATTATCAGACCTTCAACATCTCAAAACGCAAATTGTATTTTGTCTAGCTGTGAAATTGATCTTAAATACCAAAGCAACTCTAGATGGCGCATGCTGATAGGTCCTTCACTTAATTAGTTAGTTATCACATCGTTATCTGATTGGTTTCTGTTGCATCAGCGGCCAATGGGTTGCGGCTCAACGTTTAAAAAAATGTGTGATTAACTGGGCATAGCATTGCTATTAAAGCAAACTGTGCGATTTCAGCAAAGTTGTTTTTCTGTAAACGCTCTTTCTGTATGTCGGTTATTATTAACTATGGCAGAAAAATATTTTATAATTATTAAATCAATATTTATATTTATATTGATTAGCTCTATAAAATCTACTATGTTTTTTTATTTGAGATATATTGAGGGTCATTTGTTTTGTGTAGATATTCATGTATGTATTACATTCATTTAATTTACCGTTGTGAATATCCGAGTGTATGGTTAGTTCCGTGCGACTGACACTAGGGGGCGAAATGCGACAATCGTATGCGAATGTCGTGTGTGCAGTGGAAAGGCGGCTTTACATTGATAGAGAGTAGATTGCATGCGTGGATTTATTCACACATTATCCACCTTATTCTGCTCTAAACAATGCGCGCTACCATGACGACGACTCCGGTTGCCAACTTCCGGTTAGTTTCTGGTCTATGCTCATCATCTTTTATCATAATCATCTCTCTTTTTTATTTTAAGTTGATACATTCTCAATAAATGGTTGAGAGCAAAGCACTTTATAAATTTGACACTATACGTCTCTCCTCGGGTCATTTTGACACAAAATTCATTTTTAAAAATTGAGTGTTCATTGGAGTGGTAGACCTTGTCAGATTTTTCTCACGTAAAAATGTGATTGTGGTTGTAACAAAAATAGTAACAAACCCTTCCCTCGCAGGCCAATTTGACCATTTGAAGAATGTGCTTGTTAAAGGTGCAATGTGTACAAATGTTGAGTATCTATTAACAGAAATGCAATATGTGATCCATAACAATGTTTTCAGTAGTGTATAAAGAACTTACTTAATACACCGTAATGTTTTTTTATTATTAGAATGAGACATTTATATCTCCATAACCGTGGGCACCCCTTCTGTGAAGGTCGACATATTGTGACGTCATGTTTCTACCGTAGCTGAACGCGAACACACAGCGCTACAGAACGCTTTTCGTCACTACCTTGAAAGAGAAGCAGCAGTAAGCTAGAAGCAAGCCATAAACACCGTGAGTACTGACTTTTCCCTTGTGAGTGGTGTAAAATATGTGTTTGGGATTGTTTCATGTAACTTAGTTCTCCCTCGCTGTGTTATGGGTTTGTTATGTGGGGATAAATGTGCTTTTACGTTCGTGAGACAGCTGATTAGTACTCATGTCATTGACCATAAAACAGTGTGTTACAGGAATCACTAACCCGTCGATCTTGTAGATCTAAGTCGATCGCGAAGAGTTTTCTAAATTAGAGAAAAACCCCTATTGTGTGTTTGGTGTCTATGGGATGCGGAGGTGCGCACGCTGTTACAATCATGTCTTTTTTGCTGCACGCACCTTTGGGCTCATGCGGATGGGGCGAGTATAAACAAGGCTTTATGCTTAAACAGTTCAGCCATAGTAACAGCTCATATTAGCCAGCTAAACTTTTACTACCCTGTTAGAAAAAATAATAGCTGCATAGTTTCATGTTGTTCTTCTCCCTCGCTGTATTATAGGTTTGCTATGTGGGGAGAAATGTGCTGCTGGTTACGTTTGTGAGACAATCAGCTGATTACTATTATTATATTAAATTATATATTAAAACCCTTGATCCTCACCTGACTATGGCTTTGTAATCTGTATCCATGATGTGGTTTATAATGGACTGTGGTACAGAAACAGTGACAATGTTACACACTCTTGGCTTACTCTGGCTATTCTCTGCTGTCTCAGATGACGATGTTTGTCCCGTTTTAGCAACCGTAGCTTCTTCGAAAGGGAGGGCTGAGCAGTGGGTTGAGCTCTTAGTGCAAACTCGCAACCGAACCACTAGATGTCGCTAAAAAGCACACACTGCACCTTTAAATTTTCATTATTGTTAAAATATAGTAATTTAGATCTCAAAATAAATAATGGGGAAAAAAATTAAATGTAACGATATAAGCTTTCTCAACAACAAAAAAAAAGGCTTCCATAGAAATGCTCATTAAAATAATGGTGCCAGTGCCAGTTTAGCCATGTTATATTTTTTCCCACATGGGGTCAGCAGAGACAGCCAACGCATGACTTTTTAAACTGAATTTAGCATATACTGCAGTTATTTTGTTTTTAAAGAATGTGAAGAACATGCTTTTTAAAATATGTAAGTTTAGAGATCTATAAAAAACAGTAAAAAAAATGTTTTAATTAAAAATAGAATGAATGATATAAGCTCTTTGGACAAAAACAATGAAGCTTAATTAAAGCTTCGGGTCATGACTCGTGAGGGAAGAATGTGTAATTCAGACACAAGGAGAGTAATAAAGTATGAAGTTGATTAAACTATTGGTCAGCTTCACCTTTGTACTCCAATATTAATTCTAAGTTTAAGGAACTCCAATATATGTGCAAACAACTGAAGTTTCTTAGTATACCTACAACTTTAAGGCAGTCAGGTTACAAATTATTTTGTGTTTAATCAGCTAGTTGAGGCCACCATTTTACAAGAGGAAAAATATGTTGTAAATCAAATCTATGAAATAAAATTAGAGGCTTTTAACTGATCTGACATCAGAGTCCAACACTCAAATGTGTCACACAAGAGTTACATATTTTAATATCTGAACAACCAAATTCTGTATTCTGAAGTTTATTTTTATTTTTTTAATGAAAGATTTGACCAATACAGACTCTAAATATAATAACATTGCAAAACCAATCGGAACCCTATACCCTTACTGAGCTTTGACAGACACGAAAGCACAGCACCTTTCTGCAGTGCATGTGAGCTAAAGGGTTCTGCCGGTGAAGAGATCACATGGACTTGACTGTGTTCTGAGATCCAGAGAAATTGGCTCAGCTGCATCGAGAGAAGGGCAAGATATAAAAAACTCAACTGTGATCTGAGGCAGTAATAGTGACAGTGAAATATACGGTTACAAACAGCAAAAGTTGATATGACACATCTGTTCCAGATCCTGCCTACATTACTGATACATAATAAATATAACATGATACAGATAGAGTACCACTTTCTCTGTAGGTGTGTTAAAACATTTATAGATACAAATATCTTATGATTGCAGGCCTTGTAGAGTCCTTCACTCCCAGTCTGACAAAGAACAGGGGCTCCTGAATTCCTGTCCAAACCCACTTATCCATTTATTAGCCACTGAAAAAAAACAAACAAACAAAAAGCTTCATCCGCTTTTCTTTTCAAATGATTCATGACTGAATTGATTTTCTCCTCAAAGACAACAACTGTTATAAAAAAAGCTGTTCACAGTATGATTCTTTGGTTCAAGAATACCATACAATAGAAAAAAGGGCAGTAATATATTTATCTTATAAAGTACATTCACAAATAAGATGCTTAGATTAAATTAATTTGTATTTTGATAAATCTACATACAGTATATGCAATGTCTTATGAATATAAAATTTAGATACATTAATGTACATTTATACATTGAAAATACACATCAAAAGTTTCAAAATAATGTCATCAAATCAGCCAAATATATTTTAGATTTATCAACCTAATTTATTTAAAAACCTACCCCATTTGTTACCCATTAGCACAGGGCATCCAGCGTGCAACGTATTCCAATTCCTTTCGCCATTTCTGTGGAGATTGTACCAAAACACGGCTGAACCCTGCAAGAACAGAGAGAGGATGCTGAAATTATTCTATTTAATTAGTACTTCAATTATCCTTTTATAAATCACAGAAATGAGGGGTTTACCTTTTTTGGCTGGACTGCAACTCCAACTTTAGGGAAGACAGTGGCGCCCCCTATCTCCACATCACTCAACTACAGGAAAACATTTATATGGATAGTTACACATATGTAATATTAATAGCTGTAATAGAAATACTGTTTAATGTCATTAAGGCAAATTGTTTTTCTGACAGCTGCACTTACACGGTCAACTTACATAAATGAGAAATGTAGCAATCCTGTCATTCTCTATCCCCTGTGAGGTCAAACATTCTTCAGTTAGTTTGTCATGATTTGAATGATCATCATGTAATCTAGTAAAAAGCCTGTTGACTCAAGAAAGTGGGTGGTAGTAGTAGTAGTAGTATTTACTTTTCAAACTGGACAGTGGTTTGTGCAGGCATTTTAATTTATTTTCAAAGTGGATAATTAAATGATTACTCATGAACCAATGCTGATGCAAAATTGATGCAATGTTTGTAGTGCACTTACGAATGCATCAAGATGCGGTTCATATCTTCCACCAATCCCATAATTCTGAACCTGGAAAATGATTGCATCACTCATGAATCACTATTGAAAGAGAAACTGTTAACACTCCAATGTTTCACATGGAAAATGCATGTTTATCTCCACTTACGAATTCAAGAGTGATAAATCAGGTGAATAAAAATTAATTATAAATACTTTCAGCTCCCAAAGCTTATATTGTAAGCCACTCCTTGGCAAGAGATATTAGAAAAACAAAGCAAACCAATGTTCACTGCAAAGAGTTAAGTAGTTAATCATGTCTTTTAAAAAAAGGCTTTCTGAAACAGATTATTAACACCAGGATCACGGAGTCCTACGGAGGCGTATTGCATTCACTTGAAGAAAAAAAAAAAATCTACTCTGTTTTTCTGAATTAACGAGTTAATTTTTCATGAGAAAAAAAAAATTGCTCTGTTTTTCTGAATTAACGAGTTAATTTTTCATGAGAAAAAAAAATTTGCTCTGTTTTTCTGAATTAATGAGTTAATTTTTCATGAGAAAAAAAATTTCTCTGTTTTTCTGAATTAATGAGTTAATTTTTCATGAGAAAAAAAGTTTTTGCTCTGTTTTTCTGAATTAATGAGTTAATTTTTCATGAGAAAATTTTTGCTGTTTTTCTAAATTAACTCATTAATTCAGAAAAACAGAGCAAAAAAAAAAATCCATTAAAAATTAACTCATTAATTCAGAAAAACAGCAAAAAAAAATTCTCATGAAAAATTAACTCGTTAATTCAGAAAAACAGAGCAAAAAAATTTTTTTCCTCATGAAAAATTAACTCATTCATTCAGAAAAACAGAGCAAAACATTTTTTTCTCATGAAAAATTAACTCGTTAATTCAGAAAAACAGAGTAGATTTTTTTTTCTTCAAGTGAATGCAATACGCATCCGTAGAGTCCTGATCTAAAATAAACAAGATTAATTTAAAACCAGCTGTGCTAATCTGAATTAACATGACCTAGGTTGCCTATAAAACATGGAATCTTATTGTATGGCAGCAGAAAAAATGGACAATTCCTCAGGATAACAAGAGGAAAAAAAGAATTTTGTTGATAGGCCTTATACGGTTCAAAAGTTATTAGCATAATAAAAGTGAAACTTTGGACAGTTGGTGGCGCTAGAGGGAATGAGTTAGAGACACCAAAATTGGTGTATTTAATGTTGGGACTGTCCTCTATCAGAATCCCCAAAAAAAAAAAAAAAAAAAAAAAATCAACTTTCCCGCAAACGGATCTATGGGCTGCCATAGACGCCCAGTCGGAAGAACAAAGAAGAACAATAAATATAGATGCAAGCAGCCATTACCGGGGCCAAGCGCAAGAAGCAGCAACATTTACCAAAATGGCTAGGAGTGGCAGACCAACTGCAGCAAGGAGCAATTAAAGGCATTTTAAGAGAACTTTGGGCAAATGGCTAAAAAAAACATTAGCTTTTAAGATGATTTAATATCTTATCACTTTTGACAAATAGGTGGCTCAGTTATGAAATCGATACGTTGTGATCAGAGTGAGATGACATATTAATATAATGGGGAAGTATTAATTAGGAGGAAAACACTCTGAGAAGGATTTGAACCAGGGTCTCAAGCACTGAAGGCAGGCACGCTAACAAGGATGTAGGTCTCTAGCATCAGACACTAGAAAAGTGAAGTTTACATGCACAACTCTAAGCTTGCATACAGTACTGTGCAAAAGTCTTAGGCATGCTACGCAGGCATAGCTGACAAAAGAAAACATAAGCTGTCTGCTTTCTTTCTTACTGTGACGTACAAGCAGTGGTTCAGCTGTTTCCATGGATAGTCCCGTGGCATCTCCAATCATTTGACTGACACCAGCTTCCACAGGGTCAACGCTTAGAAAAACACTGAAAATACAGTGATGATTATTCTTTGCATAGCAGTATTTTTACATAATATTAAACCGTTTTAGGCACACACTTGCTAACTCTTATAGTGTTTTTTTGTATTAAACTTTTTAACCACGCATCATGTAGTTTTAAGTTTTATTAAAACCAGAATTAAACCTTTGAGAAACGCGTAGTTTTGAGATTCCATCTCGATTAACTTCCGATCTAGAAAGCTGTGGGCAAAAAAAAAAAACAGGAATGAACTGTCAAGTATATCTGGCTAAAAGTAAGTGAACATCACAATTTGGTTTGCTTTCTGAGCATTTAGTTTCAAAATCATTGGCTCTGATTTTGGATGAGGCCTGTGTGCCGGCTCCAATGTATCTCAAATGTGTTCAGAGGGATTCAAATCTGGGCTTTCTAAAGATCAGCCAAGTTCTTCACACAGACCTCAATGAATCATTTTCGAGATGGACTTTACATGAAGCACACAAATCTCTACAACCAAGGTTTAAATTAGTACATTTTTTAAGCTTAATTGTACGAAATTTGACTTTCATTCAAGACTGGTCAGAAATAAGATTGATTTTCAGTTTTAGATTTTTCTCAAGGTTTACGAATCAAAAGATATAGACATATTGTCAAATAAAAAAAAAAAACTATAGAAATGTGTGCAAATTAAAACAATGAAAATAAATAGCTGGCACTATATTTTAGGAGAAGGGTCCATAGCAAATTGTTCATATTTTTACAAAAATTTGAAACCCACCAATCTAGAATCGAATTATGTCATAGCATTAAGACTAGTCTTCCCTGGAATTAAGTGGCCAAGCAAACATGTTCATTTGAAATCGATGTCCACTTACATTTGCCCATTGAATAGTATAATAATAGTACACCATCAACACTTTAACAAGAAATAACATTCGAAATATACGGTCAACAACAAAATATTTGTGTTGTGTGTGTGTGTTAACTTGAGGTCTGGAGATATTCTTTAGGATCTCCATCTCCCTGTCTGATATGATGTCATGATATCTGATGATGCGAGGCTCGTCCCACTCCACTTCCTCTTTCACTGGTGCGTACATCAGTCTGGGGTTTCCTCCACCTGTGCTGTACCTACAGGACAGCGCCCTCTGCCTCTTGGAGATCTGATTTGATAAAATATAATAAACTTCCAAACACACAAAGCTTCAAAACAACTATGTAATGTCATGTCAAATGAGGATTTAAATTTTGTCACTTGCCGTCTCATCAACGTCTCCTCTGCACAGAGCCTCATAGTTACTTGACTCTGTGTTCAGTGGAAATATGTCAGGGTTGCTCTGTAAGTGAAGGAGTCTGTTCAGCTGAACTCTGGCTTCATCATTACTCGGATCTGAGGAAATGATGGTTAAGACGTGAATCACAACAATTTAGCAAAATTGTCTGCCAAACTCAAATATAAAAATATTAAATGAAATGCTATTAAATGCAGGACAGAATGACCTCACCCAGAGTTAGAAGCCGTTGGCTGAAGTAGATTGCCACAGACAGGCTGCCAAAATGATAGACTGAGGAACTAAGGAAACGGAGTAACTCTTCCTCAGTGGTGGTTGAGTTTTCTGTTAATCGGTCCAGACTGTACAGAAACCAGAGGAATGCGTGCTGGAATTTGTCCTCGTCATAAGCGACCAACCCTACATTGAAAGCCTCATCTGCATTTAGAGACGTTTCTGTTACAGAAAAGGCATAAATCAGATCGGAAAAAAATGAAATCTTCAGTGAAACTGCATTGGTGCAAAACTTTTACCCTTTGTGATGTCTTCTGGGTGGAGTTTGTAGATCTCTTGCAGTCTGATCAGTCCTGAAGCTGCACCATCCAAGTCCTCCAGCGGTGGGATCATTGAGTCCAACTCTTGATTTTCTTCACACTGAGTAAGATTCGGCTGAATGTGTTTTGTAATATACATCAAATCATTTCTCATTTGTCTGAGGAGTCTGTAAGCTGCCACAGGGTCTCTCACAGCTTCCTCTGGGTTCTCAGAGTTGGAGTATGAAAGCAGAAGATTTGGAAGAACGCTGAATGAAGACAGGGGTTCCTCAAAAGTTAGAAAATTTATTTAATAACATAATCTAAAACATACATACAAGATTGTTAAACATCAAAATAAGTGTCTTCACCTCTTCGTTGTCTCTACATTCTCAGCATCAACACACTGACTGAACACCTTCAGAAGGTCTTTCGTCTTCCCATATAGTTGTGCAATTTGATCTATAAAAAAATCTGCACTTTATTGTCAAAAGGCATTTGATTTATGTATAATTTAAGTTTTACATCATTAAGAGGTATTATGAAGTTTATTAGAAACCAAAGAGAGGGTTGAGATTGTTTAGTCAATTAAAAGTGTAAGAGTAACTATAACGTTATGAGTTCATGTGTTAAAATTGTGGCAAAGAATGTGGTATAGGCTATTGTTCATTTTTGATAAAAAGACATGAAAACAAAGGCTTACGATCACCTTGTAACAACAATGTAAAAACATTGAGAAATAACGACCAAACAATGATGAAAAAACTAAACAAAACATAAAGAATAGCCTAGATATTGAACTGAAACAATAACCTGTTGATGAGAAGAACTCATGTCCAGCATCAGCACAGACAATCCAAAAACACACCATAAACAGTTCCTTCACTGCCATTATCACTTTATCAGACCTTCAATATTCAAACCGCAACGTGTGTTTGTAATTGAGCTTAAATACCGAGTTCTCTCATAAAACTCTAGATGGCGCAGGCTGATAGGTCCTTACCATGGTCCTTACATCGTTAAGCCTACATTGCGCAGCTGGTGTCTGATACATTCAGCGGCCAATGTGCAAGAGTGTCGTCACCGTGAATAGATTTAAAAAAAAAAAGATTTAAAATAGATTTGGCAATATATCTGAGGTGGTATATTTTTACAGGCTGCCGAAATTAAACATTTATGTTTTTAAACAAACACGATGATTACCTATAATTAACCCGGATTAACCAAAGGCTATTTATATTTAGCATTCACAGGCATATTTGCACACCCCGACGTCGAATCGCTTATAAACAGGAAACATAATTAATAACATAACATTCCTGACTGCATGCCAATATCAATGAATATGTGCTAAGTTGTAAGCAACACATAGCGAGTTTAAAGTAAACAGATCATTAACAGATCAGTTAATTAACAGATCATTTCGCTAGATAAGACCCTTATTCATCGTCTAGTTTCGTTTAAAGCCCTTGAAGCTGCACTGAAACTCTCATTTGGACCTCGAACCGTTTGGTTCCCAATGAAATCTATATATGGAGAAAATATGCAATGTTTTTCATATATTTGTTTAAATAACAGGGACATAATACAACCAAACAGGAAATAATCAGAGGACAGGGACCAAAGCAGAAATCAATATAAAACCACACAAAACAAAACAACATGACAGTCATGGCACATCACACAATATTGACTTTTGTTTCTTGTAGCTACTTGCTACAAATATACTTTGAAACTTTCATGTTGCATGATTGGAGACAGCAAAGTATAGGCTAGGCCTACTGTATTATCAAGGCCAACTGGCATAGTGTACTTTTTATTGTATTTTTTGATGAATGCTGCATGCAATTATAACCACTCCTGCATCACAATCTGACTAATTCTGAAACTAAAAGTTAAATGAATGATTACGTTACTGAGCGTAAGGATAATAATGATCACACCACAATAATGTTTGAAATATAATATGCACAAGTATGTTCAGCTTTGCAATAAAATCTTTTCTGTCTGTTGACATGTAATTCACTAAGACTAGATTGCTGAAGTTAAACTTAGCCTATCGAAATGTTTCCCTTTGGTCTTGTATAAGATTTGCGTCTGTGTGAGAAAAAGCAGTAGACTCTGCGCCGGCCTGCATTAGAAATGATGTTACAGAATTCACAGATTCAGTTTAGCAAACATTTATATCTATAAGTGCTGGAATCCGTATGACTTTGCATGCATGTTTGTGTTAAGTTATTGTAGATGCAAATAGTATTCATTTATTCATAATTGATACTGTCTTTAAAATCTTGCAAAATTTTGATTGTTGGTATATTGTGTGTGTTGCTGTGAGAGTTGGTATAGACAGACAGTCCTGTTCTCTGCGTGTGAGATTGTAACTTTACAGACATGCTAACCATAAACATACTTCCTTCTAGTACAACATTCACAAGTACACATGCCACAAAACTCGTAAAACTGACATCTTGCTGAAACTTCATTTTACTCTATTGCACTTGTTTTGTTTTATTGGACAGGTTTTTTTTTTAACATTACTGCCACTTAGACAGTAAATCACAGTAAAAGTTATTACAATACTCTATATTACAGACATTATACAATGCATACATATTTGAATAAATATATAATACTTATACATAATAAAGATAAAAGATAGAGAACAGATATGTCAATAGTACAGAATAAACTTAATATGATTTTACATCACAATGTCTTTCACTCCCAAGAACAGGGTCTTCTGAACTCCTGTCCAAACTCATGGATCCATTTATTAGCCACTGAAAAGAGACCAAAAAAATATTGCTCAATGTCATGAAATTGAATGAAATTTAGTATAATTAACATATTTGTTATGGTAAATAGATACATTATAAGAGTAATCAAAGCCAGTAAGAATTAAATAAAAACCTACCCCATTTATTACCCACTAACACAGGGCATCCAGCATGCTCTGTATCCAAATCCAAACTGCCATTCTTGTGGAGGTTGTACCAAAACACAGCAGAACCCTTTAAAAGCAGGGGATGGATGAATTCATTTTACTTAAATTATTCTAACATACTTTACCACATAGATCAGGTTTACCTTTTTTGGCTTCAATGCAACTCCAACTTTAGGAAACACGGTGGCGCCCCCTATCTCCACATCACTCATCTACAGCAGAGCACATAAATTATTGTTCATAATGACTGAATAAAACAGGTAATATGAAAATAAAGTAACTTTTAAGCCTTGTAAACCCCTAATGTTTAATAATTAAACAGAAGCCAAGACTTACATAAATTAGGAACGTAGCAATCCTTCCATTCGTACTACCATCCTGTGAGATCAAACATTAAGTTATCTTATGATTTAATTGGTCAATATGTAATCAAGCTCTCATTGACAGAAGACTTTGAAGTTCTAAGAGCAAATGAGCATTTTCGAGCAATGGGTTCTCTCTGGGTTAAAGGGTTAGTTAAAGTCTAGGTGTAGGCCAATATGACATTCTTCTTTCAGACTAATAGGAGTTATATTAAAAAATGTCCTGGCTCCTCCAAGCTTTATAATGGTTTATAATATAGTATATATATATATATATATATATATATATACAGCTTTATTATTTCTGTTTATTATAAGTGCAATCATCCATTATGCCCTGGCAGGGTTTAATACTCCGGTACAGGTGGACTTAAAAAAGAACAACAAGAAGTCTAACATAACTTGTCACATCCAAACACACTAGATGCCAAAAGCAAACAAAGAGACCACAGACCTTATTTAACTCCAGAGGGAATCCAAATACAGGGTTGGCCAACACATTTATTTAATATATTTATTTAAACAAAGATATCTTACCCATGCATCAAAATGCGGTTCATATCTGCCACCAATCCCATAGTTCTGAACCTGGAAAATGATTGCACCACTATTGAAATTAAAATTTCAGGTAAAACAACACCTTCACAGGTAATACATCACAGGAGAAATAAATGTTAATCCATTGAAGAGACCTTGATATCCATTGAAATCTGAATATAAAGTGGTTGTTTAAAAATGTAGCCTAATATCAGCCCTCAAAGAGCTTATGGCCTCTGCATGCTACAAAAATTAGACTAAACCAATGTTGCCTTGAAATCTGAAATGGTTAGTGATCTGTATATTTAGAGTGCAAATCGTTATTAAAGAGTTCTCTATTTAAAAATATGCTGCCTATGCATGAACAGGTGATTTCTTTCTTACTGTGACCGTACATGTAGATTTTCAGCTGATTCCACGGAGAGTCCTGTGATGTCTGCAATATTCTGATTGATACGAGCAACAGTGTTGTCTTCCTCTAGGAAAACACTGACAGGGGAATGATTTCAGCAACATTTGAACCATATTGTAAACGTTTTGCCATTTCTCTTCCCAAAACAAGTGTGAGACTGAAATTGTTAATTAGTTACTAAAATAAGAAATTTCAAATAACATTAATGCTTAATTTTAATTTTAGGAGATTATCACCTTTGAGAAGTACGGATGTTTGTGACTCCCTGTTTAGTCTTCGACCTAGAAAGCTAAAGTAGAACATCAAATATAGATTGTCTTCAATAGAAATAAGTTGCCAAGCCAAATTTTAAGGGATTCTAAAAAGATTCGAATAGTGACAAGTAAATAGTTAAATGTTTTTTTGATGTGTGTGTGTGTGTGTGTATTTTAGATATTCACTTGAGGTCTGGAGATATTCTTTAGGATCTCCATCTCTCTGTCTGATATGATGTCATGATATCTGATGATGCGAGGCTCGTCCCACTCCACTTCCTCTTTCACTGGTGCGTACATCAGTCTGGGGTTTCCTCCACCCGTGCTGTACCTGCAGGACAGCGCCCTCTGCCTCTTAGAGGTCTGATATGAAAAAATATAATAGACTCAAAGATTCACATTGACTGTTTCATGTTAAATGATTAATTAAATTGCAAACACTGTACTTGCCCTCTCGTCAACCTCTCCTCTGCACAGAGCCTCGTAGGAGTTATTTGACTTTGTGTTCAACGTAAATATGTCAGGATTTGAATTTCTCTTGAAGCGAAGGTGTTTGTAAAGGCTCAACTCTACTTTGACTTCGTCATTGGTTGGATCTGAGGAAAAGAAGCTCATGACTTCCATAGTCCATGCAACCTAACATATAAAATATTTCTATTAAACTTTGTCACCATGACCTCACCCAGAGTTAGAAGCCGTTGGCCGAAATAGATTGCCACTGGTAGGCTGCCAAAATGATAGGCGGAGTCACTAAGGAAATGTAGCAACTTTTTCTCAGTAGTGGTTGAGGTTTCTGTTAATCTGTCCAGACCGTAAAGAAACCAGAGGAATGCATGCTGGAATTTGTCCTCATTGTAAGCGACCAACCCCATATGATAGGCTTCATCTGCATTTAGAGACGTTTCTGAGAAATGTGAAATGAAAGCATCAATCAGATTGGAACTTTAAAAACTAAAAAAGTGAAACTGCATTGGTGCAGATTTTTCACCCCTTGTGATGTTGTGCGGGTAGAGTTTGTAAAATTCTTGCAGTCGGATCAGTTCTGAAGCGGCATTATGCACGTCCTCCAGCTCTGGGATCATTGAATAATCCAGCAGTGTCTGATACTCTAAAGATTTTCAAAAACAAGAACAGATCCAAACAACTGAAACGTTTAATAAAATAGCTTGAACGGTTTCATCATCATTCACCTTAATCTCTAGATTTGTAGTATTTCTAATAATAATAAATGATTACATGTTTTAGTTAAAAAGCTCTCACCTTCATAATGACTCATTTGAGTGTATTTGACAATAGTCAACCAATCAATTTTCACTCGTCTGAGGAGTTTGTAAGCTGCCACAGGGTCTCTCATGACTTTCTCTGGGTTCTCAATCTCAGGGTCAAGGTATGTGAATAGTTGAAGAACCAGAAGAACACTGGATTGAAGTTCATCAAAAGTTAAAAATAATGTAATAACATGTTTCTTGATCTAAAAACACATGCCTGCAAGATTGCTAAATGTTCACAGCTGGTTTCACCAGGTTATTGCAAATTGAATTAATAAATACAATTTTATTTATAAAAATAAACTTTTTTATTTATTTATTTTTATGTAATTCAATAAATTGAATTACATAAAAATGCTTTGATGCTTTAGGGAACAAAGTGTTTTCACCTCTTCATTTTCTCTAAATTCTTTTCCTCTGCATCGATGTAAAGACTGAAGCTTTGCAGAAGGTCTTCCTTCTCCTTCAAAAGCTCTGCAACTTTATCTATAAATAATTATATTTGCACTTAATTTTTGTATATGATTATATAAAAAATGTAAACAGGTATTTCTATTGTATTTTCCATCCATAATGAAATATCTTTAGTACATAACCAAAGAGAAAGTTAAGAATTGTTTAGTCATTAATGAAATCGATAGCTAAAAAAGTGAATATTTGATTGTAAATCTCAAAATATGTGAGTAAATAAATGAAGATTTAATTATGTATGAAAAGTATTATGAGAAGTGTCTCACAAATAAAATGAATAAATAAAATCAGCACAAGACTGAAACAGAATAAAAGAAGAAGAGAAATAACGATATTATAAAAAATAAACAAAACACTAAAATAATGGCTAAAAAAGGAATAAACTCATAAATGAATTGAAATTAAACTGAATTCACATATAATTAATAATACCTGTTGATGAAAAGAATTCATGCCCAGCAGTGCAGAAAATCCCTGTTAACACCACAAATACTGTCAGTTTCTTTATGGTCATGATGAGACCTTCAGTTCCTCAAAACACAAAAAACTTGTATCTTGAAGTGAACTAGCGGAGCTTAAATACAGACTGTGCTTCCCTTTGAAAACACACCTGTATTACATCACCTGCCCTCATTTTGCAATTTCCCAGTACTGCAATCGGAGACCAAAAAACGAAAGCGAAACAACATTTGTGACAGTCATGATGCTCCAAGTGTTTTGTATGTTGTACGTAAATTAGATACATTCACAACAAGGTATAAAATGGCAAAGGGTAATTATAGAAGTGGAAATGCATCCTAATTATTTTTCATGTCCTGGGCCTTCTCTGATGTCCCCTAATAGCTGGAAAAACATTAATGTGTCCTTAAAAACATGTTTTAATTTAACACTTCATTGGCATAGCCTATAGAATTTTGTTAGTTATAGTATGTGAATGATAATTCACTAATTGCATAATTTGTATTATAGAACTGTATATTTCTGCCATACATTGCTCTGACAAAGTCATCTCTGATAACAGATTACTCTTAAAAGTAATATAGAAACATGCTTTCTATATGTTCTGTAAATCTGCTTTGAAACGTAGTTTTGAAACTGCATGAATATCTAATTGTGAAAAAAGTGCTATACAAATAAATATGAATTACATTTATTTGTCTGATACAATCCTTTGTGTGTTTTTTGTGCAGTCATTTTAGACTTATTTTAAATGAGTTGCTTTCTGAAAAATCTCTTAACTAGTCTGACCAGTCCTTTAAAAGCTGCAATGGTTTCACAAAAAACATCCCCCACATCATCTCATGGTTTGTGAGGTTGACATATCAACAAAATATTTTCACAAGAATGTTGCATTGGCAACCACTTCTACATCACATGTATGAGTGTGACTAATGTACACAGAAAACTAAGAAACTAGAAACTAAACAGAAACTAAAAGTACATTAATTATTCTCTTAATATACTGTGTTTGTTTGTGCTCATTATGATTATGTTCAGTATTTATTTTAGATGTGACTAAACACAATCTCTGTTATGTTTGTCCTGAGAAAATCTAGTGATTGTATGATCACTGAAGTGGATCAGAATCACACACACATGTGTGCACGTGTGTATATTGTGTAATGATGACGCTGAAGCATGATGACACTTGACAGCCTTGTTTGCTCCTTGAATTTACCTAAAAACCAAGAGGAGGGAGACAGATCATGTATTATACCACAATAAATACAAACACTACAAAATTCTAACAGTAACTCAACAAAAACATTCATGTTAAATCATACTGATTCCAGCACTCCTGAACTCTGAAAAGAATGCTAGCTTATTGAAAAGAATATCAACATATTATTTTGATAAGTGATCATAAGTGAAACATTAAATAAATAGTTTATCAGAAATGGCTGAAAATCCCCATTGTATATATATATATATATATATGTGTGTGTGTGTGTGTGTGTGTGTGCGTGTGTGTGTGTGTGTCTGTGTGTGTGTGTGTGTGTGTGTGTGTGTAATTGAGATTTTTAACCATTTATACAAACTACGAACACACACAAGATTCATAGACAATTCATAAAAAATATATATATATATATATAAATGTAAGGAATTTCTGCCTTCCTGTATCTCAAACAGCGTGGCATTAGAAATGTCAATGGCATGGGTTTGATTCCCGGGAAAGCAAGAATTGATTAATTCAATAGGGTTGAGTGGGGGAAAACCAAATGTAATCTAACTAGGTGGTTAAATAAAAATATTTGGACTTTATATTTAGAAATTACCACAAAATAGCATCAGCTAGCTAGTTAGCTAGACAGTAAGCATCAGCTAACAATATTTTTTTTTTTAAAGTAGGCTGATTTTCAGCATGTTTCATTAATAAATATTCATATTTCTCTAGCCTGTTATTTTCTCGAAGTTTCTTGAAATGTATTTATAAGGCAAATTGCTTTTTTTCCAGAATGGTATGCATAAACCTGTGGGCAAAATTCCCCCTTACAAATTTAGAATAATTTCTGTAAAAATATTGTTGTAAAACAATATTAATAGCCTGTCAAGTTATTAACAGGAGCACATTTCTAGTTTTTTTTTTTTCTTTTTTTTTTTTTTTTAGCACATTTCTAGTTTGTTGATGATTAGGAGGTTTCTTACTGATGAGGCTATATGGGAACATAGGAAAAAAAAGGCTGGGAGACAATGAACTAGAAGCAGACTAAACCCATAGATTATTTCAGTGGCAATATCAGTATATGGATAAAACGAATTTGAGTGAACAACACTATTAGTAGATTTTCCATACGTAACACGGTGGCATCCGTCTATGGTGGCATCCAATAACTCCAATCCAACAGGGGGCACTAGAATGATTTTGTAGGAAATAAACTCCGTTGTTTTTCTGTTGTCCGCGGGAACGACGTCACTTTGGCGCCGAATCAGACAGAGTTAAGCGCGCGGAAAAAACATCGATGCTTCAGAAATTTTAATAACACGAATATACATCAAAACATTCTGGATTTACTCAATATCAGCAGTGCAAGACATCAACAATGCAGCGAAGCATAGCGTGAGTGTGTCCTGCTCTTTTTGTGTGTTGATGATGAAGTCCACTGTCTAATTCTGGCGCACAGAGACCGTGTTTTCACTCTACCTGTGACTTTAAGGGTTTCCTTTAAGCTTTATTTCTTTAAATGTTTAAAAGATGTTACTACTTACTTACAGTATCAACTTTGTCTTTCGTACGTGATCTCTGTTTCCCGCCCACAGGTCATTCTTTCAGCCAATGAAAGGCAAGGATAAGAGTGATGGACAGGTCAAAGTAAAGGCTGAGTAAGTGACATTTTCCAAATTAAACATGCTTAAGTTTATTTTATTTCTAATTTAACAGTGTAGCAATTATAGCCGACGCTGAAAAAGTTGTTTACATTGCAAACATGGTTTATGGATTATCTGAAAACAAATAGGTAATGTTATAATGGTACATAATAATGTTTTTTTCTTCTCTTTCTGCTCAGACCTGTTAAAAGTCCCCTCAAAATTCAGAATGGCGTGCAGGAAAGTGATTCACCCGTAAAGAAGGTTCATAAACGTAGTCGAGCAATCATAGACAGTGATGATGAAGATGAGCCGCTGGTTAAAGAACAAGTGCCAAAACAGAGTGAAGTTCAAACAGTAAAACCAGAGAAGGTAAGAATTGAGTCATCATGACCATCAACTAGTGTTGTCACGGTACCAAAATTTCAGTATTCGGTACCAATACCAGTAAAAATTCACGGTTCTCGGTACCAATTTCGGTACCAAAGCTTAGTTTAAATTTACATATATTTAAGTGTTTATCACGGTTACAAGTATGGAAACTGTACATTTGCATTATAAACACTTTAGAAAAAGATTAAATAAAATGACCTAAAATAAACAATAGTATGCACTAACACATTTTTAAAGTTGTTTGTAAAGTTTTAATCCGTTAACATTTATTTAATGCACAATGAATGAGGTAAACAAACATGAACAACCAAGTGTTTGTATTAAATAACATTTACAAACATTAATTAATGTTGTAAAAATATATTGTTCACTCAATGTGTTGATGTGAATTAAGTAGCTGTTGATGAATAGTAGCTATCTTATTGTAGCATTACCAAACTATACAGGAGATAAAACATGTTTTATTTGACTTGACTGTACTTTTATTTAATCTAAAATTGCATTTATATTTAATTTTAAAAAGCCTTTTTAAACCTGCTGAGTTATAAAGGCAAGAATACGCCTAGAACTGGCACTGACATTAAATGACATAAATAGGGATGCATCGATACTAATACCAGTAATACCCTGGTGTCGGTTGGATACTACTGTGCTCATGTACTCCTAAAACTACCCCGAAAGCACTTTAGAGGCCGTTCACATATCGCGCGTGTTTTTTTATTATATTTTTGTGCGTGCTTATTCTTTCCAAAGCGCTTGCTCTCACGCGGCGTCTGTCGTTGCTATGCAACGAGTTTTTATTGAGCGCGCTTGCCTCGCGCCTATATTTGAAATTGCGAATTTGCATGTAATCGGCCTCTTATGGCAACGTGACATTAGCCTAATCCAAAATATTTCCATATGTGGCTCTTTCCTCCTTTCGTGTCAACAAGTGGATTCAGAGAGAGAGAGACATATCAGCGTTATGAAGAGGACGCAACTGTGCACCTTTCAGACAGCGCGTCTAGAACTGGATTAACCTGGTACTCGGTACCTAGAAAAGCTGGTACCGTAACTTTTTTTTTTTTTAGTACCGACTTGGTACCGAAGTACCGAGTTTTTTGACAACACTACCATCAACCATGAGAACATGTCAGGATTGTTGTTGACAATTCTGTTTCAATGTGTTCCTACTCCAAACCCACAGATTTCTGATGTTACAACGGCTTCTTCCACTCCTGTTACTCCAAAAACTCCCAAAACCCCAACAACTCCGGTCACTTCCAGTGCCTCTGTTGCTGTCGTAACCCCTGCTTCCTCAGGCACTCCAGCAACTCCAACATCAACATCACCATCAGGCATTCCCAAACGGAAAACAGGTCTGTGTTAGGCCCCGTCCACACTACTGTGTTTTCGTTTAAAAACGGAGACCTTTTGCTACGTTTGCACCTCCCGTCCACACTAAAACGGGAAAAACAAAGACCTAAAACGGAGAAGTTAAGAAACGCTGCAGCTGCGTTTTGAATCTCCGGAGGGCGTTTTAGTGTGGACGAGACAAAACGGCGGAGTTTACAAACGATGATGCAGAGGCTCACGCTCGGCTCTATGATTGGGTGTCATCAGTCATGACGTATCTTTCCCTGATTCGCCAACCACTGTTTACACCGGCGCGCGCATGCCCAGTGTTGGTGAATGGTCACGTGATCCACGTTTTCAGTCGTTTTAATGTGGACGGAGATAAATTCTAATACGCAGGTAAAACGCTAGTGTGGACGGAGATCGTTTTCGTTTTAATTCTCCGTTTTTAAACGAAAACGCAGTAGTGTGGACGGGGCCTTAGTCTCCTCTTCTCACGTTCCTTCTTGTAATACTGATCACTTATTCTCAATTTAATTCTTCGAAATACTCCCAAACAGCTCCAGTAGTTTTTTTATGTCAATTTTCAGAAAAATCTAATATTTTGAAATGGAACAGTTTATTGAACCTTTACATAAAATGTTAAAGAAAATCTTAAAAACAAAGTTGCATACGGGCTTTGTATTGTTCTGTTTTTGAAACTTAAAGGCTTTTATGGCCATTATAGTGAATTAAAAGAAATGGGGAGAATATGGAAAAAAATGATTAAAGATTTCACTGTAAAAAGAAATGTGTACCATGACCTGAAAATTGAATATTTTTAGAATTACACTAAAAGGCCTTTTTTAAATTGATCGTGTTTATCATTTTCCGGCCTTAGAAATTCATATATCAAATATGAGACGGTAGGCTTTTTAAATTTTAAAGTCCTTATCGCTTTGTCTAGCCCGTAAGCAGTTCCCCAAAAGGAAGCTGGAAAGCAGGAGCGATGGAGAGGGGTCAAAAGAGGAGGAGGAGGAGGAGGAGAAAGAGGAAGTTGGAGGCCAGGAGAGTAAGAGACCGCGAGTGGAGGAATCACCTGAGCAGACAGGTGAGATTAGCTGATCTCTGTGCATGAGTATATCCTTTCTAGGGCTGGAACGATTCAAGTCGAGTTCTCGATTTAAAAAAACAAACTCAATTGCAATTTACCCGTGTCGAGTAACTGGCAAAATAACGGAAGTGGAGGGATCTACAGAAGAGAATCCATTAACCGCATTACACTTGTTTTCTAAGGCTACACAATATATTTAAAACCATTTACAATCATAATATAGCATAGTGCTATTGTGAAATCACAATGGCTGCGATTCAGTTAAATAAATATTTGCGCTGTTGTTTTGTATCCACACAGAAGCACGATGCTTTAATTATTTACATGTGTGCAGATTACATGTAGGGATGGGCATTTTTCAAAAATATTACATTAGAATATTCGGGCTCATAAAAATAGAATATTCAAATATTCGTTTATTTAAATGACGTTTAACGAAAAATACTTTTTAATATTTTTCGGTTTATTTCTGAACAAGCTTACAATTAGGCAATATACACAACAAGCTTACAATATATGTTAATATAATTTTCTTTTAGTTAAAAACATTAAACAGTATGCCTATGTGTAAACAAAAAATATAAAAAACAAAAGCATTAATAAAAGCATGCTCAAGCAGCGCGAACGGAAAAAAAAAACGCCTAATAAAGCAGATTGCGCCAGATAAGGTACAGAACATACACAAACACTGGAGTCAGCATATGATTATCATGTTTTAGGGATGCACAATATATCACAGCCGATATATGTTCATTTTTAATGTTATCGTTATCGGCCTGGTTGGAAAATATGGTCGATATATTAAAGTCGATAAATAATGTAGTATTCCCTTCAGCTGAGACACATGTTGAGTACTGTTTATGTTTTTGAATTTCTTGAAATATGATTGAAATCTCTTCAAAAAATGAAAATACGGTTCGTTGCAACATGTGCAGCGCAAATCTGTCATATCGGCTACATAACACTATAATGAGAACATCATTATAATCGTGCGCTTGGGACATGGGTTTAATTGTGAGACTTTTGTTTTTGTAATCAGGCTCTCAAAATTGTTCAAAAATTTGGATTTCAATATATCGGCCAATATATCGGTTATCGACTGTCAAATAAAAAGAATTATCTATCGGTTATCGGTATCGGCCAAAATTTTCATATCGGTGCATCCCTATAATGTTTATATTGTTTTCACGTTTATATTGAGAAAAACAGTAATCCACATCCTGGGGCGCCCCCTGCAATTTATCCTCAAGTGAGAAAAGACGCTTCAGAGACACAAGATAACGGTGTTCTAAATTTGCCTTTTCTGTTCTTAAACCTGTCTCCCTCAACGAAACTTAAATGAAGTATATGTCTCAAAATCATTAATCAGCTGTAATGGACAGCTGTCTTTCCTCATTCGACTGTTTGGATTTCATGTGATTTTTCATTGTGGTGATAATATTACAAACTCAAATTAATTAATTTGATCAAAAGTTAATCCATTTAGTAAGATCATTTTCAAGTAATTCCAAACTTTGCGATGCAGACGACAACATTATGTGATCAAATATGTGATCAGATCGAATATTCAAAAATTCGGATATTCGTGCACACCCCCACTTAATATCACCCCATCTCCGTTCACAGTGAACGCTGCTCCACACAAACTCTCTCTGCATGTGCAGTTTGTTTAGGTTTCCTATAACGTGCATTTGGGAACGTTTGTGTTTTAGAGTTGCACTGTTATATGTGTGGAACGTCTCAGGTTTCAAACTCTTCTCTGCATGCTGTGAGTTTGGGTTGCTTAGTTATAACATTCATCTGGGAATGCAGTGTGTGCCATTTCACAAGATTTGTTACGCAACTCGTATGGAAATCTACGCTAGCACTGAAAACACGTTTTTAATCATCTGAGTTGTTCATCGTGTTTTCAAAATAAAAGTTTTAACTCTCGCTCTGACTTTGCATGGTTTGATCTGTACATGTTCTTGTTCAAGAAATTACAGATTGCATTTATTAAGTAATTTTGAAGGGTGTTGTTAACTTTTATTTATTTACCACAATTTTTTAATCCGATTAATGGATGAAATAATCTGTAGAATACTCGATTACTTAAATAATCGATAGTTGCAGCCCTAATCCTTTCCACAGTCTTAGTATGTTCCTCATTGATTTTCTCTTTCTCTCTTCAACTTAGAGAATGAGATGATGGAGGTGGAAGAGAAGAGTGCGGATGGAAAGACAGTAGTGGAGGAACGAAAAGATGAGGATGAAGTAAAGACGAGTAAAGTTGTGGACAATGCAAACAATGAGATGAAAGAGAATGATAAAGATGATAAGCAGAAGAAAAAGATAAATGAAGAGAATAAGAAAAAAGAGAATGATAAAAATGATGAGCAGGAGAAAAAGATAAATGAAGAGAATAAGAAGAAAGAAAAATTAGAAGACAAGAAAGAGAAGGAAGATAGCAGTCCTGAACGATTAGAGAAAAAAGAGAGAGACGCAGAAGACGAGGGGGGATCGGCCAAAAAGAAACCCATCAGCAGCTTTTTTGGTAAGCCTTTTTTCCTATTCTTTTTTTTCTGCTCACCCCAAAATTGAAATTGTCATCATTTACTCACCCACATGATGTCCCAAACCTGTATGATATTTAAGGGAAATTAAATGGGGGCAATTTTCATTTTTTACTTTACATATTTATTTAAATTTCAATCTTTTTGTAGCACCCAGAAAGGCAGCTGTAAAACTGGAAAAGGAGGAGCGCAATGTGGGAGAGAAAAAGAAGAATGGAGAAATCCCTGACGTCGCTGAACAGAAAGGGAATAAAAGGTTCAAAACCAAAAATATTCAAAACGACTTAGAATACTTTGCTTGTAAAAGATAATTGTTTGTTTTGGAAGGACCCCATTTGAATGAGCTTTATTTTTTGGACAGTGAAAAGGGGGTGGAGTCTTCCATGGAGAGCCAGTATGATCCCTCCAGAGCACCGTACCATCCCATTGAACATGCCTGCTGGAGCAGGGGCCAAAAGTAAAAACTGCCTTTTATTAGCTATATAACAGAGTGCCAAATGAGTCCTGTAGTTACAGTAGCATTTTTGCAGATTCGCTTTCATCGTCCCAAAGTCAGTGAAATAAGGTGCTTTTTATTGCTTTAACTTGTCTTAAAATGAGTGGCTAATAAGTGGTTAAATGGGACTGCAGATGTTGTCAGGGACATTAAACGTCACGCGGAACTGGAAAATTCCTCTACTCACTAGTCTCGTTGAGTTTACCCCCGGCAAGGGGTAAGAGTAGTCAACAAGTTGTTTCAAAATTTCCAATTAAACGTTAATTTAATTAGTTGTGATGGATGGACATCACTACTCGTGAGCGCGCTTGTGGATCCTAAAATTACAAACGGGACACCCAATGGTCTTGTGGACTTTACGATTGCATGCACACCGTCGCTATTCTAAGACATAGCACAAAGTACATATGACGTGTGCTATTTAGGACAGTGTCTAACTAACGTTTTACTTATGTTGATTGTATTTAAACTAAATTCATTAATACTTAATTTGTGAAGATTATATTGATGAACGAAATGTGTTAGAATTGTTAGGGTCAAGCTCGGATTGTCTTACAAAAATGTCAGCGCTCTTGTTCGATCATTAAAAGATCGAGAAAGTGAAATGAATTATTCATCTAAAGTTATAGTCTTTGTTGTTTCTATTAACAAAGACCTTAATTCAAAAGCAATAAAGTATGACACGTTTTCTATGAAAGTTCATTGTTAATTTCTCTATCCCTTTCTCAGAGTGCCATATTTGGCTGTTGCTCGCACATTTGAAAAGATTGAAGATGATTCGGGAAGGTATGAAGTGTTAAATTATTCTGAATATATACTGTTTTATATTATTCTGTGTTTTTCTCTTGCATCTATTTCATTCTGAAAACGAGTATGCTGCCATCAAATTTCAATCTTTTCTTTTTTTAGGCTGAAAAACATTGAAACTCTTTCCAACTTTTTGCGCTCTGTAATTCTTCTTACTCCAGGTGAGTGTGTTAATTGATTCATGGGGTTTAAATAGGTTGTTAATTATGCTAGACAGAGATTGTTTTTCTTCCTTTTTGTCCAAGTAATGAATAGATGAATAGATAATTGCTCTTGTTAGGGAGACAGATTGAAGAAAATGTAGTATACATTTGAAATGTCCAAGCTTCACTGTTTCCATCTGTTCATTACTCTGTTGTTTGTTTAGATGACCTGTTATGTTGTGTATACCTGTGTCTGAACCAGCTCGGCCCTGCGTATCAGGGTCTGGAGCTGGGCATCGGGGAAACTGTCCTGATGAAAGCCGTCGCTCAAGCAACCGGTAAATATATGCGTGTTCCCTTTCCCTAATGCCATTCACCATTCTCTTTGCCTGACCCCTGTACTGTTGACTTCTGTTACCAGGCCGACAGTTGGACAAAATCAAGGCGGAGGCTCAGGAGAAAGGTGACCTGGGATTGGTTGCTGAGAGTTCCCGCAGCAATCAGAGAATGATGTTTAAACCGTCCATTCTGACCGCAGTGGGTGTTTTCAACAAACTGAAAGAGATTGCTAACATGAGTGGAAACTCTGTAAGTACAGATGAGAATAAAGTACACCTTGTCACTTAAAATGTATTCAAGGTATATTTTATGAGTACATGTATAGGGGTGTGTGATGTCTATCATCTGCAATAATATGCATATAATTATTATATATATATATTTTTTAATGGCTTTATAAAGGTAAAAATGGAAAACACAGGCTTGGTGTTGATAGCATCATGCTTTATTTGCGCTTCAGGAAACATGCACTATATGCCATATATAAACAATATAAATGGACTGGGTTCATGCTTACCAAAGCTGTTTGATAGAAACAAAGTACAAATAGTAATGTTAAAAAATATGTCATTATAATTTAAAATAGCTATTTTCTATTTGAATATATTTTAAGATGTAGCCTAATATATTTCTGTGATGCAAAGCTGAATTTTCAGCATCATTACTCCAGTCTTCTTCATTGTCACATGATCATTCAGAAATCATTCTCATATGCTGATTTGGTTTCAAGAAACATATCTTAATATTATAAATGCTAAAAGAAAGTTGTGTGGAAATTATGATGCATTTTGTTCATGATTCTTTGATTAGAAAACTAAAGAAAAGCATTAATTTGAAATGGAAATTTTACTGTCGCTTTAATCATTTTAATGTGTACTTGCTGAGTAAAAGTATTAATTTCTTAAAATAAAAACATTCACCCACGATGTTTCAGTTTTGGCCATGTGCCGCATATCTGTTTATCTTCTGTTCTCAAAGAAAATCAACTTCCTCTCTCTGTCAGGTAATGAATAAGAAGATTGACATTATTAAAGGGTTGTTTGTGGCGTGTCGGTTTTCCGAGGCCCGATACATTGTGCGGTACGTAATAAACCTTTGACTTATAACTATTTAAATTTCACATCTGACCAACCATGCAGAAATGTTGAGTACATTCTGGAAATACACACAATAATGAATTTAATTTATTTATGACAGTTGATTTTTCCTAATTCTAAATGATGCGCCGCTGGCCTTGATTAAACTGCTGTATGCTGACAGATTTATATGAATAATAATGCTGAAATGAAATATGTTAGTTTGATTGGTTGCTTGTGTGATTGACAGGTCATTGGCGGGGAAGCTGCGGATCGGATTGGCTGAGCAGAGTGTTCTCGCTGCTCTCAGTCAGGCTGTGTGTCTGACGCCCCCGGGCCAAGGTTTGAAATGATCCTAATGAAATTGGCATTAACACACATCATAATCAGAGCATTGATAGAACCTCCAGGCATCTGGCATTTGCAATTACTTTACTCTCTGTCGTGATGAATAAAAAATGAATAACACTTAAACATGTTAATATTAATTAGGTGTCCATTTGGTTTAGAATGCTGTTAATTTGTTTTTCTTGTGTTGATTTAGAGTTCCCACCAGCTGTGCTGGATGCAGGGAAAGGAAAGAGTTCAGAAAACAAGAAAGTGTGGCTGGAGGAAAAAGCACTGATCCTGAAACAGACATACTGGTGAGACTGTATATATTATAATAATTATTATTATTTATTTATTTAAAAATAAATTAATGCTTTTATTCAGCAAGACCCTGATCAAAATAGTTCATAAGTGACAGTAAATGCATTTAAAAGTTATAACAAGTTAAAGTTTGCTTTGCCAACACAAAAATAAACTAGATTTTAAAATATCCATGAATGAATGAATGATGCAATAATTTTTCACAATTGTATAGTTTTTACTGTATTTGATAAATGCAACCATTGCATAAATGTTTACTGCAGTATCTCTGTTTCCACACAATAAAATATATTTTGGTTCCCCTAATTGGGAGAAAACGGTAAAAAGCATGAGATGTATCGAATACCCCCCAAAAGCTGAATAATGTCAAGAGATTTTTTTATTCATGTGGTATTAATTCTTTTTTTATTTGGCTAATTAATACCTTGTCAGTAGTCTGGTTTCAGGCTCCTTGTCTCAATGAAAGCTGTAAGATATTTTAATTAGGTTTCATTAGCAAAAGATTTAGGAAGTCCGGTTCATTTTTGTGAAAATGTTTGGGTAACTAAATAGAATATTGATATGCACACATTTCATTGTTTGTAATTTGTATTAATATTTTTATACTGGATGGATACTGTCAAAAGCCTGAAAATATCAAGATTTTTTTTATCCCTATTAGCTGTTTCTAGTATGAGTGGAAATATACACAGAATGAGCACAACCTGATTGTCAAACACCAACCGGTGCTGTGAGGGATAATTATCCGTATACTACAAACAATATTTCAATTACGACTTACAGGTGTCCGCTGCATAACAAGTGCCTGTTTAATGAGAATTAGCATAATGTGTACCCTACAGGAAGTCAGATATTTTCCCAATTGTTGCAGTCACTACATATCACCAATGAATACAAATAATATTTTCATTGCTTTCGCTTATATTTTTCTTTCCAGTGAGATGCCCAATTATGATGCAATCATTCCTGTATTGCTGAAGGATGGCATAGATGAACTGCCCAATCACTGCAAGCTCACCCCAGGTACTGACCAATCACAGTTGGCTCAGTTCTCCCACCATCTAGTTGAAAATGTAGTTTTAAAATGAGATTAAACAGTGTTTTTTTTTACAGGTGTGCCCCTGCGACCCATGTTAGCTCACCCAACTAAAGGGGTCGGTGAGGTAATGAAACGTTTTGATGAGGCATCTTTCACCTGCGAATATAAATACGATGGAGAGAGGGCACAGGTGTGTGTTATTTTATCTTTTTCCACAAGGTGGAGCCTCTGCCATAGAAATGACTTTGTTTCCATAGCAATATCATTGATTGAATTGTTAATTGTTTTTTTTGTTTTTTTTTTTTTGCTTTGCATCAAATAGATCCATATTCTTGAGAATGGAGATGTGCGCATTTTTAGCCGAAACCAAGAGGACAACACAAGCAAATACCCTGATATTATCTCAAGAATCCCTCAGGTAACACATATGCAACCAGCAGGATAGAAATAAAATTTAGATGGATGCACAAGAGAGTCTAATGGTCAAAAGCTGGGTGAACACAGTGCGATTCGTGCCACATTTGCAGTCTAATTTCAGGGATAATAAAAGATTCCATCATAGGGTGAAACTGGCAGTCTTGGATCGCCTAAGCCCCTCAGTGTGACATGCTCACTGATGCCCAATTAATTGCTTCTGCAAAGAAATCTTTGCCTTAGAGGCTCTGGCAGAGTTGTTATGATGGTTATGTTTATATATTATATAAAACATTGAAGCTTAAAATAAATCAGTGTTGTTTAACTAAAACTATCAAAATCGTTTTTGGATTATTAATATATATATATATATATATATATATATATATATATATATATATATATATATATATATATATTATTACACCAAATTATAAATGTTGCCTTGGAAACAAACTTAAAAGTACTAAAATTTCTACAGCAAATTAATTATATACATTAATGATTCCAATAATTAAATAAATGAATTAGAAATATTAAGAAATAGACAACATAAAACTACCAAAAATGACAAAGCACATAAAGTTCCTGAAACTTAAACTAAAAATAAAATGAAAATGGAAAATATTAAATCATACAAATATTGAATAAAGGAAATCTGAAAAAAATAAAATTGTGTATTTCAGAACTAACAGTCTTCTAGTGACTTCAAGGCCAGGATTAGGCCTTAGTTCAATTAGGACACTTAAGTAGCTTGCCTTAGAAAATACATTACTGGTCTTCATCTTGAGACAAATCAATAGCACTGACATATTTTAAGTTATGCCAGTGCAAGTTGCTTTCAGTTAAAACAGCTCAATGCATTTTAGTCTGAGACTAGGTTTAAGCCTGGTCTGTGATACCGGGGGCAAGTGTCTAGTCAACTCTGTCATTTATAACTAAAATCTTAGATGTACCTTATACTGTCAAAACATTTAATTTTGCACAGTCTGCCTGGGCTTTTACGCAATATATTACTGAGGTCAATTGGTACAGTCGGGCAAGCATCAATTGACCTTTTAAAATTCTGAACAGATTTTATAATACTAGGTATCATTCTCTTGCTGATGTTAATTAAAAGTAAAAGAGGAAAACACCTAAATGACTTTCAAGTTGTTCCAAACACAAACTCAAGCAGAAACATTTGGCTCGTTATTAGGAGACACATGGCAAATTAAAGCAATATGTTCACGCGATTTTCTGCAGAAACTGTCAACTTCGACTCCTCAATGTTTGCAGACTGGCTTTGACTTTTGGCAACTAATGACTACTCCACCAGACTGCAAATCGGCATACAAATTTTTGGGAAAAAAAATCTTGTAGTGTGTTCCAGCCTTTAGAAAGAGAAAACCACTGCCAGACAGGACATATGATGTTGAATATGCAGCAGTTTCGAAATTTTCATCAATTGAGATTTCACTGTGGGTTGAGGTACCCAACATGACACGATCAAAATAGAAAAGCAAGGAACTGACGAAATGTGTGCAGAAACTCAGACTAACATGGTTAAGATGAGACCTGGTTTGGACACGGTGTAAGAGTCTTTCTCACAGACTCTCTCTTTCTCTTTGTATCTGTCTTTTTCTCTCTCTTTTGCAAAGGCCATATTTGTCCTCTGTCATCCTGCTCTGTTCTCCTCACAAGAAAGCAATAATGGATTTCAGCCCTAAAGCAAAGAAAGCATTTGATGAATGACACAAGCTCGTGCGCAGATAAATCAATGAAAACGCTGTTGTTTTGCTTATCAGTGTCCATATCTCTCTCTGCCTTCGCTTTTCTCAGTTGTATGATATTCAGTGCAAAATCTCATTATTGTACAAGAATCAGAACTGTCATAAGTCTGAGTCAAACAAGATATCTTGTGGGAAATTAATGCTCACTCATCAGCAGAATACAGTTGTCAGACATGTTTTAGACATGTGGTTATATTTCTTGGTTATGAAATAGCGACAAACATTTTATATGTACAAACTAGCACTTGATTGAACAAGTAATTATAATAATAAAGTTTATTAAAGAAAGAATATTCAGATTTCGGTACAAGTTAAGCTTAATCAGTTAAGCATTTGTTGTGAAATGTTGATTACCACAAAATTGAATTATGGTTACATGTTCTAATCATGGCTGAATAGAAAGCTGGCTTCATTCATACAGACTGTATTCAAGCTGCTGTTGTATGAGCAGTCACACCTGTTACATTTAGATAGTCTGTCACAAAACACTGACTATGAATGCAGTCAATTGTGTGAAAAGATTACAAACAGCTCTACAGCTCTCACAAACTCAATATGCACTTGTAACATCTATTGAACTATAAATGTCACACAGCCTGGGGGCTCGATGTGTTGTTCGTTTGTGAAGTGGTAGTGTTTAAAACTCAGGTGACCTTATAAAGAAGTAATTTTAAGATGTTATGGCTGCGGGGTGAGGGTGTGCTCTGCGTTGATGATCCAGTTTATTCATGTATTGATGGTAGATTTAATAAATGTCCTCATCAACTCTCTCTCAGGTGAAAAAAGAGAATGTACGGTCCTGTGTTTTGGATTCAGAGGCGGTGGCCTGGGACAGAGAAAAGAAACAGATTCAGCCGTTTCAGGTCCTCACCACGAGGAAGAGGAAGGTGAGATATTTGAAAACAGAAACAGCTGAATATTGAAGATGCAAAACTTAATGGTTAAATAAAGTACTGAGACTGATTGTGAACGAATATATGGACAGACAAATTCTGGTAGCTTTTGGGAAGTTGACGCCCTGCAGTGTGAGATGCATTGTATGTTGCATCTTAAATAATTTTAAATTGCATTTTGCTAATTGTTTTATGATTATTATGCATTTATGACCTTATATAGAAAATAAATTAAAAGAAAGTCAAAAATCTTTGATGAGGATGATTAACAGTCCAAATCCAAATGTTAAAAACGTTTTCTGTGTATTTCAGGATGTTGATGCATCTGAGATCAAGGTTCAAGTGTGTGTCTACGCCTTTGACCTTCTGTACCTCAACGGAGAGGTAAGTCCATGATAACAGCTAATAGAATTAGAGATGCAGCGATATGTAATTTCTCAGCCAATACCAGTAGTCAGTTATTCAGAATGATATCGGCTGATGCCGATAGTAGGGATCGACCGATATGGATTTTTTAGTGCCGATACCGATTTTTTTCCCATCAGCCTTAGCCGATGACCGATACGGGCTGCCGATTTTCTTGCGCCGATATTTGGAGCCGATACATTTTGCTCCCTCAATTTACATCATAAAAATGACATGATGTTAACAAATGTTACAGGTCTCAATTTAATAAAAGTAACATTTAACTAACTTCAAAAATTAATATTTAACAAATAGTAAAAACATGTGAGGTAGAACAAGAACAAGTAGATAAACAATTTTTTAACAAATATTAAAAACATAAAGTAGAACAAAAAAAGTTCAGTGCTGAAAATAAATATTTAAGCATAAATTAAATAATTACACTATTGCACATCAGCAACCAGCATAATAAAGTGCACAGTGCACACTGTACTTCATTTTAAAAGAAACGAACTATGTACTGCATGGTTTCAATTTTTCTACATAAAATAAAATGAGCATGTCTAGTCTGTAATATCACTGCGATGGCGAGAGAGACACACACCACACGCGTCCAAACCTCAGCCAGGTGAGCGCTGAATAAATCTCCCACAAAAAGCACAGAACAACGTTGGCATTACTTAATCCTATGACCAGTGTTCGTTACAGCACCCGTATGCATACTAGGGCTGTCAAAATTGCTCAAATGCCGTTTGCATATTCCCTCTAAAAAAAAACATATTCGAACATCCCGTTGCGCGTTTTGTTATTGACCTGTTATTTGTCGCATTATGTCAATAACAGGACACATTAATACAAAGAGACATAACTACTAGTATTAGATTTATTTGAGTTTAAACATATTTGACAACGTATTAAAAAGCAAGTAAATCAACTAATGGCCAAGACCGCAGAGCTCACTCTGTCTCGCCCTGGACTCGTTCAGGCACTCTCTCTCTCTCACCCTCACGGTCTCTGCGCGTCGGTTAAATGAACAACAACAAACAAATGTTGAGTGCTGATCAAGCACTCAAGGTTAAAATGAACAGCAGGGCTATTATATTTATTTCCAGATATAATATTTACACTCAAATAAAAGCTTAAATGTTTGTATACAACTGTTACACATATAGAGTAGTTTTCATTAACACTTGTCTTCATGGCAAATTTATTCAAACATACATGTATAATTAACAGTAAATAAGGGTAAACTAGTTTTTTTTTTAAAGCTAACTAACAAATGACTTTCCTTTGGGTAAATGCAACCTTAAAGGTGCTGTATGTAACTTTTCTTCTAAAACGAATGCCTAAAAATATTGCCTGTGTGTGAGGGGGTTGTAATCACACATTAAAAGGATCCACTTGTTGGGTTTTACTATTACCTCTGAAGGCCAGTATTCATATTTCTATGTGAAGTCTCCGGGTTGGATTTTTTGCGAAATCCATCAGATGTGATGTGACGTTCCATGCGCGCTCCCGAGCCTCTCTCCATTTTATATACAGTCTATGCGACAGCACTGCAGCGAACGACATGGAGTCTGATAACACCAACAAACTCCTGCCTCCAGCACAACACACACTTCAACACAAACTCCACATAAATATAAAAAACAAAACAAAATTTTATCTGTTAGGACGACTTAGGACGTAAACACGGATCAACATCGACAGAAAGTTTTCAGATATGCTAAAATAATGGTAGGTGCTTTAGGATGTAACTTTTATTTTATGTACTAGATCTACTGTCTAATGTCATTAATCCCACTAGTATCATATTATTTATAATACACATTGCCAGACACGTTCAGTACAGTACTGTTACTTACTACAATCTTACTGTTACACTGAAATTGTTTAGTCTAGTTCACTAACTGTTTTCGTTATCAGATTATACATTCACCTATGCTGACATTGTTGATTGTGAAAGATGCACGAATAGTTAGTGAAATGCCTTATGCTAGATAACACCTCAAAATGTAACGTTATCATGGTACGAGCATGGAGCATTAGTTCAACGTCCAACTGATAAAAGTATCCTATTTTTGTAACGTTGCAGTGGGAGTTTACGTGAGTTTCCAGCATGTTTTGTGATGCTTTCTCCAGTGTGTTGATAGTCTCAGTGTGGCCGTGTACTATGAGTGCTCGCTCTTGTGTTCAAGCACGCGCCAGAGCACGAGCGCCCTTGTAAAAATTGGTTGCAATCTGAAACATCACAGATAGAGGCCGCTAAAAAATACATATAGCCCCTTTAAGTGATATTGTTCACATACTGTTTTATTGACACATTTACATGGTTAAAAAATCTGAGTGATTACATGAGACCGATTTCGGTAAGTTGCCTTCTGATATTCACGCATGTTTTTATAGATATAATTTTTATTCAAGTGAAAGATGACTCGTACTCCACGCTGCCGCTTGAATTGAGGTGATGCAGTGAACTGTAACGTCACAGGGTCAAAATGTCTTTAATTGTTTGAATTTCACGATAAAGTGTAATCTTTCAAATTCTGTCCATTTTGTTTCTATTTTGAAATAACAAAGCACAAAGCCATGTGCGATTATTGGATAAGAGCCGTGCTACAATTAATGTTTAGTATAGGGGAAAAGAAAACTGTAGATCTGGCAACCCTGGCTTGAACTATTGCTGATTCATAGGGTCAAATAGAGCCTGCATTTATGTAGCTGTTTTTATCTGTTAATGCGTCACATTAACTTGCCCTAACTAACTCAACACGAGAGATTTTTTTCACATACAGTGTGAGTTGCAGTCGGTCATGTGTTACCGCACCCTTTTGATTGACAGGATATAATCGACACTGATCACGGGCTGTTTTTAAACCTTTGGCCGATAGTGGAAATAATAGCTTTTATCAGCCGATACCGATTGTTGGCCGATACGGTGCATCTCTAATTTGAATAATTTTGCATGTTTCTGAATTTTCACTGTTTACATTTGAATAATGTGTCTGTCTTGCAGTCTCTGGTACGAGAGCCTCTAAGCAAACGCAGGGCTCTTTTACGGGAGAGTTTTGAGGAGAAAGAAGGAGAGTTTGTTTTTGCTCGATCCCTGGATGCTGACGACACGGAAACCATCGCTGAGTTCTTGGAGCAGTCTGTACGAGGTGCGTGAACTCGCCTATTGTTGAACCTGTGCGGTTCATGATAATATTTATGCATTTTAATGTGTAGATATTATTACATTTATTTTTGGGACATATTGTATTTGTAGTTTTATACCTTAAACAATTTTGGGATTGTTTGGGGTTGCCAATTTGAAATGTGGTTTCTGAAGCCAAACCACCTAATAACTGACATTTCTAATCTATTCTTCTATTCTTAATAATAGTAATTTTTCATTTATAATTGTCTATTTTTTTTAATGGTTTAAATGTTTTGCAGATTCTTGTGAGGGTCTAATGGTGAAAACATTGGACAAACATGCAACTTATGAAATTGCCAAACGCTCACACAACTGGCTCAAGGTATTGCACACCATATTTTCAGAAATTTGTACTTTTTTTTTTTAAATAAACTTTTAACTTGTATCATGTTCATGTTTTAAAGAGGCCATATTATGCACTTCTACAGTCTTGATTTTGTTTAAAGGTCTATTTGAATAGGTTTTCATAGGTTTGAATAGGTTGTTTTTTTTTTTTTAAAAAAACATTTTTTCCACATATTTTACATTGTTGCTGCACCCCTCCTCTCCCAGTCTGTCAGTAATGTTCTGTTTAGTTCCAGACTCTCCTTTCGAAAAGCACAATGTGCTTTGATTGGCTGGACTAATGTGTTGTGATTGGTCCTTTTCTTTGCTTCGCTTCCACATTCTCGGAAGAATACTTAAGACCACAATCGAGGCATTTCAGAGAGTTCAGAAACATCTTTTTTGCTTTGTAATTTTGCAGAACTTTTTCATGCTCAAACAGCGATATTGCACTCTAAAGAAAATTAAAACTGTAAAAAGCATAATAGGTCCACTACACCCACTATGTAGTTACAAGTAGACTTTCAGAAAAGTTTACTTTTATAAAGTCAGATTGCAGGAATAAAAAGGTGATTTTCAGGACTGTCGCTTTGAAGGAATTTCCCTCGCGGTAATTTTAAATGGCTCAATAGCCTGATCCAAATCCCCGAAGCCTCTGTACAAATCACCATGATAAACAGTGTAGTTATCATTATTAACTTAACATTCAATACACATGCACGAAGTTCAGAACAAGAAGGGTATAACCTTGTGAAAAGAAATGCGAATATCGCAGTTGGTGCGGTTACTTGCATTCCTCTGCGCTTTGGCTTGTCAGTACCGTGATACTACAATATTGTGGTTATCGTGACAGTCCTAGTGATTTTATTTCTCTCTTTCTCTCAGACACACGCACATCAAGACTTGTTTAAAAAAAATGAAACCCAGACAAGTATTCAAAGTCAGAAGGAAGGTGCAAGTCATTAAAGTGTAATTTCCACTCCATTAGGCTTTTCTCTTGTTCTGTGTCCGTATCCTGACATTAAGCCTGAGTGGTATGATGGAATATATACTAAACGAGACGGCCACTAGAGATTCTGCTATACCTTATGTTATGTGACATATCTGTGTTGAGGTTTAAAGATTAAAAAAGCAGAAATGTGTTGTCTACTACACCAGCAACTGTGTTCAGTTTACATTTGTTTAGTTAGTGGATTATAATGGGAGTGATTTAGTTTTTTTCAGACTTTTGGTCTGCATCCATCAAAATCCTAATCAAAAGGAAAATCAAATGAGATGAAGTACCTTTAATTTGTAAAGTATTTCATTCATTGGATTATTAAAAAGATACTACTTCATGGTTTTGTAAAATAAAACATTTGTGGCTTGAATTTCCTACAAAAGTATATGAAGTGTCCCTATATCAAATTACAAATTACTTTTGCTTATGCTCACCAAGGCTGAAAACAGTGATGTATTGCTGTGATGGCAAAGCTGAATTATCAGCAGCCATTTTTTTCATGATTCTTTGATCATGCATCAATTAATTCGCCATTAATTCAAATTGAGTATTTAATTCATCCTTAATGAATAATGAACCTTCCCCTCTAACACCTCCAATTCTCACAGCAATTTATTAACCCATGTTTTAGTTTCTTAAATCTCGGGGGGGAGGGGAGGTTTGATGGTCCTTATGTTTCAAAAACTTGTGTGGCTTACTTTCTTCAGTAGAACATAAAATGTTTGGCAGAACGACAGCCTAAGTCACCATTCCATTTTATTGTACAAAAACAGTGTGGTGAAAGTGAATGATGACTGAGGCTGTCAATCTGCCAAAAATCTCCTTTCAACTTCCATAGAAGAATGAAAATGTAAAGGTTTGAAATGACAATGAAGAGTGATGACAATTTTGAGCCATTTTGCCTCTTGGGTACATTTACCATGTTTTAATGATTTGTTTAGTTTTTGTACTCCAGTACAAGAAAAAAGATACAGATACAAAAAAAAAAAATGTTTCCTTAGAGTTTATTTATTCAATTTATTCATATTTATACTACTGTCAGATCTGTCATTTGCTTGTCTGTTATATTGTTTCTAATGGTCTGTTTATGCAGCTGAAGAAGGACTATCTGGAGGGTGTTGGAGACACATTGGATCTGTGTGTGATTGGTGCTTATCTGGGGAAAGGGAAGAGAACAGGCAGCTATGGAGGATTTCTACTAGCCTGTTACGATGAGGAGAATGAGGAGTTCCAGTCTGTCTGCAAGGTGTGTGTGTGTGTGTGTGTGTGTGTGCATTAGTCTGAGAGAGACCATGAAAAACTAGGACCATAAATCTTTTCAAGATTTTAATTTAAGTAATTGCATCATATGCAGATTTAATTAACTTGAGGCAGATTTTGTAAGAAATGAATGATGATTAATTATATATTTGCTGAAACATATGGTATAAACAGTAATATTGTGAAATATATAACGATTTCTATATATTTTAAAATGTAATTTATTCCTGTAGAATTTTCTGTCACATGATCCTTCAGAAATCATGCTGGTGCTCAAGAAAATTATTATTATCGATTTTAAAAATTGTTTTTGTGGAAACTATGTTTATTGCATATATTTGAAAAATAAATTTTGTAACATTTAAAATATATTTGACATCACTTTTGATCAATTTAGTGTCCCCTTGCTACATAAATATATACAAAAATTCAACGGCCTCAAACTTGTGAACTCTAGTTCAAAAATTGAGTTAGTCAGACACCATTAAATAGACATTACAAATAAATATTATATGTGTTGTGCCTTTGTCAGATTGGAACAGGCTTCAAAGATGAAGATCTGGAGCAGCATTACAATTTCTTAAAGGTACATCAATGTTTACACTTTGTTTCCATGTATTTGTGAGTACTTTGCTGCATAAAATCTTTTTGTATGCGATCCACCTCAGGAGCACATTTTACCTAAACCACGGCCGTATTACCGCGTGGACCAATCAGCAGAGCCGGATGTCTGGCTAGATGCAGTGCAAGTGTGGGAGGTGAAATGCGCTGATCTTTCACTGTCTCCAGTCTATAAAGCAGCGATGGGATTGGTCAGTACACCATACACATGTGAATCATGATGCTGAATCAGTGATTTGTTTATTTTTTTTGTGACTGATGTTTTCATTGTTCAGATCTTGGTGCCAGATTTTAGTTTATTGTGCTGAAGTTTGGGTCTTTATGGTGTGATTCTCTCCTTGGCCATCAGGTGGACCCAGAGAAAGGCATTTCACTCCGTTTCCCAAGATTCCTGAGGATTAGAGATGACAAAAAAGCAGAGGATGCCACCACAGGGTCACAGGTAACAGCCGAAATACAGAAAAACTTGGAGGAAGACGCATAAGTGGAAACTTTACACATCTAGTAAATTCACAGTGCTGCGGAGGAAATGATTCGGAAGCACAGATTAAGGCACATGGAAGACATTAGGGTTCAAAATATTGCAAAAAATGTAAAACAAAGATGACTGTTTAACATAAGAATAGTTTATAAATACACGTCATTTATATACATGATATATATGTGTGTATATATATATATATATATATATATACTTAATTAACTAAGCTATAAATAAATCTATATTGTTTGTAATTTAGAATAGGTATTAAAGTAGAAAAAGCCCAATAGCAGTTTCACTTATGTAATCAGTCTGTCATTCACAAATGTAAGAGTCAACAGTAATTACCCCACATGAGACATTTCTTTCAAAGGCAAATGTCATGAATGCATAATGCATGGAAAACTCAGGATATGACTCCATACTTGTGTGTGTTGTACTTCCATGGCAAATAGGATGGGAAGTGTGAGATTTGAAAGTTTTTCATCTTGAAAGTCAAACGTGATGACATTGGCATAGTTCGGAGCGTCGTGACATTGTGATTTAGTGCAGCAAGTGAAGTGGATCCGTAAAAGGAAATCCATCTTTTTACGTGGCACACTGTCTTTCTTTCCTTTCCCCCCTCATTTTCACAGTTCATTTATTTCGGTTTTCTTTTATTCCTGTCTCCCGACAGTTGGAAACACACAGGCTCACACAAACACACCCTTTCAAAATGAACTGTTCTGATCTCCCACATCACTCTCTCTCTCTTAGATTGCTGGACTCTACAACAAACAGCAGCAGATTCAAAATCAGGGTGACAAACCAGATCTGGAGGACTACTATTGATCTCTGCTTTCTGATTCGCTTCCATTGTCAGCTACTCTCATTCCAATTGGTCGATGGAGGATTTTTCAATATAAATTGTTGCATATTAACATGCTGAATTTTAATGCGTGATATTGTGAGACTTAATGAAAAATGGAAATGAACATGTAAATAGCCTTTCAACTATATAGAGCGAAAATAAACACTTGCTTTTCACTATTGTTTGCCTTGGGTATTTGTCACCACGGTTTTTGTCTGTTTTGTGTTCTTTACATGCTATCCCACATGTTTTTCTCTGTTCGTGGTCTGGTTTCGCTCATTTTTACGGATGGCAGTTTAATAGTGTGTCTAAACAGATGATCATGCAAGTGCTTTATCGTTGAAGTGGGTCTTTAGCATAGTGGGTTTTCAATGAATTGGTCAAAAGTTCTATTGTCAGTGACCGAAGATGGAAAATTAAATTATCCAGCTCTTTCGTTCCATCACTCGCTTTTGTATTCTCTATCGCTTCCTTCAAAGAATTCCCTTTCTTTTCCTCACTATTTGCTCACCCCCTCTGAAATGAGCCTGGCAGGGTTTGACACCGCTTCTGTCTGAGTTAAGACTGTAAAGAGAATTTTAAAATGTCGCTTTGACACTTTTGTAATAGCGAGTGTGCATGGGAGAGGCTCCATCCATCTGTTTAAGTCTTTTAGAGAGGAATTACAATGAATTAATACGAGTTTAATTAATGTGAAATTAATACAGTATTAATAATTCAACCGTTCGTGCTCATTAAAATAGCCCATGAGCTGAATGTACTTGCTTGGTTTGGATTGCAGATAAGAACATTGATTTTTAAGAGCCTTGAAGCATTTGGCTAAATGACTTTGCTGTTTATTAGTAAGGGGCCGTGTAGTAACTCTGCATGATTTTTTATTAACTGGAATCTTAAGAACTGATCTAGTTATGCTACAGGCTGGGCTCAGAATGGCTTACTACCTTTACTATGCAGCATGTTTACTGAGAGTTATTTATCTATAATTACAGTTCTAGTATCATAACATTTGCTTTAATTTATATTATAGATGTAGTCATTTTAGTTCTTCAACTTAAACCCATTTTATTTCACTTAGGTGGCAGTTTTTCATCTAATATTTATATTTTGTTTATTTCAGCATTATAAGATTTTTTAAAGCAACACTATGTGACTTTTTTTTTACCTTATAATAATGTTTCCAAAATCTTACCAGTGCTTCATCAAGTCGTAACAGGGTGAAAGGCACTTCTGGGTCTGTATCGCTTTTACTGGCACTATGGAACTCCGGGGTTCGGGTAGTAACCATAGACTGTAAAAAATATGGACAAAGCGTCTGACGTCACCCATAGATTTCTGAAGAACAGTTTTGAGGCTGTTTATGGGGGGTATGGGAAATACGAAATACAAATGTTCAGAAAGGATACAGAGATGGTATGTGTTGTGTCAGATCATGGCCGAGACGTCAAATTCATGATCTGCTGTCAATCAAAGTTAACCGCCCTTATTTGTCATACATTTTATATCTAAATATGATCTAATATGATCTAAACTATTGAGTTCATGCCTCACAGTTGTCAGGCATGCGGAACCTATCCAAAAATACAATAAAAGTCCATGGGACCAACCTGTAAAAACATGAATTTATGCTGTGAAAACGGACGTTTTAACATGGGGTCTATGGACATTTTGCTCCCTTTTGGGACCCCCCTCTAGCGGATTTTAGATGTATTTTCGCACTTCCGGGTAGGCTTCATTTTTCAGATTAGATTGTTGCCGCTTGGAACTACAAAAGAACTACAAAATTCGACTGCTTTACGTCAAACGCTACAATAGTCATTATTTCGTTTCTGATGACACAATACATCATCCTTTCATGAAATCATGTAACATACTCTACATTGTCTGTGGACATTGTTCATTCTAAAGCCGGTGCTGGATAAAAAAACGCACGTATGCGACGGTTGGCTAAATTATTTACGACAGCGGTAATGGACAATTTCGTTTCCAAACAGTAGGGCAACCGATGAGGAAAGGTTCCATGGGGTTGCTTTAATAGTTTACCCAAAACTGGAGAGTCATATGTGCATTTTATTTTTGCTGAGAGTACCTGAAATGAATGACCTGCTGCATTTTGTGTGGAAGTGTATCCCATAATCCAATGTGCTTGACTTGATCTCCTATTTCTAATTTCCTATTTCTGCTTGACATGCCAACAGGAAGGACGAGGTGTTCATAAAAACTTGACAATGTAATGTTATTACTTATTATTGGGTACTTTCACATACTACTTTTAAAAATTGCTAATATTTCATTCTAAGCATAGCCTTAAATTGAGTGTTTTTGAGGAGTAATCAACTATTGAAGGCCTTTTTTACTTGTCCGAGTAGTCACCCAAACATTTTTGAAATGTTTTTGAGGAGTAATCAACTATTGAAGGCCTTTTTTTTACTTGTTCGAGCAGTCACCCAAACATTTTTGAAATATTTTTGAGGAGTAATCAACTATTGAAGGCCTTTTTTTACTTGTTTGAACAGTCACCCAAACATTTTTGAAATGTTTTTGAGGAGTAATCAACTATTGAAGGCCTTTTTTACTTGTTTGAGCAGTCATCCAAATGTTTTTGAAAATATCTGTTTTGCAGAAGAAATAGTCTTGACAGGTTTGGGGTGACATGATGGTGAGTAAATGTTTTTTTTTTTTAACTGTCCTTTTTAAATTTTAGTCTTGCTCACACATTTGTACATTATGCACATAATCATGACTTGTGAAAGGAATAGAGCATGTGAGTCATATGGACCACTTATATGATTATTTTGAGTGTTCTTATTGAAACATGAAAGCTTCAGTTCTTGTTTTGTATGGAGGAGAGCGACTAACATAATCTTCATAATTTTTCCTTTTATCATCCAACTAGGGATGTACGACTTTGGAATGACATGAGGGTGAGTAAATGACGATTTTCTTTCTTGACTGATCTAAGCTTGTATTCTCTGAGTATGAAAGAACTCCAATGTCTCGCTGCCAGAATCTGTTTCCTCAGGGTAAATAAACCGCTCCCCACTCAGAGGACCGCGTGTGTCACACTAACTTATCAGCAAACGGTTTCAAACACTCCCTGAGAGTGTTTCAGGTCAAGAAAACCGGTGGAATGTGTCAAACGAGACCCGTTCTCTGTCCTCCTTTGACAGGGGGCAGAGAGAAAGTCTAACGCCACAATGGCCCCAAATTTCTCTCTCTCCGTCCAATTCTTCACTCCTACTCCAGCACACGGTTCCGCAACACAATAACTCATCTTTGAGTCCAAACAATGCTTTTGTTCTCCATTTTGTGCCCCTCCTCTGCATCCCTTCATCTCTCTCCCTGCATCCCTTGTTTTGGTGCTCCCTGTGACATCCCTGCCATGTGAGAACAAGAGCCGAGGGTAGAATGGAGGGAGGAAGAAAAGACAGATCGCTGCTTTGTCCCGACGTGACCCAGCTGAATGTCAGCTCTGTTGCCATTAGGAGTGCGTGTGTGTGTTTCTGCAACAGTCCGTGGTTTTAGTTTGATGATGTCAGACGGTTTTAAGGCTAAAGAGTGTGTGTATTCTGTTCGGTGACCTATAGGCTTAATGTCATCAGATATAATGTACACTGGAAGGCCTCAAAAAGTATTTGGTTTAACCACGCATACGCATTATATAATAATAGTAGAATTAATAGTTTGTTTGGGTTAAAATAATAACTATGTTAAAAGTATTGCAACATTTTTATGTTGTGAAATGTTAGTGGAACATGTTCAAAAATCACATTGGGTCTAGAAAGCTATTGAAAAAATAAAATATAATAATAAAGTTAAAATCTAGAAAAGATCTAGCTAAATTTGATTACAAATGGTTCTTTTTAAGAAACGTAAGTAAGGCTGTTTAATGTTTAGGAAACCCAAAATGGCTCTCCTTTTGCAATAGCTACAAAACCCCCTATGAAGCCTTGATTTTTAAGTGTGGTTAAGCCACAGACGTGATAAGCGCAGCATGTGTATTTGAATTCCAGTAAAACACCTACATGTATATAAAACAGTGATAATGTTTCAGTATGGTTGACACAAAATGACTTTCCTTCAAAGCTTCCAGGCAAATCTGTGTGGTAGTTTTGCATATTTTTAGTTATTTGTAAAGGTTTCTTCAGCAGTTTATAAAGCAGATATGCAATCATTTCACATTAGTCTACACTTCAGCGGTTTTCCTCATGTATACTGTTTTTTTTTTTTTGCGCCTGTGCGTCACACACATTCACAGTCGTCTCTTATCTACTCTCAATTTTCTCTCTTTTGCAGGTTTTTCTCCAGCCTGTCTTTCTTTCCCTTCGTTCATTCTACAGCTGTCAGTCAAGAGTGTGTGTTCCAATAGCTCTCATTTGGGATTCAGCTGATGGTGCATTTTGATTGGTCCTGCTGTCAAAGTCAAACCCAATGTCAACACTTTGGTCATGCTCTTTGATTTCCATCCGTATGCAACAAACAAGCATTGTCTAATATACTCGCATTAGCGTTACTTCGATTGCATCGCCTTGTTTTAATGCCTTCTCATCTTTGACTTGTTTATTCTTCTTTGTTCCTTTGATTTTAGCTGTATGCCCTCTGAGATTACAGTAAATTGCCCAAAAATGCCTAAACTGGCATATTTGCAGAAATGTCTAATAAGGCTCACAATCCCTGTAGATCTGAACTGGAAAAAGAAGGGACCTGTAACCTTGGAAACCAGGAGAAATGACATATTCCTCTGCTTTTGTTAGCCATTGACCATTGTGTTTCATTACATTTCTCCTGTTGAGTAAACTGTCATTGCATTTTTAACTTGTTTACTTACTTGCTTTGCAGTAAATGGTAAAACCTAGTCATTCCCCTATAAACTAATACAAAATGTACTGTGCCATTCATGGCATTACATTGACATTTTAAACATTTTCACCAGTTAATCTAGTTTAACTTTTTGTTGATACAGAAGTTGTCTTTTCTTCCCTACATTGTGACATATATCCCAGTGAAATGGCTTCTCGAACAAGAAAAAAAAATGTAGGACAGACTAGATTTTATCCACTGGGAATTGTTTTGTATGGTTTTGGTTTGCTATTGTGATGTCATGCGAGTGACATGTTGTTGCACCCTTGTTAAAGGAGTAGTTCACTTGTCTTTTGCTGATAATTTACTCACCCCTATGTCATCCCATCAAGATGTCCATGTCTTTCTTTCTTCAGTCGAAAAGAAATTAAGATTTTTGATGAAAACATTCCAAGATTTTCTCCATATAATGGACTTCAATGGGAACCAAACGGTTCAAGGTCAAAATGAGAGTTTCAGTGCAGCTTCAAGGGGCTTTAAACGACAGCAGACGATGAATAAGGGTCTTATCTAGCAAAACGATCACTCATTTAAAAAATAAATAAAGTTTAAGTTTCATAAGCTCAAATGCTCACCTTGCTCTGTTCTGTGATGAGCGTTCGTGACTCTCCTGTTCGAACTCGTTCATCAAAATGAACAAATCTTTTTTCGAGTCATGATTCGAAGGGTCCTAGATAAGACCCTTATTCATCGTCTGGTGTCGTTTAAAACCCTTTGAAGCTGCACTGAAACTCTCATTTGGACCTTGAACCATTTGGTTCCCAATGAAGTCCATTATATGGAGAAAATCCTGGAATGTTTTCATCAAAAACCTGAATTTCTTTTCGATTGAAGAAAGAAAGTCATGGACATCTTGGGTGACGTGGGGGTGAGTAAATTATCAGCAAAAGTTTTTTTTTTTTTTTTTAAAGTGAACTACTCCTGTAAAGATTATTAGGGCCAGTGAAGATGTGCACCACAGATACTGCAATATTCCATACAAAACAAGAATTGTCAGTTTTGATATCATTGGCGACTTTAAGTAGTAAAGATACGCTCACAAATTTGTTAAAGCATCTTACAGGGGACCAAAATACAACGGTGCCCTATTTTCCTTTATCCAGTTTGCCAGTCATATTGTTATGCCAGTGTCCTTATATCAACCCATGTGTTTATATCTTCCGTGTCTAATATGTTCTGTCCGTTTTACTGTCGTCTTACTGGAATAAGTGGAGTGGGTGGGAGACTGGAGGAGGAAAGAATGCAAACCTTTGTCTACAGATGGTGGAAGAGAAAGAAAGCAGCTCTAAATTAGACCCGCCCGCTCACCCCATGTCATTCTGTCTGTCTCTCTTTCTGTATTGTTGTGTCTGGAAGACGTCAGCAGAGGAGAGGAATCTGGAGAGATGGAGAAAGAGATGTCTTTGTCTCATCTCTTAAACGTGTCCTGGTGAAAGGGCAGCGAGAGGAGAGAAACAGGGTCAGGAGGTGACTTTCTCTTTCTCCCTGTCTTTCTCTCTTGCCACCGCCTTGCTTTTCTCCTTGATGTCATATTATCATCACCACGCATTCATTTAACTTGTTTGTTGTTAAAGATGTAGTTGTAAGAGGGTTAGTTCTTGTAGCTCAACAAGTAGAGCATAAATCCAACAATGCCTTGGTCATGGGTTCAGTTACCAGGGGATGCATGAACTGAAAAGATGGATGCTCTGAATACAAAGTACTGCAAGATGTAAACATTAAAAAAAAATCTGTCATTTACTCAGTCATGTCGTACCAAACGGGTGACTCGGGAAAACAAAAGATATTTTGAGAAATGTCTGTGTTTTTTGTCCATAGAATGGAAGTCAGTGTTACCAGCATTCAGCAATGTCGTCTTTTATCTTCTGCAGAAGAAAGCAAGCTATAAAGGTACAGAATGAAGCTTTGTATTTGTATTTTTGGGTCAACTATCAAATCATTGTAGCATTGGATCAAAGCATTGTAGATTGTGTAAACAGGTTTTTCATTATAGACCTTAAGAAATACATACGTGTATCGGTAAGATTTTTTAAATCTTTTTAAAAGAAGGCTCTTCTGCTCACCAAGACTGCAATTATTTGATAAAAAAATTAAAAATACGGTAACGCTTTCTTTTACAGTCCAGTTACCCATGTAAATACTATGTACTTATTTTAGTAACTACAATTAATTAGTACTAACCCTGAACCTACCCCTGTTCCATGTACTTACCTTATCTTAGCCAGTACTTTCTAGGTAAGTACACTGTAAGTACCCTGTAAGTACTGTACTGTAAAAGGAAGCATTACCAAAAATACAAAAAAAAAAAAAACAGTAATATTGTGAAATATTATTACAATTTAAAACAGCAGTTTTCTATGTGAATATATAGTGAAGTGTAATTTTATTCCTGTGATCAAAGCTGAATATGATGCTCAAGAAACATTTATGAGTATTATGTTGAAAACAGTTTTTTTTTTTTACATTTTTATTTCAGGATTCTTTGATGAATAGAAAGTTCAAAAGAACAGAATTGATCTGAAATGGAAAGCTTTTGTAACATTAATCACTACCATTCAAAAGTTTGGGGTCAGTAAGAATTTATTTTTTATTTTTGAGGGAAAGAAATTAGAAAATACTTTTATTCATCAAGGATGAGTTAAATTGATCAAAAGTTACAGTAAAGACAATTATAATGTTAGAAAAGATTATATTTTAAATAAATGCTGTTCTTTTGACCTTTCTATTCATTATACAACTTTATTCATTATGGGGGGGAAATGGTACACAACTGTTTTCAACATCGAAAATAATAATTTATGTTTTTTGAGCATTACATCAGCATATTAAAATGATTTCTGAAGGATCATGTGACACTGAAAACTGATGTGTAATCAGTAACACTAATGATGTTGAAAATTCAGCTTTCAAATTACATTTTAAAATACATTAAAATAGAAAACAGTCATTTTAAATTGTCATAATATTACTGTTTGTCATTTTTTTTCATCAAATAAAGCAGCCTTGGTGAGCAGAAGAGACTTCATTTAAAAACATAAAAAATCTTTCTGATCTAAATCTTTTGACCGGTAGTGTATGTGGGGTTTATAGGGTTAAAGATGAAGTTATGGTCCAGTTTAATATGCAAATTAAGGTAGGTTGATTCTTCCGGAAGTCTAAATCTAAACTTTGCTTTGTAAACATTGGCTTGAATTTGGGTCGTGAAAACCTGTTTTGACCGAATAATGGCAGACAAGGGGAATGGTCTGGAAACGTTTTTGAAAGTATTATTCCTCTTTTTCCATTATGGTGATGCTTACATTACACACTTCACCTTTAAGTCCATCTTCTTTTCTGTAATGTGAATGTGAGTGGCAGGCAGATGGCGACCAGGTCAGGACAGGTGAGATGGAAAAGACCCACAGCTCATTGTGTTTTCAGACCGACAGCTTCTCCGGGTGTGTTTTGTTTATAGAGCCGAATCATCTGCATAAGAGTGGAAGGATTACAGACAAACAGCACTCAACCATGACAGGATAAGGAGAAAGGAGGTATCAGACTATTAAGCCACAGATACACACACACACATACACTGAACTACAAATATAATCTGACTCACTTAGAGATTCTTTATTGCTGCAGTGTCTTTGTCCTTCAAATTTGAACTTTCCTTGTTAAACATATGCTGTGATGCTTTTATTAACTTGCTGGGGAACGAGAGAGAGGATTCATT